>NC_054058.1:18709927-19317616 GCF_017639655.2 Falco naumanni
AGGCAATGAATCCAGCCCTAGCTCATTTCAAGTAGGTTCAATTGTGTCAAAGGTTACCCACAAGCTATTTCTTGATGATTTATAGCTGATGTCTACAGATCTCCTTTTATTTTAATGATGACTTCAATATAGATGTTAAGACATTCTTTGTCTTCACAGAAGTATATGAGAGGGAAGTTGACAACTTAAAAAAAATTCCAAGAGGCTGATTCACTATTTCTGAACAGGGCCAGCTCTGGGCAGTTTTATATCTTATCCAGAAGAGGAAAAAGGGAGGGAAAAAAAAAAAAAAGCTCCCTTCATCCTTTTCTCCTGTACTAGAGCTGCTATGTTTTTGTGACTTATTCTGGGCACAAATCCTAGAGGACTGACTCAACGTGTATGTCACCAGTTAATTACAGTCAAGACAAGACACTAGGATACTTGGTAAGCATAAGATAATTTTATTGCTTCACCAGTAATAACATATATTTATATAGCATTATTTTGCTCTGTTTGAGCCCAGAGCAATTTACAAAGTGAGTCCCAAATGATACTATCATGGGAATCCTTCCACCCAGCACTGAACTGTAATCATTTGGGGGTGAAGAACAACAGCACGGGAAAAGCAGTAGCAAGACATATTGCATCCATTTGGAATTTCAGATGTCATGCCGATAAAACCCCAGAGAGTTGTTGAAATGTGAGATTATTTTTAGCCTCAAAATTAGTCGGTGTGTGTGCATGTGTGTGCGTGTGCACATGAGGTCTGTGTGCATGTATGCACGTTTGGCAGTCTTCACCTCTATAGACCTTTTGAGCATACCAGCCAACCTCCATCAGGTTCGATGCAGACCTCAAAGGTCCCACATCCCCTGTGTAGAGGGGCAACGGGGTAGGGCAGGAGAATGCTCTTGCCTCTCCCCTAAGGAGAAGACTCCAGTGCTTACCCACACTTTAAGTAAGCGCTGCAGTGCTTACCACACAGTTTACCTACCCCTGGTAAGAGGTATTCTACACTTCCAGTGAGAGTCCAATATGTATTGTGAGAGGTCACAAATGAAACTAGGCTTCACTACTTCTGGCACTGCTGCAGCATCTTGCTCATTTTAAAACGAAGACAGAAGCGAAAGTATCTATTCAGTTTGTTCTGCTCTGCAGGCCTCTGAATACCTACGCTATTTTCTCACTTAGGCTAGCCAAAATGATGTGGCTGTTGCCTTCCTCACCCACTAGCCCCAGTAAACTTTAGTTGTTTGGTACAATAGTGAATCTCCTGGGTACTACACCACCACATCACTCTGCCTATAAGCTGCAATTCACTGGGAAGACTCATTTTGTGTAGAGAAACTGATATCTTGAAGGCTGTGAAATTAAGAACTGTAAATCCAGACATGAAATGTAGTGGGCAAACAGTCATGTGACATCATTTTAATTTCTGCTATCATGAACAAAATGCTACTTGACATGCGCTTCTCAGCCAAATGTATGTGTTGAATTTCCCTGACCCCAAATTAGGTCTGTGCCTTTTACAGAGAATGTTGAAAGCACAGGCTATCTGCACATTTATGATGAATAATATGCAAACAAAGATGAATTAATTCATCACAAAGTTTTAATTGCAGACTCTATTTTCAGTGGACATCAGAAACTAGGATAGGAGTACCCAGAAACGGAAAGAAGATAACTTCATAGAAGACTAAGAATATTGGAAATGGGCACAAAAGGGGGTCACTCTGATCTGCAAGGAAAGCAGAAAAACCCCAGAGTTTAGACTACAAGGACTCAAGATTTACTGAGGCAACCAACAGCTAAATTCAAAATATATTAACTTACATCTGTAACCTGAAGTCTCTACAGCTCTTAGCATAGCTAAAGATAAAAGTAATCACTGACCTGGAATGACTGCAGCCCTGAGAGCGCTACCTTTGGAAAGAAAGAAATTCACAAGAACCTAACAAAACAAAAACACTCTCCAGAATTGTTATATAGATATGTTTTCTTCCTAATTGTACACTGAATTAAAGCTGCTTTAGTAATCCCATCACTACTTTACCCCCTTTTCCGGTACACTGCTTCATATTTTTCTCTGGAGCATTTTGGAGATGAATAAATGTACCCCTGAAACTCAACTTTAAGAAGCTTTTTGTGCCAATTTTCCCATGGATATGTCATGTTGGGTTGTGTTTGTCACTATGTAACTCCTGTTGTGTTCTGTTAGCTTGAAATCACGTAACACGATGTGGCTGATTCATGACGTGACATGTCACTGCCTGGCATGTCAGCTGAAAGCCTGTACGAACCCATGTGCTACATCTCCATACACACATAGCTTTTTGAAATGGCCCCTTATTTTGAATCTACTAGCAGGTGCTGGCACATCTACTCAAAAAAGTTTAAGAAATACTAATAACTTTTGAAATGCCCAAAGTTGTATTCTTTCTGGAACCTTACTGGAAACGGAAAAGCCTTCCCTCCAGAGTTTCCATTACAGACATCTTCTCCTCCATGCACTCCGCATGCCAAGATACCAAGCAATATTTTATCAAAGACTTTTTTCTTATTTCCCCCCCCCCCCCCCCCACCCCCCCCACCCCCCACCCCCCCCCCCCCCGAGATTCCAGTCACGGCATTAGCTTATATTTCCTTTAAAAGCAGCAGAGAAAAATGTAGCAACTGGAAAGAAACAAATAGAAACTAAACTCATTCAGTAGTACTAAAAGTACACATTTTAATTCATAGTCTGGCAGCATTAGTGGATAAAGGCACACGATCAAGATCAAAATTTTAAATTTGTTTCATATATTAAATCCTGTTCAATTATATCAAAAACCAAAATGGTTTGTTGTATCAGCTTGCCTGCCTCTGATGTTCTTTGGATGCTCTCAAATGTTCTCTCTGGACACTATTGAACCACTTACTGGGAGATACTATGGTAAAAAGTCTAATTCTGCTGAGAAATATTTATGCCTCAGCAGAACTGCCAACATGAAGTCTTCTATGATTCGAGACTGAAAATTAATCCCACTTGATTAAAATAGTAACTCATTGATTCATCTTGTTAGCTTTTTTATAAGCCTTTGAGATAAATTTATACCCATCTATAAGTTTCAGCCATGACAGCCTGAAGCTTTTTGTTCAAATGAGATTCTCACATATTCACATGACTCCAGGAGCTGGAACTGTAAGGAAACTATCCATTATAAAATCACAAGATGTAGCCACGCTGCTTTGAAAAATCTGAGTACTCTAAAGTAACAATTTCCAGATGATTTCTCTGAAACCCTCTTTTGTACCAGTTTGTTTTGCATTAAACAATTCAAACTGCATTCTGTACAACAAATGCGTAGTTCTGAGAAACTTCAGTGAAATATTTCCTAAGCACTCATATAACTCTAGAGTTAATACTAAACTATAAGAAACTGTCTGTTTGAATTTGAACAGCATTCTCCATTCTGCTGCTAAATGTTGCCTCTCTTCAGCTATCCACAGCTGCCAGGGATTACAGATTACAATGTTTCAGATTAAAAAATTTGTAGAGCTCCCTTGTTAAATGATAATGATTCAGCTGTGGGTACAAGAATACTTACTGCAAAATATATTTATTTGATTCTTAGTTTGAACTGCATTGTGCCCGAATGTGTCAAGAGGAGCTAATTTCAAACCTAGTACGTAGAAGCAAACCACCCTTCTGCAGACAAAGCAAGCAGTTTCTGGAAGGTGCTAGACTGATCACATTAAAATCTGATTAAATTACCTCAGAAATTTATTTTCTGTGTTGAAAAGAAGTTCTGCATTTGGTAAAAGACGGCTACATTGCTGTCCAGTAGACAGCCTTGCCAATGCAGCCTATGCACTTTACTTTTGATTAATAACACATGCTGCAGAATACCCAAACACTTAAGCTGAAGCTGCAAAAGGGAAGATTTAATTCCTGAAGTGAAGTACCTGGCTCCTTCCTAGAAGGATCTGGTAGAATGAGAGTCCTCTGCTCCATTTCAGGCTGCCTCTTAATCCATGAAACAGGGACATTGCTACAGTACCATTATTTTGCACAAGCCTGTGCTCCTGGAATAAACACATTCCTAGATTTAGAGAGTCTAACAGCTTGGAGTCTAAAAAATAAAATCTCTGGAATAAAGGATGACCTTTAATTTACAGAAATTTAATATCATGAAGGAAACTAGAAATTCATCTCATATTGGCATAACTGTCTGGTTTATTATCTATATTTAACTTTGAGCTAATATTGGTCCTTTGTCTTTACAGTGCTGTGATACTAAGCAGTTCCCCATGAAAAACTATGTGCCAAGATGAACTCGACACATATTTCTCTCACAGTTGGTTCCCTTTCCTCAATAGAAAGACCCTTGCCTAAACATTTTCCAACTCTCCCCACGGAAGAAATCCACCCAAACATGAGGAGGATCAACAAAACACACTGCAACTAGAAAAATCTAAATTTTCCGTGTTCCATTATGCAACTCCAGATAACATGCTCTCCTAAAGGCCTTTTACTGTTATTCTTAAGACGGCATGGACAACTGACATTAGCTCAACAGCTACCTCACTGGCATTAAAAAACCTTGGCTTTGTGACACTGTTTGCTTGTTCGGGACTCTTCCTGTTTCTTCTTGCAAAATGCTGCTCTTTCTCATTCAAGCTCTTTGTTTCAAGTGACACTAGATGGGCAGTTCCGTCAGAAAGGTTCTGCAGAAGTCAATGCTTAGGTATTTCTAAGTAAGATGTAGAATAAGATGCAGATCAGAAGAAAAACGTGCCAAGTCCCAGTGTTCCTGAACACTGAGGGATCTGTGACTGAAGGTGGCTTTAGTAGCTGCCTCATGAAAGTAATAGTGTGGTGTAGCATCTTGTATGAAGTCAACGCTGTAGATCATTTAACCAAAAAGAATGAAAATTACTGCCTGCTGCCCACTCCACCAACTTTTCCACCGAGGAAAACGTGGGTATTTTATCTATTCATGCCAGGTAAGAAAGGCACTAGTGGCAAGGAATGGTAGTGAACTAGTAAGAGGCACATATTGTGTATTGTCACTACTGTTTTGCTTTACATCTCTTTTGTTCCCTGCCTGATTTCTGAAGACCTCCCTTTCAGAAATGCAGTGATCTTGCTTAATTTGTGTATCTGGCTTTTGTTCTGTGATCACAGATTTCAGAGGGTTTTTTTTCCCCCCTTTTTGTCATGTTTTCTTCTGAGTTTTCATTATAAAACATGCCCACTGAGCCTGACAAGGGCTGAGTGGCTGGCAACTCTGCTTGAGAGACAGACTACTGCCAGAGACGCAAGATATTAGGAAACAGAGCAGAGAGTTAATCTGAAAAAGCATCCTAGGAACCCCTCCATGTATCTAATTTATTTTTAGGAAAGTAGGAAGGGGTGGGAGGCAGGTAGAATGCCGTGCAAGCCCCTACTGCTGCTGGTTTTTAGACACTGCTATTAACATTGTTTTTATTGTTCAGAACACATTTTCCATTTTAGAAAGACATCATAAGAAGTTCCATTAATACACACCACTTCATTGTGCTCCAGCAAATAGTTTAAAAAGTCACTGTTTATATGCCTGGATGTCATGTACAGCAAGAAGAGCAAGGAGGAAGAAAACAGTTTCAAAGATTCTGTCACCAACTCCACATTTTGCTATTTGGGACTAAAAGCATGAGCAGTAAAATTAAAATTATTATCTCTTCCCGGTAACGAGATAATAAGCTACAAGGCCTCCATTAAGGATAGTCAAAGATGCTAAAAAAGTAGCATAGCACAGATAAGGCAGATGAGATCTCAATTTACAGCTCCCTGTACATTACTGTACTCATACTGTAAACTTTTCCTCAGTTATCTTACGGCTATTTCTCACCTGTGTAATGCATTGACAAGGGGACTGGGAAAAGTAAGCACTGAAAAATGTTTTGAATTTACCGATTTATAATATTCTACTGCTAACGGTTATTCTAGGGCTGAAAAGCTTAGTAGATTAGTTTACAGTTGGGTTTTTTTGTTTGTTTGGTTTTTTTTTTTTTTTTAGTCAATGGCATATAAAGACTTGTGTCCCACACAGAAATTCTCAAAAATAAAAAAGCTTTGCAAATCTCAGAGATAAACCTTCTGTAAACATAGCTTTGATGTTCTAGCAGGGATGGTGCGTCTTGTGTCACTTTAATGAGAACTCTTGTTCTTCACTCTAAAATACCTCACTACTCTAATGAAAATAAGGATGCCTTAATTTCCTGCTGCTTGGATAGGCATTCAGCAGCTGCTGAGCTCTTCAACCAATAAAGAGGACAGTAATTGTCATTAGTATATGAGGCCTAATATGTGCAATGGGTTAGCTTCAGACAGGGCCAAATTCTTTTCCCTGAAGAGAAGAGGACCCTATCTAACACAAGCAGTCAAGCCCTTTGATCACCTGTACACAGCCATGATCAATATTCTTTATCACACAGTTGCCGTCTTTACAGCTGAAGTACTTTACAGTGCTGTGCAAAAAACAATTAGCTCGTTTCCAAAAATATTTGATACCACTAAATAGAAAGAAGTGTTACGAAGAAGAAACACCGATATTCTTCTGCATTTGAATAGCAATGCATCTGTCATCTGTGGAGTTGAAATTAAATACTTTCCTTTAATGTGTTCAAAAATGGCAGCTCTGAGGGTACAAGGAATCTGTATGTCCACTTATCAGCCAGGCTTCTGCGATAGTCATAGCTTGATGTGGCAAGCAAGCCGAGGCAGCTATGCACATAATGGAGCTTAGTGTTTTCCTCAAGATTTCCCCAGAATACATTTTCACCTTCTGCACTATGGTACAAAAGAGAGAAATGAGGGAAAGGGAGACAAATATACCCAAGTTAACAGGGCTGCTCAGGGCACTCACCAAAAATGAAGTTCAAGTCAACAATCTGCCTGAAGTAGAATCAGGAAGATATCTAGTTGAGTGTTCTTATTTACCAGGCCATTTTAGGACCTTTTTCTTTCTCCTTCCCTGCTGATGTTTTTCTTTTTTTTTTCATAATATTTCTATCCTGAGTCAAGAAAGCTCCCCTACTGAAACTGGGAAGTATAGTGCCATAGTCAGTTTTGACTGGGACAGGAAAAGTCCCAACCAACCACCCTATAATAAATAGTACACTTATTTTTCCTAATATACCCTGTGGTGTGTCTGAATTAAAATGCCCATTTCTAAAGACTCTTATACTTTATTTTATCCCTGGTATGAGATGTACGTGGTAAAAAAGTCAAGAGTGACTCAGTTGTAGTTTCCTATCTGGGCTTACCTTGCCCGGGCGAGAATGGAGCAAGCACACTGTTGGTCCCTTTCTATCCTTTGTATACTATAAACAGGATGCAAGACACAGCTGGTGCATGTGGCAGCAACTGTAGCATCATCATCAGAAATTCCTCAAAAATGGAAGAAGTTTCCGTGGAAAGTCTCTGGCCATTTTAAGGTCAATCTGCAGCGGGCGAGCTTTAAGTCTTTCAAAGGCAATTCTATTGCTGACTATAGGAGACATGAAAAAATTTCAATCCAATGTTTACTTTAGTGATCAGAGGATCGGATAACGTGAAAATAAAGTACCAATTTCAGTTAAGGATTCACACTGATATTTGTCTGGATATTGCAGTTGAGGAGAATCTGATTGTGTATATCCAACTGCTTAGTGCTGTTTCTGGCTTGTCTGAAACACATTTCCTTTCCTTGTCACAACTCCCAGGTGCTACTGCTGAGCAAATAGTAACATCACTGCCAGAAGTATTTGAAAAGAACAAAAAAATTGATTTGGACAATCTGTGTGCTGTTGCCATTGAGGGAGACACAACTGTGAGTAGGGTTAGGGCTGAGGTCGTAACAAGGTTAACAGAAAAGTGTCCAGGAATTCTCTCCTGTCACATTTCACACTGAATTGCTCCTGTTTTTCAGCAGATGCTTCAGACAGTGCATTGTGCTCCATTAAATATGGGGAATCATTTAGCTACATTTACAATCTACATTGAAAATTCACTCCAGAATTACTGTACTTGAAAGGTTACATTGAAAGGGCTAGGATATTGCATCATGCAGGCACTAAATGCTATATTTAGATGTGCAACATCAAAAGCGAGGAACAAAGGCAGGAATGAACAGGGCCCTGGCCATTTACAACTGAGGGTGATGTTGCTGTGCTCAGTCAAGGGTATAATGCACCTCGCCTGAAGTCAGTGAAGACTGGCTACCAGGTGAGAATCCTGGTAGCATGGTAAGGCTCACTGTTCAGATAAACATGTCCTCTATCACATTGTGGTTTTTTCTGTCCTGCAGGGCCCTGTACAAGCAAGAGGCTTGAAGTTAATCACAAGATGGATTAGTAAGTTATTCTGCCTAGTTCTTATCTGCACCTGTGCCTGTTCTCTCCTACTTATTTGGGAGCGTGTAACCACCTTGAACACCCAACAGAGCAGCATGCAAGCATTTACACGATCAAAGGCAAAATGTGCTTAAGACAGACTTTGGAAATCCAGCACAATTTGGCAAACTTCAAAAATAGTTGCCTTTCAAATGGGTTGTGGAGGAGGCCTTGGTAAATTTGAATGGTATGATTAGCATACCGGCTGTTTTTAAAACTGCTCAAGAAGAAGCTGTGTTAAAATCCATTTCCGCAAGACACACGCATTTTCTTTTGGACAGGCTCCACTAGCTCTGTTTCTTAAATCAATTTTTCTGGCACAGATTTCTTCTTGGAAGAGTGTACGACACCAGCTCAGTTTCCTAACCAAAACTTGACAGAATGTGTGCAGCACAGCATAATGGCATCTCTACTTCATGGCTTCCTAAAAGTTACAGTACAGAAACCTGGGAAGTGAATTTGGCTATTCCAGGTCACATCTGTTGAAAGGCGAGTGAGACAACAGAAGATGCCAGGGTAGTCTGCCCAGCACAATGTTCAAACACTGGTGAGGGCCACTGATAAAAGGTTTGCCAAAACAGGAGTTGCCAAGGTCTTAGAGGAGTTTCAGGGATGTGTTCAAGTCTTACTAGATTTAAAGGATGATCCTTGGCAAACTCCCCCTGATGCTTCTCAGCATTTCTAGAGCCAACAGTTGTTCCATCTGCTGCTGAGGCTGACTTTGAAGAATCCTTGCAAAGAGCAGCACACTAACTTTAACACTATACAAGAGGGAAAAAAATAGAGCTTTTCAGAAGTGACCTAGATGTTTGCCAGTAGCTTGACACACTCTCAGGTAAGGCTGTCTCCTTGTCTCCAAACACTTGAGCATATTACCAAAGCTGCGCCAGTGTAAACTGTGGGCTGAAAATAGAGATTCAGCAAACAGCATCTATTGAAAGCTTGTCTAAGGCATTAACTGTTCATCTGTGGAGGTTTGACATACAGTAACAGTGAGAAAGACCACCACAAACTAACTTCAAGAACAGAGTTGCTGCTGGGGATTAAAAAAAATTTTTACAAATGGCTGTGAAATATACATACTCCCTGACAACAGCTAAAAAAAATAAATCAAAAAAAAAATCAGCAGACAATAAACTTTTGGAGCTGTTGAACACAAACAAGCTTTGCAAAGGCAAAGGAAGGTCCACACAGACACGAACGAAGGTGTTTAGTTTCAACACATAAGCTTCAGTTTCTGCCACTGTGACAGATTTGCCAGCATGTTTTCTGAGCCAGGCCGCTGCACTATTGTATAAGCTTTATTCTAATTACTGTAGGCTCTATAAAGGTTTCTTTATCATTTAGTATTATAAATAATTGTGCTTCCAGGCTGGAGTTCAAAGCTCAGTACAGCATTCGCACAACAGCACAGGCAGGTCAGGTGACCTTTCTCCAATTCTCCTCTCTCTGGTGCTGAGGACAGACAAAGTGATATGTCTGTCATACGCCATTACCATTAGAACAGAATCTTGTTCTTTTATTACAACTGAACTCCGCCGGATTTCTCAGCAGGAATGCTAAGTGAAATCAATGTCTTGGATTTCCAGGCTGAGCTTGGAGGTCACAGCCACTCTATCATTTCTCAGCATTATCCCTTCTTTTTCTCTCGCTCTCTCTCTGAGCCTCCAACTGGCACACAGCAGATTGAAAACAGCATGCATCACAGGGCTCACGCTGCACAATTTTACAGCCTTTTGGAGCCCCCTTCCTTTCCTTTTGGCCCACTTTTTTTTTTTTTTTTGTTTCTTTTCAATTTGCAAATAAGTTTTGTTTGTGTCCTACAGAACTGCAAGCCAAAGGCACTGGCACACCTACAAATATGAAAAAGCAATAAAACACAAGGGAGAACAGAGCTGATCTTGACAGCTGCCAGTAAGATGGCTACGCTTGATGTTACTGGTAGATACGGCAGGCCTTCTAATTCCACAATTGCCACAAAATAAATAGTGTCCCCTTAGATCTCATCAGACATTCTGCTCATGTACAAGAGATCCAAAAACACCATCAGAATTTTAAGTGTAGTCAATCTTACAAGCCATCAGCCACACACAAAACCCCCCTTGTGAAACACACAAAAATTTCTTGTTACTCATAGACACAACTTTTGGGGAAAAAAAACCTCGAAACTGTCATTGAGCACTGCATGGCTTTGTGATTCCTTGCTCTACAGTGTAGAAAAGAAGAGGCCAAGCCAAGGATAAGGTTTGGGAAGTCAGAAAGTCTACATTGAGGAGAGAAGAAAGAAAACGCAGACCCAGAGCTTGATTCATTAACACAACAGCTACTGGTTTCACAGCATCTATTTTACTCTTTGAACATGTATCTCACTGAGCTGACAATGGTGTTATTTATTTGTTTGGTTATTTCTAATCTGTGCTGTTTTACTGTTAGGGTAAAAACAGGACACCACTGTCAATTCAAGGAATCTTTTCTGACATGATAAGAGACATGGATACTAACAAAAAGAAAGGACATGTTTTTGTCAAGTTCTTACTGTCACCTAAATGGGACTGAGTCTCCCCACATTTCTTAGCTAAATTCTTCCTAGCTGTTTTGCAACACCCAAGATATGCCATTCAATTTTGACCTGTTAGTTTTGCTCAGCTGTGGCATATGCTGAGCTCATCTGCCACTGGACATACTCAGTGTCTTTTTTCTAGGTATAACTAGTCACACATTGGTGGCATTATACAGATGCAACTACGAGCTGCCAGCTTGACCTCTTAAATGAATATGACTGCCCTGCTATGACCAAGGTTACTCATCAGGGCCCATCGCTGGACAGACAGATTGCAGCCGTGTTCTATGACACAACAGGCACTTGCTTTGGAAACTTGTCCTCCCCAGACTCTCACTGAACCCAGGACAGTATCTGGCCACAGATGACATGCCCCACCACTTTCCATCCCTCATGGAGACATTGCTAACCTGATTCCCATTTAGCATTCTGAAAGGAAACAAGAGTTGTGTGCTGGAATAGGAGCTGGTCACCTCAGCCTGCCACCAGTTACTGAAGATGGAAGAAACAGCAGTGTGATAGCTAGCACACACAAGGGAACCACGGGATCTCAGCTGAGGTGGTGTCTGTTACCAACATCATGTATGAATGGTTAATTGGCATTACTGTGCTGGGGTCCTCCCACTGGAAAAATGGCACTAAGAATATCCTCCTATTTCAGGAAGCCATCCTGAGAACAAAGCTGCCTGCAACTGAGAGGTACAGAGATACCCTTAGAAAAAAACACATATGCAGGTACCCACACTGTCAGAAACACGATGCTGCAGGGTCTGGTACAGTACCTTGCTTTTGGGTGGAGGGCTGTTTGTGCTCTTGTCTGTGTGGATGCTGGTAGGGGATACAGCAGCACCAAGGTTACCCTGGGGCATTCCAGGTATCTTGCCTCCTGGAGACACTTGCATTGCAGCAAGTTGGGCAGCATACAACTGCTGTAAAAACAAACAAATAAAAAATGGGATGTGTGGGGAGAGAGAGAGGAGAGACAAATAAATCAATAAATAGCTAATTTTCTCAAAACTCCTCCTACTGCAGATGACATATTTTCCTTCCGATGATTATTTTTTATTTAGCACACCAGTATATTTCAAGACAAGGACTGTCATCTCAACTTCTTCATGACTCATTCCTCAGGGGATGAATGACAGACGTCACCATGAGAAATGTCCCAGCATCCCTGTGTGTTCAGGGATTCAAAACAAGGAACAAAAGCTAATCTTCATGGTTTGCCTGAGCCACTGGGCAATCTTTCCTTTCCTGAGATGACTTAGGCATAACAGCATCTCCATCAATAATACACATTAACCCCTGTGAAATTCACACAATGTTTGATATGATGGTCTCTGTGCTACCATTTTATGTGGCTTTACCTTACCTGCTATGTTTGCCTTGTTTGTACAGGCTGTCAGGCGTTTGGGATGGGGAATGTCAAAATTTTCTTTAGCACTTACTGTGAGAGTCCACTCTCAGCTGGGGTCTGGGGAACCACTACAGCCAATATAAATATATACATACTGATGGTAATGAACAGTCCATCAGCAACTAGAAGCTCCAATTAAGACTTAAGAACCCTTTCTGTTATAGGTACAAATCAGATACACAGTGGGGAAGTTTTTCTCTTCAAAACTACACCAGCAAGGCACTTTCAACACGTATTTGATTATTAGCATGTGAATACTTATAACCACAGTCATCTGTTTAAAGTTAAGCACTACAATAAGAGTTTAATGGATAGAGGTCAAAAGCAGAGAGAAAACAGACAAACGGGCAGTGCCCTGAAGCTCCGCTGACCTCCAAATAAAAAGTGGAGAGAATAAACATGGTGGGCAGGAGAAGCAGCAATTGTTGCTGCTGTGTGAATAGAGAGGAATTCAGGTAAAGCCAAATAGAAGTCAGATGCCTGAGACAGCAGGTAATGTAGTAACAAAGGCTTTCCCCCCTCAGTCACAGTATCTGCTTCAAAGACTCATGCTATGTATTATTTGTGCTGTTGCAGTACATGTGTAATGTGTAACACTGAATGACGGAGATCTCTGCCTGCAGGTGCTAACAGAGCTTCTGAGATGCAACGTGACAAGGGACAACATGCAGAAACATGGATGTGGATGTAAAAAACCAGGGGGGCTTCAATATGTCTAGTCTAAAAAGTCTTGTTAGTGGTGCTTATTTGTTTTGCTCTTGTTTTTCAGTTAACTGTATACGCTGATAAAAGAACAAAGGTCAGACTGGAGGGCACAAAGAAACGGTAACCAAAACCCTCAAGTTTGAAAGAGGAAAATTAGGATTCATTACAGGAGTATTCCACATGGAGTTGTGCAAAAAGTAGAGAGACACTGCTAATGTGAGTTTAGAGTACGTAAGCCCTGTAGCAAGCACTTAAGATTTACTGCTCTGAGTCTTCCACAAGCCTGGACGTTGTCCTGTGGTTGCCTGTACAAACTCCTCCCTTCACTAGTGCACAATCCTAGCCTTTTCACATAATTAAAAGTAGCCCACTTCTGCTCTTTTAGGTGTGATCAGGCACCAAATTAATTCTTACTTCTTTTCCACTCTTTCTATTCTTTTCAGACTTTCTCCTCTTTTAAATTTTGAATCCTTTTATTTCTTTTATTTACTTTCATCACTGCTTGTTCCTTATTTTTCTGTACTTCTTAACCACCATTTATCCACCACTTTCTGTTTAGTCTCCTGCTTTCCCTGTCATCCATTCATTCATCCATTCTCTCTTTGCCTCTTCCTCAAATTTATTTATTATTCTACATGTTACCCCCAGCAATCAGAGCCAAACAGACCCAAATCATCTACAGATAAAAGTAATCAAAACCAATCCAGCCACAGATCAGTCACAGATTCAAGTGCATGTTATTTATCAGTTGAAGTTCATATCCATTCATTCTTTCAAAAGAAGACTAAATCCAGCAGGAGAAAGGAACAAGGGTCTGTGTGAACCAAAGAAGAAATGTAGCAGGCAGTTCAAGGAAAACCAAGCAAGCTTTATGTACCAATGAATATATCAGAAGGGCAACAGTAGTTTAAGAAATAGGATACATGACTAGGGAACCGCTCAAACATAATCAGACTCTAGTGATGACAGAGCAGACCTAGGGAAAGCTTTTCCTTTTCTTTTGCTCCTTATTGAAAAAAATGACAAAACAAACTGAGGCAACTATGGGAAAAACACAAAAGAAAGTCAAATGGCCATTGAGCAGGAAACGTTCAAGCTTGCTGCTAATCTATAGATTAGATATAAGAGAGTATGTCTAGTCCACAAAGAAAGGTAAAAATAACATAGTCGGTTTGGACACTTGGCAGTCCTGAACCAACTGGAGACCATTGACAGGCCATACAGGGACTGGCCTGTTGAGGACTGAGCCTCCTAGAAATTTCTGTAAGACTTTGGGGAAGACTTTTCAAACAGAATCCTTACCCTGAAAAGAGAGGGAAATCTCTAACTCAAACATAGCTCTCAACCTTCTGTTGAGGTCCAAAGAGTGGCTCACAAGAACTAAACTATACAAAATACATGCACAACATGGTGTCCAATAATCCATATGTTACACCTGTTCAGCAGTCCCTGAGAAATGTGTTGGAAGCCTTTTTGTTCCTCCTTTCTGTACTGCCACCAGCCACCTTTGTGACAATGCATGCAAAGCAGACAACTAAATAAGCATGGGGAATGAATTTCCTGATGCAACAGTCCAGGAGAAAGCCATATTTTAAAGTGATAAATGGAATACATGGAATTTCAGATGCATGCCCTATTCTCCGTTCAGGGACAGCTATACCTCGAGAGAGTGAAGCACACAGTAAAGCGTGGCCTAATCTGGAAAGAGGGGTGGAAGAAAACCTATAAAGCCTTCATTCATGCTTCATACAAACGTCTGTCCTCCTGTTATCAGATTCAACATCTCACCTCTATTCCATTCATTTTAAGAATTAAAAACAAACATTAAATAAAATTTTATAAGAGGTTCCTTGTCAGAGGACCCTCTTAAAAAGTCCCTTCCTGCAACACAAATGAACTATTCTACTGAAAAGCAACATCAAGCCCAGCTTTAAAGTGAAAAAGATGTAGCTTTTGAAATTGCAAGGGTCTGACTCCTATTTAACTAGTAAGATTGCTCCCATATTCCTCCCTCCCTTTCAAAAAATGGATAGAAATATATAACACACAGCACATCTCTTAGACTGTTAATATTTTTGAACTTTGACATTATTGAATTTGTCTGTTCATATTTAGTTGTTTTAGGACACAATGGCCTTTAGCTTATACCCTAGGAAAGGGCAATGGTATGATGAAATGCTGTGAATCAAGATGGCTAAATGACAACAATTTATGCATTCATTTCGTAAACAAACTGAACTTCAACAAAAAAAGCCCCAAACATTTCTACCCCTGCTTCCTCAATAGAGTTTCAGATTTTGGAACACTGTATGAATTGGTCTCTGTTGAAACATTCAACCATCATCTAAAATGTACCCTTACACTTTTCACAGTAATGAAACCAAGACCTCAAAAAGTGCAATGAAAATTACGTTATTCTGTATCACTGCAGTAATACACTGTTCTTGAGCCTCTTAATTTGTACCCCAAATAAAGACTTCTGAAGCCACTTCCACTACCTTCAGCTAATCTAAAGGCTCAGTCTCAAATTCTAGCAATCAAGGTCATTTTGCTGCCCTACAACTCATACAGGACTATTAATCTATAGGGTCTTGACTGGTTTATCGTGACCAAGGCATTCAGCTGAAATCAGTGAAGCACTACTGCTTTAGATAATTTTATTTCTGCTATACATAATAAATGAAATAAGGATAATAATCCAAATTTAATAAGATAGATAATACTTCTTCAAGAAGGCAGATTTGGCTTCTGAAAAAGCAATTAAAAAGTAACATCTATTGTTTATTTATAACTAAATGACGATGTTTCAGCTCCCCTGCCCATGTGCAATATTGCATGTCTTGTTAATGTTTTCTTATTAACCTCTTACGGAAATCTGTGTGGAAGCAAAACCATCAGAATAAAAGCACAATGTGATACACATTAAAATGAGCAGGAGGTGTAGTTATTTTTTTTTAATCTTGCCCCTCTGATCTTAAGCTATTAAACAAAAATTCCCCCTTCTCCCTAGGTCACCATCTAAACCATTTATAATTCTTCCAATATATTAAGGAGAAGTATTCCGCTGAACTCTCCAAGTGGACTAGCTCTAACAGCTCTTGGCTTGATGACTGTAGCACATCAATAGCAAAGCCTTAAGGTTAGACCGGCTTTGAAAACTTTCCCCTTGGGCATTGCTGTTACATGTTACCAATGCTCATGACTGCTTTGAGGGTACATTAAAAATGAATTCTTGTTCTATTAATACAGAAAATGAGAATGAGATTTAATAGCAATTTTAAAAATTGCTTAAACAAAGTGTTAGCAATTACATAGGCAGAGATAGTTGATTCAAGCACCTATAGACATTTGGATTACAGTATTATCTCTTATTAAAATATTTTTATTAGTGAACAGTAGAGATTAAGAGCTGTTATTAAAAAAAAACCATAGAAAGACAGAGACAGGTGGTACTGGAAACTGAATAAGTTACTGCAATAAATTTGTTTCTGATATAAAGTAGTTTTTCAGTGGAGTTACCACAGTGATGAATTTAAAAACCACTGTGCTTAAATGTTTGAACTGTTGACTGATCCAACAATTCAGTTTCTTTGTCATTCTGAGACCCATCATTAAAAATATACACATGAATGGCCCTGTTCTTTGATTCTTGCATAATCTCAGGGAAGAAATGGTATAAATTGAGATTCTCTCATTCAGAACACATGAATTTCATTTTCTTTACCTCAAAATTTATGCTTATATAAGGCATGCAAAGTGATTACAGCAGAAAGAATTAATTTTGGATTGTTCAGGTTTCCTTTTCTATTTTTCAAAAAGGACACAAGGAATTAGAAAGAAAAAGGAATTAACTTAAACATTTGACGCCCTACTGTAAGATAGGCTTTTAAAGGTAGTGGCATCACAGATAAAATTTAACTATAGGAATTAGAATTAAAGCTGCACTTATTAGTAATTGGTAGCCATACATTCTAGATCTTCTATGAAAAAATTCTTCATTGCATACAGAAAAGTACAAATGCCAGACTTTCATCTTTTCTGTGTTTGAGTTTCCTTCAAAGATTTTTAGTCAAACATTTTAAAGGGACATACTAATTTGTACATTCAAACCTTGAGCAAAGGCTTTAAAGTGCCATTTGGTTGCACCAACTGGGAGATTTTCAGAAAACAAAGATAATATGTGAACACAAACTCAATAAGCATCTTTAAAAGCTTGCCAAAAAAAACCCCACTGCAAGGTGAATTTTATTCGGCTTCAGTGCTTGAGTTTGTTAGCTTCCACTTTGGGCCAATTTCAGGTAAGAACAATAGAGCTCGACATTCTGAGATGCACTTAAAGAGTATTTAATTTTGGTTTTATTTTATTTTCCTTTGTTGTTTAGAACTCTGGACAGAGTTGAATAATTGTTACTGTTCTACCTACTGTATGTCTTTACCACATCCATTGCCTAAAAGAAACAGCCCTGGCTCCCACTGCTGAGGTATGCATATGTCCCACAGAGACTCCTTCTGGCAGGGGACCTTGCCTGAACTAGTGTTTCCTTTATTCACCAAGCAAAAAAATTAAAAAAAAAAGCAAGCTGGATGAATTCGCCCCAAAATTATGGACCACACAGAAACTAGAGAAGATACAGTAAATACTGAATAGCTACACTGTTCTTTCCTGTGCCCACAGAAACCAGCTAACTTCCTTTGAAAACTCCCATCCTATCTTTGCTCTGTATTTAGCCTAAGGGAGGAAAACAGGTAAGTAAATCATGAATCAAGGAACAATAATAAATATTTGAAAGTTAAGACTGGGCAAATTAATAGATAAATAATATGCTGCTTTTAATCAGAGAGCATTGGTAAGACCTGGAGAAACTGCCTAGAGAAATGGTGTATTTTGACTCTTGATGCTTCAGTCAAGATCAGATGTGTTTCTGGAAGATGAACTTTAAACAAAAAGAGTTTATTATGCCAAATAATATTTTACCCCTTGTTTTGTCAGACTAGACAATCTAATAGTCTCTCTAGCCTTAAAAAAACCTGAGACTTAGAAAGAAACATTAAGAAAAACAAGCTCTCATTAGAAAAACTGTAAAGCATTCACATACAGAACAAGGCTTCATTTATACACTTCTTGCATGCAAGTTACAAGCACAGCCTTGTAACCACCATCCCTCTCATATTAGAAAAACATCACTTTTAGAATCGGTAACCACAAGTCTCCATAAAGTATGATTCTGGTAGCTGATCTTTAGGGTTCCAGGCCAGCAGGCCTTATTCCTGAGAATAATCTCACTGTAGTCAACAGGACCACTTTGCCCGTGCCAGGCTGAATGCACTAGTTCTTTTCTCATTTGGAACTTCCACGGTACGACCAACCGGGGATCCTTGGCATCCAGAAACAAGGCTGGAGTCCAGGGCACTGAAAAACTGAATGAGCTTTAAGTCCGCACTGGAAGTAATAAAGACTTCTATCATCACTGCAGTACATTTAAACAATGCTTTCTTTGCTTGTAAAACAGTAGACAAAGTAAAAATGCAGGTACAATTTATGGTAGCTCATGAGTTTTGTTAGAAACTAATGTCATTTTGATGGATAGGACAATAATTTTCGCTAAACTACAACTATATATGTATTTATAGTAGCTTCTATGGGAAAGACAAATGCTAAGAAATTCAGTTTTCCTTGAAAAACAGTCTGTAATTCTCTTGAATAGATAAATGCTATTCACATATTAGCAAGGTGAGAATCAGCACCCATGACATCAGCTGACTGTTCCTGGTGATGCAGGAAGGCTGTAGGAAACTCCTGATTAGAGCCTAGACCTTGTGGCTCCTTTGTTCCATGCCTTAACAAGAAGACAATCCTACAGGATGTAACTGTAGGAACTTATCAATAGACACTTCCTATCAGAGGCTAATAAGATCTGTTAGTTTCTGTGATAAAGTATCATTGTAAACTGTGTGTTTAAGATTGCCTGCTCTTTACAAATGAAGAGTTTTTAACTGGAAAACTGCCCAAGTGGCCTACATATTCATACATACCATGTTCACACCATATGACAGTAATTGAAATAGAGTGACTATATGGAATGCATATTGGAGAGGAAACTTGATAATGTCTTCTGGAAAAAGCTTGTTGGATGAAATGTTGCAGATGAACAGCATCCCCTTCAAGGAAAGTAATTAATATTGTACATATTTTAAAAAATATATAATCTGGCAACAATTTATTCCTATAGTTTGTTGTGCAGCACCAGAATATAATGTATTCTTGCTGCCATTACTATTATTTATTTTTATGCCAACAGAACTTATTTTACTATGAAAAAGATAAAAATTCTTTCAAGGAAGGACATATACTTGACAGCATGGTCCTTAAGGAGTATACAGTAAGATGGGCAGTAGTAATGTAGAAGATCAATAAACAACAGGGATGTGTAAATTAAGAAGGGGCACTTGTTTTGTGAACTTCATTCCCTTTATCACTGACTATTCTGTAATGAAGTACAGAGCCGACTATTCTCTAATGAAATGTTTGTATGAAGGTTTCACATGCAGACTTCTGTCCCAGTACGGCTTTTCCAAATTAGAAGCTTGAAGTCAGTAAAGTGTCCCAGACATTATACTCTTGTAGGAAAAAACTCACTACTGCCTATTTGTTTACCACAAGTATGTTTCCCAAGAGCTTATTTTTTTATATATCCAGATTTTTGGCAACTAGCTTAGAGCACCTGACTCCAGTAAGTGTAATTTCCCATTTGAGAGAACAAAATTCTATGAGTGGCCATTTAACAAAATACTTATTTCATATTACATTGCTTTACTTGACTGGTACTGTATATAATCATTCATTGTTATCCATTAAGTGACTAGAGTAGTTAATAAGCAAACACTGCCAGCAGAATTACTGTAAATAAGGTTCTATATATTTCAGATTGCTGAGCTATAATTAAGGCATTTCACTATTTTATACACATCTCCTTAAGCAACTCTTTCGCCAGTTTTTATTTATAGATTTTCTGTTTGCATTTTAAGTTGTTGTATTCAACAGGGAATTAAGTCAGGAAAACTCTGTGCCTGCTTTAGGACTGATACTGAATTAATTACTTCAAATCTGAATACTCTGTTTCTCCTGAAGTTAAGTGCAGAACTCATAGTAGAAAGATTAAGGTCAACTGCATTTCTTATTTTGAGAACATGGATTTGCTCACTTGAATGCTGATATGGTATCAGATTCTTCAGTCTTGATGATTTTAAGATTCCTCGGTGACTTGTCCCTCCTCTTTTTCAGGAACAAAATAGTGAAATAGGTATTTTGCAGTACACGTGGACCACAGCACTCAGCCTGTTCTAGAAACTCTTTTGTGATAAGCTGTGGTAAGAACAGCATCCTAAAATACTGAAGTCCCTCCTTAAAGGTAGCACAAGGATGATAATCATCTACCAGAAGCAACAGTGTCATATTACCAATACCATATTACCATATATTATAGTGTGTGGGAGAGGACAAGAAATTAATTAAACAACAAAATATGTTGAAAATATTTCACTTGGATATTTTTCCCAGTACACTCCCTAAAGCTCCTCCACAGCTGTATCTTCATTTGTCAATTATGATATCAAACAGCAAAACACATTCTTTCCAGCCTGTTACTCTCTTGACATTAAGAATATTTCTGAACCTGGAGTACCACGCAATTCTATCTGTTGTCCTTGGAAGTATAAATTAACGTTGTTCCATTACCTGATGTGTACAGGAGCTCAGTGACATCTACTCAGCCCATTCAAAAGCTTAATTTGCTCTTTGAACTGGGTTGTATTATGTGGTCAGAAGGTCTGGATAAAGGCACAGGAGACAGAGTGACAAAGTCTTAGTCCACCGTAAGCAACTTTCAACAGAGCTCACTTTCACTGGCTCAGAGAGCCACAGCTTCTCTGTGTAGGGTAGACAGGAAAGAATGTGACGTTTGTGCCTTAAAGGGGAACTAAGGACTGCATTTGAGCTGCTTCCCTTGTGCCAAGCCTCCCTGAAAAGAACACATAAAGGAGGAAGTACGGGCAGAGGAAGAATATTGAAAGGGAGGGACCAGTGATGGATAGAGCATCCGAGCTGCAGAAGAAAACTTACTTATTTTGAGAGCTAAACTAAAACAAATTGATTCCTAGAATAGTTCTGAAGAGATATTTTTCCCCTTCCCTTTTTCCTGAGCAGGGAGCACTAATAAGATGTGACATGGCATCTTTATTCAGCTGCAGCAGTTATTTTATTTTTGGAGGTAGAGAAAGTAGAGCAAGGTTATTATTTTGGGGGAGGAGAATGTCAGTCCTGCAGTGCTAGCTTTCCAGTTTAAGGGTTTCTCTACTGCAGAAAACTTTCAAGCAAGTTCTATCACAGTTCAACAGTAATCCATTTACCTCTCATGTAATTCCTGTTCATGTTCATTGCCTTACATGCTCATTATGCAAGTTCTCTAGAAAGCTGACAAGTCCTACCTCATCCTACGGGATCCCATTGTGAAGTCATTGTATCAAAACAGGGCATCAGTTCTCCCTCCCAGCAGCACCCTGTGACCTCTTTTCATAAGAGCAGAATACACAACAAGAACTGTGGAAAACTCACATGTACTTTTCCTTTGGCTTTAACCTACATGGAAGCCCCTCTTCCTTTAAAACCATGTTTGTGTTCCAGATATTACTGAAGACAAAGCTTGCAGAAAATGGCAATCAAAATTACTAGACCTGTAGGGAAACTGTAATTCCAACCAAGGACATAGAAATTGGCCCAACTTTGATCTAGAACATTTTGAGCCTCACTGAATCCCAGCAAATCTGATTTGTGTTCCAAACCAGAAACCAGCCAAGTTCCACTCAGGTCAAACTCCTAATGTTCTCAACAGTGAGTCCTACCCACTTTAAACTCACAGAAGTGCCCGACATCAAACTAGCCCCATTGCTATATGATGGATAGCTTAGACGCTTAAAAAAAAAAAAAAAAAAAAAAAGCATGTCTGTTGAACTGGGATGCTTGAGGTTGGGAGGTGACAGGCTGCAAAGAGATGTTGGAGTATGTGGAGGAGAGTGCCGTTATTCGCTAACAAAACTGCTAAGCAGAGCTGAGAGAGTAGAAAAGCACTCAATTTCGTTATTTTGGAGTTTACTTTATCATATAAAAGTCCCCCTTTAACAAAATGAAGTAGTAGAAACAGCTCAATAGCTGTTCAATTTATTCTTTGATTTTACAATAAAAATGGGTGTGGTCTGTAAAATTCCCCCTCCAATAGACCCATAAAACTCCAGAGAGCCTGAAACCTCTGTGAAGCTTTGGCAAACTTCTCAGGAAATAACATAAGAAACTGTTTTCTGGTTCATCTCATTATTTCCATGCTTACACTGATGTAATGGGAAGAGTGACACTTCACATATTCCATTAGGACACGCACAGAAGTTTAATTCTTAATTCATAGGGACTTTGTTCCCCCAAAAGTGGTCTCTGAAAACATCTGAAATCCCTCAGGATGCTGTTTCTGACTCTCACTACAATGAAACCACAAACACTAAGGTCCAACGACACTGCATGGTCAGCTTACAGCCCACTCAGGAAAAGCCTTAAATCTAGCCCAAAACTCACACCAATATGCCTCTTTTGGCACATGTTGTATTTGAGGTTTAAGAAGCTGTAGGCACAATAACATGGTTGAAGATCAAAGGGAATTACATCTTTAGCTTTCATGTTCCTCACATGCTATGCATCACCCAAGCACAAGAAGAGCTTATACGATGAACTTAGGAACCTTACATTCAGCTATGAGGAACATGCTGGCTGCTTCTAATTTTAGCAATCCACATGGATAACAAAGAGCTGCCGAAGCCTCACGTTCCCCTATCAAGTGTGAGCCTTCTACTTCTTAGTAACACACTGACCAAGGGAAATGCAACCATCCCCATATTTCTCCACTGTCACCCTCCCATCCTGACAAAAGGTGTTAAGTCCCACCTGGGCTACCCTATGCAAGTGTCCTCTCTCTCCTTTAATTCTGCAGTTTCACTTTTAAGTCTAGCTGGGGTGAATGCAGAAATACATCTCTCAACTCCTGTTTTTCAGGCAAAAAGGCTGCCATTCATTGGCAATAGGGCTGTAATCTCTAACTTCTCTTAGAAGCTTCTACATAGCCGCATATTCTGCAACCAATTAAGTGCACTATATTGACACTACTTAACTAGTAACAAGCTCTATAATCCATTAGTACATCAGATCCATCCATGACTACTTATTAAAGTTGATTTAAAAATTTCTTTCGAGGAACTGAGATTTTTTAAAAAAGACATCGAAACTGTAGACTCCTGAGTGAAAACTGTCCCCTTCAAGCCAATTTTAGTACAGATGTTTTTTATAACATAAAGGTGGATCTGCTGGTCCTAAACCATTAAATACTGAAATTACTGTGCATGCTTAGGAGACATTTTACAATTGTTAATAATGTGGCTGAGTTATGAAAAGAGCTAATCCATATTTTCAATTGTTCATCTAGAAATTTGGATTAGGAGGGAAAAAACCCAGCAATTCTTATGTTACAGAAAGCAGTACCGAAACAGTAAACTCTTCTCAATTCAAAACAACAGCCAAAATTGATGTAAAATCAAATTTTAAATTGCTTCTGGCTGAGTAGTTGTCTGTAACGCCGAAGGGGTGGGAGTACCAAAGAGTTTGCAATGGAAATACCGAGAAGCTCTCAACTGTAGTCACACTAACAAGAACTGCTATCGTGAAGTAATAACATTATCCAGAAATCTTTGTTCATTACCTCATTCGTAATGCCATCTCATTTCACTTGAGTTACTTGGGTCTGATGATGGGGTTAACGAGTGAGGAGGTGTTTGAGTGGGTGTGAATTAGGGGCGCTGCTAAAAGAGAAGCTATTTTAACAGTTCTATGTTTAATATAATCTGAAGCTCTGTAATCTTTTTTCAGGTAAAATACTCACACATTCCAAGGCTAACGCTGACTTTGGCAGAACACAGATAATACCTAGACATATTCACATTACATGGAGTATTACAGAGGGACTCATGCTTCTATTCCTTTTCTACTTCCGTCATTCTACCCACAAGTCTAACACAGCAGGAATGCTAATGCTTTGATTTCCTGCGTTCAGAAGTGTTCCTCAAAAATTTGGATTTTTACAGCAACCATGACAGAAAACATTGCTGATAGCTTCTCTCCCCCCATCCCTGTACTCCACAAGCCATCTTCACATACTGCACAGCAATCCATTACAATATGTTCTAACATCTGCCTCCTCATATGATGTACGACCTATTTGATTGACCCTTTTTATGCTGTTCCAAGACTGGCTGTTCATTACAGTGGGAGGGTGAACAGTACGCATTGCTTCTTCAGTTAGCAACTGGTAAATATATTTCCATTTCAGGAAAAACTGGGAATGTCAAGCAGGGATCCTCACTTCCCTCCGTATAACAACGATCCACTCCATACAGTGCCCCCCTTTATCGCTAATTACATGTCACATTTCAGTCCAGAATAGGGAAGGTCTCTTGTGGGCCCTCCCATCTATCGCTAATATATTAAACATTTCTGCCAATTAAATTTTTCCATGACAAGTATTAACATTACCCAATGTTTGTGACTCCAGCGTGGGAAGCATGAATAATGCAAGAAACAGTACAGTCCTCCATTACGCAGGGACACATCTTGTTTTTGCCAAAGTCAGCAATGTAAAATATCTCTCAACTTCTCCAGTTAATATCATGGCATAATACAGGCTTTTGGTCAAAGTAATCATATTCATTACAATAAAAGGAGCATCTAAGGTAACATAAAACCACTTCCCAATATCACAGGCACTAAATACAATCCTTATTCTCACCATCTAGCTGTCCAGCATGTATTTAACAGTATTAACATACTTGAGGATTGCTGTCGATTCTCCAGAGTCATCTGGCATGCAATGGAATGAATATGGCTATGAAAACATAGGGAAGAAATGCACTGACCATCACAATGGGGTATCTCCTCTTCCCAAGGACACAAAACTCACTTGATACAAGGAAGCTACACATATCTGACTGTTAAAGTTGTCTGCACTGACTACAACTCAGTGTCTTTCACAAATTCCAACCACCACAGAAATACGAAGTCAGCTGGCCTTGAGGCATCACGACCCACAAGCAATGACAGAAACATCCTGACTTTATTTTCCCCTGTTAACTTGCTTACTAACTGGAATTGCCCAGGCAAATGAAAAAGGAATTGGAATCACAGTAGAAAAGTGACATGAAGTGGGAGTTGAGTGGGGAATCCACCTGACTACGTCTGAGCTAATTACCCTCAGCTCCCTTTATGAAAACTAGAATGGAACCTGCAACATTAGGCCAGATGAAATATACAATTTAGACATCCAGGGCTGAAGATGATTCTCATCCTACCATCCTGAGTAGAAATCAGGAAAACACCCTAGCTTTTCTGTGCTTAGCATAACTATATCATCTTCTAAATTTCGTGTTAGCAGCTGAGGTTTTTAAAATGAAATTTATCTGTCCTCTCTGAAGTTCATGAAAAATACACATTTCCTTTTTCCTTGTTATGCAGGTACGATCGAAAGTGACTTTGTCTTCCCCAAAGCTGTACAGCTGGTAAGGCATATAGCTACATTTTCAGCACAGAACATGTGGGAAAGGGCATAGAACTCCCCCAAAGCTGCCTGCAGATTACTTTGGATTTCTGTAGAGAACATATATGTTAACATAAAGTAGAGAGTGAACCCAAGGAAAACTGAAGACAAACACTGACAGCTGGCCAATCTTGCCCTTCTTTGCTGTGTTTGCCTCAAATATAGTATGTTTGTAAGAATGTGTGAAATACTTCTGAAAATAACAGTTATACTCCATTTAGTTTTAGCAAGCAAAGGAACATGCAATTTACAGTCCTCTTCAGAAGGATGTGATTTACTAAAATTCATGGAGAGACATCAGCAAATTCCCAGGAGGAGCTAGATACCTAACTTCTTCAAGATCTTACAGATTTTGGAACAAGAGTGTTTCATTCTGATTTTTTTCCTCATATGTCCAAAGTTAAACTGATTCTATATAATATTTTTTATTATTATTATTTTATCTTCAGTTCGATATTCCAAAAAGAATCAGACCAATACTTACACCACACATGGTACGTGTCCTCCAACAGTGGGGTGTTACCACATTTCAGAGGGACACTGACCACCAACAATTGCTTTTTCCAAAGACAGGATGTAGAAGAGACAACCTTTGCCACCTACATCCCAGCAGTGACTGGCAGACAGCCTCTCTCATCCTTCTCTTAGGGAAATTCAAGGAGGAGCTTCACACCATTAGGATACAATGGACATATGCTGCAGGGCTTATCCCCAATTAAGACCAGTTATGTTAAGTTAGATCTTTGTCCTTCAGATATACTGCTGTTACGCAACTCTGAGCCCTGTCCCCAATATTTAATACCCTGCAAGCATAAGAAGGATCCACTGGAGCTTCCCATTGCAGAAGAACTATGACTGGAAGACAACAGTCATCCTGAAAGGCCTTTTGCTTTAGTTTACTGTGTAGCAGGATTATACCAATTTTAATGAGCTTAGGATAAGTAACGTCCTAGAGGATGTACACAGATTTTCTCATAAGATTGAAAATATCTTACCTTCCAGTATTATTTATAATTAGTGTCACTGTCCAAATTGTTTCCCTTAGAATCATCGCTCTTATAGGTGACACCTATCAGTGTCATCACTGACAGCTTTTTAGACTTTTGACCCTCCTTGAAAGTAAAGCATTGTATAAACTGCAAATTGTTTTGACTAACAAGACTGGTAACAAGTATGAACGGTTCAGGGACAGTGTAACGTGTACTAGCAGGGTTACATGGCATTTGCAGACAAGGGGGGAATCACTTGTTTTAGACATCCGCAGAGTTAACTGTAACCTCTTTAAATTGAATTGCCATTTCTGCAGCAGCAGAAACAAGCAACCCCAAAGATGGTATCTATTCTCATTGGCCTAGAGGAAATCTAAGAAGTTGTCAGTGGTATTATCCTTCCTCCCTCTTCTCCCTCTCCTCCCTGCTTGTCTTCCATATTCCGATGGCTGTTTATGAGCTCAGCTGTCATTCTTTGCACCAGGGAAAGATAGATGGGACACACCAACCCCAACCTAAGTGACCTTTGGATGTGACAAGATTTTTAGGTCAGTCTCGCTAAATGGAAGCCTTGGTGTATCGAGGCTTGCCTCAGGGTGAAATTTCCAGTGAATTTATTATCTCCCAATGCCCTTTGGACTGCTTCCCACCATCAAACACCATGGCAGCACTCGGAACAGGAAGAAATACATTAACTGGAATCTGATCGTTTTAAAAGGTTACAGCTGCCCAAATATAATTTAATTTCATACTTGCCCTTTGAGGGTTTGGTGTATATTTTCATTTTATGACTGCAAATGATAAAGCTCTTAAGATTCCAGGCAATAAAAAGGAAAAGGGGGGAGAAAGTATTTTAAGGGTTAGAAGTCTATTCAGCTCATAGTCAATGAGCAAAGTGACAAATCAGCTTTTTTTTAATCTAACATTTCCTTGTTTTTTTAATATTCGTTTCTTTCTACACTTGATGGTGAACAATACCTTTTAGTGAAATCAAACCTGTAATGCCACCCAGTATGACACGAAAGAAACATTTGATGTGCAAGCACCTACCTATTCTACATCCATTAAGGACCTGACTCAGAGCAGCAATTAATGTGAAGTGAAATGAAGTTATCTGAATGAACTGATGCAAAAAATAAATAAAAAAAAATAATCAGACTTAAGTAAATGCTTAAATCTAAGCATAATACTTGGAGTTTTAACTGGGTAGACCATGGATCATTTTAGAATCTCTTCTCTGTCTTCCGCCTGAGCTCAGGTCATGTATACAAGTTCATCTACCCATGCCCACACAGTATAATAAAAATCAGGCTACACAACACTGCTTTTGGGGCAGCATTCAGTTTGCTTAGAGTCCAACACCTGTGCAATAATGAAATTCTAACACACGAGTATATGGGATATGACATCCTAGTGCACAACACAAAGTGCTGGGAAATTAAGCTCACTCTCTCTTTTTTCCCCACTTAAAGTGAAAGCAAGCACCATGCACTAAAACACAATGAAAACTGAGTTACTGAATGAACGTTACCTCACCATCAAATGTTCTGACATAATTTTGATGACTGTTTCCTTTCCACAAAATGAATCATGGGAAAAATGAAACAGCTGTGGAAAGGAGGAAGGATTAAGTGTGCATGTTGCATATCCTATTTTCAAAGGCACCATAAGAAATTAATTATTGCTGGGTTCCCAAATCCCTTGAGGCCTCTTTAAAAATCTTACCCAAACATACATTGATACATACCATCTGAATTACTTTTGCCACCAGTATATCAGACCAGCATATAGCAAGAAGCAAGGCTGCCATGATTACAGCAATGGGATGAGTAGGGTTGATTGGCCTAAAAGGAGCTATATTCCAAGGCAGCACAGCAGGAGAGTAAGTTAAACATATGCTATACGTACATGACATACTGTTTACCCTAAACATCAATAAGCCCGGAGTAAATATTGTAAAGTAAATATCGGAATGTTGAACAAATACCAATGTAGAACTACTGTGGAGAAAGTAAGAGATAATTAAGGACAGTTTAACCTACTACAAAATGTAGCACACCTATTAGTGCTTATATTGTGAATTTTCTAATTTTCAGAAGTTCAGAGTTTAATGGTTAAATCAACACCAGAGATAAAATAGGACTTCAGCCATGTTCTTTTGCCAAATCCAGCTAGATCCATTTGGTTCCCTTAATGAAATAAATATGCTGCTGTATTCTATGGTAATGGCCCCAAACACTTTAATAACACTATCACAAGCCATAATGTTTTGGTGCATTAACGGAGAACACGCTGTTATAATTTGTAAAGAGTGTTTTGAGCCATGAAAGGGAAAAGAAAAATTAGGAAAAGAAAAAGAAAAGGCGTTGTTGCCAGATGCCATCTTCACACTCCAGCGTGGAGAGAAGTGTAACCTGCAGAGTGGACACTTCACCTTCAGAAGGGCAGAGAGCCACTGGCCTCGCTGCCCGGGTGTGCTGGGGGACAGCTGGCCTCCACCAGCACAGCACCCATGGGGAGGCACAGAGGGACGCTGCTTTTTGGGCCCCTGTGTGACTCAGGTGGGAGGACAGGTACCACCCCTCGTGCCACCCTGTGTCACTGAGGGACTAACCTCATTCCCTTGCACATGAACTGGCAGTCCCAGGTCCCTTTGGGACAAACAGATACTGTACCTATAGGAGGGAGCTGAAAAAAGCCACCCCACAGCAGCTGCTAAAGACAATTTGAATCCCTCAATATGTCGCAAATACATTGCCCCTATCTGCTGCCACTGGTGCAGCATGTGGCACAGCTGTGGTTACCTAACCACAGTACAGCTCACAATACAGCTAGAAGATTCTGCTGTAGTGCAGATCTTAGAGAGAGCAATCACTCTAAACAGCAAGACACAGAGGTGCAGATATCGCTGGAAAAAGTTTTCAAAAATCTCAGTTTCTACTACCATGAGAGCATTTGAAACTTTCTTACTCCTTCTCTGTTGTAACAATAATCATATTTCAAAGCTTCTCTGAGCTTAAAACCACACTGACTTAAAATGTTTTTCTTTCTTGTATACATGTGTTTTATTTTGCTTTTTAGTTTGGTTTGTACAATTGTGCACTAAGGAAAGACATTTCACACAGTAGCCCGCTGACAGCCCTGCTGTCTGTAATTCTAGAGTTTGTCAGTCTCTGAGATAGGTGACTTAACAAATTTGGAGTGTATTTCTGGTCCAGTAAATTATCTGTGATATGACCAGTCTCTATGGCTAAGGGGTTAAGGAACGTAAATCCACTTGTCTGCAATACTTTCTCCTTAGCTACCTATCTAATGAGTGGACAGGAACAGGAACAGACCATTGGTAAAAATGGCACACAAATATGGCAGTTATGGAAAGTGAAAGGGATACTTAGAAACTAGTCTAGGCATTAGACCTGAACTCAAGAAAGCAGCAGAGCTCATGCAGGCTACAAACTTAAAAGCTAGTCTTGAGGACCACTAGGAGCTAAAGGTTCTGTGGCCTCCACATTTTCTTGTTCAGATTATCTTACAAAAGCCACTAAAAACCATTAAGAACCTCTGAAAGGAGAAAAGGAATTTGAGGAAACTGAGCCTAGGTATTGGGGGAGAACTGCACTCTTGACTTAACCTCAAGTGGCTTAGGCTATCCAGGCACAACAGTATAATTAAGTTTAACACTCTCAAAGTTACATCTCCAGATACTATGGTATCTTCTGGTGAGCTAAGTTCAATCAATGACTTTGGAAAGAAAACAAACAGAACAAACATCCTGACCTCAGTAGTTTGTTGTCTAATGTTTAGACCTACAGCCTACAGTAAGTAAATATTTCACAGTTTCAAAATGTGCCGAATATTAGCCTCCATTCACAAAAGGTGCTCGCGTATCCTGGTTGCTAACAGTCAACCCTGGCAAGAAATCAGACATGAGAAAGACAGGATGAGAGTAAGAGCACGACGACTTTTTTAATGGCTTGCACTGCCCTTGCCATATGCAATTTATATCACTAGCCAGTGATATTCTCCCCGTGCACACTTTTAATATGCCATTTGTTTATTTCTATCCCATCCTGCCTTGTCAATGGGAAATGACCTGCAACTTTGGAGGAAGAATGGTCATAAACAAGGCTGTAGTAAGAAATAAGACATAAATCAAAATTCTTACACGTTCATATATCACAACAATCTGCATCTAACAACAAACCATGTCATGTGACCTAGGTACAACAAAGCTAGCAAGATTTCAAGGGAGATTTTCTTGTGTTAACTTTTGGGATGCATAAAATGTAGTTATTTGATTTGCGGACCTAAAGGAGCAAGTGAGTGTCAGTAAGCAGTCAGTTTTGTGTAAGTCAGCTTTTCTCAGTGGTGTTATTTGTAGCATTGTTCCGCAAGCTCCGAAGAGCGTGCATGTTAGTGATTTGCAGTTTTCCTATGTGTTTGTCTGTCACAACGTTCTGCTGAGGCACTGTAAATATACACTATTGGCAGAGCTCAGCATGAAGACAATGAATTCCAAAAATATCCAGAAAAATTCACTAGTCTGACTGCAGCTTTCATGTTTTATAGGAGACCCATAACCCCCCATTTTGTGGTTTCAGTGCGAGTGCCCCCACAGCCAGCCAAGCCCCACTCAGTGTGGTTTCTCGTGTGCCCCCCCTCCGCAGACCATTTGCTCAGGATTATACAATCTTATTTGCATGATTATATAATCTTCTTTTCAGCAACATCCCTCTGAAAAGAGCAAACAACATAATAGGAAAACCAGTAGTGCAAGCCAACTATTTCAAAACCCAGTGTCTGGAATGCACAAAGGGCACAAAGTAGGAAAAAAAAATAAAATGTTTTTTTTGGTTTTGTTACTAGATTTTTCATACAGACCTTTCCAAGGAGAATTAATTCCAAATGAATGCAAGCCACGAAACATCGCATTCTGTAAAACACAAACACTTCACAGGTTTGCTCTACTGCCAGCGCAGGCAGGGAGGCACACTTTGTTATCTCAAGGTGTACGTACAAAGGCGGCTATTGACTTCTTTCTCAATGGAAGCGACTTCGGGGCAGCATATGACAATTCTCAGATGTGTTTACCCCCCTGGTTTATGACTCTGGCAGACAGGTGTTGCCACTGCTGCTATTCTGACACTGGTTTTGTCTTGCAGCTGGTAGAACTCCTAACATCCACACCACCAGCCAAGCATCCGAAGTCCCAGTTATATGGCACAGAAGAATAAACAAAGTCTTAGCTGATATATATGCCCCCACTCCTTGAGTTTTCCCTTCTTTCATACACTTGAGACTGTGTCCTAGACAGGACGTTGTGTAAGTGAAAACTGTCATGTTCCAATCTGCAAACAGGCTCTTCTGCTGGCTGCTAAAACTACTTACGATGTCAGTTACTTCAGCAATATTCATCTAAAATTAATGCCTTATAAATAATCAAGGAGTAATCTGCTTCCGTCTGTCAGGCTAACCCCAAAAAGAAAGAAGTGTAACATTTTTGTGAGAGAAAAGAAATTAAGGATGACCTGACCTCACAAGTATGCTTGCCAGACAGTTACACACTCTTTCTTGCGTGACCTATTTTTCCCTGGTCACACCACAGAGACGTTTCAAACAAACGGCCAGTAATTTAGACTGCTTGAAACACAGAGGGTTGCCACCCAAACAAGACAGTTGAGCATCCTAATGGCTCTGTCAGGTTTCCAAAAGTTTTTTGTGACTTGTTATCTCTTTTCAAGTTGAAATAGAGCTCTATTTCTTTAGTCCATAAAGGACAATGTCAAATGTCACGCTCTCCCAGACATTAGCATACTGGGTATGGATCATAGCCTAATATTTTGTTGCGTATCACAGTGTGTGAATGGCCCGTGTAAAGAAGTATACTGAGTACATACATCTGGTGTACTTGGTATTGTAGTTCTAACACAAACTAACATAAGGAATAACATAGCTAAAGAAACTGTTTATAGCTTAAGTAAACCTTCCTATAGCCTAAGTTCCAATGCTGGAATACTTTCAACCTGCCTCTGAAATACACTCAAAACTACTGTCTATTAAATTCCCATGAGATCTAGAGAACATCTGTTTCTAATTACCAGAATCAGATTCTGTACCAGTTAGCAAGATCCCCATCACCTGTAGTATGAACTATTTAATACCTGTGATTTTCAACCTTTTTGGTTTTGAGAACTCCACAACCTTCTTAGTAGAGGCAAAGACCAATGTATCATGATATCAAAGCCTGTCTAGAGCAGGTTAACTTTTCTGAGACACCTTTCAGACCCATTACAAGTATTAACGGCCCCCTAGCAGAAAATCACAATTATACTATTATCAGATACTTAAGGTCAAAAGAAAAAGGCACAGAAATGGTCACCTTCTGCTAATTCACTGAAGTCAAGAAGAGAAAGACAAAGGAAAATGGAAAAAACACAAGAGAGGAAGTGAAAGAAAAATAGAATAAATGTGTGCATACAGAAGATGAGGCAAACGACTGGGTTTCTTCATGCTGTGGTTTATATGTAAAGAGACAACAATATGAAGCTGAAGGCCTGCAAATACAAAATAAATAGAAAAGACATTGCTTGCACTATTTCCATTGTCCAAATGTCAAATGCCTTCTGGGAACCCAGGGGGTGGGGGGAGGAGGAGTAATAGCTGTATAAGCATCTTGTAACAGGTTCTTCCTAAAGGGGATTTCATGAAAACTGCTAGGCTCTGATGCTAGCCCATATGGGCTCAGGAAAGTCAAGAGAAAACGCTGGCTGCACTTTTTCCAGGCTATTTGCATATGTTCTTTAGTATGCAGAATGTCTCTGTATATAATTGAATTGTTGTTTTTGCCTCTATTAATACATATGCAAATGAGTCACTACTGCAGCTGTGCTGTATTAATCATATGTGTGCTTCTGTCTGTCTGCCCTGCAGGCTCAGGGTCGGAGGGAGGGGGAAGAGGGAATTCAGTCTCTTTAACCTACAAGAAAACTCACTCATGCAGACAGAGGTCTGCTAGCAAACAGCAGGCCTGAGTTACAACTGGAAGGAAGATAGGCTGGTCATTTTTCAGTCTTTTTTATTTTTCATAGATATGGATGGAATCTGAAAGTTATGCAGAAAGGGCTGTTAATCTAGATAAAATGAATATGCTACCACTGCTAATTCCTTCCCCTGGAGGGCTGGGGAGGGAGTTATAATCTGACGACCCACAGAGTAGCCATGACATTGTTTTACCATGTGTATTTACTGCCTGTAAATGTCCACCGTGCCTATGTTCAGACACTCAACAGTGCTCAATAAAATACAAAGCATTTATATAGTCTGTCATAATGATTGTCTTTTGTAAATTGATTGGATTCCAATAAAATGATGTGATCAAGCTTTTAATTCAAATCTATTTTGATAGAATATATTGAGTTTACTCATAATGTTGTATAAGATTACATCAAAGACAAGTACGGGCTATTTAGTTGCCAGCTACAAAGCACATTTACCCACCATAAACAAGATTTATTTGAGATGGTATGTTCTGTGGTTCATGCTTTTACACAATCTATCACAATCTCCAGCTCTCAGCAGGTATCCGGAAAGTGAGGACTAGTTTCATACTGGTGTTGTAAGGCTTGCTTTTGAGTTAATTGGGAGGAACTTCTTCCATTTAAAAAACATCGGGATTTGTCAAAAACACTCTTGACGATCAATAGCCTATCATCCCACACCTTATTTACACAGTTTAATGAATATTTTAAAATCATCACTAAGACTTCATACTAAATAAGGAATCTTGGCAAGTTCAAATTTTTGAAGACAATTTACCCCCCTCCCCAAGATCTTCACCCTGTTTAGATGGTTGTAGCTTCAGTCACATGAAAGGTACTATGCCCCATTTTTCTAGCTGGAGAACTGGACCTTGGTCTTCAGTGATCTCATTTGCAGAACAAGTGGCAAATAACTAGTGAACACCACTTTCACTTACAAAGCCAGAAACAAGTAAGTGGTGGACAGAAATAGGGAATACAGAATCTGCATAATGTAGCAATTTTCAAAACTAGTTAAAAGGGCATCCAACAAAAATATATACATATTATGTTGTTTTATTACTCCTATTATTATCAGTATTTGTGATGGTCATCAGAAACAGCATAGTAGTACACCGAGCTAATGGCAGATGGACAACTGCCATCTTTTGGTTATGCTAATGAGAAATGTCACTTTTCATGTACTTAGCTGCTTTTTCCCCCAGATGTGTGTGCTCGCAGTGAAAAACTAATTCTACTTCTTTATGCTCAAGTGGACTGCATGAGTATTATAATATTGTAATTAAACTGTGCACTAACGATTCAATCCCTACAAACTGAGTCAGAGTCCTATTAATGAGAACAGGTAAAGCAGGAAAGCAAAGAGTGAAAGGATACTGACTCTCACTGTTGAAAAGCCAGCTTAGATAGTATTTAAAGGTAGACACTGCTCAGCAAATAGAAGGAATAACCCTGCACTGTTAAGAAAAGGTTTGCCTTCTTGTAGGCAAAGAATTGGTTATAGTAATATCCCAAAGAGGTTATGACTGTAGATTGCAGAATAAAAAAATAATGGATAAACTATTGCCATCTCTTGACTACATTCTGTAGAAACAATGGGGCATTGGACTTGTCTTCTCAATCTCAAGCAAGCTGGCTCCCCAATACAAGAATCAAGTTTTCAGTATTCAGATGCATCACTACAGTGTTCATACAGTTTGTCAGGGTCTTCTTTCACAGATTTGGGGCGCTGTAACACTGGAAGTTCAACTGCTTAATCTGGCCAGAACTGGTTATGTCTACAAATTAGAGTAAGAAATCAGAGATATGCCCCCCCCCGCCCAAATATTAAATGTGCTTGACAATCAAGGAATGAAAACATAGTGTCACCTCCTTAAGAAAGGAGAAGTTCTATCACCAGCAACATTTCAAATTAAACTTAAGGAGGTACTTCAGAGAAATAACCTCAACTGGCAAGTGGAGAGATGTAGCTCATCCCTGCAATGGTGCAGAAGCCAAAAGGAAGCTAGTATGTAAGCAAAAAAAAATTGTAGCTGACCAAGCAGGCAGTCCTCATGCTTTATTTTTGTTTCATAGGCAGCAGATGTTTAATGTAAAACTCACATGATCATTCGTACAGTCTATCTTCTGATCAGTCACTGCATACTTGTCAAATAGCTCTCTTTTCCATTTCCTTCAAGTAAAACAAACATGGAGGTCACAGATGATTTTGTGACCCTTAAGATGTCTAGAAGCAAGGTTTTCCAAAGGAAACTTTGTAATGAATCAGATACCTAAATAACAGCAAGATGAACAACTTTGACAAAGTCCTCAAACTCCAAATGGGTTTAACTTTCCTCAAAATCTAGCTACTTATGTCACTGCCTGCATGTGGCCTGAACTCTTCTAAAAATGTGGTCCCGACTATGTATGCTAAATTCCATTGAAATTCAGCCCTTGATAGGCATCTTCTCACACCACTGAAAAGAACAGGTTTGTAGTAAGAAAAAAATCTGACCCAAGTACTTAATAAAGAAAGTGCAGACTATAAAACTTGGCCAGATTATTTTTCCAGGTAAATTTGAGGTCTAAATCTGCTCATCATCTTTATACAAATAGCCAAAGAGAATCGATCAGGGTTCTTCAAAAGGCTGGCCTTCAGAACTGAGACCCAGCTAAAACGCTTTCACACTCCCATGCTGACATGAGGTTCTCTTGATCCGTACAGTGACAGGTTTGGTCATAATGTTGAACACAACCACCAATAATTATGATGTTGTGTTTCATGCTAAGATGAAGAGGGGAAAAAGCTTGAATGTGGGCACTTAAAACTTGTAGGGTGTTTTTCCAAGAGCAGATGTTCGCAGGAAGTCTGTATTACATCAGACTGCTATACTGTTTTGACAGGACACAAAATGTCCGTATAGTAATGCTACACGGGCAGCTGTCACTATACATCCAGCATTATCTTTCAATATAGTTATGGGTATATACAGCATTTGTGTTACTGCCAATTAATCAGTCGTTGTCACTATTTGGTTATCAAACAAACAATCTGGGAAATGTGAACCATTCACACTCCCAATGGTGCAGATTCCTCTCAATTTTCAGATCAAGCCATCAGGTCCTTTGTTTTCTAATACTCAGAAAGCACTCAGGAATTATTTTTTCTCAAAAAGCAAACCATCAGATATAATTTTATACTGAATGTGCTCAGACTTCTGGAAACATTTATTTCATACTAGGTATGCCCAAGATGACTGGTATTGGAATAATCACTTCAGTTTACTTTGTCTAAAACTTGTTACATGATATCTGTGCTTACAGCTTTGAATGTTGATCTTCAAGATGGAGAAATTTAATTCCCTCATCTGCTAAATCATACAGGCAAACATCATGTTCATATAAGGCGTATAGCAGTACTTTCAATTCATTAGCTTTATTCAGTAAAACACAGTAGCAAGGCTACGCTCAGTTTTGTTCTCGTTCATTTGAAACAGAGTCACCATGCCACATCACTCCTGAAGAACAAGACCATATGAAATTTATATGGGGAAAAAACAACGTAAGAAACCTGCATACTAACCAAGAGGGATTTTACTGCAATAAGGGTGTATTTTAAAATGACACTTCACGTAACGTTTGGAACTGAATCTTCTCATTAACAGATGAAAGCTAAAAACTTTTTTATTCAAATGGCATTTATGTTATTAAATGTGGGTGTGAGTGAACGTGCAGGGCTGACAGACAGCCCTTTATCAGAGGGCAGGTTCAAGCATGCATCATGTTAGTCCCAGCTTCTCCAAATGGCCTCAGACATCTACTCCTTTTGCAACACCTAACAATGTAAGTTTTAGTTTCCATTCTTGAGTCATTAGTCTCTCTGTGGATACTGGAAATAAAGGCAATCACGTATGGCTAATTGTAGCGGATATCAGATGACAGAATCTGTATATCCCAGCAGGGACTCAAAGGCAGGGAGAGAAATGGAGGGCTTCAGATTACGAACCTGTCAGTGGGAATCAACAGGGCATTTCAAAATGAGATATTACCTTTTCAATGACAAAGAGTATCTTTGCCACAGGAAAACAATTAGGTGTTGGGTGTTCTTCTATAAATACAGTATGCATTTCGTTTATAGAAAGAAAATTCAATTTTGACAAACAGGGATAAAAAAAAATACTTCCTGTTGATCAAACAGTACACTACTAAAGCCATACCCCGACTTAAAATTCTCTAATGAAATAAAAAAAGACATGTTTATCACTATACAAACAAACAAGAAAAATTCCTTGGCTTTGTCTTCACTCAGATAACACTGTGTACCAAATTCTGCTGGGAGCAACAAACTGAGCATTGTGTCAGGTTCTTTGATCTCCCCTGAAAACTACCGCTTTTAGTATACAAAGCCTGAAAGATGAGTGATAGGGAAGATAGGAAAAGAAGAAAAGAAGGAACATTGTACTTTTCTGACCTTCTACTGTCTGATGACCAGACAACAGAGGGTTTGTAGGGAACACTATGGTTATATGTAATGTCTGAAGAAAGAAGAGTTCCTCCCTGAAACAGACTGTAATGGCTGCACATTCATTCGTGCCATTTAGAAGTGGTTTTGAACCAGTTCTTCATGACTAGAAGAAACAGGCATCACTGAGTTTGGATTTGAAACAAGCTGGATTTGAACAGACGTTGGAAGACACGACCCTTCTAGGCTAGCAGCTATGCCAGATTCAGCTTCACTCATGTAAGCATGGGTGAGAGTCCATTCTGAGTGCTATACCACAAAACCCTTCTCAAAGCACATCTAGCCTGACACTTTCAAATGGCACCAGAAATTAAGAGGCATGTCCAATTTCTATTAGACAGGTTGCAACGCTAACTGAAAACCACTGTTAAGACATAAAGAAAGATTACTTTAATTTTTTTCCAGCATATACATACCCTTAGAAATCAAGTCAGAAGGATTTGAAGGAGTCTACAGTTAGTACACTGAACCTCTCCCACTGACTGGTTGCCAAATTCTCCCTTTAATTCCAGGCTAAATAACACGTAGCAAAACAACATAGGTGAATTTGGTCAGTAGTTTAATTTTAATGTTCTCCTTTGCACAGAAACAAGAGGCCCTTAAGGTTTTTAAGTTTTCCATAACCTAAACTCATCTTAAGATATTTATGAAGTCAGTCGCATTTGTACAAAGCCCACCTTTGTATAAGGAAATTGTCATTATGATAAAGCCTATTTTAATCAGAATACTTCAGCCCACCACATGTAGAGATACAGCCCAAGGCTGGTCCTGAAATGAAAGTAAACCACCCTCCCAACTTACTGGAGCACTAATGCGTTATTTTAGGACTATCCTGAATAACCACAAAAATAAGGAGAATTAGAGTTAGACCTGTATTTTCTCATTCCTAGCTAGCACCATGTTTGGTTTTCCTTTTTTTCCCCACTTTCTTCCATACGCGTGTTCATGTGTGTTTGGCTATTATAAGCACTTTATCAATACTGACATTACTTCTCAAAATTCATTTCAGAGGGATGACTTTTATGGCTCCCATGATTCTTAAGCTGTCTACGGTATTTGTTACTCACAGAATCAGAAACTAACAGACAGACAGTGTAGCTTTTCATACAAAGGCACAATAGGAATGAATGTATTAACCTCTGTGGTGCATGGAATGTGTCAGCTTACACACTGGCAGCTATTTCTGTGAAACTCAGCTAACTTCCGCTGGCTGTGTTAAAATAAAAAAAAAAAAAAAAAAAATCTTCCCCAGAACTATGTCCCACGCTCTTGTATGCTGGCCAAACAACTGAAATATCTGATGTTGCAGAGAGTCCACTTCATACTGATGCTGGCCAAACTGAGTCTGAGAATGCATTTTACACGTACTGTTTATAAATACGGAGCTTTTCCAAGCAGGTATAAAGCTCTGCTGTTCCATGCGACTTGACAAATAATAATGAGTGGGGAGATGAATTAGCAATGGAGAGTATGGGATTTTTTTGTTTTGTTTGTTTCTACAAAAGAGTGTAAATCCAGATTTTGCAGAACTAGAGATGATTTGGATCTTGACTTCATTTTAGTCCCAAATTTTACCCAGCTTCATCCTCCCAGCAAAGCATATATGGCAGGTAACAAAACTCAAACTGTGGAAATGTACAACACATTTGCTTAATTCCAATGAGTTGACAAGGGTTGTGGGGCTGATCAGGAATACCTGAGGAATGTCTGCACCACTATCATTAAGACCCATGGACACCCTAACACTTTCAAAATTTAGAGTGATATTGGAAGTTTTGAATCAGATGCATCTGGCTACCAGGTTAACTCTTTAATGTAGCTCAAAAAAAATTCTTCGGTATCTTTCCACCTGTTTTCTAATTGCCTATGTTAAATTGGTATCATCACTTAATTACCTGCACCACGGCAGTGCCTAAAATGTACTGGGTACCATAAAACATTGTAGGAGGGGCCAGTCATTGATCTGAAGAGCTTACAGCCTAAAAGGACCTAATCACGTTAAGCAACTTTTAAGCAGTTTAAAAGTGCTTGTCAGGACAGAGCTTTTCTCCCCGGCAATGTGTCTCCTTTTGCTGGTTTATGCCTAGCCAGCCCTTACAGCTTGCATCACAACTATCTGACGGAAAAGATGAGCAAACCTACTGCTCAGTGGAAACCTAAAGTACAAACCTCGAAGTAGTTTCACTGACAATAAAGACACGAAAACATAACAAAAAGTTCCCTCAAGGTAAAAGGCAAAGTATATGATTTGGTGATCATTGTGCTTCAGATGCAAATTTTATGCCAAGAGAACAGACCCAAACCCCTGTTATTTGCACTGTGTTCAAACGGAAGATAAAACTGGTTTTCATATTTACTTAACCTTTGCCTCTTCTGCATTGTTTTCGGACTTACCTGCAGTTGGAGTGGGCCTAAGCCTGGTGTTGCTGCGGCAGCAGCTGCCATGGTAGTTGGGATCAGCTGAACGGGGTAAGGGTCACCTAAGTAAGAGAATAATAGAGGCGTCAGCACCTTTTATCTACTCTCCACCTGCAAATTAAAGTCCTGCATTCACTCTTTCCAAAAGCCTTCTTTTGTGTGCCTTGTTGAGGCCTAATGAAAAGCTCTATTGTGCAGCCTTTTACTAACACTCTTTTCACAATTCTGGCTGAGAGAGGAATGTGAATAAAAGGCACAAGCAATTAAGGCGGAAACCTCATCCTTTTTCATGATGTATTTAGGGAAATGGAAAAAAAAGTGCGCATTGATCAGAAGGCTGCACTTCAAAAAAAAAAAAAAAGAAAAAAGAAAAAAAAAAGGAAAGAAAGAAGATGGGGGTGGAGGAGAAAAGGAAAACAGTACAACCTTGATAAGATCGCAGTATTAGAAGGGGACAAATTTACAAGCTTGTCCAGAATATGAAGTTAACCAAACTCTGTTCACTGTTAGTAAACTGAGCCTCACACAGATCAGAAACGGCATTGCCTTGACTACCGTGCTTTCTTTTAGGTGAGAAAAAAAATATCTTGCTTTAGTTTCAGGGTTTGCTCCTACAACAGGGAAAAGCATGTGAAGTTCAGTAAATCAGATACAAGCCTCCAAAATCCCTGCGCCAACTCTGCTTTGTGACTTGTGATTCAGTTTTGCTTCTGAGAGAAAACTACTGCAGTTTTAGAAAGAACTGCATTGTGCTGAATGAAAGGGACCCAGCAAAGGTTTAAAAAAAAGTTGCAGGCATTTATAAAGGAGAATTACCTGAGATGGCAAAAATCAAGATGGAGACAGGCATGCTTTAATGTTATGGAGCACTCACTTGCAGTCACTCCTTACACATCTTATTTGTTAAAATAAACTTTATACCAGCCCATCAACAAAACTATTAAGAAATCTGGTAAAAATAATAAGAAATGTCACATTCTTTGTGTCGCTTCTCCAAATGATAAAATGTTTAAGCACTTTCCACTCAAAAAAAAGTTGCCAGAGCATTTCTGTACGCCCCTGTGTTCTGGTAGCATGCAAGATTACTGCAGCATTAAAACAGCCACTTGAAATGAAACTACGGAAAAGGCAGAACCCTTCACCAGGAAAATCTACCTAAATGTTCCTGTACATTTCATTAGAGAGGTAGGTGAAAAGTTTCCTTCCTTTATTATGCTTTTTTGAGTGAACTCGGCAAAAAGGACAAATTAAGAAGGCAATGCGGTTATTCTGTACAATTGTTATTAGTTATTATTGAATTAAAGTTTAGAACGGTATCAAGCCTAAGTTACAGGAAACAGAAAACAAAGGGAAAGAAATTTATCTCATGTTTTTTAAATGTTAGAAATAAGCTGTGTTGGTATATACACATTCAGGAAAACTGCGTATGTTTGGGTTTCCCTTTTATAATGCAACCTTTTTTATGGAGATCTTTGATCTCCTGTTAAGAATTAAATACCATAACTTCCAGAAATGGAAGGCCAGAAAAAAACTGGGTTGGCAAAGCATCTTAACAGGTATTTAACTTCAATAGGTGTGCCTGCTTATATTTAAGAACATCTTAAATAATGCTTTGCTGACTGAAGCTTCACAGTCTTTCAAGGCCAGCCAGCCAAGCAATGGGAATCCAAAGGTCCACCCAGGCATCCCTGTGCACAAATGTCTTTTTACCTGGCCACAACTTCTCTATTTACTTATTTATTGACAATGGGCAACAGATTTCCTGATTTGCTTGGGTTTTTTTTTCCCCAGAGGTTGTAATTGTTTCCCATTTTCCAGTTTTACTTTGCTTCAACTAAGGGATCCATTTTCCACTTCATATCATGGATTGAATTAAAAATTTCTCTGACTTGAAGTTTTCTGGAGCGTTATCTTGTGACCCAAACAGTCGGCCTTAAACATGTGAGAACATGGAGAAGAAAGAGAAGGTGGTCAAATACTGAGGGTCAATGGTGCTTAGCTGCTTCCACACCACTAGTAGCTCAAAGGCTAATCCCTGTATCATTCTGAAAGACCCCTCTCTATAAGAGGACATTTATTTCAAGGACCAGCCACGAAAGAATATAAAATTATTAATATCTCATCTGCAAAGAAAAGAATGAGGGAAAAGTAGATTCTCACTAGAATGTAGATTTTACAGCCAATTAAAATTTTTAGTTACTAATGATATGCATTAATACATACCAAGATTAAAAGACTGACTTCCATGCACTGTCCCACAGTCCTCTCCACATGCCTGTATAAGCCTCAGCCCATCTTCTCACAACCTCATGCTAATTTGTAAATCTCAGAATCTTCACCTTCCTGAACAGTCAGGCAGACTCTCATACCCTCCTCTGCTGTATTAATCCCTGTTCTTTATGGCTCATCTGGCAAATGTATCAATGAGATGCTTGTGAGAGAAGAACATGCTGAAGTCCCCACAGCCACATGCATAGTCACAACCACTGGCTCCGGTGGTGCAGGTAAATGCCTCTGCGACTTTTTAGTAGACCATGCCAGAAAGCAACTACTACACCAATACACAGTAACGTAGTTTTCCACAATTCTAAGGAAAAAAGTCAAATTCATCCTAAAAACAGATTACAGCTGTGCAGAGCTAGGCTCTCCTGTCTACCAGGTTGTTTTTTGTTAGTTCACTTTTTAAAGGACTGTATGTTTTTCCAGTGCTCCAAAATACTTTTAACATACAAAAACAACAAACAAAACTGAAAAGCTTCTGTAACCGATCATGGATCTTTGCATCGTTATGCTTTGATAATACCCTCTGCTATCTTGTGCTTACTTGTAGGGGTTTAGCAATTCTGTTTATGAAGTATACCCCACCTGTGCTGTGACCCTTTCACAAGCGCTACTCATACACAGTATATCCACATTACTGCTCCTATGGTACAGACACAGCAGCAAAGAAGCTGGAGGAAGGTACAATAACGAGCAGTGATACCATCAGGATTAGTGGTCCACTGTGTCTGCCCTGGTACAAACGTCTAGCAGAAGATCACCTCTATCAGGAGGAGCCTACTGTCCACAGGATACCATAACAAGAGAGAGCAAAGAATATGCTCCAAGAGAGAGCAAAGAATATGCTCAAACACCATGCCATGCCCTGGGTCACTCAACAGGCCAGTGGAAGAGCCAAGATTAAAACACACAGAAGCTCTTCAGACAGTGCTCTTCCCCGGGAAGGATTCCAGGCTCTAGATCCATAAGGAGGCCAAGCACTTACATACATAGATCTCATGGTGCAGGCGCACTCCCCTCAAAATACTAACAAAGGCCTCAAGTCTCCTCTGACAAACACATACCTGCTCATTCTTTGCTGTTACTCTAGAACATGATACATCTTTCTATTGCCCTTGCATTCCCATTTCAGACTGAAGGTTTGGCTTGAGCATTTTTAGTTAATTCTAAAGTCTGGGAAATGCATATCTTAACTATTTCATTACTACATCAGTAAATAGAATTTTTTAGATATAAAATTAGCTACATTTTTTCCCAAGCTTTAGCAACATTTCAAGAATGTGAGGCAAGATATACAGTTATTAAAAACAGGTATTTCCCAAGCCACTCACAAGTTTGCACAACTCAAAACACCAATACGTTCTCAAACGACTACATTCCATTTCTGTTTACAAAGTTCATTATTAATCTACTAATGCACGCAGGCAGAAGTGTACCTCCCTGCATCTTTCAGCTACCAAAAGAAGCATTTTGTGCAGGTCTTTCATGTTCCAAACTGTCTCTCATTATGTGTGGACTTTTCTTATAAACAAAGCACGAGAGAGAAGTTTTGCTGTTGCTTTTCTTTAGTACACTACATAGTAAAATCTGGAGCAGGTCAAAGGCTGGGATTTTTATTGTAAGAACAAGGTAAAAATTATTTAATTAGGTGACATATTCTTCTCTAATTATTTCCCAGCTACTCTGTGGCATCACTTTGAAGAACAGAATTATTCAAGACTGACTACATGAAAAGAGCACAGAAGGACGTATGTACTGGTGATGCAGCACCTAAAGAAGTAAAAGGAATATGTCAGCCCTGGGGGAGCTGATGGGGTATGTTAGAGGTGTTGGTGCACGTTGCAAGCAAAGGAGAATGCCAGTGGCTCAGGGAAGAAAGAAGGCAAGGCTGAACCCTCAGTTCAGTGCTAATTCTTTATTTCTCTATCCTTCTTTTGGTCCGTCTTCCACAAACATACCCAGAACCTCTTTCCTGATAATTTATGCACTGCAACTTCTTTCAATTTCAAATCACACCTTCATCCTTGCCCAAAATAATCTTCCAACATCTTGCTTACAAGAGGATTTTTCATGAAGTACATTCATTTTTAAACCACTTTTTCTATGAACTCTCCCTATCATCCTCCACTGAAAACACTTTTCTGCGAAAGTTGGTTGTGGTACCGAGCCAAGTGGACATCCTGTCCCAAAACGCAAAGTAACAACCCTGTGTTTAGGAACTTAATTTTCAACTGACTAGCTACCAAGCTCATGGATATTAAATCATCGTATACTTGCGAAAATACAACAGTAGCTCTTAAAAATTGATGTTTTGCAAAATTTTATCAAAGACATTTATTAAGCTAAAAAAATGAAGAATTTTTTTTTTAAAAAAAAGATAAAAGAAAGCAGAGGATCTAACATTTTGTGTTTTGTACCAGTCACCTAAACTCATAAGATGTTTTTTGTATTCCTTCCTCTGTCACTCATCTCATTTATTCTCCTTCATGGTGTAATCCCCCCTAGTGTCTTGTCTTGTCTACTGACAAGGCTGCAAGCTCTTCAGAGCAGGCACAATTGTCTTGCTTGCTATATAAATCAAGTTACATGCTAATGTTAAATTGTAATGTTTTGACAGGATTTTTAAGTTGAACCTGATTATATGAAACAATAGAATACTCTGATTTTTTCCTGAAATTTTCTTCTTAAAAAAAAAAAAAAAAAAGATACCAGAAGAAGTAGGGGGTTTATTTCCCATCAGTTTTTTAACTTACTGTTTTCCTCCTACCTGTCTTTCAGGGACAGCAAGTGAAAAAAGTTGGAGGTCATGGAAGGAGAAGAAAAAAAGAAAACAGTGTAAAGAATATAAAGAGTAGGAAACAAAACCAAATTCTTAAATTGTAATTTCCAAAACCAGTATGCTAAACTAAGTTCCATGAAAAATACTGGAATTAACATTTCCATATAGTAGATTCTGCTGAATGAAAAGGAATTCTACATTATCTTCCCCCCATTTTTGACAAGCTCTAGAAAAAGCCACAATAATTTTACACTCAATATATCACTTAAGTATATTTATAATGAATAATCACAGCTAATGGCTGACAGGTAAGTCACTGCATCTCTTCTCACCATTCATTCATTCTCATCCTCATCACCATTTTCCTTTTGGTTTTTTGGTGTGATGATGGACATTTAGAGAGCATAGTGGGAGGCTGTGAAAGACATAAGCAGTGTTCCCTGACTTATTGCTCTAGGCATCAAGGATTTAGACAAATAAGAAAAAGAGCATGAAGAAGATACCACCACTGGCTTCCAGAAGGAAATCCAAACTGGTTCACTGATTTTCTTTGAAAATAGTTACAGACAGCATTGACCAAGTGCTGACTACATGGGATTAGCTTATTGTGTATTTTAGAGAAATAATTCAGTTTACGGAAGGGATAGTTTTGGAGGGACTTAAAAGGACCCTTCCAGTTCCTATGAGAAGGTGATCACCAAGACAGGGTCAAGCTCCTCACAGCAGTGTTTGGTTGGAGGACAAGAGTCAATGGACAAAGTGAATCAAGAGAGGATCACATTTTCGCCATGAGGACAGCCAGATGCTGAAACAGGCTGTCAAAACAGGGTTGTGTAGTTTCTGTCCTTGAAAGTTTTCAGGCCCTGAACTGAACAAAGCTCTGAGTAACCTGGTTGTATCTCCAAGATGACCCTGTTTGGAGGAAGAGGTTGGACTACAGACCTCCTGAGATCCCTTCCAACCTGAATAATCCTATGATTTTTTTTATTATTATTATTATTATTATACCTGTTCAACAAATGAGAGTCATTCAAAAGGTCTAAGGAAACCAAGGAAAGACAATGTATTTCCCCAGAGGTTTGTACATGCTCATGAATTTAAAAATTGTGACTTTAATTTTGTTGCCCAACTATCAATAATAGTGCCGTAACACCAGAAACCTTTTATGGCCTAGAAACTGAACTGAAACTATCAGCCTGTTTTCACAGAACTCCATTATTTTGTTTGCCTGTTTTGCTTTTATTAGCATTATTGTGAGAAGCAACACATAGATCAGGGGCTATGGAATCTTTCAGTTAGAAACAGTCTTTCAGAAACACTTAGTTGTGTTGTTAGTTTTTGAAGTCTTGATGCCTTCCGTTGCATTTGCAGCATTACAGAAGTGACACGTTCTCGTGTATGCTAAAAGGCAAAGTTGTTACCAAAAATTCCTCCTTTTTGCTGTTTCTATCCACAATGCTATTACTCTTTTCTTATCCTGGGGGGAACATGAGGGTTTAGTCATATGCTCATTCTTTTCCGAGGCATAAACAGTAGCCCTGAAAGATGACTAGCATCTTTATAAAGAAGCTACAGTATGTGGTCCTCACAACACATGGTTCCTATTTTTATCATTTTGATAAAAGCATAGCAATGTCAATATTTTTTCTTGTGATTTGGTGATTGTCAATGATCTGTATGTCAGCTGATACAGCTGACACAGTTAACAGAAATTAGTGCTCAGTCTCTTTAGAAACCAGACACATGGACACTGAGCACAAGAAACACTGTAAGACAGTCCACATGATACTCCATTAAACAATGAAACATGTGACTGACTAAAAAACAGAGATACATCAGCAAATTTCCCTGAGGAAGTTTATGGTAGTTAACTCCTAAACATTAATTTTATTGTACTCTATGAGGAACCAATTAACTGAGAGTTTCATTTTTATCGGACATCAGAATTATTTTTCAGTATATAGATGAACAGTAAATTCAGCATATTTTAATTTTATTAGGCTTGGCTTGTTCATCTCACACATTTTGGCCGATTTTAAGAGGTAATTAGATATTTTATCAATAACTATGTGTGCATTATTTTATTTAGAACACTTCCAGCAGCAACGAGCTGATATGTAGGATACATACAATGTACCTATTGTATATTCAGATTTTTCCCCCTAATTGGATATGATTGAAACAGTGATTAAAGTACTTTCAGAAAACCACGTGTTGATGACATCTGACTGAGAACACAATATGATTTGTTACAACAAATTATCCACAGGGGAGAGGAGGAATGGGCAAAGCAAAACAATTCTTTTTTTCCAAAATCTGGCGTATTTCCATAAAAATAACACAGGTATCAGCAAATAAAAGGCTACCTAAAAGCTTTTTTGAGAATTTGCAAATAACTTGGAAAATATATTTGGGGTCAATCCCACTTCCAGAAATAGAGAATCAGTAGCTGTTTTTTCCTGAGAAACTCCTAAAAATCTCCATACAACTCTATTTCCTGCACACGTCAGTTCAGAAAATGAAGTGTGTTGTTCTTCATCCTCCAGAGAAGAAGCTATCTGGAATTCAACATCCCTAATCATACTGAAATACCTCAGGGCCAATACAACACACCACACTGCTGTAAGTCAACATTCCACTTCCTTTTTAATGTGATCACCAAACGCTTGAAGAAGCAATGGAGTGCGGTTTCCAAAATTAATCTCACTTAGCACCATTAATTGGGGAGGACCCATCTTCTTTAGGAAGTTTGGGCTATTCTGTGTCTTTTAGCAGAAAACTAATTGTAAACAATTGTAAACTGCAAATGTAGAACCATGGAAGTACCACAGGGAAGCATTCTGCCCTGGTGCATCCTGCTGCTTAAATGTGTTGAAGATACCCCACCTACCACTGTTCTCCTCCAAACTCTTCCTGCCCTTTCTGTAAATAGGTAGCCAGAAGCAGCCTCTTTTTCCCAAATCTTACTTCATTCCCTTCATTATCTCTTATACAGGAGAGACAATTTTCTCTTACGCCGCAGAGACATTCCACATACAAATATATATATATATATGTGCATTAATAGAAGGATTACACTACCTACGACTAAAAAGCAGTCTCCTCTGAGGCGGAACTATGCAGTTTTTAAAGGGCACAATACAAAACTTTTTCTCTTCTATCACTTACACTGTTTTTATACTTTCAGAGCACTTCACAAATATTAATGAGCTCTAAATAAATTCTAATTATTTCTATGAGTGGCCCTAGCAGATCTGTATCATCTGGTGTGAAATCTGACTTCAGTGAAGTCAACAGCAACAGCTCCTCAGACCTCAGCAGAGTTGACATTTCACTCACCACTGCTAAAATGCTGGGAGTCATGTAGATTATCTAGCAAGTATCACAAGTGGAGCTGAACTAGTAATAGCTGTAGTAACAAATGACAGGGTTGAAGGAATGCTGGCTGAGAATAAAAGGAGAGGGGTTAAATGACCTGAGCCAACATGCATAGCCTAAATGTGGAAGAAGCTTTGCCCCAGTTTGGGAAACGGAATAATCAGGCTCTGTTTGGTTTCAACATCAGCTGAAATGGAAGGTGCTCACCTGCTGCTAAAACCAATTCATATACTTGGGATACTGGGGTTAACTCCTAATACGTGCTCACACCACAGGTCACTTACTTAGTTAACACCCCACTCTTATACATCGACTCTTTATAAAGAGATTTGCATTATACATCTATATAAACACTACATATTAAGTGTATAATAAAATACATATAAAGAGGTTTGCATAAAAATCAAAATACTTAAATTCCAACTAGCATGCAGTGAATGGATAACCAGGTATGTAGCAAATAAGTAGGTAACCAGTATTTTTCTTGCTGGTCACGGAAAATATAGTCTATCACATACTGCCAACTTATTTTTCTCATAAAAGAAAAAGCTTTGGTTGTAAACAATATTAAACATTTTAAACACCATGCAATGATATCTAGGTATGGAGGTTAAAAATCAACTGGAACCTTAGATTATGAATCTTTTTGTCAAGTAGAAATGTAGTGCTAATAGAAGTTCCTCCCTTTTTCTTTGCCAACTTTACCACCACACAATATGCCATAGAGAAAAAAGGGGAAGTGTCAACTTGTGTAAATTGTCCCTTATGTAATGCAAACCATCTGTTTAAAAAACAAAACAAAATGAAAAACCAAGCCACTCCCAAGCATGATCTGCTATGGAGAAAAAGAAAGAAAAGGAAATTTACTACACTGAATCGGAAGCCAAAGACCATGACCTGCCATGTAACCATGGAGAAAATATTTACCCCTCTCCTCCCTGTATTTACCCATTTTTGCAAAATATTTGGAGAAGTGTGACTACTTTGCTCTGCACATATTCAAGATTGATACATTGTATTCTATTGAGCATTTCAGCTGTCTACAATGTTTCCAATCAGGTGGGAACCCAAGCAGAGAAACCTCCTTGTTTTCAGTAACAGACAGAATAGCTCTCACACAGTGATACCACCACGGGGTCAGAAGGTCCCTCTGTGCCCAGCCACTGCAATCTGGTAGAGTATAGGAAGACAAAGTACTGTTGTCCTGTTCTTCTACTCTTCTTTAGGTATCTTCCATGAGAAGAATCTAAATGGACCCCTGCTACGAACTGTTATGACTATTTTTGTGTTATCTTCAGCCAAATCCTCAGAAAGGGAACTACGTGTGGAGAAAACGGTACTCTTCCCTTCCACAGTCTCTCTGGAGAAGCTATTAGTCCATTGGGAAGCACTGGCTGAGGAACCCTCCCTCATATACTCTTTGAAACCACTGGGAGACATACATGTGACCTTCTATTGCTCTAGCACGGACAAGTGAATCAGAAAGCACTGAACATTTTAGTTTGGTTTCATTATCTAAGAACAAAACAGAAATAGCAGTATAACTAGATACTCATCACTTTTTCTCTTCACTGACCTCAAGGCCTGATCACACATTCTCTTCCAGCTGCAGGCTGAAAAGGCCACCATCTCCAGCCGCAGCCCCCTGCCAAAGGTTACCGCTGTGACCAAGCTGCTTGTTTCATCACTTCCCAACACGTTTCCATTGAAATGAGCCAGTTCAGTTTAAGCATTTTTAACAGGAAGGCCTTGCTATCCCAGCCTGGACAGAAGCACATTAGGGAGTGCTTAACCAAGAAGCTTCTCCAGCATGTCAGAAGTTAGAGGCACAGTGAGGAGCAACCAGAGACAGTTCACTCTTCAGCTACTTGGCCTGCAGGCAGAAGTGGCAAGTAACCCAGTCACCAGGTGTGACCAATAGCACAACTGATGAGAGATCAGCAGTGCCTCAGACCACATGCTGCAGATTTTGAGATACTCTTTTGGAGATAGGACTTTTCAAAGAGGCAGGGCATGTAACAGTGTAAATGTCACTTTGAGGGTGTCCCCAACCAGATACCCATAATCAAGGCACTCAGCACCATTAGTTAATTATGAAAATACTGGTTGTCACAATTCTCTCTTCCTTCTCCCCCAGATTTTCATATCTCCCTTTTTATTGAGAAACAATACATGAAAATTTTCATAGTTCTTGGTTCTTTGTGACTGGAACGGAATTGTCCCATGGAGTTTTTTATCGTCCCTACGTGCAGGTTGTTAATGCTAGTAAATAACAGAATCATCACTACAGAATTCCTATCGATCAACCATGAAAAATAATTCTAAAAATCTATCAGTCCAGACAAAAGGGCAGGTTTTCCAAAGGGACCAGGAAGATATGGAAGTGAGGTTCCATTGTCAAAATGTACATAAGCCAAATTCAAAACATATAATGGCAGTCAGGTAAAGATGCTGGTAGCAGGGTCTTCAGAAGTTCATAGGAAGGCCTCGTATCCAAACACAAAGAGTGAAAGTTAGGCCTCTAATGTGCTGAGAAGCTGAGCAAATTAATCTGCTGTACTTTCCCTGCTGCAGTGCCACACTGGTACCCACTTTACCTCAATTTAGGCTATCACAGGTGACTGTACTAAAGTTTACAGTACAAAAATTTGCTAAACATCCCTGAGGCTTTATCCCTAGTGCCTTTGTGACTCTTCAAATGAAGATTTAGTCTCCTAAATCACTCAGGTGCTTTAGAAAATTTTATCCAAAGCTCTTTGGTTTACAATCCACCATATCTTTGCCAAAAGTACTGATCACAGAAGGGCAAGCAGAAAAGTGGGAGAAGTATGTGTCATGGCATGTCAAAAAGATTACTTAAGGTGAACATGTTATAGTTTTAAAGTAGCTATGTTCTTCATTGCTACAAGCTTTCTAGGTGTAGCTAAATCCATATATGCTTTTTTGTGTACACTAAACTGTGAGTGAAAAGAAAAAATCCTTTGGACTACTTATCACTTTTCCTCAGCCTCTCAGTCAAATTCAGTCAAACATGCCAGGGAATCACCAAACACAGAGCCGTCTTTTTCCACTGGCTTCTGCTCAGTCCTAGACCTTGGCATGCAGTTAACTCCAAGCCCTTACTGCCAGGAGCAGCAGCAACTTTGCTCTTTTTTCTTTTTCATTTTCAAGGTTATACAAACATGTAATGTCATATGTACTTCATGGATGTGAGGAGCTATAGGACTGTCTTACAGTTAATGTACATGCAGTGAAATGAAGGGAAAAAACCCCCTCAACTCCTTCTATCCACACCAGACTTCATTAACATGGAACTAATTTAATCTGCCAGATATATCTAATGGGGTGCTTTCCTGACCTTTTCCAGGCCTACAGTTGTGGTAGCATTCATATTCAGTGTGGCTTTCAGTTAAACATTCTGTAATGTGAATCACTACTATTCCCATTTGAGAGAGACTGACTGAAATCACTGGAAGAACTGAATGAGCCTATGCTTTGGCACTGCAGCTGCTGAGGGATGTGAAGTGTTTTGAACAGTAATTTTCAGTAGTGGTCCCAGTCTGTAAAATATTTGGAAAAGGGATTAGTGGCCAAAGAAACTCAAATTCACATTCAAGTACTGTATCTACAATGTTACAGAAACTGAAAGAAATCTGAAATTATGGTATAAGCCAGTTTAACTGAAGGAATCTTTATATGTTCTAATTTTATGAAACTGCTGCAGTGGCAAGTGCTGAGTAACTCAAAACAACTGATGAATTCATGAGTTAGTCGTTGATACAGGTGGACACACTGACATGGACATAATAAAGCTAAACACCCATGCTAGGGACAGAGAATGGTAGAACAATCAAGTCCCAGATAACTCAGTAGGAAACTGATGTCAGAAGAGTTATACAAGCACAAATGTATGAAAACAACTCTACGAAATCCATGCTCTAGCTAAGTCTATTAATGGAAATGGAATTCCTTGATTATTCCTTAACTTGTATTTATTATCATCCTGTTGACAGGAACACGAAATCCTATTGAAGGCTTAAATAAAATTTCAAAAATAATCTGGGGACTGTAGACAACAATACAAATCTTTCAAAGATTAAAAAAGGAGATGCTACATTTTTTAGTGTTAGGCTCTCGTAAATATACTCATAGTTTGTGTTAGTCCATCAAACTGAAAGGCATATGCTATCTTTGATCTCTGTAGAACCCCCGTTGAGATTAATGTGAGTTCTGTGTGAAGAAAGAGACTAGAATAGGCCTTCAGTTCACAAATAGTAAGCAGGCTGCTTCAGGAGAAAAACATATTTTCTTACAACAGTGTTGAAATTTATCAGGAAGTTTCCAATAGCTTCTCTTCAGATATATGTACGTATGTGTGGTTGTGAGCACGTTCACTTCTCAGAAAGATCTGTCATCAAGAAGGTACACAGATCCACTCTCTGTGTGTAATGTTTCACTGTTATGTTGAAACACATAAATCATCGCTGATAACCTTTTCTCATACGGCAACAACTAATCCTCTATTTTACACTCATCTGTGCAAATTAATGGCTTTGTCCATCAGGCTAGAGAGGTGATACTTTTATACAGGTTGGCATGAAATTTTGCCCTACACCCACTTCCAGCTAAAAAAATCTACAGGACTTACTGCATCCCGCTTTGTAGCTGAAACCAGGAGGAAGAAGGAATCCTTGCTGTGCAGCTGCTGCTAGGGTTCGTTGGTCTGGAGGGAATACGGGAATCATTAATGGAGGCAGCTGACCCTGGACCTGCTGAACAGGAGAGGGAAAATCAAACATGGAATTTTTTCCGGGGAAAATGTCTGCTTACATGCTTTCTCTTACTTCTGATCTGAGAGGTCAGGTTTGGATATGCTCCTCCATAATGGGGTGTTCCAGTAGCATCAACTATTCAGCCTCTTCTTAATTACCAAAGCACTTCATAGGAATTACATTAATCCAAAATAAATCAAAAGATTCCACTAACGCATATCTATATCCCAATTAATTATTCCCCCCACAACCCATAATGCCTCACTTCTCTTTGACTGCAGGTTGGGTTTTTCTTCTCTTTTATTGCACTGTGTAACAATATCTCTGTCTCAGGCAGTAGCTTTCACCCTGACTGAGCCCAAACACAAAGATCCATACACACAGAAGTACAAGTATGTGCATAAGTAGCATACAGCCTAGTCAATACTATTTTTCTGCCCATATACATGCACTTATTTGTACATGTGAAAAGACAAAGTCTCAAAGATGGTAAGAAAAAAGGCTGAGACACTTTACTCACAAACAAAACACAGCTATGTCTGAAGTGTTAGCTGTTCAACTTTGCACAGCAACTGTACACAACCATGCAAGCCAGGAAATGGAAAATATTATATTGTAAGTGGATACTGCAGGGGACTTAAGACATTCAGAAATTAGTCATCAAACCTGGAAGTTGGCCATGGCAAAATGTCTAATAATATTGCTTTTACCCAGTTCTGTCAGAGTTTTTAATTGCTAGAAATGGACATCATCTTTGTGTTTCACACAGGTGACAAAAAGTTTGCTAGATTAAAATGTCAAATGGCTAGTTTTAATTAAAAAAACCCACTGTACTGACCAGATCAGTCAGTAAAGGGAGACTGACTCATTTTCTGAGAGGTCATTTAGTTTTTCAATGGTGCTGTGAAGCTGAGGCATCAGAGGTAGATATGTTATCATTGACAAAAATTTTGTTTGTGGTCTGCAGCCTTAAGAAACATGGAGAATTAGAGTGTTGGTACACAAACTTCTTTGGCCAGAGGCATAAGGAGGTTATACTCCCTTCGTTATTGCCTGCATAGCAGAACTGGCAAAACAGAACCTGTACCAGCTCCTTGGATGCCATGGTTCAGACTAGCATCCTGAGTTTATTTTAATTTAATCTCCTGAAGATCCAGGAGATGTCTCAGTTCACCCAACATTTAGGAGACAGAATAGTGGTACAAAATTTGGGATGGCAACCTCTTTATGCCAGGACCTGTCAACACCTGTGTGTGTACTGACTGCATCTTTACAGTCTGAAACAATTTTCAAGGATGGAGTTCAAGAGTGCTGTTGATGGAAATTCTTGCAGTGGGAGATTAAGATTGGGACTGAAGCTAGAGTAGATGTAGCTCCACTCACTGAACTAACTTAACCCATTTTTTTCTACCCTAGTACTCTCCTATTCTGATCTTGTTAACTAGAAGACATACATACTTTTAACTGCATTGCTGGGGAATAAAAATGTATAAAATGTGATTTTACTGCTATTCCCTCTCAGTCATCCTGGAACTGCCCAGTGTCTGCCACTTCTTCATGTGTTTATTTTTGTTTTTGTTTGGTGGGGTTTTTGTTTTTTTTTTTTGTTTTTTTGTTTTGGTTTTTTTTTGTTGTTTTTTGTTTTGTTTTTTTTGGGTGGTTTTTTTGTTTTTTTGTTGTGGTTTTTTTTTTTTTGTTTTTGGTTTTTTTTTTTTTTTTTTTTTTAAGACAAAGACAAAGTAACTGTATTCTTTTAGAACAAAAATGAACAGCCGTGTGGAATTTTTGCATAGTACTCTTCTTCGGCAAAAAGCCACAGAACTTTTTTTTAAATGGTTTCCAAGGATGAAAGTGACTTTGCCAAGCAAAGAAGCTTCAAAACAGGACTCAAAAACACTAATAGAAAGACAGATGGTTCTACTAAGAGCTTTGCTGCCAAAAAAAATGTTGAAAAAAAAGTGAAAAAAATGGAGTGATGTTATTGAAGCTGACTGCAAAGTTCTCTGATGACTGCAAATACTCTTGTCCCACTGCAAGTGTTAACTCTGCCTCCAGGGCTAATATAACTAAAGCACCACACACACACAAATTGTCATTGCCAAGCCCACAATGTAGCACAAGTCTGCACTTGATTCTAAGTGACTGCCAAATACACGAGCAAAACACCACACTGAAAAATTCCCATTTAGGAAAACATTTACCAGGAACATGCCCTTTCTTCTTAACTCTGACTGCTGCCTTTCACTTTTTCAAATCGCTGCTCCTCTTTATCTCTCCAAGGGGCCTTATACCCACTAATTTCAAATGACACAACCCTGGTTGTGTTAAGGACATGAGAACTATAGAGTGATGAGGATGGTTTGCATGGATACAGAAATAACGCAGTCAAAACAATGTGATTTTCATTCCAGGACGGAATGTATGTAGCACCACTCAAACAACTACACTTCATTCCCTCCCAAATACAAATAAGTGTAAATATTAGTTTATTTTAATCCAATTACTTGACACAATACAATATAAATTATGGACTCGTAATTTATTTTATGGCTCATTTAACTACTACATCTTAACTGTTGTTATGTTTATTATTATTACCTAGAATTGCTAGGATATAACTATTTCAAGTGGCACAGAACACAGGTCCTCCTTCTGAGATTTACATGAAGGGCATTTTCCTTTTTTTTGTTTGGTTTTTTTTTAAGCTCTTACTACATCAGTTACATCTCTCACAAATGTTTTTTTGTTGTACAGTTTACATACTTTCCAATGTTTTCTTGACAGTAACTTGTTGATACTGTATTTCTAATTTGAACATAATGGACTACAATCCGAGCTATTTTTCAGGTCCTTCATATTTGTTCTGCTAACAGACTTATATATGTCCATAAAAAGAAACACATCTTTAACAATCTAAAAATGCATATAGCTGTCAAGATTCTCCACTTGTCAGTCTCTCTACATGATTACGTCTTCTTAGTTATAATTTCCTAGAGGCAAAAATTGTAGTTGAAATCCTCACAAAATTCCCAAATGGATTTAACAGGCTACAATTTCTCATTGTAACTCCTTATCTACTTTATGATGTTAGCCTGGATGATACAGATAAAATCATTCAAGGGCACGTTTTTTAACTATAAATACTATTGCCATGACATCAACTGATCACACAGTTCCCTAATCTTTCTTTTAATTTGAATGCCATCACCATGTTATCCAATCAACCAGAAGTATTCTTGTACTGTGTCACAAAGTGTAGCAGCATGGTATGCACAGAAAAGACATATGTTGTACATAAAATAACAAAGAAAACAAACTGAATGTCATGAGAGCCGTAATATTCTATACAATCAATTCACTACTTAAGGAATTCATACTTTCAGTCACATATCTCTGACAAGTAATTTGGGGCAAGAAGGAAGCCCATGCTGCAATGAAAGACATAAACCATACCACTTGACATTTAGTTTATGAGAAATAAATCCCCTTAAGAAAACAGATACACAAGAGTTCAAGCAGTCCAGGAAAGTAAAGGTTCTCTGATTCATAATGAGGACAGTAAGTCATCTTCTGAAACAGCAGAGTATTTTAGGAGTGGAAGAAACTGCAACCAAGTTTAACCTAGAGTCTAAACCAAAATCAGGGACCCTTCATATCTGTCACCAACAATACAAAAAGGAGACTACCCATAAAGACTGATGGACTGAAAAAACCGTATGAGCACATGAGAAACAATTAATAGTATATCTACTGTCCAAGTGGGAAACTGAGGCACCCACAGTTTCCTGGAGAGACTTTTGATTTTGGGAGGTGCCTCACTGTATCTTTATTTGTTTCAGTGCCTTTGACAAATCTGCCCTTAAATGACTTATCCTTATCAAAAGAAATTTCTTAGTAAACTTGGAACCGATCCAAGTTGTTGAAGCCTGGGCCAGCATCTTCACAAATCTGTGCACGTCCTTTATGACTTGACCATAACAAATCCAACCGCACAAAGATGTGCATCCAGTGTAGCCACAGCTAGGTTCCCAGCATTCCCAGCTCCATTACAACTTTAGTATTTCCACCTAAATTCTGGGCTCTTACCAACCTTTAGGAACATACTATGGTTACCACAGCTACCTAAGGACTAAGCAGTATGTTTTTAACAGTTACCCCTACTGTTTGTTACTACCTCCTGCTGTGACTTACATAAATTTAGATTGCAAACACTTGACAACTACAGTTCTACTTTATTTTCTGTAAATGTCACGTGCACTTTGGGTCACTGTATGCATGGTTACAAAGACAAAATAGCTGAAGGAAACATTAAGGTTGCAAAGTTAGGCATTCAAGACTTAGGAAATGCCAGAATCAGGATAGCATGCATGACATTACTTTGGTCCTTTATGCCCATGCATCCTGACAGAGTCTTTAATTAAAAGTTCACAATTTCCCCCCTTCACATGACTCTTGCTTAATCTAGCAGGCTTTTAATATCTCTCAAGTAACATAAACCCATAGTTTCAACAAATTTAAGCCCCTAACATAGCAGCTGCTATTAGTTTTATTTGTTTTATCTTTATACGCTTCCACCAATTTCATTTCCGCAGTTGCTCATTACATGTTTATTAGCATAAACTTTTATATAAGTTTTCCTCTCTCCAAGGTAAATATCTTAATACATTTCCTGGCATCCATATGTAAAATTTTCCACTGAGGAGCGAATACTGCTCTTCCACCCACCTCTAATTCTTCAGAAACTATTCTATCCGCTTTGGTGAGACTGGTGACAGAGTAACAAATTACTCAGTGTGAATAAGAACGGCTGCTAAAAGCAACACTCACTTCCCTACAACCTGACAAAACTCTGAGCAGTACTTTACTCTTGAGCTGTTCAGAAGACGCCCTTCAACCACTGTAAGAGAATCTTTGCTGAAATGATCTCTTACATGGCTTCTTCATGTAGCGGTGTGGCTAATTTTTAGTTGCATTTGAGTTACTCTCAGCTGCCTCAAAGAAGTTCAGGTTTTTCGTTCCTTGAACAGTGGATGCACATGAGTGATTCTATTAACTTCAAACTGTTGTATGAATATCTTCTTGCCTGTGACTTGTTTATAAGTTAAGCATCTCTTCTACTGTATATGAAAGAATGTAATGTACATTTAACATGCAATAACTTAAATCTGTCCTTCAGAAATGACATGTTTAATTGCATCAGTTCCCCTTCCTCCAGAAACACTTGGCTCATGGTGCTGCACACTATGCTGAAGGACCGGATTCTTTAATTAGCATATGTGTTGGCCATCTCTTTCTCTCTCCCTCACACCCCCCTACATCTATCTTAAGGGAAATAAAAATATATGTCCTCATATAACTACAATCTGCTATTTTCCCTTACAGTGACGTTTAAAATAAGAAAAGTAAATGTTGTTCTCATTCTCTTCCCTACATCAGTTCCCTAAATCGACATAAGTGTGTCCTAAATCTATACGGCAGGGAGCCTTGCCTATCCTAATGTAATGTAATGATCACTCTCCTGCTGAGTTTGAGGTGGCTTTTTACGGGGTGCTTAGCGAGTGCTTAAGACACAAAATAGAAGGTGGATGCCAAGAAGCAGAGATGCAGAGAGGAAGACACTGAGGAGACACACAGCACGCCCACTCCAGCCCATGCTCTGACCGAACACTCTGCCTTTACTACCAAGGAACAGCTCACTCATCTGCCAGACATACTGCTATAGGGGATCCAGACAAAGGATTTTGTGAAGGTTTTCTCTTCCTGATTTCTACCTGAAAATTCTTCTGCAGTGGATTTAGTGGCCCTAAATATTATTCTTCCCTTTGCTGCATAAGAGGCTTACACAGTTCATACCAATACTTACAAAAATTCGTCCTATCTGAGTACCTCAGTTCACTCAACAGTAGCACCTCACAGATCACAATTGTTTGGAAACAGTGATAGTGATTGTAGAAAAATCATGCTCTTATAGTGGTAATCTTTTAAGAAGAATAAAAAAGGCTATTTAGGGAGACACCCCCATGCCCCCATAACAACTTTACTAGCATAGAAGAGCTCTATTTGGAGTGATAGTGTGGAAAAAATTATTAGTTTGATGGAATATGGAGACAATCGTTAACAGGTAATACTTGGTAAGAATGCAGCTTGGCTGAAGGAAAACACAAGGAACAAACTTTCAGAAAAACTGAAATGCATCTCAGAGAATAACATAAACAATTTTCATTTTAAAAAAGCAAGGCTTTTTATGCTGGAAACTTTCTCTCTTTGCTCAGTCCTGCGAGAGAATCCAGGTGTCACTACCAGCATCCATCTCAAATTCATCTCATTATAAAGTCTGTAAGTACTACTAAGTGAACACATGCTTAGCCTTTTTAACTGAAGTGCAGAGAAGTGCCTTCAACTGCTAAATAATACAGACAGTAGCTGTTTCCATGTCGATAACTTGCTTCCAAAGGCTTACCTCCTCCACTTCATCCTACAGAACAAAATGTGCTGGTGAGAGACAAACACCTCCAACAGCACTTTGAAGGACATATGCCGAAAGGACCTTTTGCATTAAGAAACATCTCTTGGATACTTCCAAAGCAAAAAGCAGTATACTTACTCATTTATGCAACTTAAATAAAGAACTTTAGAATACTTCTTTTATATTTGATTTGGTATAGAAAGAAAAGGGAAAAGCAGTAAGATGACTTTTTCCCATTTGGGATGATGTGTAAGAAGAAGCATGCTTGTGCCACTTAGCATGTAAGTTATCTAGAGGGCAACTCTGCCACAACGGCATTTGAGCAAATAGCCCAACAGAAAAGGAAGAAGCTACCTGAAATAAAAAGAACACAAACTGTAATTCATTCCAATATGCAGCGGTTTTAAGTCAAAAGCCTAAGGGTTCATGCAGGAATGGCTGCTCCAGGCTACATAACACCCCAGTGTGTGTGTGTGTGGGTCCTCTGGCAAAACCAGGACTTTCAGAGCAAGCTACTGTAATTCAGGCAACAGCTACACTGCAAGACTGAAGTGCACTCTCAAAAGAGCCCTCTCTAATCCAAGCTCAAGAGCAACACTGAAAATAATTTGCTCTTTCCTTTTTATCGAAGAAAAAGATCCATTGATTGAGCCAATTGTTTCACGAAGAGGTTAAAGTTAGCAGAGGACACAAAATCAGCTTTTGAGGTATGACAAGTGTTTGAGCCAAAATGACTTATTTCACCTTACTTAATATTCACACAAACACTATGTTTCTCATGCCATAGCTTCCAAGCACCTAGGTTCCTTGTTTAAATGTTAGTACCCTTCCTTGAAGAATAAGCCAGGACTATAATGAAAACCTGCCATAAACTTGCAGCTGTCAAAACTGCTGGTTTATACAGTATATTGTCCTCCATTTGTATTTTTGCTAGCTAATAGCAACTTGCTCCTAAATACAACTGTCAAGTAGCAAGAGTTAATCTGCAAAGTCACTCCTTTCAAACTGGAAAATCTATGAGCTTAGATTAATGACTGATGCTACCTCACAGTGTATGATGGAGCACACGGTTTCCAGATGCTTGGTTAATGCTTTTCCCAGTGAGGTCTGGACCAGTGCTGATCACTCTAGCAGTAAGCTGTTCAGCGTAACATTTGTCAGTGAAAAGAAAACAGGTGTGAGATTTCCTGATGTGTTTTAAAAGACAGCATGCAGGATAATTTCTTGAGCTGCACATGTGTACTGCTTTTACAGTTAGCTGATGTTTCATATATTGGTTCAGTTGTTCAAATTGTAATGAACTACAGGGGTTTTTGTACATGTTGTAAAGAATCAAGGACAAAAATAAGTATATTTCCCTTGTCCTTGTTCATATCAGCCTCCCAGAAGTCACCTGTATATAGTTTCCTTCCGATTTTCCAGATTCTGTTTAAAAAGACTGAAGTGGCTGGGTTTTGTGCGTGTGTGCTAACCCAGATCTTTTTCTTTTTAAAGTCACCTCTTTGGTATACCTAGCGCTCACATTTTACCAGATCAGAAGTCTTTGTGCAACAGTATCATGGACTGCTGTCAAAAGAGCTCTGGAAAGAAGGTTCAGTAGTAACTACTGCTGCAGAGGAAGCGGAGAAGAGCAAACAGGACTGTTTGTGTCAGCTCTGTGTTTGGTTCTATTTGCTGTTTCTATTTGAGGCTGTTAGAAACAGTGCGACATGTACAACAGTGAAAAGGTGTGCTGAATCTAGAGGACTTTTCCTGTAAGAGCACAGGGTTTTTTAAACATATAGAAGGTTGACTCTGCAAATCTCAACATTATTAATCAACGGGTAGACTACAAGAACAAGTAGGAATGGGAAGCAAGGCTCAGCACTAGTGTGGGACCTAGAAAGGAGGGGAGAAAAGGAAGAGGAATCCTGCAAAAATGTCTTGAAGAACTTCAGTGAATGTTGGAAGTGAACAGATTCAGGTAAGGAAATAAACTGTAGTATTACATGCCAGCACAGGCAGCAAGTCTGGCTGCTTTTTGACAGCTAAATTCCGTGAGCTAGGAGAAATGCCCCAATTTGCTATCTCTTCAGGCCTTTTGAGGTGCCTTTGGGCTCATCTTGACCCAAAGTATTGTGTATGTTTTCATGCAAAGGATGCAAACAAGACCATAAAATGCTTGGATATAAACCTGCCCAAGATGGTTTTCAGGTTCAGAATGCAGCTTAGGTAAAGAAACATATTTATTCCAATTGTGGTTCTTACTCCTATGTAGACTGAAGCGATGCAGTTTTTGGGGTGTGAACTTACTAAAGATTTCTTTGGTGCAGTTTCCCCAGAAGATCAAGAAATGGGTGGCAAGAGCCATGCTGATGCCATTATGCTGGCAAGTCTGACTGGTATTTTTTGTCATATAAAGTTATTCAGAGGCATCTGTGTTAAGGCCAGCTGCTACCCCTCCCCCTTTACCCACTGTTAGTTTTTTCCATAACATGTTCAAACACCAGTAACTCATCACTTTGATGTATAAATTGCAGTAATATTTTTCTGTCTACTGTTCCAAGAAAATAATTTTTTAACCTCTGAAACATGGAGAACAGTTCTAATATGGAAACCACTTATTTAAGATGGTGTATGGTAATGGAAACCACTTATTTAAAATGATGTATGGTAAAGTACAAATTCATGAACAGATCAGTATCCTAAACCACTAATAGTGGACTGCCTTCCTTAAGAGACTCATGATTTTATTAATGACCCTAAGGCACTTCTGGAGAAAGGCTGTGAATCACAGGTAGTACTCAGCCCACTGTTCACTCACTGCTTGATGAAATGAGGGGCTATAAAGTAAGAGAGGATGAAATATTAAGAAAGTGGGTATGCTGTGGTATTTCAGTGGAAAGTAAAAGGTTTGCAAGGCAAGCCCATCTCTCATCCTAGCCTTCCTTCATCCCTACCATGGTAGCCATGGTAAGTACCAGTAATGGGAAGTGACAGGTCCTTAAAGCTTTCCTCTGTTACTGAAGTGATACCTCCCCCTCTAACGCTCTTCCACTATACTATCACCACAATCTGGCCTTCTATTTCAACTCTTTCACTGCCACTCATAATGAGTCACCCATGACACACTGACTGTAATGATTCTATACATAATTACACTAAAATATTTAAATCTCATCAACTAATATGAAACAATTCCATTTTATAGCCCTTAATACAGAAATCTTGCTTACTCAAATTAGTTGACACAGAAGACAAAGAGATCATCAGAATTCTGCCTTACAATAACTATTTTTTTGTTTTGGTTTGGGTTTTTTTTGTGCAGATTTCCTTAACATGATTTAAAGTAACATTACTATAGAGAGAAGAAGGGGTATTCTTTCAAACAAACCCCTAAGGTTTCAAGATGTGTTTTTCACTCAGTATCTCTGACAAGTGGAAGATCATTAATTAAAACAAACACAACAATTTTAACATGTAGGCGGTGGGCAAGAAACAGAGGTTATTTAATATCATGTGGTGGGAAGAAATTCAAAACCCATTTGGCTGCTGAATAGTGCAATGGTATAAACAAACATGAAAGTCCTATCAAAGTCATCCACTTAAAATCATACCATCTAGAAAGACAGAGAAAAAATAGACATAAAGGACTCAGAAAACAAATTCTGCACTAAAAGTCTGTGCCTCCTCTTGCTTTCTTTAAATGGAAAAGCTGAGTGACATAGTTAATAAAACCATATACAATCTAATACAGTACAGGGAAAGAAACATTCCTCATGGCATGATCAGTGTAGACTTTGGCAGAGCTGGGTCTGCTCTGAAAATCTTAAGACTTAAATCCACTGATTAATCCCTTTGAATGCCCTCTCTTTCCCCCAATTTTATTATTATTAAATCAGATACATGTTTCAGTGTAAGTCTGGTTTCCAGTGACATCAGTTTTGGAGCACTAGTTGCTACAACAACTCAATGTAATTCTTTCCTGAAGGTGGTATTATTATTATCATTATTATTATTATTATTTTTGTTGTTGTTGCTGCTGCTGTTGTTATTGTTGTTGTTATTATTACCATCATTATCATCATTATCATCATTATCACTATTGTTGTTGTTGTTACTATTGATATTATATTTTTATTGCTTTCTACATGGTCTCAAAAACCCCTGCATTTGAACATGACGGACAAATGGCCAGGAAAACTAAGACCAAATGGTAGTAGAAACCCCTTTGGAAAACACATTTCTACTATTGGATAGCCTCTAATTACTGCCCAGGGAAATGCACAATAAAGACCTCTTTTCAATCTTTCAGCTGTTCAGACGTGTTTCTGACTGTCCCCTTTGCCAGTGGATTTGTTCCTCAATAGCATTCCGTTTTACCATCAGAAGTTCAATTTTAAAAGTGAAATGGATTCAAGTTGCAGAAGAAAGACTATTTAAATAGATACGTAGGCACTCTTCCATTCATCTCCTGATGCCTTTTTTTTTCCTCGTTACAAAAATCCTCATACAAAAATGTTTTTCACAAGTTTTGTTTGGGAACAGTTTTTGAATAGGACTGAAGACAGTCTCTTATTTTGTGCCTACATTTGGTGACAGCAATACAGTTAAAGCACAATTAACTGTAGATGCAGTGATAAAGTTTAGACATCTCATTGTCAGATTTCTGTGTACAGCCAGGTAGTCAGCTATCCAAATTCTGCAGCTTGTTACTGCACTGAACTGCCGGCACAACAAATTTGATTGCCCTAAACATTTTGTCTTTTTTTTCTTTGCTGTCTCCTTCAGTTCTTGTCTTCCTCCTCCTTTAATATTAAAAATATGTGGAAAAACAAAACCAACAACAATCCAAACAAACAAACAAAAAAAAAAAAAAAAAAAAGAAAAGAAAAAGGAAAGACTACATGTAATTGTTTCTTTGGCACTTCTAGATATGGACCACACAAAGGAGAAGAAAATTTTCTACCTCACAAAAGCCCCTATCATCATAAATCAGTTTTTAATTTTACTGGTGGATTACAGCAATCAGATGAACATTTGCTGCCTGCCCCCCCTGCCTATTGCTCTTTGAATCGGCTTGGCCCAAAATTTAGTTAGGTGTGGGAGTCCTACGTACCTTACAACTCCCAGACAATATCTGATTGGTATGCAGTGGGTGAAAATACAATAGCATCCACAAAGCAGAATACACGCATAATATATGAAGTGCAGGATCTCACAAGAGGGGGGAAAATTACAACATAATGAAAATTAATAATCTTTGGGTGTTTTCTTCCTAGTCTGAAGTAGTTCTTGAATGTACAATCATATTTTTCTGGTTTGACTGCCTTTAAATATACACATACTATACTCCTAGTTCAATTTTTAAGCCACTATAGGTATTAGAGGACAATTTACATGTCATTTGCATTTTTTTTTCTGTGCCTGTGGTTTTGGTAAGTCTTCCAAACCTAATGACTGTTCTTTTGGCCAGCAACATAAATGCTGTAATCACACAATTATTGTGCTGGGAACAGTTTAATTCAGCATTTTGTTCTCAACCACAGAACAATTACTCAACAATTTTGGTTAACCATACTAGCTCACTGCCTGGAGAGGAAGTGGAATATTCACAAGATCTATTGTCTTACATAAAGGCAGTCAGTAGATTCTTATCTATTACAACTTTCCAGCATCTCTTTGCTCTTTGGGGTACTTCTACATATTCTCAGTTAATGAAAATAAATTACTAGCAGCACACTGTACTAGCTTATCCATCTCTATCTGTTGAATGCTTTTAATTGTGAATTTGCATACTAAAGAGAAAGGTAGATGTGATGTGTCTGGGAGAGGGATATAATGGTGCAATATAAAATGCTCTGAAAACACTACAGTGATGTTATCCATCTACTCTGTTCTAAGCATAAACCATGGCCATTCAGGATTCATTTTAAAGTTCTGCTCTTCAGCCATCCATTTCTCTTTAGCAATAGAAGAAATTTTCTGATCAATTGATTTATTCCTCATACTGTTTACACTGAAACACTGCTGGCCATAAAGTACTCCTGAGATGTCTTTAAGGCTCATTTGAGACAGCGAACAAAGTTTTAATCCAGAAAAGTCTCTGGGGCTGGATGCTTGGTACAACTGAAAATCGGGGATTACTATGGTTCACTAACGCAAATAAGCGATTTTATTTTATGCCAGTATAGGACAGCCACGTCCCCAATGTGACAGTGGGAGCCGATGAACCTCATGGCTCTCATCATGTCACAAGACATGACAGCACTTGATGCCACTGAGCTTGGTTGAAGGGAGAGCAGGAAAAGCCCTTGAGTAGTCTTCACTCACTCACTGGCATGACTGAGGATGTGTAGATTTATTTGAAACCCCCAATATTTTTGCCAGACAAACAATTTTGCAAATGCTTACTGGAAGTAGGTGCACTTTTTATTTTATTTAAATTTAGGCATTAACACTTAACACACTTTGTGTGGCAGACCTGATTCACAATAAAGTGAATGACATTTCAGTTCTTGATGTATTTTACCTAAGCAAATACAAACATTTTAATAACTCATTTTTTTGCTTTTGTTTTTGTTTTGCCTTGCCAGTCACAGGGAATATTTTCATTCAGAGCTGTGAATCTGAAAATTACAACTCTGGCAATGCTGCTGAACAAGTAAAATTAAACTAATTAAACAAAGCTGATGCAATAAACTTAGGTTGATATTAAGAGAGATCACAAAGGAAACCAGCAGTAAACATGATGAAAACTTGAAGTAATATTTGATTTTTAAAAAGCCTTGAGTTTTCCAGTAGTATTCAGCTCAGAAAAGGGATTTGGTAATAATTATTACTTTCTTAAGGGCAAAATGTGACCTGTAGGAACTTTGTGCTGAGTCCTTGCTCTGCTGAGGTCAATACAAATTGACCCCAATGGTTCTCGGCAGAAGTAACTTAATTTAAAAAACATAACATTAATTAAAAAAAATAACACCATGGAGCAGAACACAGGCTCAAATGCCATCAGCAGCAGGACACTGAGCGATGACACGAACAGTATGTGTCTTTTTGCTTGAAGCCCAGTTTCAGATGCGGAGAAAGGCCTTATCTCTCCTGAGGTGTGGAAGACACAATGTGAATTTCATTACGGAAACAGAAGCCCCAATCCAGTGTTTTCCATTTCTTAGGTAACTGTTAAGCTTTCACCAGGCTACTGCACAAAAAAAAAAAAAAAAAAAAAAAGAAGACTATCCCTTCTTTAACTGCTGTATGTTGGAAAGAAAGCAGCTACATTTTATAATCCAGTCACTGTCCTTGAGGCACCATGACTGTTGGTTGAGCCTTTTAGGTGATGCCAGTGCTGCTCTGCCTTGTTTCTGCATTGCAATGACTCTTAGGCAGGAGCTAAGCATTTAGGTGTTTAGAGCAGAGCATTTTCAAGGAATGCAAGAAGGAGAAATACAGAAAACTCTCGGATCACATCATCAGGTGCTACATGTCTTTAGGAGCCTCCAGATCTTATATTCGAACCAAGGCTCTTAGAGGGTCTGTCTAAATGATGGCCAGACAGGATGTGCATATGAACTCAGGAAGCGCCCTTGGTTCCCTCAATTGAGATGTTCTCAAAGGCTATGCAAGTCCTGTTACCAGAGAGCAAATCCTATTTTTTGATGTGACCCTAAGACATCCAGGTAAGAACTGTACAGAAAATGATTCTACCAAACAATGTGGCAGCTATGTTTGAGGTCCTAATACTGTTCTCATATTCTTCACAGTTAAGGAAATAAAAAAGACAGCAGTGCTACACAACACCACTTTGCTTGGGTATGTGCATGGACATCATTAATGAAAAACAGCTGCATTCTGCAGCCAAATGGGTTTGTAGAAAACAATCACGGGGTTCCTTGCCACCTAAAGGAATGATTTAGGACATAAATTGCTGGATTACTGAGTGGCCTTGAAACCTGTAATGTTTATACAAGCACGTTAGTAACACTTTAATATCCCGTAACAAATCAGTAACTACAAATACGGCTAATATGTGGCAAGACAAATGAAAATCTATCTAAAGTCTGGGTACGATACCTTTCTTCAAAAAGAAAAGGATTATTTGAGCAGTTCAAACCCAAAATGTTTTGCCAGCGAGTTTGTTCATTAAAATGTGATCCACTCTGAACACATCATGTCCCTTTAAGACTAAAAGTCAGAGCTGTGTGCTCTGAGCCTTTTCATCAAGATGACTCATTCATTCATGGGAAGCATGGATTGTATGGCTGGCTTATGGTAGCACTCTAAATTAGTACTCACACAATGGAGAGCTTATACAATTGCAGTAGTCCATATCCAGTAAAACTGCCTTAGTGCCTTGAATAATGGGCCTTGCTAAGTCTCTAACAGTTCTGTAAGAACCTCTAAACAGCTGCACACAACACATGACCTGTGCCATCTTTACAATGCCTGCTAACCATGAAAGCAAGCTTTGGGAACTATTTCCTCTGCACCCTCACCATTGGAGAGCATCAATCCCTTTGCTTTTTAGAGAACAAGGGGATTTCCCCCCCCCCCCTTTTTTTTCTTACTGTTTTTTTTTTTTTTCTCTTTTCCTTTCCAATCAGCTCTCCAGTGATCATCCTTCACACTTTAGCCTCTGCCCCAGAATACTCTGGACAATAGTACCGATTCCATCTGTGCTCTCCATTAAAGCCCTCATAATCCTCCTCCGAACAGCTGGACACTCAGACTCCACACACAGACACTCCTTCTGTGGAACCGTTTGGCTACAATTATGCTGAGGCTGTGCTTATTTCAAGTTCCTGCCTGCAAACGCCTTTCGTAGGGTCCCCTAGGGCTGCACGGTAGAATGTCCTGACACAAGAAATTTAACAATACGTTGAGACAGACCCATGCTCGGGCGATAATGTGGTGCTTGGTCACCTCAGTGCCAAGCAGCACTTAGAAGGTATTTTTTAGACAATAGACAATATTAATGACAAGTTTCAAACTCCCACCATGCCATTAAGTAATCACGAAGAAACATCTTCAGTTAATCAAACGGTTTCGATACCTTTATTTTGTGATGATAACGTCTGAAGCGCTGCAATGCCTGTTTTGCTTAGAAGTCTTTTTCAAGAGCTGCAGTGGTTTGGCTCTCTCCTGGAACAGCATATATTCAAGAGAATGATCTAACAATATCTGTCATGGCTTGAAACGACAGAGCGTTAGGGAAGGACCACTAGAGCATACCCACAGGCTGGTCTAGCTGCGTACCTTGATTTTTCCAGGGACATAACTTTCCTCAGACTCAACCAGTGGAATAAGTCTCCATTACATCTCACTTCAGACAAGATAAATGTTAAACATGTACTCAGAAAAATGCAAGAATAACTCTAAGTCAATTATTTTTACAAGAATCCTATGCTTATATGCTAATTAAAGTCAATAGTGAGTCCTACAGATCTAAGTGCATCTAATGTATTACAATGTGAGTGCATGTTTGTCTGCGTCTGTATACACACACGCATCATCTGTGCCCATACAGAACTATAAACACACACATTTTTCCAGTAGATGTGTGTGCACACATCTCACACACCACACAAGCAAATGAGGAAAGCCATCTATAAATCTCATTTCTGGTATTTATTTTAAAATGTAAATGTGTGTGTATGTGCACATGTACTGATATTTACACATATATTTATACACATAGTACCCACGAAACAGATGCCCCACACACAGGAGTCCACACGCATATGCAAGCGTATAGGCATGCACCATACAAGAGATGGTGATACCCAAGGGAAAATGTAAAACAGAATGCAAACAGTATTTATCACACACCTCTGACAGTTTCACTTGCATAGCACACTCTCCTGTCTGAACGGGGATAGAATTGTATAACCCCAAATCTCTCAGAAGTGTATTTTCTCTGCAGCCAATTGACAGACACATGCCTTTTACTTTCCCAATTTTTCACATAACATTACTGAGCTACCATATTACCTGTACTCAGTCCTAGGCCAGATGGACTTCTGAGGTTCTCTGTTTTGTAACCCATGATGGCTAAATTGAAAGGGGTTTTATTAACAGAAGTGGAGGATTCACAGTTTCCTAACATGGCCCACAACACTTGCATGTAGCCTTGAAATAACTCGACATTAGACTCCAATCACAACGTTATTTAAGGAAAAGTTACTTCAGGTGAGTTTTGTGAGGTTATTTGACCTATGGTATGAAGCAGTTTTACAGGTAGAGGGACTCAAAAAGGTATACCAGTAATTCTTTGAAAATACTCCAAAACATATTTAAACAGACTTTTAAAAACATGCTGCTTTCAGACAATACGTTACAAGGCAGCATAAAGGTTTTATTACTATTAGTTGAAGATATCAAGCATAATGCACAAGTGGCAAGTAGCATCCCTCTCCTAAACAAGTCAATAAACCCTCCGTAGCGCATCAGTCCAGTGCATATTTACTGCTCTCCCACACGCCTTGTGTACGAGAACACAGATAGGCTGTCTATAGTTAGGCTCAAGATTGGCTTTTTGTTGTAAACCTGAGAATTTGAAGTACATGGTTCAAAGCACAGATAAATACCTAGATTAGATACTTTTTGACTAGTTTCCCCAGCTCATGAGAGGTCATTTATCCTCCAAAGTCTTTACAGGCGGTTGGCTGTCAAAGAACATACTTTCAGGTGAATTACAGGTGATGCGGCCAAGATATTTTTGTGATATGGGATTTAGAAATAGGTGCTAATCTCTTCTGAAAATTCTTCTAGGGCTCCTTCATGCCACATTGCTGTGCCCTAGAAACTTCAAATGAGGTTTATCCAAAAGATCCTGGCAAGATCTAGCATAAGAAAAGGCATGTTTGCGAAGTAACTCTCAGGTGCATTAAGAACGTCAGAATAGTCCGTCAGGCTCCAGCAGATTTTAAGAAGTGCCAAATATCTGAGGAGGAACTAAACTTGTATTTAAAAACAAACAAACACCAGTGTTCTCTCACTTTTTTTTTTTTTTTTTTGAGGAAACTGCCTTAAAAATATAAACAAGTTCTTAAGAGCTTTGTCACAGCATTTTTGCTGGATGTCTGTTCTTAATTGCTATTAAGTTGTATTTTTTCTTGTCTGTCCTAATCACCTCTAGCAGATAGTCTCCATTTCATGACAGATAAAAGCACCTGATTAAATAACCTGCAACCTTCATCTTTTTTTTCATATTCACTGGTCAGATGGACACAACACTAACATTACCTCCAGAAACTCCCATTTACTCTCAGCTCCAGTGGATTCAATAACTAGTTGTCAAACTGCTATTTATGGGAAGGGTGTGGAAATAAAAATTTCAGCTTAGGCACATAGAAGGAGCAGTTAGGAAGGAAAAGCCAGAATGACTGGCCTTCCTCTATCTTCATTTACCTGGCCTGAAATACCACACCTAATCCCAGAAAACTAACTTGAAAATCAATCTAACTGCCCACACAAGTTTTCCAGGTTCCCCTTTCCATTGTTCTTAAAACCAGGGTTCCCAGCCCTGTGATGCTGCAAGAGCTTCCTGGTACAGGTTCTTCAGCCATGCTCCACTTCAGTTCCTTGCATAAAATACTAATATTTTGTTGCTAGGTGGTATGGCTATTTTGGTAATGTTAAAAGTCTGTCAAGAAAAAGGCCACTGAGGTTGCGACTGAGTGGTGTCTGAGCAGTGATACCAGGCTTTTTAATACAGGTCTAAACCAGAGAGTTCAAGTCTCAATCCAAATCTCCACAATGAATTCAGACCTGGCATCTAGGCTTAGCCTTTCATAAAAACAGGTGAAGGTCAACTCCCAAGAAAGCTGTATCACAGTTTGAAAGTTTTGGTTCAAACCTCCTCTAAACCTAATGACAGTTTCTTTCATTTCAATATGATGTATTTAGTAGATCAGCGCCCCATACTCCCCTCATTTCAAATGAGCTGGAATTTCACCGGATGGTACACCAAACAGCCAGCTCTGGGGCCACTGCTAAGAACAAGAAATCATCTGTAGTTTCTTTCCAACTGAAACCCAACCTCTGACCTAGTGAACCGCTGCTAAATCTACATGCTTTACTCATCTAATGCAGCTGCTGATGGCATCAGCTGTGTGCCAGGAGCAGAATTTGGAGTTTTTCCTCTCCCACCTTTTGTACATCACATGTCTCCATAGCTCCAAAACATTTCAGGACAGGATAAACTCCCCCCTTCACATCGTAAGCCCTGACCTTTGTATAATGTGGACTAGACATTATAATATACTGTCACAATTACAGTATTTTTACTAAACAACACTCTGAATTTTTAGCCCAAGAAATCCCAGAAGGAAAAGTCTGTAAAGATCATAATCTATTATGGCTCAGCTAAAAGTCTGTTTATTTCAGTTTTATTAAGAACTATATTCAAACTGTGTATTGATATCACTGGAATTGTATTGAAGCAGAACTGCAGTAACACAGGAGGGAATCTAATGTTCTGAGGCTGTAAAATGGGATCTTGCAGGAAACAATATTTTTATTTCAAGTAAATCTCTTTCAGTTTCAGGTGTCCTGCTTTTTCTCTATTTTATGGCCACATTCTGCACTGAGGTATACAAAACCAATTCATACAGACACTGCAAGGAAGTACTTGTATACAAGAGAGGAGAGATTTAACCTTTCCTGATTATGAAATAATCTTACTTAATTCATCCGTGTTTTCTTTGATACAACAACTAGCAGGGACAGAAATCATAATGTATGCAATGTGTGCACACCAAGAAGGTAAGATGGCCAAATGGCAGTTTTCTGCATGCATTTTTTCCAATAAAGTTAGTTAGACCATAACTTAAAACAAAGCTCTTATCTGTAATGTCAAGGTAGCTCAAAAGTTTATAGAATTCAAAGCTTTTAGCTTATGGGGAGGCAGAAACATCTCTCTTTTTCTCAATATGGACTAATTCTTACAGTCTCCTCTTTCTATTGCTAAAGATGAATGGGATTTCATATAGGTTCACCTTGTATTGGATAAAAATAATTTCTTTGAAAACGTCACAAAATGTCAGACCCGTTCACCAGATAGCAGAAAAGGACTTGTGCTGATTTATACCAGATGATGATCTGACACAGGACTCTCAAGACACAGCTCAAACAGTTCTTCCCATACTGCATACACAACATTAACCAGGATCAGCCATTAACTGCCTTTGATTCCCATGTAGATGTTTAGTTGGTATTCATAAAATTCTTCATGCAAATCAAGCACAGTATTTTATCTTTAGAAGACACCACATTTCTCTGGGTTTTATAAAAATATGCACTATTCTAGAGTGTGAAAAAGGATCACTGAGAATTCTGGAAAGATGTCATAGACCAAATCCCATGAAATTTGTCTGTCTTAGGCTGCAAATCTGAATGATCTGATTTGATGTACTTATGTTGTGCCCAGGACAAATCAGTGAATTCATCCATACAAAGCTCATTGAAGGTTTTTAGGCCTTTGGACATTGAAAACATGGAGAAACAAAATGAACAGCGAGCATCTTCACCAGGCACCGAAAAGGCCTTGGGACTCCCAGTGGAAAAGTATAAGGAGTCATGAAAACAGGCAAGGAGCTAGAACTGGGTGGGGGAAGCAGGAAAATTAACATCCATTTTGGTAAATGGCCTCATAGTTAAAATTACAAATGAATTTACAATCCACTTAACAGAAAAGACCTCACTGCAAGCTCTGAGAAATATTTTAAGAAAACCAGGAACTCCTTATAAAACCTTGCAATTGTCCATGAGTAACCCAGTATGTGCCTGAATTCCTGAAAGATTGAATCTTGTAAAGAGAACAAGATAGGCCCATATTAAAACTTTTAATGACTTTAGTTAAAAAAAAAAAAAAAAAGAAAAAAAAGGGAAAAAAAAAAAGGTGGAACTTTGCAGCCAGCTGGCTCCATATCGAAAGCCAGGCTGCACAGCTTGAACTTAAAGCTATCTTAACATAATGAATAAGTGCCAATAATTAGCATATGTAGTGTGAACAGGTTTGCTGGCACAAGCAAGTGAAAAACTCCAAGGTAAAGTTATTATTAGGGAGTAATTAGCTCTGTGAAGTAAATGAGTGAAACAATAGCTGCCAGCACTGACAATATGGCTAACATCTGACTATGTGGAAGATAACATTGTAAAGTATTGCTCCCTGAGCTAGAATCTGTTAATAACCATATGTTAGTGTAATTAATGCAGAGTCTTTCTGACCTGTTGTCACATAAGAACAATACTTTCTTGGAAACATTCAAACAGGCAGCCCTATACTCATGGATGGCAAAAAATAATTTGGGAAGTTGCTTACAAACACCTTTTCTTCTGCATTTCTTTAAAAAGAACTAAAAACCAGTAAAGGGTGGGTGGGTAGGGGGTAGGGAGAAGAAAAACACCCACTTATAAACCAACTGCTTTCAAGGTTGATGGCAAAGATTTCAAACCCCAGATCAGGGCTTTCCAGACCAACTAAATCAAACCCTAAAGAATACTCTTGGATTTTAGGGGTCCTTGTAATCCATGCCCAGATCAAATTCTGTAATTTGATTACTTTTTGGAGTAGCTTAAACCCTTTATCCAAAAAATCCTTGAACTCTACAGTGTTCAAATCTGAGACTGGGTTCTGAATTTTTTTGGCTTGAGCCCATTTCTAAATTGAATAGAACCCTCCAGGTGTCTGACATTCATCAGACATTCTGCCAAGGTCTTAATATACTGCTAGATAGGGAGGGTTCTCCACTTGTCCCCCACACAGGACATTTTTACCTCCAAATGAGAGGATTCTGTGACTATGAAGAGCAAGGCTACAGATAATTTCTCTTGAGAAGGTACTAAAAATCATGCCCTAAATTTCTGAATTTTCATAATAAATGTCACTGATGCAATATTTTCCTCCCTTCGTATCAACAACTCAAAATGTTTCAAAAAGGTCTAGTAAATACAGTTTGCTCAACAAGCCTTACAGACTTACTGCATTTTCAAGTCATCGTGCTGATGCAGTGTATCCTACAGAGTACGTATATCCCATAAAAAGCACCCTGTCTCTGAAGCTCTCTGCTACAAAGACCTTTGTAATTTAATTTGAACATATCTCTATTCCAGTTGAGGATCTCATATGCACCTCATTAGAGCATGCACACCCATTGGCTCAAAGCAACAGTTTTATAGAGAGGGCAAGCTGTGGTCATACATCCCAAAAGAACAGCCTTCATTTCCTAAAGAAAAAGTTTAACAACTTTAAGGACCTGGCCATATTTAATTTCAATTAATTTTTTTTTTTTCAAAATTTAATGCAAGCTTGTTAGTAGTTTCCTTTTTTCCCTTTTTAGTGGGGCAGTTTGGGGGGTGGGGGTGGGGGGTGGAAAGGAAGGTTTTTAATGCTTCACAGGCTATTATGGCCAGGCAAAGGAGCCCTGCATGTTTGAGATCTCACACATTCATCTTCTCACTAAACATCTGTTTAAGGCTTGTGTGATCTACCTGTCAGCACCAGTGATCCACAAAGTGTTTGAACCTCCTGTCACAAACCTCAGTGCTGGTTTGATCAGAGGCTTTGTGCACACTAATCACCCCCTTTATCTTTTCTAATGTTAGGAGAAAAAAAAAAACACAGCAAGGCTGTCTTCCAAACCTGACTGTAATTAATCTTTCCATGGGGGAACCTGCCTGGTTTGAAAAAGCAAGATCTGATGGGCTGCTGCTCTTTTTCTGCAAGGGCCTTATTTTTCCTACCAGGCATCTTTACACTTGAGTGGTACCCTTTACAAAATACTTTAACTATATCCCAGTGACAGTGAAACAACCTTCAAGATCATCTTATGAATGAAACCACTGGTAACTTTGCTGAGAAAAAGAGACCAATGAAAGGAGTTTGACAGAAGCATGTTTAAACGATTCTCTCTTTTTAACTGCATGGGAAAAAAGGGAATCAGAATGAGAGCTGGTCCCCTTTTCATGTCTCTCCTAAGCTGCTCTCTTCACTAATAATCCCACCGCTTCCTTTCTTTCACTCAGCTGCACACAAATGTACTGGAAGCTGCAGGAGTTCCCAAAAGGGAACAGATAACATCAGGTGCTTTTTTGGTTTTATTACAGCTTGCCTTTTGCCACTATTTGCTTTCTGTGGCAAAAGGGGAACGAACGCTGCGCGTGATACAGACTATAGTTCAAAACACACTTTCAGTGAGGCCCATAATGAATGGGAATGGGACAAGTATTTTAAATTTACTCACATCTTTCGTGATAAAGGAAGCTACCTTCACTCCTCACCATCCCTGAGTCCAGGCATTAGTAGCAACTTAGTCTACTGAGCAGACAGTAGGAAGAAGAGAGAAACTGATGATGTGAAACCGAATTTGGGTACAAATTTCATAGCAATCCTCAACCTAAATCAAGCCCAAAGCCTTGAACATACATGGACAGACTGATCCATGAATAGAAAGACAAGAGTTCATTTCAATAATTACCTAACCAGAAGGAAGAACTTTAGGGATTCATGCAATAAAGTAGCAAGTAATTGGTGGGAGGTGAGTATCACAATCACACTGATGTCCCTATCAGCCAAAGCTCTTTAACACAAGGCTGTGTCACACATTAAAAATCTCAGAATCCAGGTGAATTCAAAGAGGGAAGTAAGCGAAGTGAGTCCTTCTATTACTGTCATCACCTATTAGTCACATTGTGAGAAAGCTGAAAGGACTCCAGAGGTCCAACATCTGACTGCACATGATTAGAGAGAGTCCTTCAAATTCCTCTAACTTTTTTTAAGACAAGATACCACAAGTGAGGAACGTGATAAGGTAGAAAGGAGTAAAAGCTTACCAAGATTCTTTAGGGTGCTGTGCTTGGCTCTAGTCTAGATTTCATGGATTTTATAATTGCCTGCAGGTAATAGCAGCATTAAGATTTGAGGAATAATTTGTGCAATAGGGAGACTTGGACCGTTCTGGAAAGATTACTCTACATATTGGGGGCACCTTGGAATAAAGTGTAAGACAGGATGGGAAAAGTGAGCAAATAAAACAATGAGGTGAACCTCACCAGCAGAACAGATCAGAATCAGAATGAACTAAAAGAGAAAAAACTATGAGTGACAGATCTGTGAAGAACCTTAGAGAAACAATACCAAACTTTCATTTCATGTTCTGGAAAACAAGGAGCTAATGCCTAGGCTGAAGGAAGGAGTAGGGTCCAATAATATCAACAGAAATGAAGGGATGATGGTAAGTGTTTAGGGAATGTCCTGCCAGAGAAGCAAGGAGACAATGGAAGTGTAATGACAACAGAAGACTTGACAATCAAGCTGTAAGATTGATGCAGATGTGGTTGAAATTTTTAGGTGGGAGAAAAGAAAAAGCTGGATTTTAAAAATTCCATACCAAAATAAGATTCGGGACCAGAGACAGTGGAAGCTTGCAATATCAATCTGCTTGATAGGGAGGAAGATAACAATGTTGCTACAGAAAATAGAGGAAGCAGAGAAGCTTTGGGAAGACAGCTAATGAGTTCATTAGCGGTTAGTGTCTCTGTCCAAGATTGATGTTCCCTCTAGCTAGAGATTAAGACACTTGAATCACAACTAATTTATCACCTTTCTTACTTGCTGGCCCTGAAGAAACACCTGGTATTCCGAACTGGTGCCCTATATTGAAGCTTGACAGCCAACTGCCTTCAGAGTTCATCTAAATTTGATAAAAGACACAGGTCAACATCCAGATAAACTCTGTACCATACAGACTTTGATTATAGTGAGGACAGGACTAAACTAATCTCTTATCCAGTATACAATCCTATTGGTTTAAATCTAAATCTCATTGAGTAATTAAGAGTTCAGAAGGTCTGTGATTCTGTAGAGAATGTAATGTGCTGTAAACAGTATCTTGGGCATGGATAGGATTACAATAATATTCAAGAACATCTGAACCATCCTATGTCTTTCAAGGAAGAAAGGGGCGATACATCAATTCTTTACAACATCATTAAAAAGCAATGATGTAACTAATAGAAGAGAAGGATTTTTCTTGTATTTTGCTGCCTTTTGCTTTCTAACCCTTACCCCATCTCATCATGGTATGATCATATTGCTTGACAAGAAAGAATGACAGTCTTTGTTTAAGTAAAATAGCTCCTTCAGAGATTGTTTAGATCTTCCAGTTGGTCATGTCTGAGAAAAGACAGGGTCTTGTTTTGCTTAGCTGTAAGAATCAGGTTTCTAAATTTTAACTTAAACAAGATGACTAACTCCTCCAAACTTCAACTTCCCATATATATAATGAGAATAATGCTTATGCTCAATGATGTCCTGGGACGTTAAAAATTGTTTTGCCTTTACAGTTGTGTGCATGTGCACACACACACTTGAAGACAACAGGGTTCTCTTGCACAGTACCCTATGAAATTAATTCTCCTGAGGTTTATTGGCTTTGGAGATGTACCTGCAAGCACTTCTGCAAAACCCACATTCAAGTTTGTATTTGTTAAAGTCTGCTCCCCTGCATTTCTACGGAGAACTCCTTGTAAAAGCTGGCTGAAACCTTGTCTGCAGAAGTAGAAAGAAACAGCCGAACTGGATCATATAGTAGCAGTAGCTAGCAGTAGAACAAAAAGAAGACACTTCCCCTGCAGAATTCAGTGAATAAAGGAATTACAGATTTTGGTCCCTCCACTGACTTTGCCTTCTTCAGATCATTCACAGCTCTTTCAGTCCTCTAGGAGGGATATAAACACTGAAAGAAGGCATTCAGCAGCATTACCATATCCAAGAAAGATGTGAACAGGACTAACTATAGATTTATTATGCTACAATCTAAGGAAAAATTAAGCCACTTAGAACTTAATACACAATACATTCTGAATATTATTACAATTAAACCCACTTCTGTCCTAGTGGTTTGCTGAATTGTCAATGCTGACTTACACATGCACACACACAAAATGTTTAGTATAGAGACGGTAGCCCAGCTGAAAAAAACTGCATTATGTTGGTGTCATATACTTTTTTCAGTGGCAGCTATGAATAAAGCACCCATGAATGAATCTCAAAAGGCTGGATATTTCAGTAAACATCTAAGCCTCCTCTAAAATCAAACAGGCAGACTAAGAAGATCCCCATTTCTTTCATATGTCTAGCTGGTTCTAACACCAACTGAACAAGAAATTAATTCTCATCCTGTTTTTTCTCTGAAGCCCAAGAGCACTTTCATCCCTCGCCTTGTATGTAAGGCTGCTAAGTAAAATCAACATATGTTGTAAAGTAACGTACGTGAACTCCAGAAATGCAGGTAAGTATGCATACGTGAGGAGATGGCAACAAACATGCAAAGTAGATTAAGGAAAGTAATAACCTGTAACAAACACCCAGAGGCTTCCATCTTGACCACTTAATGAAATTTATTCTCCCAAAACAATGCCTGTTAAAGACAAAGGATTGCATTACTGCTTTTACCGGGTGCTGTAACAATTCCCTGCTTTCTAAGACATCATGCTTAAGATGTTTATGGGTAAAATTCTTAAGTCTTTAATTTAAAAAAAAACCAAACAAATTATTGAAAATTTTTATCCATTGAACTATTTTTTAAGCCTTAGCCTATCACTCCATTTTAAAACAAATATTAAATCCCTCATTTCCTCCACAAATTCAGTGCAACGTAATTTTACCTAAGAAAACCCATCACCTTCTGTAAGTAGCAAGACAGGCATAGCTGTCTTGTGAAAAGAGAGCTGCCTACCCTATGAACACCTATTTCCCACGGCAGCAGGAGATTAGAAAAACCGGAAAGTGGAAACAAATGGGGAAAAAAGGCAGAGCTCACTATATTCATTCTGGAGGGTTAATAGTTCAAGTTAACAGTTTTACCTGAATCTATGGCTGCCTTTTCTTACCAATGTTTTTAGCTGTAGTTGGTAAAGATGAAATTATGCAGTTCTCATACAGAAGGATATGTTTCTTTCATCTGCAAAATTCAGAACTTTGACAATGATTGTCATTATTTCTGCATACGTATTTTCTGAAACATCAACTAGCACCCTTTGCTAAAGGTAGTGTCTTGTCTGTCAAATAGTTTCCCTATCTAGAAAAGCAGCATATGGAGCAGGTAGAGAGACTGAAAAGTAGAAAGGGACAAACCAGAAAGTATTGTGTCAACCTCAATCAGCATTTCATAGGGTTGGAACAACTATTTTATTTTATTTGCCATTCAACAGCTTAACTTCAAACAAGCATTTAATTAACTCAGAGTGGCAGTCTAAAAGTTTAGCCTGAAGCAGCCTGACAAATAAAAAAGTATCTATGTACTGTATTTGCAAATTTAGAGCATCAGGCACGAGAAGAAACTTAATTGTTTAATACAGAGAATTCATACGACACACACACATAAAAGTGTAAAGATGGAATGCCCAACATAGCAAAGTTTCTGCTCTGCCAAAACTTTGTGCAAGTGTAAAGAGTCTAAAGGACAGAAAAAGAGGACACTTATGGCTAAAACCTGTTTCTGCAATATTAAATTCTCCTGGATATGAAGTAACTGATTTATTAAATAAAAAAAGGAAAGACAAATCTAGGAAAGCATTTTTATAAAAATACAAGCACAATATGTTCAGAGGAGGATGAACAGGATTATGGATTTTTAAAACTCAATCCAAAACACTTCAATATTTGTTTAAGAAAGTATAAGGGCTCACAGTCACCTAACAGAAGCTGAGCATCTTACTATGAAGGTACAAGGAGGGCAACATATGTCTTGCCTCCACTACTTGACATCCTATTCAGTGGCAGAGGCACAGATTTAGGCAGTCCCCCCTCTTGTTTCTTGGGGACTTAACAAGGGACTACGCCAAATTAGAAGGGAATGAATGCTCTGGCAGCTGACTAATTATTTTGAATATTTGACTTCTTGCCCACCACCCTGCAAAACAGGTATATTCCCAGCATGCAGTGATACACGGTGACCCTTAAAATCAGATGGTCCTCAAATATTTTCTGTTAAGGTATACTCAAAGCCTTGGCAATGCAATAATCCACTTTCCTCTTTAGTTTATTATACGAAAAGATGTCACACTGTGACTGTTTTAATCAGCGAATAAACAAAGTGCCCAGCACCTGTCTTGGCTTTTATTATCATAATAATCCTGTTTTGTTTTTTAATTCTAAAACATCAGCAACTCACCCGTAGGTGAGCATGTGTTTATGCCGCCCCTACTGTTGCCTTTGTGGTTTCATTATTAGCAAGCCATTAAATGAAAAACAGAAGGGGGAGAGAAGGGGAAAGCAGGCCTGAGGCACAGCCATTTGTGCCGGCTAAATACAACAAGCTGGCCTTAGGTAACCAGAGCCCTGAGACTGGCATGAAAGCAGGTTAAGTATCCCAAAACTGAAAAGAAAGCAAGTCAGTGAATGAACCACTCTGAGTTGGAGCAGATCAATCCAGGACAAAAAACCCACATGGGCAGGCATCCCACTGACATTTAGCACAGCTTAGCACAGCCAGAATGGAATAAAAACAGTAGTCAAGGTGAGGAGAGGGTTCATGCATAATGACTGGTAAGTGCCTTACATTCTGATTAGTTTAGGCACTTTTCATGGAATCAAGGAATGCTTGAAAAACTATGTGCTGACAAAATCTTGTATTTGTTAAAATTAATGGATCTAGAAAAACTTAAACAGACAATGTTCAAAATTCAAGGAATATTCTTTTCTTACCTTGAAGAGGACAGAAATTGACCCTCACAAACTTTTTACCATTTATTCACTCACATTTTACTGATGGGCCAGATCAGATTTTCCGCATTAAACTCTACTGATGTGATTCAGTGGAATGGCACACACACAAATCTGACTCTTAAACTAACAGGGATTGTTTTCTGTGCACTTCCCCATCTCATTCTCCCCCCACAACCACTACTGTCTGTACTCAATTTCTACCAATGAAATGGTAAATTCCATAGAAAAACAGTAAAAATAGAGACAGAAGATAAAAACCTGGAAGGCCTGAATCTCTGATAACTCTGCACTTCAGTTCATATTTTGTATTGTGGCCCAATGGGAGAAAACTGACAATCTGGGTTCTGTTCCTGGTTCTGGCAAGGAGCTACAGCCTAACAATGTGCAAGCTGCTTCCCCTCTGTCCTCAATTCCCCTGGTCTGAAAAACAGGATGCTTTAAATAAATAAAATAAAAATAAAAAAAATTAAAAAAAATTAAAAAAAGAAAAAGAAAAAGAAAGAGAGACAGAAAAAGAAAGGGAAAAGAAATATTCCAAGATCCCGTGATGATGGTGCTACATAAGATCTGGACCATACGCTAATATCCGCGCAAATAGGCTGTGAAATGCAAGTAAAACTTAGTGATTGAATGCTACTTTGCAGAGCTGTAAGTAACCACAAGGGATGAAAAGGCAGAGAAGAATCACACCTGGCAGTTATGAAACGGGGATGATGCTTCCAAATCAAAGTTTCCAAGCACATGGAGTAACATTTGAATTTTAAGTCACTAGAGTATTTTGACATCTCTTTCTGCTATTTAATAGGCAGTAACAACAATTTATCATAGTTCCTCTAAGATATGTAAAACAAAAATAGCCAAGCATTGTGGGAAATCTACATTGCCAAAGCTTTCTGAAATAATCTGAGTGAAGACAAATCACGAGTTCAAGAAAGTGTCCTTCATGTAAGTATTTCAGTTTCCTTCTGAAGCAGTAAGAACCTTAGAGATAAGGACCAAACTTCCTACCCTAATCTTTATTTCTAAAAAAAGGGATTGGGCAAATAGGCTCAGCATCTTAAGGCCCACTTTTCCCAGGGACTGGATAGAATTAGATCTGAGTAGGTTTATCTCAATCGAACTAGGATAGTTTTTATTAAAAAAAAAAAAAAAAATCCATATTCTAACCAGCAAAGTTTAATCCCTTCTTTTCCTGTGAAAACTCAGATAAGTTTGATTTTGTGCCTCTTGCTGTCTCCATATTCCAGGTATTATGTCATTGCACATTAGACTGTGTCAACACACCGTGACTTCGTCCCCGCTAATGCAAAACCTCAGAAAACATGGAGCCAGGAGATAATTTCAGAGCGCTTTTTTTTCTCTTTTTAATGTAACTCTGTATTTATCCTTCCATATTTCTGACATTTCCACTGAGTGATAGTCCCAAAACGAAGAAAATCAGTCTTTCACATGCAAAGCCGTCTTAAAAGCAGACTGTTCAGTAGCAATCTTTCTGGGCAGGTGAGCCTCACACTTCTCAGGAAGCATCACTGTCTTGTGAAATCCAAGAACAGCAATGACAGGCTTCCAAGGGAGCCTCCTCAAGTCCCCTGTTGGTGGAAAGAAGGCTTAACCTCCAACAATAGGGCACCTCCTGCAGGAATGGGGAGATGGTGTCTGAAAGAAAAACAGGTGCGAGGCTCACCCTTGGAAAATGCACCCATACCCTAATGCAAAAGAGCAGTCTGTGAGCAAAGTTTGCATGCCTAAACATAATAAATGGTTTATTTCAGAACAGTTTGATTTTTCAGAGCAGTCTTTTTAAAAAATTTTATTTAGGTATTAAAACAGTGGCTCAGGTTCCTCTAACATGAAGAAAATTAATACAGAGAAGGACCTGTGTGGAACTCGATAAAACTGTTACATCATGTTCATCTCTTCTGCATCTCAGTAATTTATATCAGCACAAAGTGTCTCTAAATGCTCACGTTCTGATTTTACACTTGTACAGGAAGAGGGAATTTCAGGCCCCTGCCATCTACGTGTTAAGAAAAAAGAAAATAAAACTTCATGGGTTTTGAGTCAAATAATGTAATGAACTATGTTTACTGCACTAGGAAACTAAACACTAACAAAACCAGACAACACATTTAAGAGAAAGAACCAATTTAGGAAACCATATTATATAGCATTATTAAAGTCCCGTCTTCCACACTAAAGCAAATGTCAGCTTGGAGGGAGGGGTTAATGTTTCTAAATTAAACGCCCTCCAAACACGCTTTCTGACAGTTATCTTCATATTTTCCACAGATGCTGCCACTGCCACAAAGTTAGGCACTAAAATAGATGCAATGCTAGTGTCACATCTAGGCTGTGCTGATACCCCTGCCACTGTAACTGCCGGTTGGTCTACACCAGGAGGAAAAACACGCTTTGTACAGAGAGGATCTCAGAGACACTGTAGATGACATTTGGGAAGCTCTAACAAATGATCAAAGCAACAGACAGTCAATCAGCAGAAGGTATGTCACAGACTGAAAGCAAAAGTCTATCCATATTCGTTCCCTAGATATGCATTATCTCTGGTGGATTGAAATGCTGCAAGTTATTTGACTTCTGCAGATTCACAGGGCAGCCTGTACAGATGTAGCGTTCTCTGGAGGTTTTGCTTACCCTGTAAATCATTACGCCTATATCCTTAATTGTTTGGCACAGCTCCCAGGACATCCATTACATCTCTTCTGACTAACGCATATTAGTATCTGTTCCCCCCTGGGGCTTCTAACCAATAAATGTCCTGGTATAAAGAAAAGGGCATGAAAATAACCCATTATAGGTGAGCAATTTTCCATCAGGATACCTGAACATTGTGGGCCAAATGAGTCGCTCAAGAACATGATACCAGCCTTGGCTTTGCATTGCTTCTCTGGCTGTCTTAACATCTAGGGAGTCAAGAGGATCACACTGGAGAGTGTGGAAGTTCTTTTCTAAACAAGAACTAGAAAAAATATGGAATGTACATTAAACCAGTTGGCAGCATGGGGTATCAATTTACACATAACTTCTGCCTACAACACACCTACGCTCTTGCCACAACTGACCAGACCTCCCTGAAGTATTCCCATACCTAAGCCAGGAAACCCAGCTCACTAGCAGCAGGTCCTCCTTGACATCAGGTGAGACTGTGTGAAAGAAAAAAGGAAGACAAGTAGGAAAATATCTGCACTGCCTACACCCACTGGGCTGATACCTGCTCCAGTAGATGCAGAAAAAGTGCCTAGTCTCGAACCCTTGGCTCTGCCTTGAAAAACTCTGAGGAAGGTTCTTCCAGCTGTCTGAGGATGGCATTTGTGGAGGCAGCAACAGGGAACGCTGGAAGAAAGGGAGCTCCTTTTGCAGGAACAGTTTGCTCTTTTTAAACCGTTCCCATTGCTGCATACAGGCTCTGAGGGGAGTGCAGTATCAGGAAGGTAAAAAAGAATCAGTTCTGTGGCAAAAGACAGGAGAAAAGGCAAACACACACATATCAAAAGAGAGACAGACTTCAGCAATGAGGGCAAAGGGATGGAGGGCATTTGTGCAAATACAGATTACATGTGCAATCCATTTAAAAGCAGTGGCATTTTTATCACAAAGAAGAGTTTAATCAAAGTCTCAAGAGATCTGCCATAAAGGAAGCCCTTGCCTTGCTGCCTTGGCTGTCTGAAAGAAACACCTGTTGCGCACAACAAAAAAAGACAAAACAAACAATAGGTATAGAAGGGAGGCCATGGTTCAAACAATGTGAATCAGAGAAGCACAGTTTTCTCTAAATGAAGGGCTAGAATCCTATCAAACGAACAGCTGGGGAAAGCATAATTCTTTATATTTGCAGGGAAGTTGCACAGATTATATGATGGCAACAAATACAATATACATATCTAAGCTCTGCTTCCTAGGCACCAGAAAGGACAGGAACCTCCTAAGATATCCCTGAGTGGAAGAATAAACTTGCTTGAGCCCAGCTCCAGGAAAAAAGATAGCCAGCTTTCAAAAGAACACAATGGACAATTTTCCTCCCACGGGGCCTTTGCAAGAGTTTCTGCTAAGAGGATACTGAGCTCAAACAACCCTCACAAAAGATGCAGAAAGCAAACTTGTGATTTCAACAAATCCACCTCAATACACAGAGGGGATGTGAAGAACACCTAAAACAGATGCATTTCTTTTCAAATAAGAAGTGTGAATATTATTAACATAGAATACAGAATTCTATGTCAGTACATTGGTTACAATTTGAATTTCTTTATTCTGATTGTACCAAAAAGACATGAGTTTTTAACTGTGGAATAAGAAGCAATACAAAGGAAGTAGACTTAAATAACACCCAGAAACTCATGACACAGAAAGGTAAAATTCTTGAAAAATAACATTTCAAATCTGCCTTTCATCTCAAGTGAAAAAGAAATACAGGAAATACAGCATAATTTTAATTCCAGTCACTAGAATATATCAGCTGTCCAAAACTTTGCTTCCTAACACAACAGCAAAGAAATTCCTGGATCTATCATGTATCTGGGGAGCTAACCCACCCAAAGAAACCTCCTGCTGCCAGAACCAGGTTCTGTGGAAGAACAGAGGCAACCTTTATAGGGTGGTCTATAGCTATAAAGCCATTCCAAAAATCACAGAAGGGGAAAAGAAGGAAGCTTGGAAGTTTTATGTCCTTAAAATTCTCTAATTTAAAACAATGTGAGTCCACTTCTGCCTACTTTTTATCTCTCAGTGCATGCATCAGTCTGTCTGCATCACTGGGAAACACTGCAATCATCAGCATCTTGATCTAAACTAAGAGTTCTGTTTGCCATGATTTCAGCTAAATAGGAACTGTCAGTAGGGCTGTAGATTTCATAAAGCCTTGAAAAATTCGCATCTAAGATCAGCTATAATTTGGTAACTATTAATAAACTGCAGCCCCCACAGGGGAAACATCCCTACTCCTTCCTCCTGAAATCCTTGAGACATTAAAAATTGATGTCCAGAAAAGTAATCATCTTTGTAATTGATATCTGAATTGGGGCATTCCAAACATGGATGAAAACGTTTGTCTTACTCATGTGTAAGGAAGTTTACTTCTGTGTACAAGGTGAGAACGTAATCAATCAGCTCTTTAACACAGCTTAATTGTTCCTGGACTCACGGTTAAAGAAACCAGAAATTATGCTTAATTTAGACGTATGTGATTCTTAAAGATGTTAAGAACTTAAAACTCATTACACACAGTATATAAAAAAGCCCCTCTCATTGACATACTGCAGCTCAGTAATGCTGAAACTGCACACAAGATTCTACATTACAGTGCGAAAGATAAGGAAGCATATTCTCACCACGCAGAGCTTTAAAGGGGCAAATTCTTAAACAGGTTTCCATCAAATACTCAAAGAAAGAGACTTCTTAACTAAAAGATCTGTGGGTCTGAATTTTTTACCTTCAGCCTCAGTTTTCTTGCTAAAGGATACAGAGTGGTAAGTCAGGAGGAAAGAACAGAGCGGCAATTTCTGATTATAACCAAGCTGCTCTCAATCCCTCTGAGGGAGCAAGAGGGGAGCAAATGGAGGGCGCTGAAAAGAAAGAGTCAAACTCCATTTTCAACATAGCCATCCCAAATTCAACAAAGGTACTCAGGCAATCTATCTCCCTTTCCAAGGAGGACAGCAACAGAAAAAATATTCTCTGTTTTGATGGAGACCAAAATAAAATAAAAAGGAGTAGTAAGTACAGAGATACAGAGTGAGAGGGGCTTCATAGCATGGGGCTCTGATCCACCACAGCCAGAGAACTGTTTTTTCCTGCTGGCCCAGGAGAACGTAACGTTTCTCCTGTAACCCAAGTGACACTTCTCCCATGCTGACATTTCAGGGTTCAAGCTGTACTCACAATACACTATAGGTGGCTGGTATATCAGTATTACGTGCTTTTACAGCCATCAAACCCACATGGAAACACAGTTAAAATAATGCTACTTTGGATGAGAAGTCAAGGACTCAAACATGAGGGAATACCAGAATCAAGGCTGTCAACATGATTTTAATTTTCCCTCTTGTGAGTACAGCTTACAATTATATTATCACATAATTCTGTTTACCCAGGATACCATTTTTTATTCAATATGTATGACAGAGATACATCGGAATAAAATAAAGATACCTATTTAGCCTAATTCTGGCACTTATAACTTTCAAATGCCTTACCTTGTTACCTAACAGATGTACCTCTTTGTATACAATTTTCACAGCATACAAAAGTATAGAAATCTCTTGATCATTTCTGTCCAAATCCATTTAAAATTACTATATACAAACAATTTTGTGGAAATTATCCAAGTTTCAACTTTAGAATAATTTGCTGAACACTATCGCTATTGTCTTTCAAAGAAGTAAAACCTGATAAAAACCTATTTTATAATACATACATTTTAATATTCGTTTCCTCACTGTGTCAAATATTCATAAACTCCAAGTACTGTGAATTAAATTTGTCCCATTTAATTATTGTTATTACCTTTCATATAAGCCTTCATTTCAGTTCTTATAACTTTATGTTTATCTTGGAACTTAAAGTCTTTTATTTAACTTCTAAATACAAGCAACTCTGACATATACTTCTTAGCCTCTTCAAAGCACATTTCAAACCAGTTTGAACAAAAATCTGAAACCGTTCCTTACAATTATTTACCCATTACACATTTTACTCAACTTCCATATGTGGAAGCTGAACTTAAGTGGATACTATATACAATACACAAAATAAAGACAGCTGGCATGAGATCTGTAACTCTCCAGTTCATCTTTGCTCAACAGAGACTTCCACAGGACAACTGTACCTTTTCCTCTCTTTCTTCAGACTTCAAAGTCTCGCATTGCCCCTTCAATCTCTACCCTTGAAGTGATTAACTGTTTGATTTACTCTTCTTACAAATACCCAATGTAAGTAATTGCCCTCCACTTTTATTTACACAATGCAATTCAGAAGCAGATAAGTGACAGAAAGTGGACAACAAAAATAAAACCGCTCCCCCTGGCCTCTTGCATGCTATTACCACCAACGGTGAGCTCATCTTGTCTTCTAAACTATGCAGGGTAAGGCATCATCAGCTTTTGGATGCCAGATGTCTGAGGAAAATCCAAGGTGGTTAAGACAGTGGTGTTGATTCAGTAGGTGGAACCATACTTTTCCCTCTGAATCATTTTAAGCCATTATTCCAGCAGAGTTTGAAGTACTCTGTTTTGAATGAGCCATCAAAATGAAGTCGTGACCACTTAACACGGCAAGAGATGAATCAGAAAAGCAAGTCATTGCCAGTAGAAACTAAAGGATCCTCAAATTTCTCCCTCTTGATATAGTTATGGGTGCTGGTAGCAACTTTGCAATGCCAAACATAACCTGTATCTCAAATACAGCTGCTTTGGTTGGAAAAACAACCATTTAAGATAGAGCAAGCCAGGCAGAATTACATGCCCAGATGCAGTGCTTAGAGTCATAACGAAAGATCGTCCTTACACATCACCACTCCCAATGTTGCTAGGGTAAGGGGTGCAAACCTAGCAGCAGTGTTTTAAGTACTGCTAGTGCACACAGGTCAATGCTATGTATCTCCTGTCCAAATTCCAGTTTGGAAAATTACACACTACTTGCTTGTATCTCCTGCTCTCCCATTTTACGTGAAAATCCACGTCCCTACTCAGCTCTGAGTGTGCGTGCTTGTATTTCTACACAATGTTTGCGGGAAAGGATCTACCAGGTTAACTCCTGTGATACTTACTAAGGCAGGCTGAAACATTACCACCTCCAGTGGATTAACCAAACCCTAATTGGCTGTTACTGCTGTCCTTACAGCATCACTACAAGAATATGTACCCTCACGCCTCAGCTCCTGCAGGTCAGAATCTCCTAATATAAGTATCGCTAAACAGTATCACCAACAAACATACCATAAAAAGTTCCATATTCTATTCATGCTATGTATCACTAAAAAGCAGACTAACTCCTAAAAAACCCTAAAAAACATTTTGTGAGTTTAGTTAAAGCCAGATATTCCCAAACATATTCCATAACACTGAAGAGGAAATAAATGACAGCTGAATTTGGCGTAGAGTTTCGTTCTCTTCAGGATCCTTCAGGATGTTGGGTGCTACATAAACCAAATATTACTCGGCCAACAGGATGAACCCCCCCAATTTAAAGCAATCAGCAGAATGATACACAGTTCTGAATTTTCAAATTTTGTTTGGTTCTGGGGGGTGAGAGCCTGCAATAAATGCTCTCAAATTATGCAGCTATCTGAGTCATTTTGCAACTGGTGACCCTTATAATGATGTTCTCGTTTTCAGAGCCGATGTGATGCCACACAGTGATTTGTCTGTTAAATTGAATCTTTGCCTCTAGATAGATAGATAGATATAAAGTTTATTTTGAAATGTCTCCTAGTGCCTCTGAGTCTGACTGATGTGAGATGTTATTTTGAACATGCCAAAGCATCTGAACGGCTCCAGTCCTTTCTTTTCAGCGTGCATTCCTTGATAAGTGGCAAAGCTTCCCACTTATCAGTCACTCAAAGTGACTGTGGCTGTCAGTTGTGTACAAAGCGCAATCAGTTTGGAAGCAGAGACACCAGCATTTTTCTTCTCAGCTTGAAGCAAACACGTTTTGACTGCTAGTCATTCAATTTTAAAGCATCTTCAATTAGGGGCGGATGAAGATATAAAGAAAACACATCCTAAACACCTCTGCCAGCCAGCAGTAAAAAATTTATTGTTATCTCCTGCTTTACCTTACTGCAGAGGCAGCAGTAGCAGCCTTTTTTGGCTGCACAACAAAAGTGCTCATGACTGCACACACTCCATACGGACAAGATCACAGCAGTAAAGAGTTCATGTTCAGCTTCTCAAGCCACTTATACAAACTACACTGGTACCTTCTGCTCTTGTACCTCTGCTGCCTGCTGTGTAAATACCTGCACGGGTACACAAACATGAACATAGCTCACATGCACACAGGTACACCACCCTACACATTTTGAACAAATACATTCACAAAATGACATATCAACACTCTATAGCCAATAAAAGACCGACCAAAACCATTAAAAAGACCATGGAAACAACGACAAGGAGGGAAAAGGGAGGGCTGGCAGAAAAGAAGAGTTGATGCGGGAAAGGGTTGGCAGCCGTGGAAGGAAGATTTCTCAGTACCGCAATGCCGGGGAGCTGGAAGTGGAAGGAAGTGGTCATTTGTAGGGTGCCTCAAGTTGATGCAGAAAATGGAGAAGGGATCTGAAAACAAAAAGTAAGATAGGGCCCTGGAGAAGGAGGTCTCTGAGAGCGTCCTTGCTGACGGGAGAGGTACAGAGACGAGGCCCTGGAGTACAATGTTGCCAGCTGCAATGACTGCATTTGATTGCTGGCATTTTCCTTACAGTCCTAGCTGCTGGATTATTTTGGGTGTTTCAGTGTTCTGTTTTGGTTTTTTAATAAACATAAGTTTCTGGCCTGTCCTTGTGATTTGCTGAAAGAACTGGAAAATGGGAACACTGAAAGCTCAGTAACAAAAAGGAAATTCAGAAAAGGTGCTAAGATTGCAAGAAAAAAAGTCATGAAGTCCAAAACAATCTCGTAATTTCAGAACATTTGGACTGGTAAAACTGGAGAAAGTTTCATTATCAGCAAGTGCTGTTGCAATCGTGCAGCTCAGCATAGGCAAAAAACCTGATTTCTCCCTTGAAAACATGCCCTTGCCATCTCAATAAATTCAAGTTTTACAAGTCTCAAGCAGATTCTCCTTGTTTGCATTGGTGTACCTACACCAGCCAGCAAATCTGGATGGTATAAGAGTGTAGGAAAGGCCCAAGATCAAATTCCCTGTAGATGCTTGCTCTGTGAGTAACCTTTGGAAGTAAACCCATGGTACATTGGTGCAAAATGTTGCTCTGCACAGAAATAAGTATAGTTAAACACCTCATGAATCTGCACACTTCTACATAATTTAACTTTTTCAGTAATGGAAGGAAGTAAAGGCCCATAGGTTACTCTACAGTACGTGCATCGTATCCTTCACCAAACACACAAGTTATTCGCTGAACTTGAGAGGACAGAAAGCAATTAGCTCATCCTGACTGCTAGCCTAGATTTTTCTGTTCCCTCCTCCCTTTCCCTGTTTCCTCCCCCAACCTAGTCTTTTTTCTTTTTTTGTGTATGATTTTTTGGGTTGTTTTTTTGAATAATTAATTTCCCAGGGGCTTTTTCCTGCTCAAGGGACAGACAAGTTATTCTGATAACTGATAGGACATCAGCTGCAGAGCTTTTGTGAGACACAATTGTTTAGCCTCTTTGCCGGCAACCTCAGTTGTTTGGGAAGAGGTTGCAAAGTCATGGGAAAGGCTGCAGTGTGACTCCTTCTTGGGCCTGTCTCACTGAATCCAGTATGCCCATGTTTATAAGTTGCAGGAAAACAGCTGCTTCTGACACATGATGAATCTGGACAAAATGTCCCCAATCTATGAGCTTGTTCAGTTTGACTGTGCAGTCACAGCCTGTCATATCCACACTGGCAAAAAAACAAAACGAAACAAAAAAAACAACAACCCATCTCAGTGGACAGAGCCTGTTCTGAAAACATTTTGCAGAGTGAGAAGGAAGATACTTTCTCACAGTTTCCTACTGAAGAAAGGTCTCATTAAACTCCCACTAATATGAATAAGAGCCTTTTCACTATGTTCAGTGGGAGCTGGATCAGGCTCTCACTTCAACGGCTTTATTGCCTACCAAGGAAACCTTTTGTCCTCACCTTTCTCTGATATGCAAAGAGGACTCTAACTACAGAAGAACTAATACTATTCTGCTGTGCAATGGCTTGCAAAGGGGTTGTAGCACCACGAAGCACTGCTCTGCTGTCACTGACTTCTTAGAAATTCAGAAATACCAGGAAAAACAGTAATACAGAAGCAACAGACATCATTAAATCTGTAACCAAGCACTTATGTTGTGGTTGCTCATTTTTGTGTCTTAAGTGAAGGACTCATCATCTACATCCCTTTAAAGCCTCCTAGAGAATTCTGGGTTACAGGTATGCAAGAAGCTGGGGACCAGGAAAGAACTTTCACATGTCCTTATCGTTGCCCTAAGGAGACACCAACAGGGCAAGGATTAAGGTAAGGGTGAGGATCTCTACCCTCCTTATTACAGGCAGAAAGTACTCCGAGTATTTAGCTCACATAGTGGCCTACAGGAGTTTGCTTTCCAGTAGGACACAAAAAATGAAAGGATGAGCTGTGCTGGAAGTACAATTTAGAATGAAAACTTGCTGGGGCAGGGAACAAATCTTCACATTTCTCTATGTACAAACGGTCAGTGTCTTCTCACAAGAAGAAAGAGAAACTAGCACTTTTTACAATTAAAATTCATCTGAGTCATCTGAAATTGGTCAATCAAAATCTAAATGTTTTCTCAAACCAAGAGAACACAAACAGGCCTGAATATCATTCAGCCAGTTCTGGATTACAGATTGCTCACCTGAGTTCAAAAGCAACAACAACAACAAAAAATATCACCATAGATAACTGTGTGGGTACATTATGATATCTAAAGCACTCTGGAAGCAGTCTCTTTACCAATGTTTTGGAAGGCTGGAATCAACCCAGAGCCTCTTGGTGCTTGGAAAGTTTTGACAATAACAACTGTGTCATTTCAAAACTTTGCATGTTAAGCTTAAGAAATATTTTTCTGAACTTCTGTGTAACTCAGAAACCAAATCCTTCTTTCCTCCCCAAAAATACAGCTAGATTTTGAAAAATAGATCTGGCCACAAAAGGGACTAACCATCCTGCAGGAAATTCCAAGTGTTCAAGATTTTATTACATTCCAAACTGGAACATTATCTTAAACCTCAGAACTTAATGAGAATGGGAATATTCTGATTTGGGAACATACTAGTGCAGCCAGGCTTCTCCATCCACCAGCACAACTCATGGGGAACAGGACACGGCCAGCTGACAGTGAGTGGGGAGGATGGAAATCTGGATCCAGACTCACAAAGGAAAGCCTTATTTGGAGCTGGGAGGACACCCAGGGCAGCTGAAGGACTCAGGAAAGCCAGGAAGCCTGCAGCCCAAAGGGGCACAGACTCTGGAGGGCTGTGGTGCACACACTCCCTGCCAGACAAGCTGCTAAGGGTTTGCAAAGCTTGAGGACATCGAGGCCACACTAAGATTTTCGCCTGGGAGCAGGCCCCCTGGCATGCCGGCGAGGTGCCACCAGCCTCTGGAGATGCCTGTGCCATCTGGGCAGGTGCCCAGCAAAAGGTGGAGCGTAATAGAGGTATGCCTTTCTAGCTTTGCATCAGAATTTAGTCAGGATCCTCCTGTTCTTCAGAGGTCCATATTTTCCAGCAGAAAAGGTGTCCTGTTAGAACATCTGCTGACAAGCCTCTAGCTCTGAAGGAAAAAGAAAATCCTCTGTTAAAACACACAAACTCATCAAATGGTTGCTGTCTAGCAGGAATTGCTTTCAAGTTTCAGCTAGCACTAAGTTCTTGGGCTAAGTCACTCAGAAATGAAAACAAATTAGTAACCAAGTACTGGCAGTATTAAACTTAAAAGTCAAACAAAACTGTGGCCCAAATGTTAGAGACAACATAAAGCAGCGCTGTTGCTTCTTGCTGCTTTGAGATCTTAGTTTTACATTTATTGGCAACCTGAAGTGTTCCAAGATCTTGAGCTGGGCTCTCCAAAAAAATTTTTGACTAAAAATCAGAACAGTTTAAAAACATTTGGCCTCCGTTTTGTTTGCCTTCTAATTTTGGAACTTGTAGTGCTTGTGGTTTCAGATTTTGCCTGGAAATATGAGAGCTGGAAGTTTACATTTTGAAGAAATGAAAGCTGGCATTTTTGTCATCACATGACTCCAAGAGCTGGGGCTTGAGGGAAAAACATAAAACGTTGTCAGGCTTTCTACAAAATTGTGAGAATAGCAGCATCAGTTTTATCACAATTTAGGCTGCAAGGTTGACCTATTTTATTAAGTGCCCTACTGAATATGAATTGCTTTATGAATTTTAACAGCCATATTTCGTTTTAAATATAGTTCCATTAAAGTGACATTTGTCACTGAGCTTCAAAGCAAACTATTCAATCATCAACCTGGGCTAGACTTTCCTCTGAGCGAGTAGGTGTAAACTGCACCACCCCACAAAACTTTGCACCTCAGAGACACACCTCTAGGCAGAACACCATGCACACTTGCTGTCTGTCCTGGGGACTAGTTTAGCATCATGAAAAAGGCGCACCTAGCCTTCAAGTTTCTTTCCCTCTCTGTCCACCTGATGTGACAGCTACAGAGCCCCAGACTTTGCCATGTTCTAGAGCAAGGACACCAGGAAGTAGATTGTGGCCTCACAAAGTAAGATGAGAAGGTCACCACGAGAGCTCCCCTGAGACCCTGAAGGACAATACTACATTTAGTTGAAGAACTTGCTGAGCCGTACTTGGTGTCTCCATGTTCTTTCCTCAGCCTGTTCTACAGGTGCGGATCACTACAGAGCTGTTCTGAAACACAACCTGAGATCTTCAGGGCTGCTGATGCACAAGAGTTGACAGAACATGCATTCCAGTTTCATTTCTGGTAAAACAACAAGTCTGAGGTGTGCATGGAAGAAGACCCCAAACATTCAGCAGGCAGGAACTGTTCAAGCAAAAACCTTCTCAATACAATTACACACAAAGATTAAATAGAACAGAAAGCAGTGTGCATGGGAGGACGCATTCCAAAGTGGCATAAAATAAGACGGGGGAGGTTTATTAATTACTCAGTGAAACTCAAACCTCTTCACAAATTAGGTTTAGAACATCCTGAAAAGCAGAAAAAAAAATTATCATAAACATTTGCCAAAACACAAAATCCTATCTAGATTACATTTTAGCATACTGAGGTCACACAGATTCTTAATCTAATCTGCAACTTCTCTCCAGTTTAGCATTACCTCTTTACTAACTCTATATATGAAGACAAGCTGTTTGTCTTCTGCCCTAGTGACACCTCCTCCCAGTTAATCTGGAAGAGACGGACTTGAAAAAGACATACTGTCAACTAAAGACTCACTTGCCAGGTACATTTTTCTAAGCTCAAGTAGCTAATGCATCTTCCTTCAGCATCACAGAAGTGGCGAGTTTACTCGAGCTATAGTTACACTCGGCATTTGCAGTCCTCTCAGGAGGAGAGACACGTTGCAGTCTCTCCCTGTTTATGTGTGGATCGGTGATTGTGTGCTGGGCTAAGGAGAGAGGGAACTGTTTCCAAGTTAGCGCACTTAGAGAAAGGAGTCATAAATCATGGGGTCAGTCAGGTTGTGCTTTTTTTTTAACCTTAGGGTATTATGTTTTCAATACAATATTTCAATAGCTTTTTTCTGTGTAATAATTTATCTGGAATTATGGCAACTCTTACAAGCTCAGAAAAAATTGGCTCAAGTAAAACGAATCCTTTGTCATAAATAGGTTGTATTCATAACTGCAGCCTAATCATTCAATTGCACATAAGTCAAACAGTTATCCAGACTTTGTAGGAATATTTCCCTGTCAATAAATCTAATGCTATTTAAAAACTCCAGGCCAATGTGACAGAAGCCTGCTAGATTAATTAGGGTAAGGTCAGAAAAGCTGAACTCACAGCTACATTCATATCACAGTTTTGTTCCACCTACTATAACCTGATTGTAAACTCACAAACCGTTTTAAACGTGGCCATGTTAGGGTGACTTCATTGTCTTAATTTACATACAAAGGAAAATTTCTTGAGGAATTGTTCCTTCTCCCTAACAGTCAACTAAGCAGGCGATTGAGAAGAAATGTTTTGCTTTGTATTCATTGTCAATAAGGATTTATTTTATTTTAAAATGTTTTTTTCTAATCAGTGACTTCACAGTAATTGGACTGCAACCATGGTTCGTGAGACTTCAGGACCATGCAAACCACAAAACTGTCAAGAGGCAGGCAGTATAATCAAAATTTCACTACAAACAGATCATCTCTGTGGGAATGAGGACAACATTGTCTCTCTGCCCGCTCAATTCTTGACCTTTATCATGTGACCATCCAAAAGGAGGGTGCCCCAAATCTGATGGGTTTTGTGTGAAGTGGACCTTGGAGGTGAAATTCTGACCTCAACAGGGTCAATATTTCATCTGAAATCCCTTGAGACAGACCTCCAAATCATTTCTTAGGCTTGCAGCTTGTATCAGATGGTAGCTAGCTGACTTTCATTTACTACTGACTTAGGTCAAACTTGGACCAGGGATCACAAGATGAAAGGCTCTATATCTCATTATCAATAATCAGTGTTCTCCACTACCCTAAAAATGACATACTTCATTCTTATCTACACGGCCTTAAAACTTAAAAGGGTTGGGGTCAAATTATGTTACTTCAATTTATTTTTATTCACTGCTTATACAATAACTTCCTCTCTCACTGCCATAGCTAAATGCTAAAAATGTAAATACTTTCCTTGCTATTGTAGAGGTTCTACTATTGTTTTTCTTTTAAAGTCTTAATAAAGATACAGCAATAAAGAAAAATCCCTCCCACACACAGACTGAAAGAAGAAAAAAAACCCCAGAGGTCAAGGCCAAGCCAGGCCTTGTCAATCTCAAAAGTATTTTCAGCAAAGCACATCTTGTATAGAAGCTGCTTTATAACAGAGCGGTGGACCTTTCCCAGAAGTTTTTCATAGTTACACAAGTCCTGATACTGACAGAATACCCTCTGAAATGATAGAGCCAGTTCTTCTTCTAGCGTGAAGCCATACAACTCCTCTGATTTTGCTGGAATTTCTTAGACGAGTTACAGATAATGGCCCATAATTTTAGGCAACTCATTCTGAAACATTAAAGAGAACCTTTGGAAGGAAAATCCTGTTGTTATTAAACAAACAGAACACAGCATCCACTTCCACAGCGAAGGGAATGCTCTATACATAATTACATACTTAAACAGCCAGAGATTTTACCATGATTCTAGATATTTGTGAATATGTCAAAGCCCTCCTTTGGTAGTCTGTGAAAACTTTCATGGGCAAACTGATTTGCATTAATCCCAAACCAGGGACACGCGCATATACACACGGAGGAAAAGTAATGAAATACAGTCAATGGCATGAAAACAAACTTCTGAATACTTTAAGGAAAAAAGAGGTTAAAGTTTACTGGTTATGCTGGGTTAACAACTTTTTTCTACTACTAGGAGTAAACTTGTACATACCTAGGACTTATAGTTGTTCGTCTGTATCTAACCATCTTTTTGAACAGTTTCTCACTCAGACAATACTTCACCCGAAGTGTTGAAAATTTCTGGACTTTCAACACCTGGGGCAGAGGGAGGGAGGTACCCTTGATTACTGATCACTGAAGATTCACTTCTGCAAAGCCTCTAAAACAGAGTTGTAGGAGATCCATTCCAATCCAGCTTTTTCTGGCAACACTTTTGCCACTCCTGATCTACAGCTGAAAGACAATTTGATCCTGCAAACCCTTGCTTACATGATCAGCTCCTCTCACACCTGCTTTGTGATCCTATAGGAGCTGCTTTAATCATACACAGCCTTTCAGAAACTGACCTGTTTTGCTTCATGTCAGGTAACAACCTCATGTGTTTCCATAAATAAGATATAAGCCATCTGTAGAGATTCTTAAAGAAACTATAACAATAATGGCTGAGGGAAAGCATGGGGAAACAGAAAGAAGGAAAGAGAGATAATGGGCATGGGTGGAGACACAGTCTCTGACCTGGATCTGTTGCTGAAGAAGGTTAATTTTGTGTTGCTGTTGCAGGAGCTGCTGCTGTTGTCTTGCAATCTGTGAAGAAATTGCAGAGAAAAAACATGAGGATTATGTATCACCATTCCTGGGGTCAGTACGTAGGAAACTTCCATCCTGCTTGCTTCTTTAAACTGTTCTATTAAGCTAAGAAACCTTCAGGAGCAGGTACAGCAACAGCCCACACTGCTGCTGAAGCAGGAGGCTCATGTTCAGGAGCAATTCACAGCTAATACTAGTGCGAAAGGGAATCTTATGGAAAAATGTTGTGCTAGGTATCAAGAGAAGCACTGATGCAAAAATCTCCTCTCTCACTGCTTGAAATGGCACTGCTAAAATCCCCCAAAAGTGAGCTCCAACTTGCTGGAGGAAGAATAATACTGGCAGAGAAACTGGAAAATAGTAGGAGAAGGCAGGAAAGGTAAAAAAGTAGGATGGACAGTAATATTCTTTTCATGTTTGGCACCACCTATTCCAAAAAAAAGGAAACCTGACACCCAGGAGGAAGGTATTAGTGTGTGTTATTTCCTTGATGCAGAAACAGACACCAAAAGGCTGGAACTGGGTTTGGGAAAATGACTGACTCTTCAATATGTCTGTCAGCTGAAGGAACTACGGGAGCAGTGCGAGGCTATGCAGCTCAACACGGGAAGCGATTATAGAAGTGGATGGAGTTGTTGTAAGTCTCGTCTTAAAGTCATGTGCGCTTTCCATAAGGACTTCCATTTTCCCTCTCCGTTGACTACAAGATTGGGAACCTTACTGTCGACACATTTTATACACAGTGAAGGAAAAAGCAGACAGTAATGGAACCAAATTAGACTTCTCAGAGAACTGATGGAGATAAGCCATTGTATAGCTCAAACTTAAAAAGCAAACTTGAAAAACTCACTTGAGTCATCACAAAAGCTCTGCTTTCATGAATAGCTAGCACCGCAGTACAAACATTAGAAGGAGTATTGCTCTTTCCCTGTGGTATGTGTACACATCTCAGGGTCAGATGGGAACTTACACATACTTACTGGGAGGAATTTTGTGCATTCTTCCCCTTAGGTATTTTCCTCTATTATTAAATAATCAGCATAAGAAACACTCACTTATAGTTAACACCGTATCTAAAAGATTAAAAAAGTGTTTTCTTTCTAGAGCTGATTCTTTCAGCAACCAAAATAATTTTTATCAATACATTTTTTTGAAAGTTTGGTTGTTTTATTTCTACATAATGCAGAATTATACAGTTTCTTAAATTAAAAGAAATCCTAGTTATCTTAATAATAATCTTGCAGGATTTCTTACTGCTGTTTCCCATTCTCTCAATTTTCTTTGTCACTTTCAGATCATTCAGCCATCCTTTAGCAGTACCGACTTTAAAAGTTAGGGCAAGGGAAATAGCTCCTGCAGGATATTGCCTTGTGGAAGAATCCTGCCAATTCCACCTTCACACCTTCATCTAACTTACCCATGTAAACAATGGGGGATACAAATTCTCTAGTTTAATAGATAAGTCACTTCTCCTGTTGTCCCTGTGTGGGATTTCAGGTGTGAGGCCAAAACAGATAGTATTTAAGATAAGGGTTTTAAATAATCAAAACCAGAGAAAACCAAGGCTAAAAACCCCAAGGTCTGAACTTGTCAGCAGTAGCTTAGAATCTAAAGACTTGCTTGGTACAATACAAACATTGAAGTATGACAACTATGGCAGCATCCAAAGAATTCCACAAGCTTCATAAAATTCACATAGCTGCAAATCTGTAATATAACCACATTTCATTACAAGCTGAAATAAATGGTCAGGCAGATCAGTATGTACTCCTGACAAAATTTTAAACCAGATGTCCAAGTATTCTCTGCTCATGTTCAGGTACAAAAAATGGACATTCATTTCTATTAAGACCTGCATGGTACAAATTTGTTAGAAAAGTTATTTTCTTGCATAAAATGTCATGTGGCCATGTATGCACAATGGAACTGTTCACATGTGAAAACATGTTTGCCTTTCCAGTGGAAGGTATATTTGCAAGAGCTGGCAATCAAGCCTCTCAAGTGCAGAAGAAAAAAAGTCACACTTGTTCACTGACTTTATATTCTTCTCCCTCACTTTTTTCCACAGTTGGCAAAACCAATCTTTTCATTTCTCACATTACAAACCAAGTGCTGCATTTTGTTCCTTTTATACCTGTTTGGCACCACTGAATTCAAGCAGCATTGGAAGATTATTCAGGAGGACTGAATTTGCATGCTTATTTACACTTATTTTAAAAAACCCACAACAACAAACGCTATTGGAAGAGAATACCTCCAAAACGGAAAGTGTATCTTTATAAGACAAAGAGCGTCCCTTTATATATGGCAAATTAAAGTATTCTTCCAATATGCTTTTGTTCAAACATCTTCACCTAAAAAAACAAATGGAAAAAAATTTGGGTGGAGAACAAACTTCAGAGTATCAACCCTAAAAGCTAAACTACTGGAAAGTCCTCCTAGAAAATTATTTAAGCTGAAAGCCACTATAATAATCACTCACCTGTTCTTGTTGCTGCTTAGCCAGCTCCATTTGTTGGCGTTGTTTCTCGATCTGTGATGCAGCCAGTTTCTTCTGTTCATCATGAGCTGCTAGCAGCTGTTCTCGCAAACTGGTCAGCTGATTGATCATACCCATGAGCTGCCTTTCTTTCTCAGCTAGGCTTTCTGGAGTCCCTGGGCATCATATGGTGAAAAAAGAATAGTAAAGAGAAAAGAGGAAATTTAGAGCTAGCCAGGTTTTTTATTTTGCAGCTTCACTGTAAGCAAAGTTTTAGCAGAACCAAAGAGCTGCAGCATATTGCAATACACTGCGCGTTAAGACCTGTCCCTCTATAGCAAAATGAGCCATGGAGGATAATTCTGTACACATGCTTTGATCCGGTGTTCTCCTTCAATGTTTCCTTGCCCTTTCATCTATTTTCCGTTGCCTTATCAGATTAAGGGAGGGGGGGGATGCTGCCTGTTTTGAAACAGTTTCAAATTTTAAACACTGTTTATATTTTGTGGGGATCAAACCCAACACTTCCAGTTTTGAAAGACAATTACATTTTTGTCAAAAACTTCTGACAAAGACATGTCAATGCTTTGACACCTACAGAAATTGTCAGATGTGTATTAACGTCCCTCTATAATCAAGTGGAAGCAGGGAAGTCTCCCGGGTGCTGGATACCTCTCCAGCTCCCCACACCCAGCCTTCTCGCTGTTAGCAGCACAGCGCACACCAGCTGTCAGCACGCTACCTGTTATGTCATCTACAGCTGCCCTGATTAGGATGAAATTATATAGTATTTAAATTGTCAATAACTACTATTGCTGTTGCTGACACTGATGAGTATTTTTAATGGAAAAAGTATTGCCTAAGCATATCAGACAAACTGAGTTAAGCGTAACCCACCATCTCTCTCATTTGTAAAGGAGAACAGGAGAGTTCAGCAGACACAGACAGACAAACTGACTACCTCGCTGTCATAATCACTCTGTAAAAATTCTCATTCTACCCAGAAGGACATGGGTTATAAGGGAAGGAAAAAATCCAGGAAAAATCAAAAACTATGAATCATACTCTCAACCAAAAAATGGCACTATTAGTATATCCAGGATCATTTGACTTTGAATTTAAAAGACCAGAAAATATGTGTTGCAGCTAATTCACAGATATCTCCAATACCACCACACCCTCTTGCATGAGTCAGATCCTATGAAACCCTTTCTAAAAAAGCTTCAGAAAAGGATAAAGGCTATCAGTGTCTATGCCTCCTCTGAAAATAGCCTGCTTTTGGGACAACCCTGCCACACAAACCTTTCTCAAACACAGGAAGCGCTCTTCTGCCAATGTCACCAGTGCTCTCCAAGTGAGGAAAAAAAAAAGAAGAGAAATTGGCGACTATACTAAACATGTTCCTAGCCAACTATCAGTCAGACATGGAAAAGAGCTACTGGTAATAGCTCATTTAGTCTACCCCCCTGCCAGTGCAGGAATGTTCCCTACAATATATTTACTACAGCTTTCTAGATGGGATTGAAATGTCTGAAATAGTGAATCATCCACTGCTTTCTTTGGAAGACTGTACCACAGCCTTGGAGGTGTCACTGTTAGGGCTCTTTGCTTGATAGTTACTTTAATTTACATTCTCTTAATTTCAACCTTGTGTTCCCAAGCAACCTCCCATTTGCTATGTGAGCCAACTGCAGGTCCTTAAATACATTTGCAGGCAGCCATATACAAGTGGTAAAACACAAAGAATCAACATTTTCCTATAAAGGAAATGTAACTTGATTAACTTCATATTAAGATGCTTGAGATTTATGTGAAAATATTCTCATCACATAACAAAGAACTACAGCAGAATATTCTCAGATATAGCCTCCAAAAAACCTGTGGTACAAGCTGGAAACTTGAGAAACACACTGAAACAGGAACCATAGGACTTTAAACCTGTTCTGCTAAAAACTGTGAAAAGTATGGAAGCCAGTGCTAAAATACTAACACTGCTGAAGAAAACACTTTTAACTTGGGATTTTTATTTCAAACATTGGAGACGGAGAACTGTTACAAGTAATGCATTTGCCACCTGGCCAGATAATTAATCAGAAATTTCTATTGCCACTTTTCCATCCTTCATTTGTTTTTCCCTAGGAAAAAGGGTGCAGTGTTTCCAAGTGGCACAGCAGAATTATTCTAGAAGGCAGTCCCTTCCTCATCCTGCCCGTGGCTAGTGTGTCGGTTTACTGTAATGCTCGTCTAATGAAGACTATCAGTATCCTGACACTGGCAGTATAACACGCTGGGAACACTAAAACATCTGAAAACTACATATTTTATTTATTCACTCAGCAGATATTTTATTCCAAACTTTTACTGAGGGGTGAGTGTGCACAAGAGAGGGAGGGAGAAGGACCTAGAGAAAGCAGGAAAACACAGGATTGGCTTATTCCTAAAGTTAGGGTAAGCAAAAAGGAATCACTGTCAAATAAACTGTTCGACAAATACACTCACACAGATCAAAGATCTCAGCCAGTACTGGTTCATCAGTGTATTTTGAGCTCCTACAGTAGCTTTCAGTTGGGAATCAAAAAGCACTTTGTAAAGTTAAATTAATCCCCACCACACCTTTGAAAGGTGGAAAAATGTTTCCATATGTGTAAACTGACAGAGGGGTCACAGAGTTAGTTACCGACAGCGGCAGGAAAAGCAATGTTGATAGCCAGCCCTGCGCTGCAAAGCTCAGGCTGTGCTTCCCGAGAGGGAGCAGGAGGCTCCACGCGCCACCGCCCCGAGCACGACGCGGAACACCTGCGCAACTGCAGGGCCATCCACCTACAGGACCTTCTTTAATCTGATTTACCTAGAGAGAAGCCAAAAAAACTTCTTCCCCGGGAAAACAGCAGCTTTATTTGAGTTGCAGGAGTGAGAGGAAAGACTGGATGAACTAAGAGCAAGTGCTCAGGGTACTGAGGTGCTGGTGCAGACGCCGGAGCTGCAGGCACGCTGCAGCCATGCAGCTGTGGGCAAATCCACCAAACTCTGTCTCTTCACTGTTGCTCAGTATTTAAAGAAACTCTGAGGTGCCTGAAGTGACGGGCTTTATGTACTAACTTTACAAGTACAATGCATAATTCCTTCAGCTTCTAAAAATGGAAGGGAAGTAGTATGACAAAAGTCAGCCTCCTCGCTTTGTATTTCTTGAGCAATTTCAGTTTGCTAATAAACCAAAAGGGAGAATTTATCAGTCAAGTGCTAAAGAAAATCTCTTGTTGGAGAATACTTTCCGGAAAACATGGCTTAGTAGGTACTTTATTTTCATGTGTTTAGCACGTCCTTCTAATAACTTCAATAACACTTAATTATAATTTCAAGTCTTTATGGTATCATTCCTTGCAAAATAAGTACTCAGGCAGCCACACTCTCAAGTGACCTGCACAAAACCAGAGGCAAGAGAGACCAGATGTGTGGGTCTGCTGGGAGTCGGTGAGCTTGGTGCTAGATTTCCCCTTGCCTTACCCACAGACCTATATAAGCCCCACTGATGATGAACGACAGATTGGTTTGAATTTTCTTGCAGAAAACTGCTGGCTTATAAAAGTGTGAAAATTAAAAGAAGTACTTGAACCAGACTGTCTTGATCATAAAGTGTTTGCATTCAGTTTGTTTGGGTTTTTCCATGTTTACTATCTAGCACACCTTTTCTATAATATCTTTCATGAAAATGGCCAACAAACTGGCCATTTCACAGTTGATTCATAAATTACTTAGTTTGCATAACAAATGAAGGCCAAATGATGCCTGATGTTATTTATTTAATGGTGAGCTGAGGGCAACAGCTTGGTCACTACGTAAGTACATTTAGTGACAGGAAATTTTTCTGGTATATTAAACCACACTGCAGAGATAGAGCACCAGTTGCCATTTTTGTATCCCTTTCTAGATGCTGTAGACTGCAGGTAGGCAAGGATGGTGGACTTCTGTCCTATCGTCACTGTTTTCTTTCTGTTAACCCTCATGAGATCTAAACCTTTATCATCATGTGAAGTGTCTTGGCACCTAAGGGCTTTCCGTTTTAAGAATTCTACAGCTTACAGAGCAAAACATGTCAGTATTTTAACTAACTACAGCACCAACCAGATAAAGACAGTTGCTTAAATTATGCTACCTGGGAATTAATGAACTATCGTTGTGGCGGCTAATGCTGCTACGACTTGGGAGGCAGTGCAAACCTCAGTGAGGATAAGCCACCAGCCCCAGCAGCTACCTTCAGCCACTTCATTATTAAACTCACTTAGAGCTCCTCCGAGTAGTACAGAGTTGGGAATAGTTCTGGAGCTGGCCCGTACTCCACACACACTATCTGTACAGTTGCAGTGCTTTCACTCCAGCTATGCAGCGCGGCTGGGAGAAAAAACAAGTGCCCATTATTGCAGTGAACAACTTGACAGCAAGCTAGACCACTTCACACAGGTATTGAGTGAGGAGTAAAAGGAGAGTGGCTCACATCAATGGCTGCCTCAAAAATTACTCCTAATTACCGTCAGATCCACAACAAATAGATATTGCACATTTTATCTTTAACAAAGCTTTTTAACCACCAGACTGCCTGCCTTTCAGGAGATGGCTGTATGTATGTATGGCTCATACTGTTCTCTCTGTACTGCAATGGCAAAATGCGGGTATTTCACAACTTATCAAAACAACTCAGGGAAGAGAGGCATCAAAGTATACACTACGGGTTGATATAGTGAATGGCCCAAGAAAAGATGCTTTCCAGATGCATCAGCTTATTCTCTACCACCACAAAAAGAGATTCGGAAAGAAAAACCTCCATGTTTGTGGATGCAACACCCACAGCAGATGGCAATAAAAGAAGACTCAAATTAGTGGCATTCTGTATCGTCAAACCTAAACTTCATCTCAGATCAACACTATCCATAATAGTGTTTAAGTAGTAAGAGAAATTTACTCAAATGTGAAATAAACTATTACACATTCTTAGTTCTGATTCACAGTCTCAGACTGGCAGTGACAGTAACATTTTAATAAACATTAGAATGAAGACACCAATATGACCAAATGACACACTTAAAGTGAGAAAACGAACAGGAGAAACCTTGGCATATCCACCCAAAACAGAACCAAAGCAAAAAAAAAGGCAGAGAAACCAATTTTGCAATCAAAACAGTAAATACTTTATTATAATTTATTAGACAGAATGAGAATGTAAATGAGAAATTAGGAAAGCCAATATTTTCTTAACAGGCATTTGAAGCTTTTGCTGCAAATGCACAAGCAATGAGAATGTTTGCCTGCAGCCAGCCTACGGATCCGCTCACATCCGCACGGCACCCAGCATATTTTGCAAGGGGCAGAGACGTGGCAAGGCTCTCCTCAATCCTTCTGACATGTCTCAAACTGCTAGGAATGTTATCAATCAGGGGTGCTCATGTGCACACTCACGCACACCCATACAGACAGTGAAATTTATCCCCCGAGTCAGTTTACTATCAAAGTAATTACATAAATAGCTTTTGAACTGTCAGCATCTGTCTTTCAAAGAAAAATCAAAGAAAACAATGTGTGAGTACAAAGCCTGGAAGACACAATAGTATTGCATTACGTTTGTATCATTAACTATGGTTACAAAAGAAAAAAAAAAATCCTCCTGTATCTACACAGGTTTGGGGGGGGGAAGAAAAATCATTAAATGGAAATAAGAATATTTTTAACTACTCTGTATTGAAATAACGTTAGGATGTATTATAATAATTGCAGCATGCAGTATAGAGCATTTTTTAAAAAGCATCAGCTAACTGATCTTCTTCAAGACTGTGAGCAGGCAGAAAGGTAGTGGTATGCATTTTTTTTTTTAAGAAAAAACTGAGATGTTTGTAGAAACTTGCCTAAAGTAATTCTTACCTTTATGCGCTATAAGCCATTTTATTGCTGGCCTCACTGAAGTCACCAGCAGAACTATTTCAGTAAGGCCAAGAATTTTCCTACTGACTTTAACAGGGATACATGTTAAATAGATAATTAAATCTTTGCTTGACCCAGTTTGATACCAGGTAGGGTTCTAGGGGTACCTATGAATGAAGCAATTATTGATGCCATCCAACTCAGCAAGCAAACCAAACCATGCCACAACACAGTTTCTGTCTAACTTTACTCTGATGCAACAGACAGTGTGATGAGGACACAACTACAACCCATACATCAGCTAAAAACTGAGTCACCTCCAAGCACTTCCTGCAGCAGTTTGTTTTTTCAGTGTGATTTTTCAGCTAGGGATGTAACGATTTTGATACAAAATTGAAAAAGAGACGAGAAGGAGCTTTTTCAAACTGAACAGCCTATTAACTAAACTGTCCTCAGAAGAATCAAACCCCTACTAGCACTTACTATATTCAAATAATAATAAAAAATATCAGCACTACATATAATAAGTATTTTTTTCTTGAGGGTTTCATTCTGGTATCTTTTCTTAAGAGTTTCATTCTCATCCCATCATCAACTCTTTTTCTTTCCCCACTCCCCACCCCAGCTTTAACTTTGCTCTGCCACATAAGAAATCCAAACCCAACATTACCCTGCTCGGTAAGGAAAGCAGGAAAGTAAAATAGACAGGTCACCTAGTCATCTTCTACTTAAAAGCAAACTAATCTTTGTCATGCTCTCTCTGAAAAAAAAAAATCTATTTATAATGCAACAATTTTAAAGAGGAGTATTCTCCCCTTGCTGCACAGCACAGACGGCTGCGCTGCTGACGTCACCCGACAGTGTATATGTGAGGCAATGGGGACCTGGTGTTACGTGCCTTCAGGAAACGTAGTCTGATAAACACATCTAACTGGCTGAGGTAAGTGCAGAATTTAAACTCTTCTTTCTTCTGTCTTTGAACACAAATGTCAAATGTTTATGACCAAGCAATAAGTATATACTTTAAATTACGTACTTGCTGGTATGTGTTGGTGGGTGGATGTGGGTATGTGCTTGTGCACGTGTGCAAATTCCCTTGATGCTTCCCTATCAATACTTCAGAAAGTGTTTTATTTTGGACTGGCACACAGCTTTTCAGGCCAGTAAATCTTGGAGCTGCCAGGACATAAACATCTAAAAACTGGCATTTATCATTAAGTATTTAAGCCAACTTTACTACACAATGACTGCATCGCTTACAACTACCTACCTTGCTAAATTAAATTACTTCATCTGATTGATATGGGAAGTCAGCATAATAAAAGAAAACTTTCTGACTGCTTTTGACTCAGCAAGCCTCAGCCACCAGAAAAAGAAACAAGGAAAGAAAAAGCCCAGAATTCAAACTGATTTGTCTGTACCTACAGATTTATGTAGTGAATCTTGTTTTCTGTTTGACAAATAAAAATCCTTTTTAGAATAGCAAGCTAGAAGGAAGTTATTTATTTCAGCATACAGACACTCTTAATCTTTTAAGTTTCAGTGGAAGACTTTGCAGAATGAATAAAAACACATGATGAACAATTACCATCTTTTGCCATTACTACCCTCAAGAATTAATATTCTGTGGGGACAAAAACTTAGCCGTCTGCTCTATAACAGACCAGCACATTACTATTTCGCAATGCTGGAAAGAAGTGGTCACTGAGTATTCTTTATTTGCTGTTAGAAAAAGTTTTGGTACAGCAGACTGCAAACAAAGCTTGGTATTCAACCAGGTTAGTAACTTATTGTCAAGGTTACAAAAGGAATAGACAACATTTGTATTGAGACTATTTCTCAAAGGTTATTCATTGTTTTACTGTCTAGACAACAAGCTAGAACTAGGCTACAGAAATGGCATTTGCTGCTGGAATTTCACGCAGCAGCAGGAAAACCTGTAAAAAATACGTATGTGTATGTATATTTGCTTTGTTTTGACAAACTGGTAGTTGTAGCTCAGCAACATTCATCTCTATCAGCACATCTTTCAGGTAATTTCAGTACAAAGAACTGCTTTAGGTCCCTTTTGTCATCCAACCCTCACACTGATTTTTAAATATAGTGGTTTGGCCTCCATATGTTCAAACAAAATAAAGCCACTGGCATTTGCTACTTTAATTAGTTCAATTTTATTCTCTTCTCTCTATTAATAAGCACTTCTTAAAAAGAAAAGTTGTGTTTCATTTAAACAGAACCTGATTTTTTTCTGATCAAATTAAGTACCTTTAAAAAAAAAATTACATAAATCTGGAAGAACCCAAACTTGCTGCTTTGTCACAAATTCGCATTTTTTGCATTTTAGATGCTCTAAAAAAAAAGATTCCTCCAATCCTCCCTTCCACAGATACTACCTTCAACTAACCTGCCGCTCTAAGGTCAAATAGGAGCAGCTCCATCCAGTCACAATCTCCATTTCAGGCTTTCATTTGGCCTGAAAGACTTTCTGCGTTGGTGTGGCTCAGTTGGCACCGTCTCCTTCTCTGCAGCCTGAGAGTATCATATTGCATTGTGACCAACCTCCACTATTTCGGCAGCTGCCAAATTTCCTCTCAAAACTTAGGTTTCCCTGTGTGCCGCTGGGCAGGTTCTATTCCCTGCCCCCCCCAGCATTTCTGAAATATTAACAAAGGACTAAAGCTCACTGTCAGCAATTTGCTACTATTAAACACCCCCAAAAAACAAACACAGAGATACTAAGTAGGTTGCAATAAGTATTGAATTTATCTTACCTCCTTCATTTATGACTCTCACCCTCCTTCTCTCCCCACTCCAAATACAATACTATCCACAAAAAATAATGCAAAACGTCCACATCTGACACAAGTTTGCAAACATTTTTTCAACCATTAATTTGCAAGTGCAAAATTCACACCGCTCCTAAGAAAGTGTGCAGTTTTCACACATCTCCTGGGGATCTGTGCTGTATTAGTCAAAGGTTTAAACCCAGAGTATTCCCCATGAATTACCTCTCTTCTCTTCCCCCTCCTTCCTCTTGTCCACATCTAAACACAGAATCCCTAGCTTCCTTGTCTTCAGTTTACAGATTATGCGATCCAAAGTGTCACTCACTGGATTACTGCACATAACCTGAGCACTACTCAAAGCTTACTTGTCTTCAACTTGTCCAGCATTACTTAAATGGAATTATCCGTCACAATCCATATACCGAATCTGCATAGCACACTTATCTCAAGATTCTGTGTGTCACCTACCAGATTATCCGTTTTAATCCATACATTGAATCTACATAACATATGTCTTTAATTCATGGGCTCTGATGAGCTATAGTATTGCTGAATGGATTATTTCTCTTTATCCATTATTGGCAGTTGTAAGACCGTTCACTGCATAGTCTCTCATGCCCCATCTTCTGACGTATAAGCAAAATTAGAGTCTTCAGCAAACACAGCTCTATCACACATCAAACACAGCTTGATATAATACCTGCACTGATACTTCACGTAACTTGGAACCCAGTTTCCCACACAAAAAGAATGTCTGTCTTATCATGCATTAAGGATTAGGATTGGTAGCCTAATCTTTCATTCAATTACACTCAGAAACTTGTGGTTACTCCAGTACCCTCTTTGGAGTCACCTACATTTAAGTGGATACAATGAAGAGCTGATTTTACCCTAATGCTGATTCCCTTTAACAATGAATGCAGGAAACACTTCACCCGAGTTGTTTAGGAACTAACCTGTACAATGGAAAAGGATTTTCAAACAACAACAAAAAAATATCAGGTTCAGACTTGCCTGGTCTTTCTTGAAAGATTCAGGTGCAATCACTGTGAAAAACGCCTTCACTTCAATAGCAAACCAACTCAGAAAGATTGGAAACAAAAGTCAGTTTAGCCTTTTGTTCCACACACCTATTCAAAATTAGCTAAGTGGAGAACATATAAAATATGTATTATTATTTCTTGACAACTCTCAATAAGCAAGAGATGGACAAGATTAGCAGAAAGGCTTTGTGTACGCTGGGGAAGTTTTAAAAAGAGTTCCCATCGTGGTTAAAGCTGTCTCACATCAGCGTTAGCAAGACTGCACCTCACGATGCGCCTGGCCACCTGGGAGGCCAGCACCGTTCATTGAAGTCTGCTCAGGGGAGGCCCAATGCCAGTGAAACAGATGTTTCATGTTAATTTTCTAAGCATAGGGATGGCCACCGACATCGAAGAGTGTGGCAATAGACTTCTTATACCTTTTGCTACCAACAGCCCAGCCTACATGCTGCATCTGCTGGAATCAGTAACATCGCTTTGGAGGAAAACAGCCACTTTCACCCTGCAATGCACAGGGATCAGGTGGCTAAGCTGAAAGCAGAAAGGGGGTATAATTTTCCTTCCTGTAGATGATCGGTTTGAGACCTGAAGTTCTCTCTGCTCCACTGAATCCAATAAACTGCATTATCCGTGAATAATCCAGAGGTCTTTTGAGCCCCGTTCTTGAATATGATGGATATAAGTAAGTTTGAACAGGCTTTAACCAATTCAATATAGAGTTTTACAGCTTTATTTTAAAATATTTCAATTTAACAGCATGTTTTGCGGGTTTTACTGTAGACTTGTTTTGAACAGAGTAAAAATTCCATGGATTTTGAAACAAAATTTCTTAAGAAATCTCCAGTGCCCAAACTGTATAAATTATTTAGCCCCAGACTACCTCTCCAAACAGAGGCACTTCAGTTAAAATTTCTGCAGATACGCAAGGTTCTAGATTTTGCTCCATTTAAGGAGAAGAGTATTCCCTTGCAGCACCTTTCAGTCAAGCCTCGGAGCACAGTATCACATTTCCTTTTCCATTAGTAACTGGACATACATAGATCCTTCTTAACTGTGATCTTGTCGCTTGTAGCTAGACCTCTGCACATACTCAGGGATGGTTCTCCCATTTTACAGGCATGCAGACGAAGAAAGGGGGGCTTAAAGTAGCTGCCGAAAGACAAAGGAACTAAGAGGAACAACTGAATACAAAATGTGGGAGTCTGGCAACTTCCAGCCATTCACCAACTCCCCCATCTTTAATAAAATATTACTGCTTTCTAACTTAAAAGAAATCACACTAATAGAAAATAAAGTCTTCTGCTTCATCTCCCTTTCTTTTAATCTCTCCCAGAGAATAAAACTCAATGGTAATAACACAGACTTGGGCATTAACAATATGTAGCCTAGTGCTGAGACTTTAGCACATGACATACTAAACCTCCCCCAGATCTAATGAAAAACACAATGAAATTTTGAACAGTTACATGGAAAAAACTATGCAGTTCCTAAGACAGTTGGGCAGTACAGCTTCTAGTGCTGTCCACATTCCAGGGTGTATTAATAATAAGACGCTACTTGTGCGGGGTTTCCAAATATCACTAATAGAGAAATAAGGAAAAAAAAAAAATACAGCTGCCAGGCCAAATACAGGGAGAAGTTAATTAAAAAATCACAACTGGAAAACTTAATAACTCTATGTTCCTATAGAAGGACAAAAACATTTTCTAGCATAATATACGTGTGTTTGGACACGCGTACGTGAGTATAAAGCAGCTCAACTTGCACACCTTTCATGTTGCCTCACTAAATACAGCTGCAATACAGCTGAGCCATTGTTTGTTGGCCGCTCATGGCTGGCGGTGCCATGAAAACCACATTCCTGGGCACTAAATAATCAGCCTGCCTGACCCCCCAAGAACCTGTAAGTCAAATTCATTTACCCCCAGAGGGCAATGCTCTATTGTATCCTCCCTCCTTTCTAGCCACCTAGGAACAATGGACAATAATTGCAACTGTCACGGCAGTCAGTAGGAAAAATAAACCAGTGCCTGTTTTCACAGCTTACTGCCAAACCTGATCCAAACACCTAATAACCATGCCCCCAACCATAGAACCACAGTCGCACTAAAAAGCCTCAGATGTGAGGCTTTTGAACAGAGCTACAGAACAATAACTCGACTTGTGTTCAAAATATGAAGCTAAAAAACAAAAATTAAAGCAAAGAAAACTCTTCTTTGAGGCTGTGCTGTTGCTCCCCATCCTCCCCCCAGGCAAGACTGAAAGGACTGTTGAATTTCTTTCGTGCTAGCATATAGCTGCTGCTGCCGCTTTCAAGTTTAGCTTGTGAAAGGGAAAGAGAGGAAGGGAGAAAAAAAGATTGCCCTCCAACAGAACAAGATCATAGGGACTGGGAACAGACCGCCTTCTCAGTGTGCAGCACTTCTCAGGGCAGCTTCACCGAGTCCAAAGGCAGAGGGAGAATCACTGCGAGTCCTTCCAAAGGCTCCAGCGTGTCCAGAGTTAAGAGGCTCCAGACAACATGCAAGAACTGCTGAAACACACACCCAAAAGTGGGTATGAAAGCTGCCTGTGTACTTCAGGCCTAAAAGATCTTAAAGACTCATCAGTCTGTGGCAGCCGATGATGCTATTTTAAAACAATATACTTTTAAAAAACAGAACTCGCAGATAAGCCCAGTGGCTACCCTGTCTCTTCACAACCTGTTGCTTTACGCACGTGGAGCAAACATGCTCAGTGGGAATAAAGAACCCAGGGTTTGGCCCTCTGTTATAATAATAATATCTTAGCCTATTTGCGGCTGAAGCACTATATTCGGCTATAAAGTTATCCTACATATGTAACGTATACATATATATATTTTTGAATTACAGCTTCTTGGGGAGAAGCTAAGGAAAGCAAGTGGCATACTTTCCAACTTGCATAAGTCAGCGGACTAGTGCAAACTAATGCCAGTGGCTTACGAGTGACAGGCTGGAAGGCACACATCATTAAAATAACACTATCTTTGCACATGTACCAATACATTAACTTCCAAGAGCGTATCATATTCTATTCTTTACTGAATGCTGCCCACCTCCTGTGCAGAAGGCCCTTAAACCTGTCAGGCACAAGGTTTGGGAGCCGGCCTGAATGAGGATCTCGTTATCAGGGACAACATTGGTAAGCAAAGAAAACAAAAATAACAAAGAGAAATGAAATCTAGTTTATAAACATAAAAGAAGGGTTTCATTTAAATCTCATTCTACTTTCACATTTCCAAAACAACATTGGCTTGGATTTTTCTACTCCAGATGTATGCTGATACGAATGGGAGAAGAATCAGAGTCACTGTTTCTTTTCAGAATGATAATGGCTGCTCTGAAAACTAATTTTTTTACGCACATGTATTTTGAGTCGGTTCCTCATCACAAGCCCTGAGGAAGAATTATAAAAATATTAAATTCCGTGAAAACAAACAACTACAGGTTCCCTAAAATGACCTCACATATATAAAATGGGGAAATATCTTGGCAAAGCAGAAGCTACTGCTGCTGGAGAGTGGTCAAATTTTGTCATTTTCCTTCTGGAGTACAGCTTTAAAAGAACATGCTTTAGCGCACAGATGTTGTACGCTGTCTTTTAAAATCTGCATTGCCTAATTTCGGTACCTAGAGGTATCATTACACAAACTTTGCTCTTTCCCCTCCCCCCCCCCCCCCCCACACACACACACACAGAGAAGTCAAAAAAATCTACATCATCAAAATCTGTCCAAAAATTAACAAGGACTTCTGATCACCCTCAGATTTCAGAAGCTGAGCTCTGCTACATTCTGACACCACATAAGCCTGTGTTTGATATGTGATTTGACTTTTTTTTCCAACCCAGTAAGAGAACATGTCCTCTTACAACACAGAATATATGCAACAAAAGCTTTACAGAAGTTCATTCACTTAGGGCAATATACCATTTAATTTATTTACGTTATCACAGATGGAGAGCATACATTTCATTGAAGCCCCAAATTACGACGTTTCAAGGGGAAGGGAAGAAGAGCAAACAAACAAAGTTCCATAAAGCCAGTGATGGCTGTATATTCATTCTCAATTTGTTTTTATCACAGAAACAGCATTACCTTTTATTTCTCCAAAGTTCCCTGATCCCATGGCAAGAAGCTTGTCTTTCCAGTCCTTTGATAGTAGCTTTTCAATACTGGGAGTTTCTGAGTGAAGGGGGGGAAAAAAAATGTAAGCAAATCAACATGACTGTCTCCACAATAGAACTCATTAAAAGTCTATCTGCTAAAAATAAGGCCAACCCTATTCTGGGCCCCAGTTCATGATGACTTCATCAACAAACTGATAAGGGGGGGGGGGGGGGTGTAGGAAAAAATGTAGAAAAAAAAAAGTTTTTTGTCACCTGCTGTTTCAAAACCATTAGCTTTTTCCTCTTGTGGAACAAAGCCCCGGTAATTCTGTATGACAATGGGCACATATAAACCTGCAGTTCATTGTTTTTCAATTTGGTGAACAAGTTGCTGCCTATAATGGATGCCTGTCAATTTCTGGGTGTTAGTCTGCAGTCAAAAAATAATTATGTTGATAAAATGCAGAGTAAAGAGAGAGAGAGAGAAGCAAAGAATTAGCTCCTAAATCTGCTACATGTAATTATATCCCTCTGAGTCTTTACAATTACATCCACTTTATAATGTGTGTTTAAACATCGTGTGGTGGTAAGCATACTGTGGAAAGATTTTCTAGTAACACGCACATTATAAATAATAATAAAAAGTTGGGTATGAAAAAAGCTTTAAAAGATTGCAAAATCCAGAGGGAGAAAAGGCATTGCTTAGAATGGAAACCCATTATTTGCTCATTTCAGATTCTATCACTTCCTTTAAAAATAAAATAAAATAAAATATATTTGTTCGGTATTTTCAGGAAAAATGCACCGAGGGTGTGGATGGGTCTGATATTTATGTCTGTAACTCTTGTATTCTGACCTCTTTTTGTGTAGAATTTTAATGCATAAGTAAATATAAATGCTAACAAAATTCAGAGAACATTAAACTCAATTCCAAACAATGTAATTGTATATTCTTGTCAGCATTTAGATGGGTACACAATTACAATAGCTTTCAATCCCACGATTAGCACTGCATTCAGTTAGAAAATGGAGTGTACTAAAAGATAAGTGTCCCAGTATGCCCCATCTAAATAACAATACCCACACTTATTATCTGGATCTAAGACATATACTGCTATTCTCCACATTTGTGTTTATGTGTATTTGTATTTGTTCAGGCATTTGTTTACCCCCTACCAGGAGCATAAAGGGAGTACATGTTAACTTATCAAAGGGACCGTCTGGCCTAGAGACCATACAATTATTAGCAACTGGTTAATTTTCCCCACAGTAAAAACCATTATGAGCAACCTTCATTATCTCGTTTGGCTAATTCTGCCTCCTTTCTTCAAGCCCCAACTTCCAGCTCGGAGGCAGCCGCCCCGCACCGCCGCGGGGAGGCTCCCGGGGGCCCGGCCGGGTCCCCCCGCCCGCCGGCCGGCTCCGCGCGCCGCCTTGTCCCCACCGCACACACCGCCTGTCACACCCGAGCCCAAAGCCCCCTCACACCGGACGCACAAACGAGCACGGTGGCTCGGGCACACGGTGCCCTCCCGCTCTTCACCGCCCCCCCCCACCCCCGCCCGCCGCCTCGCGGGGGGTGCGCGCCCGCGGGAGCCCGCGCCCAGGTACGTCCCCGCGGCCGCACCGCGCCGGGCGCTGCGAGCCCAGCGGCCCCGCATCCCACTGGCTGTAGGTGAGATTTATTTTATTTCATCCCCCCCTCCCCCCAACGTTTTTATACACGTTGCAACGCTCCGGTGTCCTCTGTAACTGCTCTCAGAGGGGCAGGCTCTGGCAGGAAGGGTCGCTCCTTGCGCTGACCCCGGACACGGTCACCCAGGAGCGCCTGAACGCCAAGTTTTCTGTTAGAAACCCGACAACTGCAATGAAATCCTAACGAAATAGATGGGAGAAGCTGCGGTGCAATGACCGTTTCCCTGCCGGGGCTGACGATACGGAGAAGCCGCCACGCTCGAGGCACTTCCACCGCTACTTCTGAAGTTTGCGGGTCGCCTGGAAGCACCCACGAAGGAAACCATTCTCCCAAACATGTCTGAATAGGTCGAACAAACGCCGCCACTTGTCTTTTTTTTTAAAAAAAAAAAATATTTTATTTATTTTATTTTCCGCCGCTTTTCTAAAAAATTCTCGACCAGCGTGTAAACAGGCCAGAGCAAACGCGGTATTTGTAGCAGAGGGCCGTCAGTCACTAAAAGCTAACAAATCTTTGCAAAGCAGGAATGCGGCAATGAGAAATCCATTGTGAGCCGACAATAGGCTCCAAGAGCCTGCAGGCACCAAAAGCAGCCCGCCTTACTTTTAAAAGTCTATTGTCAGCAAAGTCCACCACAAAGCTTTTCCCCCTGCGGCTAGACAAAATATTCGCCGTGGTGCGCTCGGCAAGAAACAGAAGTCTTCTGTCTAACTTGCCGCGTTAAAGCAACAGTAGCCGCTCGCCGGGGCTGCCAGGGCCCCGCTGAGCCGGCCGTGGCTGAGGCATCGCCCGCCCCGCCCCGCCGCAAGCGGGGCTGCGGAGCCCGCACCGATCCGCCGCAGCCGCCCGGCGAGCAGCGCTGGGACGGGCCCCGGTGTGACTTTACGGGGAGGGCATGCGTGCGCGGGGGGGTGTGCGCACCCCGCTGTGTCAATCCGCACCCCGGTGACCGAGGGACCAGCGTTACAAATGAGTTACCCTCCTCCGCACCCCGCCACCTGACTCCGCCGGTGATTGCGGGAGAAGCCGGCGGAGGAAACGAGCGGAGGATAATGAAGGCGATGGACCGGCCGTGGTATCAATGACTGAATTTCTGCGAGAATGGTAAAAGATCTCGGTAGGAAAGCGCGATTAGAGATGTGAAAGGCCAAATGGCAAAATCCCAATAGTAACAATGCATCTGTTCATTAATGTGTGAATATGAGTAATATGAAAATTTAACACGATTATAAGCCCCTCAGCAATCCTGATGGCATAAAAGAGATTGTAGTGATCTAATCAGCGCTTCCCCTGTTGAAATACTGTATGTTAACTATTTAAAATGATATTATATAGATTTTTTTCCTTTAACTCCCCCCCCACGTAATCATATTTAATTGATGTACTAACTTAGTTTCAAACCTCCCTTGACTTGAACTGCAATTTTTACATAAGGCGCTTCAACAGAATTTCGATCTAGAATCAGCAAATCGGTGTCCTTCTGCTAATACTTAAAAAGAACTTTAATTCTGAAAGACAATAGCTTCCTCACCCCTATAGCTTTATAGAGCTAAAGGGCTATATTAAATTACAGCTTGTTTAATTCTATTATATACCGTGTTAACATATTGTACTTACATAAAATATGCTATTCATGTACTCAACCTATCACATTTCAGTAGATGCTTGTGAAATACATTATGCACCATATCTTGGAAACAACCATTTATTATGTCATTTACATACGCCATTAAAAAAAGATTTGAAATTTACACATCTTAAATAAAAATAACTGTTTAAAAGGTTACAACTGTAGAGCTTTCATGAATTATACAGAAAAAAAGTAATCTTTTGTTCAGGTTTTTGTCTGATTTTTTTTGTTTTTTTTTTTTTTTAGACTTCATTGGGAAGATGATGCTCTCAAATTAAGAAAAGAAATAAACACTGTATCTTGTTTGCAAAGCACTTGTTCTCTGGATTTGTTAGAAAGTCAGTAGAACTTTCAACGCTTGCGCACATTAACGTGCAGCTTGAAACTTGGAAAGGGGGCTTGCAGACAGGTACTACTATTCTTGATCCCCACTTACCACTTACTCTCCCCTTGGATTCACCAGAACAATGTTCCTACATCCAAAATCTGAGGCATATTGTGACAAATTTTGGATATGCATCAGGATAGCTATGCATTATGATAATCTATATTAGCATTTCCAAAAAAGCTATACACAGTGTGATCTGCCACTCTAAGTTCTGATTATTCAGAGTGTCTCCTAATTTCATCTTCGAGAGGAACCCAGGATTAGCCCCATTTCTTCTTCTGAGTCCCACTTGAGCTAAGGATATCTCCCATTACCTATTTGCAATGTAGGTCCTACTGCACACAATAAAACAACTCCAAGTCTATCCACAGCACAGTATGAATACATCTACAGAAGAGTTGTTCACGGGTTGCTTGTGAACAGTAATTCACTAATGTTTGGGAAACATTTTTGTTCCAGAAACACTATAAAAAGTGTTAAGTGGTGTTAGAGAAGGGGATTACGGGTAGGGTACCAAAGAAAAAGACTGATGGGAAGAATAACAGGAATCATTAAGGCAATGTTGGCGAAGAGAAGACGGATTGAATTAATAGAGATACAAATTCATCCACAAAAATTATTTCTGCTGTCTCTATTCAGCACATTTGTCAGTCATTAGCTCTTTCTAGAGATATTTACGGCACATTTTGTTTTTCTTGTTTCACCCTTGCCTCTGTTGCTTGCATATGCTTCTTCGCATCACTGCATATGGCAATACCCACTGGTGAATGGCCCTCCAACTGTGCCAGCAGCACACTGGCTCCTCGGTGCCCCCCGGCCCCGCCACTCTCCCTCCTCCCCTCCTGCCCTCCTGTGCCAAGCACCATCGAGACTGACTCCCTCATCTACAACAATGAGACCTGGAGACCGATGCCAGCAGCCAGCAATTCTCACACAGGCCTTCAGTGCACAGAATTAAACCACTTTCTCACTGGTGCAATAGTCCCATGTTAACTGCTCTGATTTGCATGTACAGACTCACGTATGCATTGATCTGTATGTGTTGGGCACGCATATACATATGCTGTATTGCTCTGACAGTAACGGAAAGCAAAGCATCTAAGTAACATAACATCGCTTTTTAATCTAACTTTTTGTGTGCTAACAAGTGTGCCACTGTACCTCTACTTCTGTATTTGAAGTTTAAATATAGCTTCATCAACTTATTTGCTTAAAAGACTTAAAGTTTTCACACCGAGTAAGCAGCAGTTTGTTTCCAGAAGTGGTTAAGGCTACAAAGCCATAGTAAGAGGCACCACTTTTAGCACAGTCTGCTAGACTTCTATTTAATTTAGTCTGCTTCCAGAAGTTGTGTTAATTTTTTCAGGCATTGTAACTCCCCTTTGGGAATGACCTAATCCTACTCTCAATTCAGTGGCAGTGCAGATGCACGTGTACCTGAACCTGCCTCGGCAGCCTTCCAAAAACGCAGTCCCACAGCGCAGTGTTCCCTTCAGGCCTAACCTCTCTGGTAGCTCTTTTCAATCCATGCTCCAGGGTCACAGTCCTGGAAATCCACTTAGAAAAGCTTTGAACGGTCTTCACTGCCAAATCTCTTCCTATTACCTCTTTCTGCTCCTGCTGATTATTTACTAAAAGCACACTTCAGTCTCATGCAGCTGCTTGCTTCCAGAGAAAGGCATGCACTTCCATCATGCTGTAACAAGGTGTGGGACAGGGCATCGCCACATGAGGTGCTTCCAGAAGAACCATATTTGAAGAGGAAAGGGGAAAGCAAAGCTCTGACATTGTAAAGAAGAGACAGCTTCTCCCGTAAAAGGGAAGGAGGCTGACATTATGTCGAACACGAGTCAGGAACGGTAGGAGTCCTGCTTTCGTGGTGTGTGGGCGTCTGAGCACGGGTGCTCTCTGAAGGAGATGCCCAAAGTGTTCCCTCCTCCATAACTACTGTGAACAGTTCTCGTCCTGGGATGAAAGAGAAAGACTCCTTAGAACAAAGTAAATGAAAGATGTTTGGCCTCAGCAAGGATGATGACATGAAGTGTAGCAGAGCAGAGAGAAGCCAGGAGCTGCTCAATACCCAGCCAGACCACCAGACATTTCCTGCCAACTCGTGTCATTCCTAGAGGAAGAAGTATTTGGTCGGCACAAATGATCACGAATAAACTTTAGCATTGGCTGATATACCTTCCACTTTTGGCAAGCACTTTATATTATGAAAGAGCTGGCAAATACCCTCCATCCATTATTCACTCTTTTCTTCTGCCATGGTCATAAATATGTTACACCTGTTGGCCACAGTTCCACTCACCATTTCTACAACCCTCAGCTATTGACATGCCATCCCACTGGTACTCTGTTCTGTGTTCACGCACCACAACGAACCCTTTCTGGTTTAAATCAGGAGACAAGATTAAGGTCAGATCTCCACTCTTCCTTTGAAAGAGCAGACAAGCACATAGTCAGACACAAGAAATTTCTCTTTTTAGGCACCCATTTCTTATTATGAAGGTCATACCTATACAAAATCAGAAACAATTTTCATAGCAAAGAAAATAAAGCAACTATTATGAAGAAATGTTTGGTATCAGCAGGTTACATAGACACACAGCATCTGCATACACATACGGTTCTCCATCAACAGAATCATGCTTTTAGGGAACTACTTGCAGCTAGGCAAGACACTATGAATCATGAGCAGGCACAACACAGAATGTATTTAAATTTGGAAATCAAAGACCACACAACATACATTTTTCTCTTGCCTTCCAGGAAGTACTGCAATTTTTCACCAGTCTAAAAGCATTTTAAACTTTTGGAGAAGACACTAGGAAACACCTCTATAAATGTAAATACTGTTCAAATGCAGGACATAGTTGCTCAGGCATAATAAGCAAAAATGTGGTGCTAAGGACAATACTACCTGGGGCTTCTCTGACTGGGCAGAAAGTAGTGTGCTGTTGGGTCCTTTGTTGTTTCGAGGTTTTTTACACACAGAATATTTTTTGGACTTTGGGCACAAACTCACGGAGCCGAATGAAATATTCTCATTTCAATGAGATATTTAGGAAGCTACGGTGCTCTGGCCAGCTCATCATAGTGCAACTCTTACTACACCACTTCCATCACAACCACTGTGCAGAAAACAGCTGGGCTACATATGTCCATAGGTGGCTTCCAAACCTACTAAAAAGCTCCCTTCTTTGGCAGGGATAACCAGCCTTCCTGCTCTTGAAACCTCCCGTCCCACATGTTAGCTCCAGCCACACATTAGCTCCCATAGCATTTTATTTCAGAGGATAAAATCAACTTCTGTACCCACAGATGACCGTAGTTACCTGTGATGTACAATGACACCAGGTTACTGTAGTATTCTTGTTGCACATACTTGCATAATTTTGTGTACACTTAAATAATAGAACAGTTGTCTTCAGGTTGCTGGCTGTCTTCTCTAATACCCATAATATTGCATTAATGAAGTACACACTACATGAATGATAAGACATTTTTATTGTGATTTCTGGTGCAAGAGTACTGCTTCTTGTGCTAAAAAAAAATAATTCACATAGCCAGAAAAGGCTGTGTAGTACAAGAAATAAATTATTCAAGATTTTAAAATCAAAATCAGTAATCTATGAATGCCACTAAAAACACGATTTTACTCAATCTACAAATACACTAGCAGTTATTTTTAGAACTGCTCACCAATGCATACTGCCAGTCTAACAAGAAAGTTACCTAAAACCACAAGGACATTTATGAAGAAGAAAAGGTTAGAGTAGTCTTCAGATACACTATACTACCAGTTGTTGAACTCATTATCCCTTAGGATGTGAGGAGCCAGCAAACCACAGCACAAGGTAGGAACACATGGCTAAGCAGGACAGAGGGAGGGCATGCACAGGGACTTTTTAAGCTAGGTTTGTGGCCAAAACTAGCATTTCATTCAGCTACACCCTCAGGAACAGTCAGGCTATTGTCTGAAATCTTTAGTTTCCATCACCTGAACGCACCGTTAGCTGTGTCCTTTTCAGGCTGTCTTGTTTCAACAAATGGTCGCCTACTCTGGGAGCAGTGTCACACTCCAGATATGACACATACAATGCAAGAAATGAAGCCTGTCATGTAAACCTTCTGCCAATCCTTCAGTCTCCCAGCAGTGGAGTCTATGTTCATTTTGGGGTTACATAGGCAACACTCAATTTTCTCAGCTTCCATCCACATTTTTGGTACACAGATTCAGGACAGAGTCTGCTTTCAGAACGTGAAAAATTCAGGTATTTCTAAAAGCCTGACTGTCATACACTTTTTCTGGACTGACAATGTCTACATAAATAAAATGTCCACAAAGCCTTTGTGGGGCCTGCATACCTGACAAAACCACCTCCTTTACGAACGCAGTATTGAGTCAGGGAGCAAGCCTGCATCCCTGCTCTCACCTCAGAACAACAGGGAATTCCAGCTCAATCTCTGTTACTTCCACCATGCTAACTTGTAGAGTACATACTCTGCTGCCTTACGTACCGTAGCAACAACAGACCCCATCAAGGCTACTAAGTGTACATTGTTTACCCTCTAAACAATAATATCCTAGGGTTGCGAGCTGCTGTATGACAATTGTCACCTGTCCCACTGTTGCGGGGGACGCATTCATATTTGTGTGCCAGGGCAGCTGGACAGTGGCATGCTCTACTCACACCTCTGTGACCTAGCTTTTCGCATCAAGCCTGGAGTCACTGCTGGCTGCCTCGCATTTGCATGGGGATGGGGCCGCGTTACTTGCAGGATACCTCTAAAACCACTATGGCTTAATTATTCTGAAGAAACACTGGAACAGCGTAGTTTGTAGTCACTGCTCAGTTATCTTCCATCTAAATCCTTGTCCTTGCAAATACATAGTAGGATATGGCTGATTCGAGGATTGATTCAATCTCTGCCTTCCCCATTTCTGCAGCAGAGCAACTGTGTCCCCCAGAGAAGGGCACACCGAGGCACCGTGAATGGCACTGGATGCTATGCACAGGATAATATATCTTTTGTCACTGAAATTTGTTGGGACTCAGTGCTTTGGATTCCCAAAGGCATTCAGGAGCATAAATCTCATTCTGGAAAGGAATTAGGCTCTAACTGCCTTTGGAGATCCAGGCCAGTTGGCCAAAACAGCCGAACGTGAACATATTCTGCCAAATGCGGCATTTCGCTGGCACAACTGTTGCCGGAACATCTATTTCAGCATACAGAATCTTTAGAACAATCCCAAGTCCCCACTAATGCTGTCTTCTTCACCCCTAAGAAAAGTAACAGATAAGAACGAAGCAAGTTATTTAACCTTAACAAACCTAAAAAAATAAGTTAAATTTTAAAAATGTTCCCTATACTTTCCTGATATACAAGAAATAAATTAATAAATGCAACAGAGTAACTCACTTTCAAACACCTGAGCAGCAACATTTTCCTTTTCATTGATGGTACAATTACACCAGCAGGAATCCTTACGAAAAGAAGGGCAAGAGTAAAATAAAAAAAACCTCTGCTACTCATGTAAAAAGAGATTTTTGTCTTAATCTGTGTTCTTCAACTTTCTAATGCCTCTTTAATTCCAGGCATCTCTAAATGAAAGAAGGAATTGATTTTCTCAGGAGTGGTCCACCCAGCAAAAAAACCTGTGTCAGTTGACAGAAGGAGGCACTATACCAAGCCTGAGCTTCACTGAAACTCTGAAACCACAAAGATGTTTTAATATTTCCAGAGACTATTTCAAGAGTAACAACATAAAAACAGAGACATCTGGAATTAAATACCATTAAATTTCACTTCAGTTTTATTTTTCTGTCTCACTTGAACAGAGATACTCCACTGTAATATATATTCCCCTGAAATATATTTTTGTATTAGTGCTACCAACAGAGTCAGTTTCTAATTAAAGGGCCATAATATCTTGTTAATATTAACAGAGAGCAATGTTTTTGGTCTGCTAATTTTTTACATGTTCAGCACATCCTTAATAAGCAAGAAGGCTTAAAAAAAGCATTCAACAAGATGACTATACACTAAGTTTTTATGGGTATTGACACATCATTAAAGATGTTCTAGGGAGATTCCATGGTTTATCCTCTGACAGAAAAGATCTTTTGTGCTGACCTGTCTCTTCTTAAGTAATTAAGTGCTTTCTCAAAAAAATCCTAAAACAAAACCCCAAGAGAGCCAAAAAGTATACAATCTAAATAACCGTAAAAAAAGAAATTGAGAACTACAGTGTTTGGCTAGAATTTCAAGGAAATCCTTCTGAAGCTCAACCACTCCACTTCTAAAATCCTAAATTCAACAGCAGCAATGTAACCCTTCACATACAGTTACTATGGCATTTTTTTTACCTGAAAGTCTCAAAGCAACATTTTTAAAAATGGAAAAAAAATGAGTCTTGAAGTGCTCATAATTTTCCTCAAAATGCCAAAACTAAGGACCCCACGTGATGAAGCTGAGGTGACGATCTTCTAAATAGTCTATCTTTCAGCCCTTACCCAGTCATTATTTCCCACCACCAAACAGTACGCGCCTCCAGCCTCCAGCCACTCCGCTGCAAAGGGAGCTGTCGATAGCTCGGGCTCCTCGCCCCTCGGTCACCTTTACCTTGACAAAGAGGGAAGAGGAGCCTTATTGCCAGCATGGGAGAGCAATGCAATTAAAAAAAAAAAAAAAAAAAGGAAATAAGAAACTGAAACAAGCACTCTTGTCACAAAACCGCAACTTCTGCTGTTGAGGCCTGGTTTGGTTTTTTTTTTTGGTTGACTATCTCTGCTCTCGGACACAGGCAGCCGGAGCTTCGTCCCCCTCACCCAGCGCCCCATCAGTCCCCTCCATCCCGGCAAGCGGCCAGAGCTGAGCTGAGCTGGTGGCCGGGCGCTGGGGCAGGTACCACCCCGCTTCCCAGTGGAAGCCACAAAATGTCCTGATGCAGCTGCACCAAAGTGCATGTTACTGAACTAATCACTGGTTTCAACCCTCCACCCCCACCCTCTTTCTTTTTTTTTTTTTCCCCCTCTTTTTTTTATTTTTTTTGACAGCTGTCTTCCTATCTTCCCAACAGGTGCTATTAGGCCCTGAACAATGGCGAAGGCTTTTAAGCCACTGCTGTTGACAAGTGAAAGGGAACAACAAATGGCTCGGTAGTGCTCTTCTCCCCGGGTCACTCAACCAATGGTAATAGTTATTATTTTTATTTATTAGCTCTGTGGCACTGTCCTCCATTGTACCTCCTCCAACCTCCCCTTTCCGTGACAGCAAGGAGCTTTTTAACTTTTAATAAAAATGGGCGAGCGCTTAGCTCCTGAGCTGGCTCTTTCTGTAAAGTGCACAGCTAATGAACGTTGTCCATTTAGATCTGGATAATTTATGATGTCAGTGGAGGGGAGGTGGGGAGGGCTGGATCCAGATATGGCCATTAGTTACACTGCCAGGGGTGGCAGCAAGAGTAAGGGGAGGTGGAAGCTGGACAGAAAGAAGAGGTGTCATGTGTCCCGTCCCTGTCCCCCCCCCATTTATTTTTTTTTGCAGGATAATTACAAGGTTAGGCGATAAGTAAGACATTCCCTCTTTTCAGGTTAACACAATTTTTCTTTACCCTTCTAAGCATTTCAATGACCATATTATAATGCCCTTCAGAAAACAATGGCAGATGGAAGAAAAGTTAATTTTCCCTTAAATGAAAATGACTGCGCCCATTTAAATGATGCACTCAGACCTGTTACCACTAGGAGAAAAATACATGCCAAAATGTTTTCTGATCCTAATAATGAATATGTGCATACATACACATATATTGACTAGTTGAGGTTACTCAATCAATTTATGTAACACTCCATCAAATGCAGACATTGTATTGCCACTTGTTCTGGCAAACCAGGTAAATATGAAGGCAAATCAGGCAATTCCACGTCCAAACAAAATCAGTAAGCCACAAAGTAAGTCACCTGGAAGCACTAATATACTTGAAAGCACAATGCTAAAAACCATCAAAATATTGACATATCACAGAACTGGTTGGTTTAGAGTCACATGTTATCAATCAAATTGAGGTAAGAGCACATACATCTTTTGATTATCTGGACCCATTCATTTAAATCATAAGTTGACAGAATTGTGTAGTGAAAGGGCTACAGACATCAGATTGTCTGCGCACTTCCTAGAGTGTGTAGTATTATAATTTCAACCTAATGATAATATTGAAAAAAACATGAAATACTCATTTGGGATGTTAATAAAACCATTAAAAGGATTTAAACAATTGAAAATAGAAAACTGAAAAGGATATCCCCCTGAAACAAGCAAGAAAACACATAGTAGGCTCAGATTTCTATTCTCTTTAAAAATACGACAGACTGTTTTACCACTGGAAGTGAGAATTAAAGCACATACGCCTGATGCTAAACAAGTACACATCCTGAACTCCTCTTGCACAACATATGTGAAAACAAAATCTCAATCATCGATTGCCAGATGCCAGAAAGATATGAACAATAATAATAATAAGAAGAAGAATGAAAAGATGTATACTATAAATCAAAGCTTCTGAAGTGCAGGTAGTTTCACAGTAGATCAGACTGCTAGTTGTGATGTAGATTATATTTGCATGGAATCATTATGTCAAATTAAGTAGAAATTATTAAAGCTAATGTCATCTTTGGACTTGCTTAAAATAATCCTCCAAGATTTGCACACAGGCTTCTCCACCAAAGTGCAGCATTCCATCTGCCTTGACAACTTGTTCTGTTTGTTCTCACTTGTCTCCATTCATGGATTTTTTGGACTCTGTTATTTTCGGCGTAAATAGGGAGAGGAAATACACTGGGTTTCCTTTTGATCTAGCATTTTTCTTCCTGAGTTAGGAAATAACATCAGGATACATGGGTGGTTCAGCCATGTAAAAGTGGTGACAGGTGATCCTCAAATCAGCAAAGAGAAATCAGAGAAAGTCTATTATGCATAGCTCTTTAACGTAACAGTTCTAGACAAGGGGAAAGGAAAGTCAGAAAGTAAAAGCAGAAAAGACAAAGAGGGGGAAAGAAAAGAGAGACAAAGAAAACAATACCGAGAACAAGGAAAGAACAAGACCAAGAAAGGGGACTCATTTGTCAAAATCCAAAAGACTTATATTACACAATGCACTGAAGGAGTAGGAGAGTCAGGGCGACTCTGCAGCCACTCGCTGACTATTGAAAATGCTCACAAACACCGGAGCTCCCCCATTCCCCAGCCATCCAATAGATAACTGCCACAGCCCAGGCAAACGTGAAAGAGAGGAGGTAAAGAGCTATAACGTGAACTTCTGCTATCAGAAAAGACAATAGGATTTTGATTCAAGCATAAACTATGCCTTTAAATCATTGCCAGCACTCTAAAGGGACCCAACATTTCTTTTTTATCAGAGAGGAATCATACTCATACCCTGCAGCAGAACTTTTTCAGACTATTTTAGAAAACTTCCTCCATTCACCTCAGGATGATAAAACTTCCCCTGCAAATGGCTGCCCAGTTTCACAAGAACAATCGATCACCTGCATTCAGGATGGCTTCATGAATCACCAAGGACCAGTAAGGTGAATGCAGGGCAGGAACAGAATACCTTCCAAGAATTAAGGCCATTCACTGAGCAGCTTTTTACACAATGTGACCATCCAGAGGCACCACATTCTCTCTAGTAAAAAGAACACAGACCCCAGAAATACAGAGGATGTCAACATTTCCTCTGATGAAGGGAAGTTACGTTTAAACAAAAAACAGTCTCCTCACATCTGGGCTACCAATCTCATCGACTGCCACCTAGAGAGTACCTTCTCCCACTTTGTCCAACAAACTTGTCCTTGTTGCTTTGGGATCTCATTTGTTCCATTGAAAAACAAGGGGAGGAGTAGGTATACTCATCCTCCCAGATTTCTCAAACTACCTGTTTGAGAAGGCCTGTCTGTGATGCTTGAGGATAACTGAAATGAGGTCTTTCCCATAAACAAAATAAATTCTTTTTTTTGCAATTCCAAAGCATTCACCTGTATAGTTCTATAAGATCAGCGAAGATGAGGCTTAAACTGAACAGAAGCAGTATGAAGTTCAAATGAAGAAAGAACCACCTGGAAGGGACCACCTTCTCTGCAACATCCCATTATTTTTTGCTTCTTAGGTGTGGTGGGAAGAGACATCTGGCTTCTGCTGTAAATGGGTACAAGATTCACTTTGTTTTATCACACAGAAATCTAGTACCAGTGACCTTCACATCTGTGGTACCATTTTGATTATTTGTACCTTCCATGTTTACAAAATGAAAAAAGCATCTTCTGGAAAGCTCTGGCTGGTACAGAATGCAGCAAATAAACTAGGTCAGCAACGTGGGTGTTTAGGAATCTAAAGTTCTAATCAATGCCCTGTCTCTCCTAAGGCTCTGGCCTCATATTCCACACCCTCAGTGGGACCACACCTACCTATTGAAACAAAAACCAAACCCAAAATTGCCTCTACAACTATGATCTCAGGCACTGACTAGGTTAAAGGAACAGGACACAGGGATCATAACACGTGATCTGAGACAAATCATTCTAAGGAGCTGGACCTATACTCAGGAATGCAGTCTTGCAAGACCTAAAAATGATCCTCCTGGCAGTAAAAGTGGGTACCTTTGGAAGTCATAGCTCCTTCAAATAAAGACCAAATCTGTAAACAAAGAGTAAATTGGGGAAAAAAAAAAAAAAAAAAAAAAAGATCTGTGAAAGAACCCAAAAAGCAGATCTGTGCACAGATCTGTGCAACTTTACTGCTGGGATTCCTGGCTCTGTCTTCTTGTCTCATTACCATTGTGGAGTAACTCTGAACATTGGTTATCTCCAAGACCCTAAGAAATTCACATAAGTTTTAATGTTTGCACAGAAATCACTCCAGTCAGAGAACTGTTGGTGCTGCTGTGAAAAAAGAAATCGATCCAAGTCCATTATCAACTGTACCTCAATTTTAACACTGACTCATCTAAAATATGTTAATGAACTCTGTCTGAATAACAACATTATCAAACTGTTATATGAAATTGTATCTTTTGAGATTTAATTTTGCGACTAACATTGACCTCTCATGTATGGCACCTACCTCTCTTTGCAGACACAGTGTTCAGCAATATGCAGTTTACACACAGATTTATTTTGTTTCTAGTAAAAGATGTTTGGAAAAAGAACCACACACAATCAAGCTTTTATTTTTCAACCCTGAGATAAAACTGGGGCTGAGACCGAAATATATTTTTTTAAACCTATCTCTCTCTGAATGAGATAGAGAAGTCTTTGAATAAACATATATTAAATGTTTCTCTGGTATGCAGGTATGAAGGATAGTCACACCAAATATGTGCAAGTACACCAAGCACAGAAAAGGACCCAGAGTCAGTATCAAAAGTGGTGTGGGGAAACAGAGGGATATGGGGCTCCTGTGGAGTGAGGCAAATGACAAGGGCAAATTCCCAGATTGCTTGAGAACAGGGGGTCTGGGAAGGTGGGGTGTGGAGTAATTGCAGAATGGTGTAACAGGGAATTTAATAGATCAGAAAAGGCTGAATAGGATAACAGGCCCATTGTTCAGAAAGTTCTCTTTTGTGACCAGGCTTTAAGAAAATGCCAGAGCAACAAATGACTTAATCCTGGGGGGATGCTATGGTGTAAATGAAAGCAGTCTATACCTTGAAAGCCGATGGAATAAATTTCTGTATCACATAACCACACTGATGACTGCAGCTTTCAGCAAAGTCTTAAGAGTTGCAACTGGCAAAAACCACACAATCATGCCCTCCCATGTTCCCCTTTCCCTCTTCAACGACATTTTCCAGTGTACTCGGGGGGTGGAGGGGGGAATAAGCCACATGAATGACAAATAGACATGGTCAAATGCCATGTAAAATACAATGGTTACAGGGAAGAACAGAAGAGAAAGAAAGAATTATTCTGTGCTGGCTTCTATTCTGTTCTATGTTCTAACCACCGAACTAAACTCAGAGCCTCCTAGTTATGTGAACACAGCCATTAAGCACTACACCACCCATCTACAGAGCTTCCCACTCCCTTGCTAAAGAAATGGAAGTGCCTTAATAGACACCTGGTGTAAAATGGAGGCTAACCTTCCAAGTCTCTCACAGAGCATCATATGTTTTTGGGAAACTTTCCCATTCGCTCATGTATTTCTTGAGCCCCATTATAGCAGATGATGGAGCCAGAGGGTCCCATCTAATTCCTGGTACATCAAAGAGAGCATCTTTCCAGTTATTTCAACACAAGCTGAATCAGGAATACAGAAGAGGCAGCCGAATTAAAAAAGTAAAGGTCACACTCTATGGCGTAATATAGAATATGTTATGCCTATCCTTGCAAGGATGGCAGGGTAGGTAGTGGAAAATGGAACAGTACTAAAAATTACAACATCAGCTTTTGCTTTATATATATAACAGAAGAGCCAGGATATTATTTATTATATGGCCGGGGGATTAAGGAAAATATAAAACAACTCTTTTTCACAGAAAAGGCAAAAATAGGCATTTCTCATTCAACTACAATTTCTTCATGGAAATAATGGATTCCTATTTAAAGAAAATAAATCTTTTATCTTCAGGCAAAAAAGTGAAATGCAAAAATGTAATGCAGCCATCCCAAAATCAAACTTTTTCAAAATTTTTATGAAACGTGGCCTCTGAATTTTCAAATTTCTACTATATCTAGATGGAACTTCTTACTGGGTTCTGAATTTGGAACAGAAAGTCTTCTATTCCCAGTCAATCTTGTGAATGATAATACATTCTAAAACAATTGATCAAGGAAAATTACTTCACATCCCAAGAATTCAGAGCTGAAGAAGAGTATCTCAGCTATGACTTGTGGGTTTGCTTGGTAGGCTGTATGTTATACTTTTTATCCTTCTTCCCCTCTCCCATCTACCTTTTGCCAGAGGGAAAAAAAAAAAAAAAAGAGCACCATAGGTGTGCAATGCTAGAGTGCTCTACACAAAAGCTAGGCTTCTGCAAAGCCCTGATCTGAGTTTAATTGAAACACTTGTTTCCATATGTATTTCAGATACTTTTTGTAAGTTTAAAACATATAAAAGCAGTTATTACCACTTTGAACATTACTCAGAAAAAATAAAGGAATAAAAAGTTTCCTCCATCCTATTTAAATTACATTTGGGTAGTTCTCTGTGGGGCTACTACAAAATCCTTTAAGCCCACTAGTCTCTTAGCTACATTAAATTAATGAGGCATCTCAAGCATTCACTATTCTACAGAAGAGTGTAGACTCTCCAGTCGGACACCTACAATTCACTGAATTGGAAACACTGACCTAAAGGAGACATCAGTACATTATCCTTGCAGACAATATTGCATTGTAATGTAAAACAGATAATATTTGGGGGAATTAAGAAGATGAGGTGTATGTTGAGTGGATTTTTCAACATCAATAGAGATAGGTTTCAATGGACTCTGTGCAGTTCTCCTGTCAACCAAACCATTCTAGTTTTGCCAGTATCCAATACTACGTCCTTCAACAGAAACACCCTAAACACTCAGATTTCAAGAGTGCCTGCTACAATGTGTTCCTGCTACTCCATACAATACTTCAATTAAAGCTGAGCTACATTAACTATGATTATTTAAAAAGTATATATATTTATAATGCCATTTTTTCTCCACTGTTGTAACTCTTTGCTCCCAGAGCTGTGTTTATAATGAGATGGTGTGGTGTATTTTCCATTAAAAGCCTCGGCAGGAGTTTCTGTAGTTTTTCTCATGTATCGCAAGTTCAATACTCCTGCATTTGCTTCACAATAACCAGTCCATTTCCAAGTGATTAATTTTCTATTCTAAAACAATGCATTCCTTTCCCCTCTCATTTTGCTGGTGTGTTTTTTTTTTCTTTTTTCTTTTCTTACCAAAAGAAAAAAAATTCTTTTTCAATGACATCATGGTATAAAATTTTCAAAGCAGGTTTTAGCGGGAGATATGCAGATTGCTTTGAAAAGTTACCCTCATAAATAACAACAAAGTACTGAATTATCAAGGCTGTAACTCAGTCAAGAGGTGCTGTAACCATTTATATTATATGACCTCAGCAGAACCTCTTGATTGAATTGCAGCCTTTCATTAAATCGGGCACTCTGTATTATTTTCTCTGAACTGGAGTAAATCAGAATGGCAAAGAGATTAGCCCCCAAGCCCATCTCTTTGTGATCTAGAGGCATATAATTTTTAACCATTACCTCAATTTTATTTTGTAACTGAAAAAGATGGTGCATAATCTACTGTGTCAGTAATTCCCTTCCCTCTGAGGTGGTATAGTTTGATGACATGACAAAAATACTACTGTGTAACGTAGGTACATTTGGAAACTATAAGGCTTGTAAAGGAGCAAGATCCCACTACTGAAAGCTAGAGAAAAGTGGGGAGGAAAAGGGAAGGAAAAGAGAAACTGTGGATTCATAGCAGTGCAGATTCATTCACAAAAAGCTGGAAACCAGAAGGGACCATTAGCTCATCTAGGCTCATCTTCTATATATATTACTGAATATTCATTATTTCATCAACCAAAATCAAACCTTCTTCTGATTTATTTCTAACTACCATTTTACTAGAAGAGAAACAGCTGGCCTCTGAGTCAGGACATTCCATAAATATCTCCCTGCTTTTACTGGAAAGTTGTGTGTGTAGGGATGAGGGTGGAGGGAACCGGGGTACTTGTAACACTCTCTCTGTTCATCTCCAGCTGGCTTACACAATGCTGCCTCCATAACACGAGAGACAACCTCCATACCAGCAGTTCTGAAACAAACCCATGACAACAACGTCAACGATTTTGAACTTTTTATGCAGCAGGTCCACCCAGGAGCTCCTGTGCTCGTGCAAGTGGCCGCAGCAATGGTTCCTCCCGAGAGCGCTTCCCGGGCTGCTCGGCACCGGTGGCCAGGCAGCTGCACACACAGGGGCGAGTGTTCCAAAAGGGAGCAGGAGAACATCGCTCTGGATGTACAGTTTGTGTCTCACATGATTTAAGAGGATCCAGTTTTCCCCACGGTTCGTATCATACATTGGAAGAACATGGCGCTTTCCTTATCTGGCCATAACATTTCAAAACACGCTTCGGTTTTCCTTATTGCTTGGGCTCTGCCTCCTTTTCAAAGCCCCTATGCTTAACTCGGTAAGAGAAAAGCTACAGTAAGTCCCTTTTCCTATTTTCTTATATTTGTGTAGCTGTTAGACATTTTGCAAAGGAGGGGAGTACCAGCCAGCCTTTCACAACAAAAGGGCTACTGTCACCGCGCCAGTCCCAGACATGGTGGAAACCAGCCCACAGGAAAAGGCCTGGCTCCAGTGTTAGGCCCCGGCCGAGTACAGTCACTGCATTCACTCAAATTGGCAACAGGTCTCAGTGTTCCTGGCTTTGAGCTGTGAACAAGGGTCGGGATTGAATAACCAATTATACAACCGCTGACTGAGTTTATCCAAGGTTTGCAAACTGCTATAATAGCCCAGTATTCACTGACTGTTTTATCCTTTTCCAGATATAGTGTCATATCTCCCCTTGTGCTCCATTTACATGTCACTTTATTACATACATCCATTAAAAAGGTTAATACAATGTCACAGTCAATGCCTAAATGTTGCCATTCAGTATCCTCGCCTTGCTGCCCGGTACATTTCACATAGGCACATTTCTTTCTCTGCACCTCTTCTCCTGCACTCTCCTGCACACTCGCCTGCTTGCTTGCTTGCTCGTGTGGGCACACACAGACGCATGCACACACAGACACACACACAGGCACACACAGAGACACACAGAGCCACACAGACACACACACTCTCCTTCCTGCTGCAACTTCAATCAATTTGCTGTCAAGACTACAGAGCAGCGCAAGAACAAAACAGCTAAGAGTCAACAGAGTAAAAACTGCATGCTCCCTAAAGTTGCTAGTGACGGGAATAACCTTTAAAACTCTTGAAAGTTCAGATAATTACTTAAATTGCAGACATTGTTGAGACTCCCTGAATCACCTGGGTCTCTTACACTATTAGGAAAGTTCACTCACTAAAAAAAGTCTTATGAATGGCTTTTCTTACTTTCGGATAAACGTTAAACATACCAAAAATTGTTATTCTCTGATTTTTAACACTTCCCAACTTGACCCCACCTATAACCCAGACGCGTAGGAGGCTGGAAAAGACTGGAAAAAATAGAACCAAAATCCCCTACATCTTCCTGTGAATGACTGATGGAGATCTTGCTTAAAGTTGTTTGGTTTGCTGTTTTGGCGGTTTGTTTGTTGGTTTTTGTGTTTTGTTTTTTGTTTTTTTTTTTTTAGAAGACTTTTCTCTGATCAAATTGATCATCTCTGTATAGAAGTTTGCTTCTGAAAACAGCAAGAAAATAAAATTACTCAAAATATTCACCAGGTTCACTTTCTGAGATAAGGGATTCCTGTTACTTTTTTCATTTCTATCTCCTACTGCCCTATTAACAGAAAACGGTAGGAGAAGCCAAAGACAAAATTTTACCTTTTGATTTCATACTATACAGCATAATGAAAGCTGTTTGGTTCAGAGTGAACCAAAGTTCACTGTCGGTGGTCAGACTGTACCTCTAGGCACACACTCTTGTGAAGGGCTGTACAACAGTAATATGAATCAGTGCTGCTTGCCTATACAGTATCACTGGGAGGAAGGTACAACTTTTGAGCTGAGCAGTATCGCAGGGGATCTCCACTGGTACCGTAGTGAAACTACATTACAAATTACAGGTTGATTCCTGATTCCAAAAGCTGGTTTTCATTTAACTTTGTGGCTTTTTACAGTTCGGAATAGGGCAGTTCAGATAAAAGACTTTGATAAGTAAAAAGACTTAGACAAGTAAAAAATTGGAGGATATTTTTTATTCTCCCTCACTTTCCTGGGGCTTGAGACTTGGATCTTTTTGGTCCAGACCAATGTACTAAAGCACAGCAAAAACACACCTATTTATCTGGTATGTCTGACCATGCAAGTCAACAGACACTGATGAAATGTTTTTTAAAAGACTGTTCTTGTGGAATCTACTTGCTTATTTATAGATTATCACAGTCAAGATAAAGTGCACAAATACTTGTCTATCATCTAAACTGAGGGTTATATCAACTCATCATCATTATGTGAAGTCTGACTGCAATGATGGAAAGCGCAAGATTTTTCCCAATATGCCCCACTTCAAAAGAACATGAAATATACTATTAATGTAAATTGTACGCTAGTCCTGAAGGAAACAAACCCATTCAGTCAACAGAAAGTCATTCACTGGGGTAAGATTTTTTTTTTTTTTTTAAATTTGCTTTGCTTTTTAAAAAAACCTTCACACAGGTTTTGGACAATCTGTATTTCCCTTCTGATGAGTGCTAAGGCTTCTAACATGAACCCCTGATACTTACACAGACAGCTGCATGTGATGGTACCAAACTATGCTGCAGAGAGCTTCCTCATTCCTTAGTTTTGGGAAAAGACAGGGATATGTGAAGCACTGAGATGCATTGTTAGAGGAGCAGCACAGCCCTGACATGCTATATGGAGAGACATCCCAACTTCATCATTTCTTTGAGTCTCAATAAAAAATTAAAATCTTCAAGAAGCTGTTACTCAGATTAGGATACTAAACAAGAAAATTATAGGCAGAACCTATTTCCAATGAGTCACTTTCCTATCTAAAAGCCTGTGTGTAAAGTTCTTTCTTTCATGCTTTTTTATGTTACACAATGCAACTCCCCACTTTTGCATCATAAAAGATCTGTAGGCACCACATTGTTGAGCTATCAGTAATAGACTCTTGATTGAGTTGGACTCTGAATGACACATAGTAGCAGCAAATGATAAAAAGAGAGACTGGAGAAAAGCCCTCCCCTCAATTTACTCCTAAACCAATTATCTGCAAGCTATGTGCACCATGAAATTCTATTAGAAACAAATTATATTAGCATTGTTTATGAAAGCTATGGCAAGTTGTTATCCAAAAATGTGAATTACCTCTGAAAAGAAGAGAGGAATGGGACAATTCTTTTGGCAAGTGGAGAGACTGGTATTTCCCCTTCTGTTCCCTTCTCTTGTCTGATTGTTCTGAAGAAAAAAACCTGAAGCTAAATTTTGTTACCACAGTTTCTTACAACTTCATACAACTTCTTAACTGGACTTTGTACTAATCTAACTAAGCCTGAAGCAAGGAGATTCAGAATTATTTAAGGAAGAGTAACTCAGCTGAACCCCTTTGGAAAAGGACATTTTCCGAACCTTGACTTCTTTTTCTTGCTCATTCAAGCACAAAAAGGAGAAAATGGGGCTGGAATTTCTATGGCCAAAACAGAAACAACAAAACAGGACATGACACACCTTGGCAAGTTTACATGCTTTCAGAGAAGGATGTAGAACTGCAACATATTTGGACAAATGCTTACAACAAAGGCAGGACTAACTTGAAAATATTGTTATTAAAAATGTTCTTTTTTCTGTCATGAAATTCTGGAAGTGAAAACTGCCACCTATCACCCCTTTTTAGTCACAAATTAACATCTTGCAAGTGTCTGCAGCTCTGGACACTCCCAGATGCACTGTTCTGTAGGAGAATATACTATCTCTGTGACACTTTGGTTTTACTTTAGCAATGTTAGGATCTCACACATCAGAAGATTCTAGACTACAGCTCTGTAATGTACCCACAGTAGTCTGTGCTTCTGTATTTGGAGGAAACTGACATTTCCTGAAGGACGGTGGGCCTCTCAAGTAAAACTGTCATGTTACTGATTTGTGGAGTGGTGTTTTCATTCCACTGTTAGATGGCTTCTTGCAAACACTTCAGTTACGTATAACTGCAGAAAGAGGACATAGTACAATACTTACTAATTGCTAACTAATATTTTTGTCTCAAATCTCAAAGGAACTCTTTTGAACGATGAATATGAACGGTTCAGATATCATTAATTTGAAAACTAAACTACAAATATTACTAGCCCAGTCTGTCCCACAGTCCACAGATCCTGGAAGAGTGGCAGACACTAGTGAGTGTTCAAAGTACTTTGTTATGATATTAAAACAAATAATCTTAAAAATACTAGGTTTACTTCCTTCTAACTTTAGGGAGAAAATCTGACTTGTTAGTTTCTAACCTTTTCATCACTTTTCCTTCCAAGACCTTTCTATTGTGATCACACACACAATTTTAATTAATATTTCAAGGGAGATAATAATTAATATTTAGTTATTCAATCCTTGACAGAAAAGAAAAACAAATCAGTTTGATTTACTGGCTCCTTGAAACAGATTCTTTGGGGAACTAGAGAAATTCAGACATAGAACAAATGGTATCTTATGGAACTCATTCTTACAGTCACTCTGGACTTCTATCTATAATTGTGCCTTTTGATATTGATGCTACTTCCCTGCCTTCATCAAAAGAGAAGTACAAAGAAGCAAATGTAAGGGCAAATTTTTTCTTCCATTAATTCTGATGGCTAGATGCCCTAATACAGCATGCTTTTGTTTCTATTACAGTTCACTTCTTAGCCTAGTGTTAGCAATAGTCAGTTTTAAGGCAGGTCCAGTAATTCTAGATTGCTAATTGGTTATTTCAGAATCATATTATTATACTCAAGAATTGGAATGCCACTGCTTTCATCAATCTTTGTTTAAAAAACCCAAAGATATGAATTTCCACCTCTTCAATTTTGACACTGCAGCAAAGTGTTGAATTGCCAGTGGTTGGTAGATAGCTTCTATTTCAAACACATATTTATCTGTGTTAGCTGCAAAATGATAGGGCTGTTCAGAAGTAAAGATTCACTTGCTTCACGTTCCTAATCTTCTGCTGAATATCCCTTCATAACTTGACTATAAAGGGATGAATTTATTTGAATTTCATTTGTGATGTCATGCAGATTTAAGAGCATTCTTAAACATATGAAATACACGAGCATCTTGAAAACTTTTCTCTCTGAACAGGCAATAGGTGTAATGACACAGCCAAGAACAGTGAAACAAGAGAAATGTAACTTAAATCTATCAGACTATTAATATTTTAACCGCCCTCGGTCATATTCATGTTGTTACATTTTCAAGTTACTTTCCCTTTACAAGAAACATAAACATAAGTTTCTTTGATATTTTAAACCCTGACTTTGAGACTGTTTTAACCTCCCTCTGTCCAAGTGTTAAGTGACTAATAGCTCTACAGCTGTGGAAGAAAACATCTCTCATCTCCCCCATGGTCCAGCACCTTCCATTTACGGTTAGAATGATTTCATTATGTTTTACCACTGCTGGCTGCCATATTTTTCCCCTGCTCTCTCCCCAGCCCACTGCTAACTGTTATAAACCTTAGAAAGGATTTGGGAAGCTATCACTCAGAGCACCACTGAGCAAAAGAGCCAATCACCAAGGCAAGGGAAGCCTTCTTACCTAAACAAACCATTATCGGCTCATCTCATGTCTTTGTACTCTTTTTTTGCTATTACCTCACGGGATTAACTTTTATCTCTAATCTCTGCTCTGGCCAACTGTCAGGGAGCCTAAAAGCTGCCTGTCTTTTAATCTGTGTGTAATAATACTGCTGTTACTAACAGATAACTGTGAAACAACATGGAGGGAAGGAAAACACACAAACACACAAGGGCTGATTGTTAAAAACTGCTGTGCTAGCTCCTACCTGAAAGGAGAGCAAGATCATGCACGATGTCCATATTGCATTCCCTTCATTTTCTCTTTCATGTTTTCCTTTTCAATCCAGACTTGACTGAAGTGCTTTAATTTGGGGGATCTGTTCTTACTAACCAGTTTATCTGCTGTTCAACTTGACACGGCCAGGTTTCTAGGACTCTGAAAAAATCCTCACCTACTTGTGACTTTCTATTAAACAAACAACAAAAAAATCAGGATGGGGAACATGACAGAAAATAAAAAAGGAAAAGAAAATTAATGATCCCACTGTAAAGGGAGATAGCCAAGGCTTCAAAACAGTCAACATTTTAAAACTTGCCTTGAAATAAAAATGTCTCTTACTGGGTGGCACGTTTACCAGGCAGTCAGGCTTTACTTTACTTGAAGTTAATTCTTTTATAAGCTCTCCCCAATACTACATTGCACCATGTTTGGTAAAACAAGGCTAAGACTGAAAGAAAAACAAGGACTACTTAATTATGGCCAGGTGTGTAGGGAAGCAGCACTCTCAGAATATGGGGTCTTGTGGGGTTAGAGCAGGGAGGCGAACCCTCATAAAAACTGGTCTTGTAGGGGTGTTGGTTGCATTTTTTCCCCAGATTTTATTAAAAGCTTATTAAAGTCAAAGACAGGCCCTTTGATTTAAATCTAGTCTTTGAAAGAGTTTGAAAAACAACAGGGGAGAGGAATAAAGGAAGCATACCAAAAAATCTCAGCAGGAGAGTTATGGATACAGTATTTTAAGGAAGTGGTTGTAAGGACAGAAAGGATACAAGTCTTACATAGAATAGTAACAGCAATTAAACCTGTGTTAGTGATAAATGTTATTTTAACTGTTGCTCTAGATAAATCCTAGAATTCCAGCTCAGTATCTTACTATACCTCTAAAAACCTATAAAGCAAACTGATACACCCCCATCACTCTCTGATACGAAAACTTAAGAATTAGGCCTTGCACCATACCTTGAATAATCTGCAAACTCAGATCTAGGGAAGCTGGCAGATGTAAACTAGCGCATGTCAAAATTTCCTCCTGGCAGGTCCAAGACAATTGCTTTGAGGGCTGTTACTCTGAGGGTCCCAATTAGAACTGATCAGGCGATTTAGTATAGTGCTTTTCATCATTAGATCCCAGTGGTTTACAAAAGAGGTCATTATCATTACAGTAGTAGTGTTGTAGCTGGCTAGTATATGGATGAAGTAAGATTTGTGGGGAAAAGCAAAGAACTTCATTAGATCAGCTGATATTGACAATGTTTGCTTGCCTTGTCAAATCTGATAACGACTTTGTATGTCCTAATGGTTGTGTAATTTTCCAGCTTTAGCTGGACAGACATCATTGTTCCCAAGTGAAGAAAATAAGGCAGAAAAAGAAATGGCTTGCCCAAGGTCACCCAAGAAGGCCCAGTAGCAGAGCCAAGGTCTTCTAAAGCTGAGTCAGGTGCCAAAATAATCAGGGCTTTCTGTCACTCTTTAGCACCTGGTTGAGCTGCACCTGGAAATGAATGAGAAGCCAATGGAGGTGTCAAAAAGCAAGTCCATTGTGTCCCCTGTGGCTAATGCCATCCATAAGAAACCAAAAAGGCATTTTGCAGGAGGGATTACCTTCTTTGTAGTGTCTAAATGTCAGCCCTCTGTACAATGTGTTGTAATAATCTCAGTTACAAATCACAGTGAAAAGGATAACAGTGGTAGGGTCCAGATACGAAAGGCTAGACTGCAATCTTCAGGCCAAGCACAAGCAAGCAATGGGAATTTTTAGCCACTAAAGCCACCTGAAACTCCAGGAATAGATGAGAGATCATAGACAGTCCCAAGCATGAACTTTTTGGCAAAGGAGAAAAAAAGACCATCATGAATAAGGGAGAGGAACTGGAATCAGCCTTCATCACATCTAAATCCTTTCCTAATGTCTGACACTTAGAGGGGTTTGTTCTTAACTCCCCATGATACTTGACCAAAGACAAAGATGTCCCAGCAGCCAGAGCTAGCTAGCTTTCCTTTCACTGGAAATCAAACCCTTTCTGACTCAAGTCATCGTTTCTGACAATATTTTGAACTCCAATGTAGAAAAGCAGGAAAAATGTAATGAAGTCTCCCATCCACCAATATGTTGATGACCTGTGTCTGCATATTGTGGTTTTTATCACACACAACCTATCTCCAAATGGTTTCCCAGGTATTTTGATTAGGTAACAATGTGGAAATTCATGGCGTCTCTTGCCAAATGAACAAGTGACCACAACTATCTGGGATTATTTAGAAAAGAAAATAGAGGAGCACCCAAAAGCGATACCATCCACCTCAGGAAGGGATCAAATGTTTAATAATGTTTGCTGCTTAAGTATCGAAGTCTGCTGTCAGATCTAAACATGGACTATGCCGGTATAATGATCCTCAAAAGGCAAGGCAAGGAGCATTCCCTCTCATTCCACATCTTGACACCAAACTAAGAAGGACAAGAAAAATCCAGGAAACCAAATTGTTCAAAAACCTGTCCCTCCCATCTGTTTCACCTGACAACATGAAGTCTAAAGAGTTGCCCATCTCTCCCTCATATGCTTATACTCAAACCCCAAAATACAGGATCTTTGCAAGCATTACAATATTTGTTCTTCAGCTCAGATCTGACAATGAAAGCAAACCACTATCCCCTCCCTGCCACCTTTGAAATTCTTCTTCAAACCAGTGTCAGTGTTGGCCCCCCATTTCATCAGAGTAAAAATCTACATCTGTTCTACATTGAAGAGACAACATTCACAGTTTTTCAGACTGCCAGCACCAAAAACTAACAACCAAGTTCTAATCAGTGACAGAGATGCGCCTACACTTGCTGCCCACTCCCACTAAAATAAGGAATCGGGGACACAAACACTAGCTTTGACCCAAGTGCCCAGATTAGCAACCTCCCACTTGCCCCCCTCTCAGAAATCAATATATTGCTGTGTTTAAAAATGGTTTACTGAAAACTTCTCAGAAGCAGCCTGGTGAGGGTGATTATCTGAGGATCTTAAGTGAGGCTTTAATAAGGTTCTACTGTATACAGTACATCTAAAAAAAAGCCCACTAAAAATAACAATGAGAGGAGATGATTGTAGAGGATCTCACTCTCTCGGCATCATTTCTAGCTTGTGCCCACATGACTACAGTAAAGATATCTTGTCAGGCCATGAGGGCTTGACAGGCCTAATCAATAGCTGTTATTTTTTCACAAGTGCCAACAAAAGAAAAACATAATTTATGCCACGCAAGATGCTGAAAATAATTCATACTAATTGGACTGCCTAAAATTCCCCTTCTGTCCTTCTGTTTTTGATTGCTTTTAACTTCACAAACTTCGACTGTCCATACTAAAATGCTTAGCCTCCGAGCTACAGAAAAAATGAAAACATGGGAGTAACAAGGGCAACATTACTTTCTTGCTATCTGACAGTTTAAGCTGCCATTTCTAAGCAAAATTTGCATTGGAGTTTAGAGTCTAACTTCCTTCAACTGTTCTGTAAAAGACAGCTATACTGCAGGAGAATTCAAAATTTTGTCAAGCGAAGATTAAACGTGTACAGACCTCTTTCAGTGTTGCCTTCAGAGAAAGTTAGAAGAATGAAGACAGCTGTGACACGCTTTAATATTTGCAATACATATTTTAATGTTCTATATTCTTATTAATCTCTGAGACTTGTAACAGCCCTTTGGAAGTACACACAGTAAATCTTACGGTTTGTTGATTTTTTCCCCCTTCATAACTGCATACAAATATTACATAGTACTACAGCACTGCAAGGGGCCTTCCAGGTCATCATGTTTGTCCCTCTGATACTACAGTCAGCACGTCATGTGATGATTTTCATTAACTTATAGAGCTCTTCTATAAAAACAGTTCGGGGATTTTTTTTGCTACAACATGCTGCTCCAGAACCCCACTGTTCTAGTGATTAAAAACCTTCTAATTTTCAGACCACTTTTACTCACAGCCAGTCTTTCTTGTTTTAGGGCCACTGCCATGCCCAATAAAAAACAATGCCTGCCTAACGTCTCCTGAAAACAGGTAGAATTTGGGATAGCACTTCTTAACTTTCAAGTTACTCTGATGATGAATTTGGCTTGGTGAATGACCAACAGTTGAGTCCACAGGCAGAATTTATCCTGTATTTGCTTCAGAGCATACTTCCTGCAGCTGACCAACACTGCTTCCTTAAACTAAGCTTACCAGGCATGTTAATATCCCTTACATAGGGAACATCTGAAAAAAAAGCTTACATAGCAATTGAAAGTTTATTAATAGAGGGAAGACTCAGCGAGGCAATAAAATATTTCAGAAAAAAGCCTCCACTGCTATTTGTCTACTAAACTATAAAATGCACTTTCATGAACTACATATTCCAATTAAAACCAAAACAAAATAGAAATCACTACCAATAACTATCATTCATGTTATCACAGTAAAAGGTCAGTTTTCAGTCTCTGTCCTGTTTGGAGAAGTTTGAATCCAGTGCATAGCTGTCTAACAAGGTATGGGCAGCAATGCTGAGCATTTGTTTTTACCTATTATTTTTAACTGTGGTAACAGAAAGAAAAGGTTGTATGCTTTTCCAAAACAAATGAAGATGCATTCCAAATCCTTAAACACAAGGTATAAGCTACAAAAGAAACATATAGAGCTGACAGGCCAAAGCTGTTACTGGGGGAACAGACAGGTACTAGAAATTTGTTGGGAGGAGGTAGGTCAACTAGTAAAATGTTCTGCATACAAGGATGAAGGACAAGCAAAACTCAGGTGCAGTGAACTGAGGATGGAGTAAAGGTGGTCAGTGGATTTTTATGACAAGTCCCTATTTCTGTAGCATTTTTAAATAACTCCACTGCAACCAAGCAGATACACATCCAGTAAATATTACAGTATCTTTCTTTTCTTTAGTGCTCAAATCTGGGCTCAGGCCTTACAGACTTAGACCCAGCTGTATGAGAAGTGTCAACAGAAATAGTATTTCATATTGACCCTGCCATATCCTTGACCTGTTTGGAGAAGAAAGATGGCTTGCTCCATAATAGAATAAAAGGGAGAATCAGCAATCAATTAATACAGAGAACTAGGGAGTTTGGCTGTGTTAAGTTAAGCCTTGAACTAACCTGACAGGATACAGTACCTCAAATTTTGAATTTAATTAGACCAAATGCCTGATAACCATCCTTCGATTGCATAGCATGGCCCAACTTTTAACAACATGCAGGTGAAAATACCCAAGGGACAGATATAAATCTTCACATAGAAAATGTTACTACCTCTGGCTTTATTCTAACATGTGGCAATGTTGTTAGGATACAAGCAGCAACAAAATCAATGTGTAGTCTAATGCAGAAGCTTTTTAGCATTCACTCCTAAGTTTATTCAATAGGGTTCATGCTGGTTTTCTGTCCAAAATTTGCATACATGCTTTCAACAGATTATTAATATTTACTAGCAAGAATAAAGGAAGTATAAGTATGATAAATAATGTTAGCCTGTAGCTCTATTACAACATGAAGGGTTTAATAAATATGACACACCCAACCCATGCAGTGCAGTAATAATCATCCCATGTGCGCAAGAATTTTTTTTCTGTAAAAGAAACATTTTCTTTTCCAGTTTTTTTTATACACTGTGCCTTTAAAGGGCATCACTATGTATACATGTATGTATATGGGAAAACTTTCTACTCTTACAATGACTTCAAAATTCAAGCAGGGCAAATATAACATTGTTCTGAACAAAGAAGCATTTTAGAAAAAAAAAATTATGACTGAAAATATTCTTCTGTGGCTTTGTGGAATTATTCTACCTGACTTTTTAATGGAGTAAAAAACTCCTAGGGACAGACAGGCAGGTCATAAATTAAACTCACATATCAGGAATGGGTTGAGCATTCATTCAGTTCCCACCCAAACACTGAATCCACTTTCAGAATTTCTCCTAGCACGCAAAGTTTACTCTTTGTCAGTTCCATTAAATACAATTAGCTAAATGATAGATTTGTGTACAAGAGCAGGGTGGCATTATTACTGCAGAACTCTGAAGAAGCCTTGGATCCATACCCTGTTGGTTCTGCCAAAGTCACTGTTAGAATCACAGGTTAATTTACCTATGGCGAAAATCAACTTTCAAAAGATCCAAGAAAGAAAATCTTATTTACAAATGTGCGAGTTTCAATTTCAAGGTCTGCAAGATTGCAGAAAAACGTAATAAAAACAGAGGGTCAGTTTTTCTATTCTTTCAACATATACAGCTAAATCAAATCTTCCTGATCTAGACAGTGCTACAGATATGCATGAGAATGAAAATAAGATAGATAACCACATACATTGAAGAACAGCTAAGAATCATCAAATGCATTACCATAGTTTTGAACGATGACAAAAATTGCACTTGAGTGAGATATTACCCTCCAGCTTCATCACACTCAACGACACATTTAATGTCAGACTAAAATTTAACGGATATTAAAGCAAACAAAACCATTTTTAAAGCAATGCTAATGTTACTTTGCTGTTTACACACAAACTACCAGAAGTTTGCAAATTCAGACTTGTCACACAGGACTGAATCTGTTTTATAAACACAAACAGCAAAACTTGCACAGACTGCATGGATTTCAACTTCAGCTTTTCACTTCCTTGTCCAGGTTGCTGGGCGCCACAACTTTGTCTCTACTGACATGATATTACAAAGTAAAACATTGCAGGTGCAGATATTACGAAGTAAAACATTACATCGTACCAAAGGATCTAGAAAATGTTACAGCCAAGAACAATATTTGGGGGTAATGTGTGCCAAGCTAAAAGTGATCAAATCATATGTTTTAGACATAAAGTGATTCCTTTCAAAGAACAGGTCGAATTTCCTCCCACTAATACCAAACAGTGCATATATATCTATGTAGATGCATTAAACATTTATTTCATTATCTTCTTTCCCCCTCTATTTTTCTTCTTCAAAAGATCTCCCTGCTCATCTCCTGTTATTAGATATTAGCATAGGCAAAAGACAACATGTAAAAGATAGCCAATTTGAATATGGCAAATCTATTGTTTTCAAAATTAAAATAAAACCAACAAAGTCTTTCTTTTAACATAGCAGCTGAAATAGGGGTATTGCATATTTCAAAATGAAACAGCTCAGTTTTCAATTCTTCAGCATTCTCTACACCATATGGAAACAGCTACCACCACTCTTCTTATTGTTAAGTGTACATAGCCCTAAATCAGAAAGTCATTTATAGGTGCTTAATTTAAAATATTTGCTTAAATCCACCTTTGTAAAGCATGGCCTAAGTGCTTCCAGTTTAAGTGAATTTTATGCTGAGCTAAAATGGTCATAAAAAGTGGTTTTTAAAAACAAAAATATTGAACAAATCTGGTTATTACAAAAGTGGTGTGAAAAGCACCGTTCCAGTATTTTAAGAAGCACTTCTAAAAGTGTTGTATATTTGTGAAGAAGGATCTGGGGAATTTAAATAAACTCTCTTCAAAAAGCTAAATAACTTACAGAAACAAAAAATAAAATGATAGAGAGAAATTATATGAACAGATTTTCCAGCACATCATATTAGGAAGTGGGGCAAATTCTGCTTTATTTGTTAAATACTGCCTTGTGTTGACTCCAAATGGGACTACTGGAGTAAACGAGAGCAGAACTGAGAGGCACTGTCTATACTCACAATGCCACAGTTCAACTCTTGTTTCATTAACCAAATACCGTAGACAAAGGGATTGCATGAGAAAAACGTGATCCACAACTAAAAGTAAATCTGCTATTAATTTATTCCATGTGCATTACTGTCTTACTCTTCTCACTTAGATTCCAACCGCACCAAAGACAGAATTACCAGAGTTGCTTTTTGGCACCTCTCACAAAAACTTGGTTAATTATTATAGCACACAGTGATGCCCCTGGTACACATGTGACAACATACACCCCCACACAAATTCACTCTGCCACGCTCAAACTTAATTAGGTGTGGGTCCAGGCTGCAAGGTTCAAATCATGGAATCGTTTAGGTTAGAAAAGATCCGTAAGATCCGTATCTGGAAATGCACTTTGTTGGCTAGAACACGGGAGTGAGGTTGACGTGATCCAAATTCAGGCCCCCACTCTGTTCTGTCCCTCGTCTCACCTTTACTTTCAGTCTATGGTCTCTGCAGCCAGAAATGCTTTTATAGTTTGCTGATACAAAACCTAGCACACAGGACCCCTGTCTGAGTTTGCACCTCACAAGGTTACTGCTCCCGGCATTAAATAAAAAAATAGACAATACTAGGCTTAGGTGACAGTTGTCTCTTCCATACAAAGGAATCCTGTAGACCTGAAAGACTGCAGTATATATATATATACATAATATATGCTATTACTGGCTAATTAGTAAGGTGACAGAACCACTTTTCTAGAATAGTGTTGATTTGAAAACACTTTTTTAAAATCAACATTTAACAATACTAGTTAAGTCAAAGACAGGCAGGGTTGCACTCTGCTTGAAATTAATACTGAAGAACTGTTAGAATGTAACATTCGAACATTAAATCATGTGGGAGACCACGTCCAGTTTTAAGGTAAAGTAGATTCTGTGCAACTCAGAACAAAAGTAAGTTGAAATGGCTTCATTATGCACATCAGCTTCGTCTGAAAACTGGACAGAGCCTTTTAAATCATTAACCCCTTTCAAAAAACTTAATCAAAATCACCTTAGCTTTTTTTCTTATCCATGAAGTTCTAGGTGGGTTTTGTGAGTGATTTTTCTTTTTTTTTCTTTTCTCTGAGGGTGAAAAGAACTTATTTGCATTATATTCTTTGTGCTTTCAGGTGGAAACGTTACTCTGCTGCAAACTGATGATGAGTCTTTCTGTGCCTGTATGCAGCAGCACGGTGACAACACAGTCCCACAACGTGCATGCATCTGCACAACTGCGCCAGGAGAATGTAGGGCTTTGTAAGCTGTCCTGACCATTTAGTGTCCAAACAAGGGAACAGTCTTACAGGAAACCAGCATTGTTAAATTTTCTTTCCCAGAACTGTTTGAAAGGAGAAGGTTGCCGTTCAGCCCATGGGCTCCATTGCTTCCAGTATGAGCAGGATGAAGTGGATCAGACTTGGAAGTTTTGCGACTGGCAGATACCGAGCAAAGAGTATATGAGCCTCAACATATATGCCATTGGGACTTTGTGTACTGCACAAATAGACAGACACCAAACAGCACAAAATTTCTCAAGAAAAATCAAAATGAAACATTGAACTACTCGTGATACACCACTGGATTAAAGTTTCCTTCTCTTGAAATTATTCTGGAAAAAGGTTCACTTTGGCATCTGAATTGCTGAGATGGTGTTTAACTAATGCACAAACAGAAAGGAAAATATTCTAGAAGCTGAGAAGTAAGTGCTAGCAAGAAGAGTGTAATTTAATAGTCTGAAGCTGTCTGATATACACTCTGACACAACCACATTACAGGAATCCTTGCAAACCACTGAACTGTTAGCTATCTGTACCAAAGAGCACACCAAATCCTTTTAACTACAACTCATTTTGGCTGAATCCTGTCAAGGCAAAATTAGTCCATGTTGTTTACAACTAAAATTACACACTACTGTTCCATTCAAAGCTTTCTTGCTCAAGGTCTTGCCTAGCACATTATTTGCATTTATGCATTTTTCCAAAGTGCAGTTGTCCAGGAATTGCCTCAGAACTCTATTGGCTGGAACTGGGCTGGTTTGAAAATTTATGCACAGTATTATTTTTACTATTGACTATTATGTCTTAGCATCACCCATGAAGTCTGTCCACCTCACCAAACAAAAGCTTCCCCACAGCAGGCTTTACACAGGTATAATACAATTACTCCACGAGCTATGCACTGGCTGAAGGCTCTACCCCTGACACACAGAAAACACTTCCAAAGAGGAGAAAAAGCTTAAACAGTTTAAACTATATTGGAGCCCTTCATGCAACACAGGAGAGTTTCACCAGGAGATATTCTGGGCTTCTGATCTTCACTGACTTCCATTGACTTCAGTAGGCTTAGACAATCACTAAATAAGATCACGGTTAATAAATTTTGTTTTGATGAATTCTGGAAAGTGTCAAAGCATTAAATTCCATTTTATTCACCCAGAAGGACAACCTAACAGCAGTGTAATTTCAGGCAGCAAGCATCTTTGAAGAGCAGCTAAGGGGAGGGCACAACCATAGCTCATTTCCTTCTTCCCCTTTTCTGCTGAGTTTGTCAAGGTGTGTGCCAAATAGGCTGGATTGTTAAGGTGTTATTTAATATGGTTACTTCCTTTAGTGCCACAAGCCAGTATGATGCCATCATTCAATGTCATACTGTCAGTGTACAGCTTACCTGTTCCTTTATCACCAATGACTATAAAAAAAAATACAAAAAACACCAAACCAACAAAAAAATACTTCCTAAAATACCCACTGTTCTACAACAAAAAAAGGATCCACAGAAAGACGATGCAATCAACTTCCCATGCCCTCTGATAACTCTAGGACAGGTCTATTTCATCTTCTGTGGTTCTTTTAACCCTATGAATAGTCAACAAAGTAGCTGGAATCACCTATCACAGAAGATAAAAGACAATATTGTTCATGTTCACACACATACTGAAAAGAAAGAAAATTTTTGGATTCCAAACTATTGTTTTCTATCAGGCAGTCTCAACAGTCTCAGGATGTCCCTAAAATACTAACTTTACGTCACAATCTCCATGGAAAGGTAGGGTTAGGAAAGAAGAAATCCTAGGAATCCAACCCAAAAGTCAGATGCTCTAGCACTCACAGGGCAGGCTGGAGACGGCATGAGCTGCAGAGCTCTGGTTTCTGGAACACTGCCAGCGCAGCCTTTGGCTTTAAGGAGTTTGGGTAACTGTGTCCTGCAACTGCAGTTAGATACGTGGGAGGGGAAGTTGTAGCATGTTCAGTTTGCCCTGCAGGTGAAACTTAAAAGTCAAACTGCCTGCATCATAATATTGTCTCTTCATATCACAATGAAATTTCATGGCACGATGCATTACACTGACTCTGAAAACTGCTTCAAGATCTTTAATTTTCTCTTGGCCAAAATTATCTAGTCTGCCTGATACAATCTGCATTTGCCATGCATATGTAGGGCAAATTTAATGTTTAAAATTATTTATGATACATAATGATTGGCTGGATGGGGCGAAATGTGTTTAGGTTATTTACTTTAGAGTCCTTGTGAGCCTGAACTGGTTTAAAGGTATTTCAAGCTGGGTGGTTAGGGTTAAATTTCCCATGGAGCCGGTGAAGATGGGTAAGTGTTGTCAGAGCTTGAAGTAGCCCACCTGTTAGGTACCTAGCAGAATAAATATCCTTCTTAAAATATGGAAGAGAAATAGTAAGAATTTTTCCATGAAGTATCTTAATCTTGTAATACAGATTTTTATGCTTCAGGGAAGGGGTTAAATGGCTTCTTCTGAACCACAGAAGCCACTACCAATAATTTGATTCAGTATAATGGAAGTGGGCAAAAAGAAAAAAGGTACAGGGTAGGGGCAGTTCTACCGGAAGGAAGTCTAGAAAAAGACTTGCCATTAACTTCTTTTATTTACCATTAAATTTCTTTCAGCCAAGTCCAAAAAAGCAGGGAGGGGGTTCTGACTAGATAGTTTGCAAACTGTTATACAGTTCTGGGAATATGATCAAAGTAAAGTTCCTACAATTTTACTGTTTATATTTCCTGTATTTCACAGTTTCATATGAACCTTCTAGTTCTCATGAGTTTTCCTTCCACTGACACTCCTCAAGAGCACTGGCGAAGATCTCTAGGCAGGGCAATTAACTAAGCCTCCTAAAACTGTTCTAGCACACTCTCTATAGTTGTAGTAACATCAAAATGTTCTCAGAATGTTCAAAATACACTTTTAAAAAGAAAGATGTGACAACTGTAAAAAGTACCAATGAAAGGAAATAACTTATACAAGAGAACTAATTGACTGGGTTCTCTAGCAGGAAAAAAATGAACCAAATAGCGTGCATTAAAGAAGGGTGGCATTAATTCTAAGAGGTTCATATGGCTGACTTGCTAGGATAACAGCTTGTATTAGTATGACACAGCAAGTTCAAAAAGGAAATACCCCTAAAGCAATGGACCTTGTCCAAGTTAAAAACATCTGAACGTCTAATAAGACAGGTTGCAATACGACCTGGCAGAACACTGACCGTTCATTGGTAACTGCTTGTACACCTGCTCTTATTCCACAGTATACATGTCAACGTATGATCGATGAAAGAAGACAATGCTACATCAGTCTACAATGGGTAAAGACAAATCATGCAGGGAATAACTAGAAGCTGCTGACAAGATGCAAGCTGCAAATTCTGTAGTTTACCTCATGATAGCTTGCTCATAACCATACTCTGAAAGTGCAGAAAAATGCAATAATTATACATTAAACTTGTTTTAAGTGGTTTTGCTCAACAGGGAAAAAGCTGCACTTACTCACCTAGCTTAGCCTAAAAGTGTCCGCTTTAATTGTTTTAACTTGAGGTGAAGTACTTACAGGCATTTCTCTTATTGAAAAGTATCCTATGGATAAGTCCTGAGTTTTTGACTTGTGGAAAAAGGTGGACAAAAATGGGGTGGGAGAAAAATCACTTCAAATTATATATTTTGTGGCTTCTTCACAACTTGAAAATAAAATCCACTTAAAAAGACAATATCCAAGGGAAAAATACATTTCTTTTTTGTCACATTAACTGGTCAGAAAATGTTAAGATTTAGAAATTCTAAAGCAAAATTTTGAAGGAAATCATGAAATAGTATTACCTTTACTAGTGCACTCTACGTGAGGTGAGCTATTTTTCTAATAATACTAGTGTTATAGTTACTGGTAAAGAAAACACAAAGCAAGCATGGTCTTTGCCTCAATGAGTTTATAATGTAACAAGTTTTAAATAACAGTGTAAATGTTGGGCTTTGTCTTTCCTGTCTTCCACAGAAAAGCAGAACTAAGTATCACTTTACATTAGCTTCTCACAGGACCATAAACACATGTATATGTGTACACACACAGGGACACATACAGTCCTAATCTTAGCTCTGTTGACTTTGTTGTCATGCACCAATATCACATAAATATGCTTATCTTCTGTGTTTTTCTGAAAAATGTGATCTTCCATGACCTAGATGGAATCAGAAAAATCTAGACACATGACCATTGACAAGCAGTCCACCTGGAGAGGAAAGAAATACTGAACTGCATCATCCAGGACACCCTTCAGCAGTGGATAAAAAACCCCCTTCTGTTCAAAGGTACCAAACCAATCACTGTATTATAGAAAGCAACCCCACACACCCACCCCACCCCCTGGCTTTTCTCATGTTGGAAGCAAATCACATTGAAACCACTGAAAACAGGTGCAGCTATTTGAATGTGCTTACTCTGAGGTGTATCTATAAAAGATAGTTGGCAATAGTTAGCAGGACAATTTTCTGCTTGTTTACTTGGGGAAGTTTTATCAGTTTAAGCATTTACCATTATAGCATTTTGAGCTTATAGTCCTTCCTATACAACAAACTATACAGAGAATGTCTCTCTTCCATCAATATAAGAACCACACAGTAATTTAAAAAAAAATTTTAAAACTGGTAATTTTAAATTTGCACTTTTGGTTTTATGAATCTAGGAACTTCAGAAGGATAGCTTACAATATATTGGGGTTAGAGATCGGTAAGACAGGCACGAACTGCATCTAAATCTCGTCTAACAGAAGTCGCTGCTTAATTAAAAGCCCAGCAATATTCTACACTATATTACCACTGTGGTGCACTTTACATAGTCATGTCCTGTTGATATCAAATTTTCACTATTATTTTTGCTTTTACTGTCACTTTTCTTGCTTGCCTTGGAGATGCTTGTTCATGCTCGTCAAATCTAGTTAATGGATGTTAATGAGCTCTTTCAAGAATACAAGTGGAAAGATCAAAAAAGAAGGTAAGAAGAAAAGGAAAATAAGATATGGAACTGAAAGATGAAAACTAAAGAAAAGAGGAGTAAATAACCAGAGCCTGTTTTTCCTCATTTTATACGTTTTTTATGTCAATGGTGAAAAAAAGCGATGGAGCAATCTTTCCTCTCCTCTCAAGAACAAGACTTCAGGTAAATCTTCCTCTGCATACTCCACTCACATAAGAAAGAAACAAATGGATGGACAAATGCTCTTTTAAGTATCACAGGTTCCTTGAGTTCTGGGCCACTAAAGGGCCTCCTTGATTTCTGAGGATGGGGACAGGTTTAGGAATTCAGCAGCATGAGTATTTGTGTGCCTGCAGTCTCTTCCTCAGCCAGGCTAGAGCATTCCACAGCCCCCACCCTCGTATGTGTGCTCTGTCTATCTTCTGAGAGATAATAGCATATGTACATATCTCTTACACCTTTGGATTGTCAAACATAAATCAGTTGGCCAAAACTACTAAATGCAAAGTCAAAGAAATTTAAATATTGACTTGAGTTGCAAAATTCAGATTTTGAATACCCCTAAATTTAGATGTGTAAGGTCAAGAGTTTAGGTTCAGCCCCTCACCCAAGGGGAAGCCAGCTGAAAAATGTGCTTACCTGTTAACTCCCAGAGTCATTAGTGTGAATTGACAAGGTTTTACTACATATAGATAAGATTAATGGAACTGTTCAAATTGCACAAAACCATCAAAGACTTGGAAGTAGCTTTTAATTTGAGTACGCAAGGTAGACACAGGTTTTGTATGTTGAAGACACTGGGCTCTGATTCAGTCTCACTTACTTCCATTTTACATATAGATAATCTCATTGATACCACTGGAACTACCTGCCTTTTACAACAGTGTCATGCCAAAGGAGATTCAAGTTATGTGTCTGCAAGGAAAGAACTTGCAAAAGAGAAAAGATTATGAGAAAAATACGCATAAATTAGTCTTGCAGCATTAAATTAACCACCACATAATTTTAAGAAATGCTGTACCTTTAACAGTATTTGGCACCAAGGAGATGGTGACAGCTCGTTGCAGAAGCCATGAGTCAAACACCAGTTCTGGTGCAAAAGGTGGTGGGGACCAGACGTGGAGATGGAAGGAGTAAGGAAACAGCAGTCCACCTCAGGAACCGTAAGCATGTCCAGCTTCAAAGTTAACTTGCTTTTCAAACAACTAGGGGCATCTTGCAAAGCAGAAACTAAACCTATATTGAGAAATCCCTGTAAGCAAGAACGTTTGGCAATGCATCTTCCAGCAGGGCTTGATGCAGGTTTAAACAATGAAATATCACATACACTATAAATGACTGAATGAAACTGTTATCAGGGTCTGAAATCTTTAATCTTCCTAAATCAAAATGCTTGGATTTTGGGTAGAAAAAGGTTTCCATCATAGTGTATCTTTTCTTCATTTGAATTTTCAATCACTTCAGTTTGTTTTCAAAAAAGCAGTATTTTATAGGAAGTACTTGCTTTGATCTAATGACATTCCTGTCCAGTAGCAACTGTGAAATCAGAATTTTAGATTCGTATATTATTGATTAAATTATTACATTAAGAAAATTATATAAAACTCTACTAAAATGTGTCTTGTATACCACTGTAGCTCCAGTATTTATCCATGCAGTATGAGAGACACAGCAGAGTTCAAGATAAGCAACCACAGCTTCTGCTTATGCTAGTAGCAATATTAGTAGTGTGTGTGTATAAGTAAGCATATATATAATTTGGTAATATGGTGCAGGTTCCTGTGCACAGATGCGTACTTCATAACTAGTATTCCAGATTTTAATACTAAATGGGATCTTCAGTAATCATTTCACATTTAACTGAAAAATACTACAGTTGTTTACTAAGAGATGGGAAATCTGAGGAAGTCGTTTCATCTCCTACTCAAATGTAGCACCATTTGAGAAGAAAGATAGTAATGATGGGTCACTCAAAAAGACTGATGCATATGAATACAGTTATTTCATAAAGAATTCAAAACTTCTCTAGGTAGACATTAAGAGGGGGTGGGGGGGTGGGGCTTCAAAACCAGCCACAACTGCACTGGAATTTAGGATGCTGCTCAAATAGCTGCAATGCTGTTTTACAGGCTGAATGTGCCAAAAAGAAGAGACAAATTTTAAAGGTGGAAATGAGATCAGCACCTACCCTGCTGAATTCAGCATCTGACTTTTCCTTTTCATCTTTCATACAATCACTAATTTTTTTGGCTTTTTTTTTCCTTTCTTAAAGAATAAAATCCTTCACCCAAGCATTACAATGAAAAGAATTATATTGATATTATATGGGGAGTATTTCCTATTTCAACAGAATTTTCTTGGAGAAATTTTAAACTAAAAGATAATGAAAATCTTAAGAAATGAGGTTTCAAAGTTGAAGTCTTTGTTTTACCACAAGATATAAAAACAGTGCCCTTATTTCTGTAGGAGACAGACAATACAAAGCATGATTTTTTTAAAGGATCCCTTTTATTTGGCTACCTGACTCTTCAAATCACCCATGGTCTGCTGAGAAAAAATTACTTATAGCCACTTTTTAAGTATATCCTTTTCCTAGGAACGTGCAAAAGAATGCCTGAATAATACTTTCTAATGTTTTAAGGATGGCTTGCAACATAAGTCAAGGGAACAGCTTCAGTTCTACACCAGTTGAAAATCTGGCTCGACAACTGCAATGAGTGGAAACCTTAAAGGCACAGAAAGCCGTCCTTGTCAGGATTCAGATCTGTGTAATCCACAAGTGCTATCTGACTCTGAAGCACTGGTAATGGACTATAGATCCTGACCACATAGGAGTACGTCGCATTAGAGAGTGTCTACTGAAATCAATAACATGTATCCAATTCAGGATGTTTTTTCCCTACAACTCTTAGGGCTACCATGAGCATGTCATTAATCTAATAACTGAAAGGTATTTTGAATATTTTCATTACAAGGTACCTCCTGTTAATATTAGTTATGAAAATTAAATGTACACAGAAGCAAAAGGGAAAAAAAGAGACCGGTTCTAAAAAGGAGGGGTTATTTTTGGCAATAAAAATTTAGAGCCCCCCTCTTCCTCCCTCCCAAACCCTCAGGTTGATTCATCTCTCATTCAAATTTAAAATGCACAGAGAGGCTGCAACAAACCCACAGAAGATTGATATGCACTGCACTCCACACATGGTTTAGCTCTTTATTCCGAAGTCTGGCATGATCACGTTGGGTTTTGTGATATTACTATTTCAATATATAATAAACAGGGTTTGATATAAAAACAGTGCAATGCAAGTCCCCTTTAAAAAAAATACAAATTGTTACTATAGCGCTTTGAGAGAAAGGGAGCGAGAGATTCACAATGCAGGCTCAGAACTTGGCAACCTGTAAAAGTGCCCAGTCGAAAATTACTAACAGCTGGAGATGACAGTTGTTTTAACAGCTGAGCTGACAGGATTAATTTAAATGCACTGAAATCAAAAGTAGATAACACCTGTTTAGTCTTCCAGGGCCATTCTACAAGGTAGGCCAACGGAAAAAAGCAGAGCCAGGGCTGTCTGTGTTAGCACGTGTGCATGCATGTATGTATGTATGCATGTACGTATGTGCATGCACGCGTGTGCCTCCCCTCCCTCTGCAGAGGACAGAAGGACTTCAGAAAGAATGACATACTTTTGAAGGCTGGGCGTGTGGGGGAGATCGGTGGCTTGTCACGCAATAAGAGAGGCCAACCCCCGTCAGCCTGAAACATCTGGTTCCCATTGTGCCCACCCTCCTGCTCACCCTTCTTCCCCCTTCTCTTATCCAAGGTCTTTGACCCAAACCCAACAATGGATAAAGATCACCGGATTTTAAAGCTGCAGTTTCTCACTCCTGCATCCCAGTGATCCTCCTGGGTTAATTAATGCATTCTCTCTGAGCTCCGAGTCACTAAAGCTCCCACATGCTCCTTATCACCCGCCTCTTTGCCAAACTAAAAACAAAACAAAAAATTCCTTACCTTCTTGCCATGCCAAAGCTTGTAACTCACGTGTCCATAAAAAAAAATAAATAAATTCTACAAGGCGTGTGAAGAAAAGCATGTGAAACAGCAAGAAATCGTTTATGTGGCAGGCAAGGAGGGGACGATTTTATGTTGCCTCTACGCTTATGATCCTCTATTCCGGCACATGTGTGCGGTGTCCTGTGCCACTGCAAGCCCGGAGGACCACAGCTCCATGTCCCAGTGCAACCCTTGCTCCAGGTAAGGGCACTAAGGGATTCACAAGGACAACTGTCTGGCCCATGAAAGCAGAATCTAGGAGGAGGTACGGAAACCAAATCTTTCCCTAGTAATATATGTACTGCACAAAGCTGCAGTGCCAACTTCACATTGCACAACAGCCCTACAGGCCCAACTCTGCAGCTGCTCCGCTTGCAGAAATCCCATCGAGGCAAAAAGTGAGCTCTGCCTGTGAGGAAGCTACTGAATTCAGGCCAAAGGCTTCCTAACTCAACCTGCAATCTCATTTCTGGTTAAGCAGACAAATGGGGCTGAGTATTAACAGACACATCTCCAGCCTCCTTGTTTCCTCAGACCTATGACTAGTTTTTTCTTCTAAGTGGGACCACTGTCAGATTGCATCTCCCAAGCAGTAACCAGATTTCAACCCTGTGAAGAAGTACACAGTTACTATTATCAACCATGCTTTAAAAAGGCAGAACTTGAGACACAGAGAATGAAGTTCATGTGGCAATTGTGCGGGAAAAAAACCCACAAAGCAAAAACCAGAAGAAATTATATTTTCTGATTCTGCTCTGTGCTTTTAGCCACAGGACCAATCTTTCCTCCTTGTATTCCTCCAGGGATGAAAAATATAGCCCTACAGTTGGTACAATGATGCTGCAGCTGTATACTTCATACAACAAAAGGCTGTGTTCAGCTCTTCCTTCTTGTTCCACAACCCTTCAGCAGGATGAAGGTGAACTGAAAAGCTCACATGCTCACTTCGGCTAACTGCAAGCCTATCCACTGCGCTGTCACATCAATATCAAAGCACGGTTGGCACCTTCAGTTTTCATAGTTGAAAAAAAGAAAGGAAGTGTTCAATACAATGGTTCAGAAAATGTTTGATTCATTGATATCAAAAGCCAGGGAATCACAGACACTCTTGGTTACGGCATTAACCCTTGCCAGAAAGAAAAAGAGAAAGAAAACCATCCATAGCAGCTTTCTCTTCGCCACAGGTTTCAGCATACTTAGCTTGTTTTCTTTTGCATTTCCAGCCACTAAAGCTCCCACATGCTCCATCCCACCTTCCTCTTCCCAAACAGCACGGAGCTTCATATAGGCTAATTCACTGTGCCATGAAAACCAGAACAATTCTTAACTAAGCTGCACCTATACGTACTCATTTCAGAATTTCAAGTCCTCTTTTAGCATTTATTGTCCAGGTAAAACTGTTTATCTGGACCAAAGTAAATATGAACAGCAATTCTGACAGGAGACAGATGACCCAAACACACCTCTCAGGGCCCCATATGCAACAAATTCAGGTAAAACCACAATCAGCACTGATTTACTTGGACAAGTTCAAGTCTGGGTCTGAAACTGTCTTCATTTTATTTCACAAGAAAATGCCAAGACACTTTAAAACTCAAGTCACACGAACCTTTCTCTAGAGAGTACCCTTCAGATACTAAATTAATTTTAATGAAGCTGTGGAGTACCTTGTGATGGACTGTACCTGAGTTTTACTACTGCAACCTAGCCTATACGCGAGAGGATTTACTGCACAGTGCCATGTTGCCCATCTTGCCAGCTTTGTATCCAGAGCAGGAGAGCTATACTAAAAGACAGACACTGACACCAGTTCACACCTACTCCTGGGTAGGAAAGGGCAGAACTTCAGTCTAACGAAATATAAAACTTTCTTACTTGCTGAAGCATTGAACTTTTCCAGCAAATGAACTGAGAGATTCCCAATACATTACTAAAATATTGGGCTAATACCAGAGGGCATTTTCCCTGTTATTTTTCATGTCCATGAACCTCTGCATGTCTGGATTTTGGCCAAGTCTGAAAACAGAAGTGCCAAGGAACATGCGAGAGGCTGTTCTCCTGACAATTCCAATTTGGCTGGTTGCTGGAAGTGACAGAAATCCCTAGAGAAAACCAGTGCTAACAATAGTTCATTGCCCAATATACAGACACAAGATGCACACTGCCTACCACAAAAAAAAAAAAAAAAAAAAAAAAAAAAAAAAAAAAAAAAAATCAGGAAATATTTCAACATTGGGGAAAAAAAGTTGGAATAAAATCGAGAGAACATATATTTAAAAAAAAAATAAGAAATCCTCTACGCTTTATAAACACACATCAAATAAACTAGCAGCAGTGGTAGTTGTAGTGGCAGTAATGATGATGATGATGTCAGAAAGCCACGATCACTGTTGCTGCATTCATACTTCATTCTCACAAATTTTAAAAAATCTATCTGAACTTCTAAATCATTAATTTCCATTAATATTTATAGAAAAAAAATATCTTGCTTTATTTAAAGGTTTTAATCCAAAGTTTTCAGTCTACAGGGCACACAATGATAATTGCTGCTATGTTCTCTGTAATGATAGAGTCCTTTCCCTGTACAAAATAAGCAGCTTTTTCCCACTTTTTCTTTCTTTATACAACTCAGAGGCTCAAAGAAGATAATTACAAACAATGCCTGAAGAATGGTTCAGTTAATGTTAATTTATACAACAAACTAATTACTACCAAATGGTAAAAAATCACATGTGGAAGTTCCTGTCTCCCACGCACACAACTAAACCAGCAGCCATCTGTCTCAGCCTGGGAGCTCTCAGTGACAACCGAGGGAAGCAAGGCAAAGGATGAATCCAGATACACTAGCTGCTTCTTCTGACACAAAATCGTGGCATTTAAACACCAGGATCTGTATGGTGATCTTAACAGTGGCATTTTTTTCCCTTTCATTTATAAAACAAACAAACAAAATACTGGCATCTATAACTACCTCTCTATCTAAATTTTATCTCAATCCCAAGAACTTAAGATGAGGTCTAAAATGCCTACATCTATGAGCTGTAATTCTTCCTCCCATCAATTTCTATACAGTACTCTCTATAATGTCCTTAACGTACTGCCTATCAGAAAGCATGAGGTCAGAGAGTCTTTGAATCTGCTTACAGTATGTTAGACATCACAATGGTTGGGTTTTTTTAACAATTTTTTCCACAACCTGAGAAAGCAATTTTCTCCAAAACCTTGAAAAATCAAAGTCAGTACAATTGTTAAACACTTTTATAGGATGCTCATTAAAAACTGACAGAGACAAAATAGCTGGGGACAAATCCTGAAGCATTTGTTCAGTTTAAAGTCTCATTGAATTCAATGTGAGTGTTACTTTATTGAGGACTTCAATACGAGATCCTTTACATGAATAAGGACCTTGGCATTTTGACTGTTAATTATTCTCTGATTAGCTTGCATCTAGTGAAACAAACTAAACACAATATTATCCCCTAAGCTCTGTTCAAGAAATCTCAACTCCAATATTCTCCTCTCCCTGTGAGATCAGAACTCCAACAGTCATCAAAGAAAGTGCTGTACATGAATAGGAGTGAAATATCAGAGTTTAGATTCACAGTACAGATTTCAGAGGAGAAGGTTTTTTTCCCTAGCAATAAAAACTTACAGATCTTTCTATGTCTGAATATAAGGCAAAATTCTCTTACTGTGGAATGGCCACTAAGTATCTTATTTAGACCAGGACCCCCTCTTACATTTGTGTGACTCACACACCAGTTCCAAAATGCAGCCTTATGACTTTAACAGAAAGAGATGAGCCAGGCTAAGGTAAAGAGTGAAGATCTTTTAGTAAAGACTAAATGTCTATGAACTTGTGTTTCTGAGTATTTATCTCCCCACAAAAGAAGAGTATGTTTCAGATGGCCTGAAATGATCACAGAGGAGGAACAAGTGTTACAGCAATTTAAAACAAGGTCCCTGTAATCTCATATTCATGAAGTAACACAGACATTATTTCTATATGGCAAGAACAGTATTGACAGTTTAAATGAAGTAAACAAGAAGGGATCACAAGAGAATCTACATAACCAAACAATAATGCCTAATTATTCCTCATTCATAATCCTTAACAGAATTACAATATATATATTTATATATATATAAATTCAGGAAAATGATTCTTGCATACAGCCAAGAGCATAAAATTTTAGATAATAAAATATATTCACTGAAGTGAAGGAGGAAGAAGCAATTTTCCTGTCACTCAGCCTTATTTCGCCATCTTTTTTTTTTTTTTTTTTTTACCATTAGGTTACATCATCAACAGCTGTTCTCTATGAATGGAGACTTAGAATCCTTCATAAGGATTTCACCTTGTTTCACAACATTTTCACTTTTTTTATGTACATGTTATAAAAGATGAGCTACTATTTAAGTTTTCATTCCTCTTCTGGAGGTGTGGGGGGGGGAGAGGTCACAATCCCAGTATACCAAGAGCTGGACTTTGCTGTAACAAGTGAACTACGAGAGCTTTTGACGAGGGGTTGGTGTGTGAAACGAACCAGAGTGCTGTATCAGTGTGTGGGATGAGACAAAAAAGGAAGGGTCATTCACTACAGCGTGTGTGGCAGAAAAACCTGTATCTGAGGGGATGCTTTGGACATCTTGCAGTCTTTGGGCTGTGACTGACGTCAGGCCTCTTCCCTCCTCTTTCACCCCAAGTAGCCTCAAGCAGCTCTCACAGCCAAAAGTCTGCCTCTAATTTTAGTTCCTACTCCTGGCACATGTTGTGTCCTAGATCACTGAAAGCCTTGAATTAACACACTAAGACCCAGTATTAAGCTAAAGAACTGACAGCTTTATGGAATGCATTCAGCTGGGGAGGAAAGCTACCTGGGATTGCCTGAAGAATCCCAATGCCCTCTTCCAGTAGGAACAACATTTGGAGAAAAAAATAATAATATTTGCTCAAACAAATAAATCCCCACTAGCATTTCTACTATCCCAAGATTAGTGAGATTGCAAAGGTGCATCCTAAGAAGAGAAAGTCTGAAGAATGCTACAGCACATCTTTTACCTCCCTTGAAGAGTTACGCAGAAAAGCTTATAAAAGTTGTCTCCCCGTTTCATTTTCCCACACTGGTCCCTGTTTATGCAAATGCAGAAGGTATCTTCCTTCTTCTTCTTTTGATACTTTTTCACCTCTATTTATGCTTAAAGGGACCTGTCTACTAAAAGGGCTGAAGCAGATGAGTTAAAAAACGGCCATACATGTTTGCTCCTGAAAATGCTTAGGAGTGTTGCAGTTGATAGATTTAGTCTGATTTCTGATGAACATTTATAAAGTACAATATAAGAAGATCATTTGTTAGCAACGACATCTGAGAAACCAAGGATGAAATGGAACTGGCAGCTGAACTCTCTCTCTCTAGCACCTTAATGGCAGTTTGCTCTGTGCTATATTTAAGGCATAAAGCCACCACAAAACCAAAAACTAAGAGTCTACATTAGAAAAATTGGGAAAATTTTGCAGTCTGACAATGTAAGAAAGCACCTTTTTGTCTTCTGTGGGCCCCATTACTTTAAAATACTGTATAACATCCACTGGGTCCTGTGCTCCCCCATTCAGTAACCTGTCTAGCAATAAAATACTGGTAGAAATGGTAATGTAATAACACGACCATCTCAAAAGGACTGCATTTTTATTTTTTTTTCAACAGACAGAACATGTTACAGCCTAAACCCCTACGTCATGTGTATTACTCATCTAATGATTTTATGGTTAGTTACAGAATGATTCCCAATGACAGCTTCTTAACTCCTCTGAACTCAGATAGGATTGACTTGGCCAAACTTGTAAAGGAAGAATGCATTTTGCCTGGATATGTGTCCCATACCCCCAAGCTTCACAGGAGCTGTGAATCAATTAGATGACACAGCAAGAGGAAATGCATAAAAAAGACTTAAAATAAAATAATCTTCAGTGAAATGTCTCCATATTTAGTTAAACAGCATTGCTGATTAAGGCTGTACATAAGCTCAGTGTGGAATCCAGAATTGTTGCAGCTGAAAATCATTAGCAAAAGCCTGCTGTCCTCTAGTCTCATTTTCATATATTAATTTCACATACAAGGAAAGGAAACTATCTGGAAATACACTGCTTTATTTAAGTCTAGTATATAGACATCCCCAACAAAAATACATTGCAACAAGGCAGTGATCTTACAGGATTGAGTGAATACACAGTAACGACTACAGTTGAAACCATTTCTCTGGTTAGTTTTTGACTTATCTGCCTGTTGGTTTTTTTTTTTTCCCCGCTGGTGCCTGACTCTGTGGGAGATAAGATGCTCGGTTACTGAAATGGGATATGTGTTGTGGGTAAAACAGAAAAGGAAAAAAAAAAAGTTTAGCAAAAAGGAGCAAGGATGCACACAAAACCAAAAGGCTTTCTTCTTCCATGTGATCTTTGTCTCTAGACTATTTAACTTGAGATTGTGTGGGCTGATCTACAGTACAAAACTAATGCAACGTTCCAAACTGTACTGGAAACACAGGGCACTTGGATAACTACTTCCAAGTTGGGAGAGACACCTTCCTTTCTGATAAAGCACTTGGACACCAGTTGTAACTTTGGGGCTGTATAAATCTTTAGTCGTGACCATTCTTGCTTATTGGCAGTGTGATACAATAACTGTATGGGTTTTTTTCACGGTGGGAAGGAAATTTCCCCTTGGGTATGTGGGCTGGGCCTTTGCAACTACACTTCCTAGATTTTCAGAAAAGATTTCTAAGTAATGGCCAAGTAGCATGTCCCATATACAACAAATTGTCTGTGATTGCAGGCATGTATAAAAAGACTGCTGGACTTCAGATTCTCTTCCAGCTGTCATCTCCTGTGCTTCTACTATTTATTCCAAGATTTAATAATTGAATTAATTACAGTTAAAAGGCTCAGATGAACAACTGAGCTTCATATCCTTCCCTGCATGCTGCAGTGTATGATCATGTGTGCTAAACTGCTATTTCTCCCTGACAGGAAGAATCTGGCTCTCCATGTCACACACCTGTGCCTCTCCTTCCTTGTGCTGTATAAGCTAGTACGTTCTATACCTCCAAAAGGCAAGTCTGGGTGCTAATTCTTCATCCGCTGTATTTCTTTGATACAAGCATCTCACCATCTGGGAAATACACGTTTCTAGCACTTTATGACTGCAGAGACTTTGTTGTTACATTTCAGTTCTCTTAATGCTCTTTCTAGGAAAAGGCCTAATCCCTGTCTGCATAGGGGTAAAAAACCAATCCACGTTGGGTTCTTTACAAATCCTGCACAGGGTCAAACGTTACCTGCTTAAAGCTCTTGCATACTCAGCGGGAGTTGTGAACTTACATCTGAGAGCAGAACTTGGCCCACAGCCTTATGAAGTATCTATTAACTCTCCCACACTCAGAAATAAATCAAGACAAGATTCATCTCAAGCACAATGAGCCTAAAATACAAACCATACTGCTCACAAAGAGTAGCCCAGGAATTCAACTTCAGTCGCATGGCTCTCTCTTCATTCCTCTGCCTCACGTCAGTAAAAAGGAGAAGAGGGCAGAAGGCTCATGAAATCCCAGGATGTGGCCAGCACAGGGTCCAACCAGAGTGGAAGCCAGCAGGAACCACAAAAGGTGCACGTTCCCTCTTTCAAAAACACCAGAGTTGAGAAGTGCAGTGGCACATCTCGTTGCCCCTCTGTTCGCTTTGAAATTAATGGTCTTTCTCCAAGTCGGAACGTTCCTCCCCCACAACGCCAATTCTTCCTTGCACAAAGTTGGGAGCAACCACTCCTATTTACACCCTGCCACAACCCTGCATTGCCACCTGTCAATCAGAGCTCCATTTGTCTTCAGGAGAGTGAACAAAGAGGAGGGGGAAGGAGGAAGGTGGGAGGATCTCTGCATTGACCAAAAATGTTTGGGGTGGAAAGGCGTGGGGGAGAAAGAGGGAGAGCGAGATGGAGATAGATTAGAGGGTAACAAACTAGAGAGGAAGATAAACAGAGCCAAAAAGAAAAATGTCCTTTGTTCATTTAAATGGCTCTCTGCTCCCAAGCCCTCTGCATGACTAATGCCACGCCGTGGTGTGTAAACCTCTTGGGCACATAACACAAACAAAGCATAAGTCGGCCTGAACAAACAAAGGCCTAAGCAACAGTGATTGAATTCATCTTAAAACAACAAATCAATTCTTCCCTATTAATGCCCTAAATACCAGCGTAGGAGCACTGTCCTGTTGTAATAAACAGCCATGTGTTCAATTACCGTCTGTTTTCCCAACTACTGCTCTCTTCAGTAATTACACCATGCAATGCATTCTACATTGACATTATATTAATGTGCTGGGAGGAGAGATCTTAAATACGAATTAAATCAAGGCTAAACATCTCAGAAAGCCTTACCAAGCCACGCAAGTGCTAACAGGGCATTCTTCAGCAGAAAGCACAGACTGATTTTCCTTTTGCTCACTTTTCACTTTCATCCCCCGGCTAAATACATTAAAACACAAGCTTGAAAAAACTCTATTGCCCCAAAGACCACCACAGTAAACCTTTCATAAGCTCTTTAAATGTCCACTTCACCTGTACAAGATCACTGCTCCATGGGGAGCGTTTCGCAAGTATCCGCTTACGTCACATCAGCTAAACAGCAATGACAAAATCCCTTCAACAACAGACAGGTGACAACAAAGTGAGACAAAAGAAACAAAAGCAGAAAACTTTCTGGACTGAGACAAATGCAGGAGAATAAAAGTTTAAGAGAAGGTTTCTTACCCTTTTGCACAACCGTCAAACAACTTCTATTGACTACTGAATAGCACACAGCAAACAGACCAAACAAAAGATATGATGAAAGATCTGTTTACTTGTACAGGGCTCCTTCCCCACCCCACCCCCCCACCCCCCAACCTTTCTTTCCACTTCATATACACCCACACTGCACCGTTTGCATTGTGTTGTTAAATAACCAATAGCAACCCAGATGAAACAGTGGAAGGGTTTCTATGATGCTGTCAAGCACCAGACAGATGCTTGGCAGTGTCAATATGGTTCTTTATATTTGGGTTGTGCTAAGGTTTGAAATGAAAAATAAAATAGGAATAATAATACTGAGAGAGAGAAAGAAAGATGGCAACAAGTTAGTGCATGGACATGCAATAAATTTTTAATTCAATGGAGTATCTTCCTACCTGCTGGGTTTTACTTCAGTGATTTGAACTGTTATGGAAACAGATAAAAAAAGCTTTGCTTTCTGCTTGTGCACTGGATCGCAAGAATTACAACAGAAAGCAAAATCAAATTCTGGGGGTGTTAATGACTGCACATTTCTAGGCCCTCTAGAATGGGCTCATAGCTTTCTGTTGCAAAGACATGCCAAGTATGTCTAACACATGAAGTACGGTAAAAATTCCAAAATCTGTTTCAAAATAAAATGCCCTAGGTGCTGCAAAACTTTTCTGACTGAGGCTTCAGAAGACACAGAAGTTTGCACATTTGGAGGATTTCAAGTTTGAAAGCTTTTCTAAAATATTACAGTTTACCCTCAAAACCACAGTGCATAACATTCAGATGCATATAAGTGTCTTTTTAACAACTGCTCGTTTGTCCTTCTCAGGTCATTAGATACAAAAACACCCCTGAAACCTTTCCAGTTTTGAAACTCATTTTCATTTGACTAGTTTGAATTTTTTCATTTCAGCTGCCAAACCAAGTCAGGAGAAAAGCTGTTTCCACCTGACCCAAAATGTTTTATTTAAGCCTAATTTAAATGTTTTCACTTCTCTTTCAGATTAATCATCTTAAACATCTAAAAACAAAAAATATCAATTCCAATGGAACATTTTGTCTAAAAATGTTGACTGTTCCAAATTTTCTAGTCTTTTTGGCTAAAATTAACTTGTTGAATTGCTAAATGGTATCAAGCCTTAATTACTATTTAACAGGTTTTAGGGTGGTGTGTCGCCCCCCTGCCCCTTACTCTGTTTTGAGTGCATTTTGGATTTATACATTACAGTATAGAAATCACACGCATATAGCATGTTTTCTCCTGAGGCAACATGGAAACCACAATACAATTAAACTGTATGAGAAGAAAATATGATGAAAGGAGTCTGCCGGTACAGCTTAATTTACAATGCGGGAGATGTATACAATTATGTGAAAGTGGCAACGTTCAAACCACCTTAAAAATATCGATGTTAAACAGACAGTAACTAATAAAAGTAAGCAACAGCTTCAAACTTAAGAGTGTTTTTACAAGGCTACTTCATTAGCTAAATAAGCAAGTGGGAGTTGCTGCAAATGTCGCTCCCTGCCATACTAGAGGCTTTCCCTTGCTTCTGGTAAACAGAAGACACAAGACAGCCTTGTGAATAGCTCATGGCACAGACTGAGATCTAAAGCTAATCAGACAGGATGATAGGTCATCTTAATCAACTTCAAAAAGCCAATCCACATGCTCATCCCAGCTCCTCGCCTCTCCTTCCCTGATCACCCCCTCCCTCATTTGGCCGCATTTTCCCCATCCCCCTCCACTTCCCACAAATTGTGCTGTTAAGAAAGAACATGGGGAGCCCTTCAGGTCTCAGCATCCTGGGCGCAGGTGGTGGGGAAAACTTTGAAGTGAGCTCTCCACTAACTCTAGAGCTGGCCGTGCCTCCTCCATAAGCAGCTCTTATTAAAAAAAAGACCAAGTATCCACTAGAACAAAACCAAGCAGGCCTATTTAATTAGGGCAAATGCTTGATATCCACTTCTTCATGTTAAACCACACAGTCACACAAGCCTGGGAGGTCTGATTAATTTTAATATGCACGGTCGTGACAAGCGCCTCGGGGGTAAGAGAGAGGGGGGAAAAAATGCCACAAACCCTGCTAGCTTGACAAATAGGTTTCAGCTAAATGTTGTGTATGTTGCCCAGATTAAGATGTTACTATTCAGCAAGGGCTTGAACCTTTAATATGAGGGACAAGAGGCCTGAGAAACAGGTGGCTCGCTCTTCACTCTTGAATAAATGACATCCCCAAAAGCTGTGCCACATAAACATAGAGAAAGAGCTGGCACAATCCCTCATGTATATTTGTATATTACCAGTCTGGGTCAGAGGTTTCTCCAGCAGTGATCCAAGGACTGAAATGAGGCTCAGAAAGCTAATGGCTTTTCTGGGGGAGGGGGAAATGTATTAAAAAAAAAGAAAAGAGAGTGAGAGCGCGCACAAAAAAAAAAAATGAAGGTAGACTGCAAATTGATCTAGCTGGAATACACTAGGGGCAACAGGCATATAAAAATTATGTAGGGGTAAGAGTGGCAGCAAGTTTTGAAACCCCCTGTTGAAACGAATAATGGCTATTGAACAGTCTGGCTACATAAGGAATTAGGGGCAGGCAGGAGCTCAAATGATTATTTTGGTCTTGGTGAACCACTTACGTGCTGCATTGTAAAAGATGGGAAGTGAGAGATCAAGCATTTTGCTTTAGCTGCTGCTCATCCAATATTATGGAGTGAAGGTACTCTGGAAGGAAATTTTAATTATGGAGTTCTGTCACAGAAGACTTTCATTCTGAAACAGGGAGGGGGAGAGCGGCTGCATCTTCTCTCCAAAAGCACAAGTTTCCTAAATCTCACTTGACCATAATGCTTTCTTCTATATTTAAGATGCTGTATCAGCACCTCAGGTGCCTTTATCAAAAGAGAAAAGAAAAATCCAAAAGCTACAAACCTTTGAGGATGTAAGCAAGACAGACTTGGAAGGGAATCTAAGCAAATTTTGAAAACATGCATTGAAATAAACTGTGACTATCAGGCTAAACTATTAGGAAGGAAAACACTTTAAAACTGAAGGTGACAAATGAATAAACTTCGGTTTGAGCAAGTAAGAGCTGGCAGGGCTTCAAACTACGCTACCTCTGTTCTAGAGTTAAAGCGCTTGTTAATAAAGGTTTAAGCTACTACAGCATTAAACAGTGGCTTTTCTTCATATAGGCCTACTTCATAAATTTTATCTTTTAAATTCTTTTAGATTATTTTTTATTTTTATCAGCAGTACATGAATGCACGTTTCCATATGGCAGGGTCTTTGAAAGAAGTCCATGGAAGTTTGATGCTGTTTGCTCTATAAGAAAAGACACACTTTCTGGGGACAGACTGCATAGATGAACATGGAACCACGACGCACTTGGAGCATCCTTCCACAGCAGCAGTGGTCTATGAACAAAACTTAAAAGTACTCAACTGCAAAGTATCCTTGTTTGTCCTTCAGTAGAACAGCATTACAAAGCCTCTTCAACATGTACTTTGTCAAAGGGACAGTGAAGAACCAAATAAAAGAAATTCAAACCTCAACCAATTAGAGTATCCTTAGGCTCTTCCCGAATCTGTTCACTTTATTTCTTCCCGTCTCATCAGATGTGATTTAAAAACTAGAGACTGCATGTCAAAGATCTCCCCTTCTTGTGCCCATTAATGATCTGCTTTGGAATTTATGGCTTGAGAAGAGGGAGACCTCTTTATTTCTTTACAAGATATGTTGATTAAAAGTTTGATAATAGTAGAAGATATTCTGGGATCTTATTTCAACTAAAGAGCCTGAATTCACAATGTTTCACATTTATAGACTACAGAACTGCTTAAATAACAGCCATTTAAATTACCATATGGACAGGTGGTGTGATTTATAACGTAAACTTAAACATCAAACAACAATAGCCTTTGGGGGATGTTCAGAAGACAAAAAGCATGCCCAAGAGGCCTTTCTCATCCCTTTCTTTCCAACAAGGTAATTACTTATAGTAGTGCAGCATATTCTAATACAAGGCTCTCATACTCCCATTGCTTGCTAAAACTCACATTGCCTGCAAACATACATATTACCTGTTTACTAAACACCTGAGGTTAATTGTTCCTGCTCAGAAGACCTAAGGACTACTACACTGAAATTATAGAGTAGGAACAATATTAAACACTACATCAACCAAATTCTTGTGTGTGTGTGTTTTTATATATATTTACATCTAAATATATATAACACATGCGTTTTATGTACATCTGTGTACATGTATTTATATAAAATTCAAAGTATTTATTTAAATGGTCAAACCAAATTGAGTTTGAGAGGTTCTTATTTTAGAGAATGAGCCACGCCGATGAATGAGTGTGCTCCCACACGCACACATTCATATGAACAGTCTCTGTGGTAAGATAGATGCCCATATGAATCCCTTTATTGAGAATTCCTACAAATTCTGTACAATAACATAGATCTGGACTCAGAAGATACAGCATAGAAACTTGAAAGATAAACAGATACATAACCTGTTACAAACATATACTGTCAAAATGGAAAAAGGAGATTGATTCTTAATTAAAAGTTAGGACATGCAAAGAGCCAGTGCGTACTCAGGCTTATTCTAAAAATAAGAGAGAATTTACTTGTTTGCCTATTTCTTTTGCAGAAGCCAAGCCATACATTTAGAGGAAGGGCTAAACAGATTTCAGAGATTTAATTTTCCACAAGCCCAGGCCATAAATTAAAATATAGCAATCCAATCCCATTAATAGTGCAAGAAAAAGCTAAGTGGGTGCTTTGGTCTTTGCTTTCATGAACTTGTGTCAAGCTCAGTGACTTCAAAGAGATTTCCATTTCATTTCTACAAATGAGGAGAACAGACAGACAGAGAGTCTCTGCCATCCTCTGATGCCTTAAGAAAACAGAAGAAAAACATGCCTGTATCTCATTCGCCTAATGATTTTAGCTGCAAAAGGAATCCCATGGTCGGCAGACAACCCTCAGGGCAAGGGCTTGAGGTCTGTCACAGTATATAAGGATTCTCCAAACCCACTCCATTATCTTCATTATTGTATACCAGGAATAAAAGGGGACTGACTCCCCTTCTGAAGTTCAAGTTAGAAAGAACAGAATGTTTCATGTAAAATAACATTGTGTGACTTCAATAATAGGTTTATGCCTCTGGGGGCCTAATACTAAAGCTGCATATAAGGATTTTCCGCAGAATTTGAGAAAAGAAAAAATGACCACTGTATTTACAATGAGTAAAATTCCACAAGTTTTAGATTCACCAAAACGCTCTATGTCTCTGTGTCAGTGTGACTCATTGTCATTCGCATACTTCCATACAGCAGGAGTAAAATGGCAAGTTTGAGGGCGGTGCGGAGAGCACGGAGCTTTAGAGCAAATGAAAACAAAAACCATATGCATAGGCAAAGAGGAGAAAGTAACAAGCTTTTCAAAAGTTCTTAGGAATAAACAGATAGCATCACTTCCTACAGGGGACATTGACCAAGGGCATATATACAACAAATCAACATGGAAACCATTTATATGAACAGTGATGCTTCCCTTGTCAGCTCATGTGTGTGTACATGTATGTGCTTACACATATGAGCACATACATGTGTCCATTTGTGCACTCTGAGCAGTATGTTTCATAACACTCTAAAAATACTTGTCTTTTACTGACAACTTTACTAAGTGTTAACTCTTACTTTCTAACAAACATGATTTAAGAAAACCATTTACCTTGTATCAATACATTTTCTTAAAAACAGTCAGACCTGTTATCAATATTTTGGAATATCTCACTTGTCCTCAAAACCCGTTCCAGAGAAGAGAAGTCTTCTCCCTGACTGATACGAGGTTCGGATCAAGACCTGAAGTTGTCTACCAGCCTTTCTCTTGCTTCTGGTTTTGAAGAAACAGGCCATTTGAAAGAATGCTTCAAAAGCCAATTTCCCACAGTAATTCAGAAGATAATTTCAAACAATAAAAACAGAGCAAACACAGCCCATTGTACAAGTTAAATAATATATAAACTTTTGAGTACACAGAGAAATGGAAATCTGGCTCATATCTGGTCTTTGAAAGATTCACAGGAAATTGATTTAATTAAACCTCAGCTACTGGTGCAAATGTTTCCCTTTCTCCCCAAAGGGAAATAAAGTATTATATTATTGTTGTTGACATAATGCAGCAAAGCCTAACCAAGATTCCTGGTCTTCTCCTACAAAGCTCTACAAACTAGCAAGACTAAAAATTATCACTGAAATACACAGTGAACATATATTGTTGAATTGTTACCTACATGTACTACCAAAGCATTCCAACTTATCACTTATCTTATTCACAGGGAAACTCATTAATATGACCTGACTAGCAACCGGTGATGACTGACAACTTTACTTCAGCACTATGTGAAGAAGACATGACAGTAAGTAGATTTTCTGCTGGAGTTCAAACAGAGAAGACACTGCTTACAGTAGTACATGCTTCTTTTAGGCAAAAAAACCCCAGACCCTCGCATTTGTGGAGGATCTCTAAGAACAGTCTTGCCATCTGCATGCAGAAATATTTTTTTTTTTTTAATTAGCCACTCTAAAAACAATCATGTTGGCTGAAGGGGGGAGGGAGATTTGTCAAAATGATGTATTTGTCCCTCACCACCTTTCAATGCTCTTATGCAAGTCTAATTTTCTTCCTAGCCAGCTCACCTCTCTGGCCTCCTTTGTTTCATGTCCCATTTCCCATTCTCTTCTAACTTCTGAACTTTTGTTAGTTCGCTTTTAAGGAGAAAGGGGAAAAAAAAAACCCTAACCCTTTCCTATTCACTTTTTCCTGGACGGGGAGTAAGCAGAGACATGAATATGGCACCCTCATAATGATTTAACTAGGGCTTAATGAAATTTTCATCACAACCTGCTGTTCATTTTAATGGCCTTTGAAAGACAATAGAACAATGGCTAGAGGGAAGAAAAGATTTTCTGTTGCATGCATTTGCAAAGCCCAACATTCAGTTGCTCCCCCTCCTCTCTCTCTCAATCTCTTCACAAAGCTGTAGATCTTTTGTTTGTACTGTATATTTTCATTTTAGTAGAGCTGAGATAATGGACAGGCTCTGTAACCACTCATGTCTATCTGTGTCCTTTTCTTAATGGAGTCTGTGCAGCTTGTACAACCTCATACTCAACAGAGTATTTATACATCACCCAGAACCCCCTGTTCTTTCCTCTCTTGTATATGAAAAGTCTGGTCTCCTTCCCTCCCACTCCATACCATATACAGGAAAGATCTTTTCCATTCAAAAGTACAAGGTAGGTCATGGCACTGACCGTTAAGTCAACGTAAATGCAAAGTAAAATGCTATGATTATACGTAATATTCAAAAAAAATGCTTAGACAAAGAATTTGTTTCCCAGCAGCCCCATACTGCACACTCCAGTCAAGAAGAGAAAACTAATTTACCATCCTGTTATGCTCACGTATGTGATGGTGTGGCTGTGTTTGCACCTGTACTTTCATTCCAGTATGCAGGTTGTCCTAAAATTTTCTTGTAGGTGCTGTCAGTTCATGCTTCAACACTGAGGTGGGCTCTGAGGGCCATGCTTTTAAACATTTGAAACAGATTTCTACAACAGGATAGGTGAGTGTAAATGAAAATAAAGCCTTAGTACTGAGCATTAGGGAACAAGGCTCAGCATGTTCACACACCACCAACTGGCTCACAGTCCCCTGAAAATCTAGCTGTAGATATGCATGCTGGATACCTATTGAGAATACAGTTAGAACTTCTTCTTCCAGTCAGGGGTTTGAATCTGTCCCAAATAGGTAGGAACTGATAATCTTACTTAAAAGCAAGCTGTTCTGTGGCTTCTCAGAAGCGACATGTTTGGTTTTAGTCTCTGCCCACAGAGCACAAGTGGCATTGCCACCAACTGGACATACAGTCTCAAAACCAAACTGATTCTCCAGGGATGATGCCTATATGCCATGGTTGAAACTTACTGACCAGGTATAACGTAGAGAAAGCCCATAGTGTTTCTGTTTGTATGGGACCTGCACTACATGACATAACAGGACGTGTTCCACACAAAAGCTTTAATGAATTCCAGATTTAACTTCTTACCTTTGAAATAATGACATGTCTACTAGATAACTTCACAAAAACATTGATATTAATGATAATGTTGCTTTTTGCTCTAGAAATGGGGGAGGAAGGAGTAGTGGTATAGATAACCCCCAGGCTGTTAGAGTTACAGCGTTCATTGTACCCATGTTGAGGAGGCTGCTGTGTCTACTACAACCGTGACAAAAAGACTGTTATGTCAGACAAAGGCTCTCATTCGGGAGAAGCTAAAAATGTTAGCTATGATGGGATATTGCTGATAATTATCTCAAATGTAGACAAGAACTATTAGTTCTTTACTTTGATTTTGCTAGCAAGAAAAAGCACGTGGAGCAGAAAATGGGAAGATTAAAAAGTATATGCATCCAAAGAATCTGCAGAAAAGAAAACAAAACAGAAAATTTTTGCCAGTTTCCCAGGCCTTACCTTCTGGCTCATTTTTTATGAGCTCTTCCATTTTTCTTTGCTTAAGGGTGTCTACAACATCCGCTAGGCTCCCTTTGCGCCTTTCAGGGGTTCCCAGGGCCGTGCTGGACAATGATTCTCCACTCTGACGCCCACCTTCTTCTGCCTTCAAGGGTGAGGTAGATGAGTTGTGCGGGGCAAATGAAGACATCACTTTATTGCCATCAACTTCCTGAAAGAGGAGAAAACCAAGATGAAATATTTCTTTCTTTTCTTAAAGAAGAAAAAAATAAAGATTGGAAAGAAAAAACAATCCTTTGTTCTTTGACTTCATTGCTGTTTGTTCCTCTGTTGAAACCTTTAAAAAGGCATGCAATGCTTCAAAAACACCCAGAACAAAGCCCATCCATAAAGCATAAACCAAGATTACAGCCTGAAGTGAACAAAGATTAGCTTGCAAGAGAAACATAAAATACAGTTTTTGCCTAATTGAGAAGAAGTGGTGTACTCGTAGGTTTCCTAATAACAATGGTATTGATTACCTTTAATTGTTTGCTCTTTTACAGCTTTCTTTCGAAAAAATCTTCAATTTTTACAAGGACCATTAATTTCCTGACTTTAGAAGGTACTTAATGCCTTGATGGCTAGTTGTTGTAAGAAATGAAATAGTAACTAAGTATTAAATGCCCTTTGCCATATGACTTACTTTAACTCACAGTTCAAGCAGTTCTCCCATCTATAAAGGATGAAACAATTGTTTTCTGTTTTCTAATTACCTTTCTATTCTCCTCTTCCATCTCATACCTCCAGTTCTTGCAGAGACATTATTTTTCACAAAGGTGGTCCTAATGACTTTCACTGGCAGCACAATGGCAAAACTCTGTGACTTCCCAGAACGTACACACAATCCTCCTTATGTGAGAGCCCACAGAGGTCTACTCATTAATTTTAATGGAAACCAAAACTGGTTCCAGCATCTTCAAACTTGCCTTCATTAACATGAGAGCCTTCTACTCCACGCCTCCTTCAGCATAAAGCAATGTTCTCTGCGTATGTTCCTTTCCCCTTTCATGTCTCTTTTGTATCCTACCTTTCTGTACACATCTCTGAAACCTTTTTTCCCTTTGCTAACATATGCCATCTATACTTGGCAAAACTTAGGTCACTGTCTCTGAACAAAGCTTGCTGCAGGGTACATACAATGCATAAAACAATGCTGCAAACATGAACAATTTTTATTTTGATCACATTCTCCAGAAGTTTTGTGGGTTTTTTCTTTTTCATTATCCTATCCCCTTACATTTTTGCACTCTATATGTTTAATGAATATTATTTCTAAAAAAGTCACTGGATCATCTTGTGATCCAAGTTACAGACTTGGCTGAAAAAAATCTTAATTTTTAAATTGTTTTCATTGTATAAGGTATGAAAGTGACACATATACTCTTTTTAGTGGTTTGTGTTGTATTTCTAGCATTTTATTCCTGAGTAATTTTTGGTTTATCTTGTTTAATAAACCCCAATATTTCAGAAAAAAATTTGTCTTTTCATAAATAGAACATAAATTGCTAAAAGTTATCTCAATAAAATTTGGATAAAGCAACATGAAAGATATGCAGTAAAGAACGTGTTTGTTTTCACAGACTACTTTGTTTCGGCAAAAAGATTACCTTTGGTTGAGAAAACTTTTAGTGCAAACAGTTTTGAGCTGCTTGAATGTGTTATACTAGTGAATAAATTCCCTAACAGAATCGGATTTAACTGAGATTACAATCTGGGCCATCATATGCCCCAAAAGCCAAACCCAGTGATGTTAATGACAGACTTTCTACTGACGTCAATGAGCTTTTGACCAAGCCCTAAAAAATTTTCCAACTTTAGTCAACAGACATGCTCTTTTTTATTTCTTGCAACTCCCTCAATTTTTGTTCTGCACTTGGAAAATTACTAGTTGCTAACACCAGACTTAAAAAATTAGTTGGAGCCAAACACAATTTTTTTCACATATATAGACCTGAATAAACTGTTTTTTAACACGGATACAGACAAGCAAAGTATTTTAACTTCAGTATCGGTTCAGATTTATCTAACATTCAAACCCATTATCACCAAGTGGCAATTTTTTTCCTACAGAAAAGGCCAAAACAGGAAATAAGTTGAAAGCTGCTTATTCACACTTTGAAGACGGATAAGCAAAATACCATCCTTAATTACAGTTCTTAAATTCATCTATACTATACTATCAATTATGTATAGGAACAGTATTGTTCCTAATTTTACCAGGAACTAGTTTCTTGGGTTTATTCCAAAGTGGGCCCCAAAGACACTCATGTTTCTGTGTATGTCACACATTGGTCACAGACACAAAATAACTTGCAACAGCTGCCTAAACCTCAGGAATCACAACTGCTGTCTCCATGTACATTTTGGGTACATGCAAATGTTTTTATATGTACAAACATATTATGACTATAAAGCAAATTTGTCAGAAAAGGCATAGGAACACAAGGATTGAATGATATGTAAAGTAATAGAAGGAGACTTTCAAAATCACAAATTGCTTGGCATTCAAATGGAACCCACAAGTATTTTCAAAACTACTAAAATTTCCCTCCCTCTCTTCCTGGGGAAAAGGAATTGTGAGGGGGAGAGGGCAAGACAGTAGTTTGTGGGTAAAGCATCATGAAAGGACTCTGGATACTCAGCTCCTATTCTATCAAATGTTCTGTGTAACCATGGAGTAAGTCACTTTTGTTTTTGTATTTCAGTTTCCCACCTGTAAAACAGGCACAAAAGAAGTAATTTCTTATACCGTAAAGGTCTTGGAATGATAAACTCATTAATAACACAGGAATGTCCTGCTACGACAATGTTGGCTAAAAGCATTTGTATAGTACCACAGTTAAGATGACTCCTTAGCTGGACAAAAAAAGAAAAGGAAGTGTTCTACACTGTGTCTACACAGTTGTTTTTTTTTAAAGATAAATTATATATTGAAATATACATCTAAGTAATGATCTCCAAAACAAAATGTTTCCTCAGACTGCTCTTGTTAGGTGTGCATGTATGCACTGTTTGCATATCACGTACACAGGCTATTTATACACTTGTGGGGTTTAAGATACACTCCACTTAATCAAAACACATATACAGTAGGGGAACAGCTGCAATCACATCTCAGTGGGCTAAATTACAGTACACCAGTGAATTATTCATTCAAAAAGATCTGTAGCAATCACACATTCATTGCGTGATTTGCAATCTAAGAGGAATCCTCTCCTTGCCATACCAGCCGATGTGCGCACACATCAGCTACTGATGTTGGTGAGAGTTCAACACGCATCCTCCAGCACACCAGCTCAAGAACCTGTCTTCCCCACTTGTCCATGATCCTTTTATTCTGTCCTGCAGAACAACAACCTGAAATGCTCAACTGTTACCTTGGCTTTCATTTCACACGCCTCTTTTATTTTGCTTTCTTATGCTATTACTGGGGAAAGCGAAAAAACTTTCAACGATTTGGATTTTTACTTTTACCATGTAAAAAAAAAGATACTTCCACTTAAAACCTACCCATGTCAATGGCTATACAAAGCCACAAAACTTCTAGCAAGGAAAATCCTCTGATATTACATATGATGGTTTAACCATTGCCCTGAAAACACTCAGAGAAATCCTTCATGGTAAGAAAGATATGTCAGCAACAGTTTAAAATTAATCCCCTGAGAAGGAAGTTCCCTCCCAACAAGTGAGATTTAGCAGGTTCCTTTTTTGAAAGGACAAATTCACATGACTTTTTTCCGTTAACTGAGAGAAAAGCGAAGACACGGTAGAGGCTGGTATTAAAGAACCGAAGTATCTACTACTGACACTTTAAAATTAAGTCCATCAAGCCACACATAAGACCTCTCTCTCAGTCACCAAAACAGTGGAAAAACAAACACTCTTTTACCAGAGCACAGTGTCTCTCAGCTGTGTAACCATTTCACCTGTTCAAGTTTGATTACATTCCAGCCTCTGGCACTGTTAATCCTGGTAACAGTTTTATGCAGTTAGCAGCTGCTTCATGGATGGGGCCCTATTGTTCATTTGCATTGCGAATTGCTCTGCTAATGTGTGCTGGCACAACATTTCATCGAACTCTGAGCTGGGATTGTACTCACCAACACCTGATGCTGCTGCTTCTTGCTTTCCCCACTTCGGAAAGGCAGACAAGGACCTACACAGATCCCGCTGAATCAAACACCCAGGGCCCTTCTTTCTCCCCCTAACAACAGCAACAAAAAAACAAGGACTGGCCCACAGTTTGTGTCTTCTGCTTCTGTTCCACGCTAGGAGCCGCAGGAAGGCTTGCTCATGTACAAGAAAGTTGCCTCTGTACTGCCAAACAGCTTTCCACCTATGGAGGAAATACCTCTTCCAAGGTTTAATGATAAAGCAGGCTTCTGCCCTTTCAGGATGAGGTCAATAATCTTCCTTTGTTAATCTTGGGCAAGCTTTACTTAATCTAGCCCCCTTGTCACCTTTGTGATTGACAGGAAAAGTCATGTCACTGGACAATGGACTTATCCTCAGTGAGCAATATCTTTTTTAAAGATTACACAATGTTACCCTTGCTCTCATAAAAAGTGCAAACATTTTGCTGTTAAAAGAAACTATTCATTCCAACTGTATCTTTCAAATTGTCTCTCTCTGTTCCCAGGGTCCGACCGAGGCCTATTTCAGTTCTACAGGGGGACAGTGAAGCAGATTGCACTTGGTGAGATTTCCAAAAAAACTCTCAGTGCCCTAAATAGATCTCACCTTCTTCCTCACCCAGAGGTGCACATTACTCTTATTCTGCAATTAAATTAAGACAAAAAACTGTTTCTGTGAAATTAAATTTTTGTCTCCAACCAACCAATAATCAAAGCAGAAGAAAACTCAGAACTAAGTCTGAAACTGTTAATTACCACTATATGGGATGCAAGCAGGCTGCCTCTGCAGAAAAAACAAACAAACAAAAGAACACAACGATGAGAATCAAGCTTCTGGTTTTGCAGCCGAAAACACCTGGAATAAAATAAGCATGTCTTTAAAACAAGCACTGATATTGTCTGATTTTAAGAAGCCTGTGATCCTAAAAGCAACCTCACAGGTTCTTTTTTCAAAGCTGGAATTTTGCCCGCACTTTGTACTTTTAGAATGCATAAAGAAGACACCAAAGCAAATTTTTTGTCTGCTTTCTACAGTAGAAATGCAGTCCTATTTATTTTATAGTCTCCATAGTGACCAGGAAGCTGGTAACAGCATGACATAAGAGATAATCAGAAAACAGAATACTTCACACCTCCGAAGACAAATAATTCTTAAGCAGTTTAGTACTGTTTGCTATTTATTTTTATTTATTTTGCCTAATAAACTTTTAGGAAATGAATATCTGTGTTTAAGATTCAACAGAATAGCAACTTCAAGGGAAAATCTGAAAGCTATAAAAAACACTCCTAATAGCCACAGGAGGTCCACCACCAATTAAGAGAAGAACTAAACTGATATTTCCAATGTTTTTTATGGTTTAAAAGAAGCAAAACACAGACAATAGTCACAAAGCAAGAATAATCTTTCTTTTTTCCCTTTAACCTTCCATTTACAATCTTTGCCTAAATTAATGTCATTAACTTACTTCAGGAGAAAAAGTGCCAACAGCTTTCAACTAGAAACATATCTTCGAATCACTTAAGTGATTTGGAAAATCCTCTACTTCTACATTCTATGTCACAGGGGCTGTAGGGCAGACATTACCAAAAACCTGTGTGGTTTATGGCGGCTGTAACCTGGCACCTTCAGGAAGATGAAATACATACTCCACCAGACTTCCCAGTGGACACTGTTCTTGTTACACATTAGAATTTCTTTGCTTCTGTCTTACGTTTAAATAGGTCTTTTTTCTATAGCTTTCCTTTATGGAGAAAAGTTCTTCATCAGTGGTGGAAAGGAATGATCCCAAGGAGATTTAAAAGAAGCAGTGGAGGATACAATGAGAAAAGTGCAGACCAGGAAAAAGGGGGCATAGAGGGGGGAAAAAAATGGAAGAGGATAAATACACCATTAGGAAGTAAGAACAACAAGAACGCATAACTCAAGGAGGGATAAAAGCAATGTTGAAAGGTGTCACATAAACAAACTTAGAAAGATGTATATCCACAGGCTATGGCTCTGCAATTATATCTATGCAAACTGACAGCTATTCTTATACAGGTGTTTTTTTCTAGGACTGTGGTTTTAATGACAAGGACCTGCAACGTAATGGTGAATGAAGTTGTTGATTAATGGATCTAAAAGGTCAGCTGAAGAGATCATCATGGCACAGACGTAAGAATTTTACCTGAATTAGGTGAACTAAACACAGTAAACAAAGATGCTAATTTTCTTCTTTTTACAATTATAGTGCTACAGCCAAGCAAAATACATTCACATCAAATATTGTTTTGGCTTTGCTAAGATGATGTATTAGGGATGTCATGATCCATACTTTGGAAGTATTACCAATTATCAGACTTAGAGAATCCTGATCATATCTAGCTGTCCCTCTAAAATGTTAATACTTTGCTTGGTACTGGAATATTTTTGGGATTTTTGGGGGGAAATTGTTACTATCTCTTGTCCTTCAGGTTGTATTTATTTATGTCAAGTGCTGTATCTAATTAATGATTTCTTTGTGATGAAGCAGAAGATACACTGGCAGAGGTTTCAGTGGGAAGACTAACAGGTATTTCCAAGGTTTGACACCTATCAACCTGGCTGAAAATTATTGGAAGTTAAAAAAGAAGGCCATCTGCTCTATGAACTGTGCTACGTCAGACACTTTCCTTTCTTCTACCTTTTTCCTCCATATGTAAAATACGATATTCTGCAGCTTAGGGCATTTTATATAATTGATGTAAAAAGCCAAGAGATTATTGGACAAAGCTTCATAGCAGTTGTATTTTCATTTTTATTGATGCCATAAATACTCGGTTCATACATTACTCTGTGGTGCACTACAGCCCAATCATCTGAAACTGGAAATTGGGAACTCTCTCATACATCAAGTGCCACCCCACAATATCTGACAGTAACACTGAAATGTACTTCGATTTTTTCTAAATATCATGACACTCAGACTGCTGCCATAGCTGCACAAGCAAGGGTAAATTTCAAGCATTTCCAAGGTTTGCAGACGTAAGAAACTGTTCAGTTGTGTTCACACAAAAGGAGTAACTTATAATCCATTTTGCATTGATTTCTAACTTTATCATCTGATTTACAGAACATAGGAGCAGATTTTTCAAGGATTTAAAGTATCTAAAGATATAAGGAGGTGCCTAGCGGGATTTTTGAAAATGCACAATAATATATATTCATTTAATTCCCACTGATTTCATTGTAGGTGCCTGAAAATAAAGAGCTAGAGCTAGCACAGTGCAACTGGCTGACTCTTTGTGCTTCTTCAACAGACCATTATCAGCCTATCTACAGTACAGAGCACAATCTGATAACTGATGCTTTAAGACAAACATTTCTTCTCCTCTGGCTGTTCTGCATTCCAGCCCATCCCCAAACACAGGGCATAAGTTGAGTATTTCTCACTCCTTGCCCCACTATTTCTACTTGATTTATTACAAATCAAAGAACTATATGCAAACTGTGGATTTGCTTGTAGTAAAAAAATACATGAGTTGTGAGAGAAATTTTAGAACCTTTTCATATTGGATGTGTAACAGGTGTTTTTTAAAAATTATTTTCTTTTGTGCTACAGATTCTGGTTTTATTTTTAGCCCACCTCTTTGCCCCATTTCTTGCAATAAAGTGTTCCTCCATGTATAAAAGTAAATTGCAAATCTTTCTACAGAATGTAGATATTAAATATAGTAAAATAGTAATGACTACTTTGTATTGGGTAAATGTGGTTAGTGACATAATTCCTGACATCTATTCTCAGACCTGATCTCTTCTACTGCCTCTTTCTCCAGCAAAATTCATTTTAAGAATGTAATACAGGATTACATCTATTTGCTCTCAAAATACTTAACAAACAAAACTGGCATTTTGAGAAGGCCTAATATGTTAGCTATAACCTGCAAAAACAAAGAACATGTTGTACTATAACAGCCTTGTTATCTTCATGCTAGTAATCTTCATGCTTAAAAATAATAAATAGAACTCTGCAAAAGCACTTTTAAGACTTTTATGATCTCTTCCCTAGGGGGCTAAAGATCACCCTTATGACCTTGCTAAACAAAAAATAAGACTACTTATCAAAACAGCTTGGTAGAGTCTTCAGCATACATTAAATCCTTGTAATAGTTTGGAAATCATGCAGTATAAAGTGATTATCTTTGTAAAAATACAAGCTTACTAACCACATACAACAACTCTGGTTTTGTAAGTGTAATAAAACCTACGCTGAGTGTCAAAAAGAGTTTCATCACCAGCTTTCTCAGTATGAAACAAACCCATTGTCTGTGCTAACTTCTTGAAAGACTGGGAGAGGACCTTCTGAACAGAATTTAGAGATACAATAAAATAAATGTGATAGGCTAGCAATGGCTCTGGGGCTGTTCACAGCTCCCCAGCTTTCACATTATGATTCACCACAGCTTTCAGATAGGAAAGGGATGTAAACTCACCCCATTTGTTCTCTGGCAACCTACAAAAAATTCACTCCAAACAGACTTCACCTCTTTCCTTTGTCCGGGTGACTGACAGTAAAGACAAGCCATATACGATTTGGTCAAAAACTGCGTCCTCTCTGTTGAGGACAATTTGGAGGGTATCTTGTCTGGGGAGAACCCTCCAAACTGAGGAACAAAAGAAGGAAAACGTCCTGCACCCATAAGGGTCTGTGCTTACGGTCACTCTAAGGCACTGTGATTCTGCCAAGTACCAAAAGCAGGTATGTAACAAAATGGCATACTCAGCCCTCTGGTGTGGCCCCACTTGTTTCATTTGCGCTAGTAAAATGTCTCAGGCAGCGAGGCTTCCCATTTTCCCTATGAATATGCTATGCAGTTAAAAACAAAACCAAAAACCTCACTGCTCTGAAACATTGCCTCATATTTGCTTCCTTTCAACCCAAACCTCTCCTATATAGTTGCTTCTTCCAGCGCTCTGGACTGTCCCTCTTCCATGTTAGAGCTTGTACCATCGCATCCTTTTGGACAGTTAGCATATATTTACTTTGTTATTACTGCCCCACATTTAGCCTTTCCTCACAAATCAGCCCCTACAACTCCTTAATCATTTGTTGCTTGCATCTAAAAATCCCTCCAATTTGCTGGTTTCTCTAACATGGCCAGAACTGAACACATTTCACATGTAATCTTAGCAGAGTTATGAGGAGAAGGACAATTACCTCGTTACTGCCTTTTTTTCTGCCTTGCTACATGACAAGCTCATATCTAATTTGTTTTAACACACCTAAATGTTTTTCAGCATTACTGTTTTCCAAGTGCCTTACTCTCATTGATTATCTGTGTTTGGATTACTTTATCCAGCTGTATCAGTTTGTAATTTTACATTTGATTATTACCTGCCATGCAGTCTCCCCTTCATTCCTTTGGTATTACGGTTTTGTTCTTCCTGGTGCACCACTGGCCACTTTAATGAGTGTATTTTAATTCACTTGTTCAAGCTTCTATAACAATGTATTTATTTCTCTGTATTTCTATAATGTTGCTACAGGCACTCACTGTCCCATGAATCCTGTACCAAGAAGCAGACAGCTTACAGCAGGCAAACAGGACTACTATAACCATACTCTTTCAGTGCACAGTTTTTTCCAGCAACCTCAGAATAACACAAGAGATGTTGCTACGTAAGTAGGAGGCTCTGGAAGGCCAGGGTAAGCAAAAAAGTACTATAAGGAAGAACACCTGTGCAGAGTATACTGCCCTAGGAATTTCTTCCTCACTTCTACTGAAGGAATTCCTCTGACAATCTCTGACATTGTGGCTTTTCAAAGAAGGTATTGCATAGTTTTCTGACATTCAGTATATCTGCCTCTTTCTACTAGTTAAGTAGCATCATATTGTACAACATCATTTCGCTCTTCTCTCAATAACTTAATGCATTACTGGTTTTCTTTTTTTATAGTTACCTTACCTGGAACATTGAAATGAGATGCATGAAACACTGTATGAAGGAAACATCTCTCAATGTGTGCATACTTATGGACTGAATTCCATGCAACTTCCAATAATCAACTCATTTGGAATTATCTGTTCTTTGTATCTTTGAAGATCTTAGTCCACACATTTAATATTGGGAATCTTGCACATATCCTACATGAAGTGTAGGTGTGTGGCTAAATCCACTAAACTTCTAAAGTAATTATGTTCTGTGCTATGTATGTCACATATTGTTCATGAGCCTTCTCATCTCACATCTCTTTACTTTTACTGTGTATTTGTTCTCTTTCTTCTCAGAAGATTACAACTAGACTTAGCAGGACAGTAACAGTCAAAATCATCTTTGCCTCCACAGAGATTAGTATCACTATTTCTTTTCCTGAAAGCAATCTTCTAGAAGTTCTCATTTTCTAGAAGGGCCAGAAAACATTATTTTATTAAAATGGAATAGCTACTTGAGAAATATCCCCACTGTCTCCACTGGAGTTAACTGTAGCATAAGATACCACATTTAGAATACAAATTTTTCAAAATGAATTCTCCTCGTTCAGAAATAGGTTTGTCTCATTCATTTATTTTTGAAATGCATATCATCTAGCACGTGGGACTCCTGGCTCTGCTTTTATCTAAGTTCTCTATTCTTTTACCTTCTTTTTATAGACTTCACCAATTATTTTCTGTGCACTACTCACTCTCTTACATTTTCTTAGTAATGGTTACACAATAGTTTATAGGATTTTTCCAAGCAGTAACTGCTTTCATACTTTCTAACAGTTATTAAAAGACCTATTTTCTCTCCAAAATTTATTTCAACTGCTTTTCTTTATGTCTTTTATAACTTGATTTTCCTTCTATCAACAACTGTTCCACAATTTTACTGAAACAGAACTCAGAATTCTGGTATAAACCAAAGTAGTTTTCTCAACTTTAGAGGAAAGATTGCATAGGAAATAATAATAATAAATGAAATATACATACTCTGTGTTTAACAACACAGAACAGATACATTCACAGAAAGTTAGTTCCACAGAACATGTTTACAGCACAGGAATCAATATTATTTGGATCTTTTGCACTTCAAACAGAGAATGGTGCCTGATCAGAAAATACCAAATATATCAGAATAATTAATAAAATGTATATGACTAAAGCAATTCACATAACACTAATACATAAATGTAATATGCGTTAGAGCTACTAAAAAATCTGTTAATTAATCCCCACAAAATCCCTTTGTGATACTGCATGTAGGGCAAATTAGGAAGTGACGTGAACTGACTTGCTAGGTTCCAAAGCAGGTAACAGCAGAGCACACTCAGCACCCAAGGGTTACCAAGAACCAATTCTCTGTTCACTCATCTGGGTCTTAGTACACCTCGAATGGAAACATTATGCTCTGCTCAGGGGAGCAGCATGATGTCATTTTATCATTTAAGTACCATTCTAAAGCTCACTCAAGCAAAGCTTAAAGAAGATTTAAAATGCACATAGACCCCACACACAGAAGCCAGTTTAGACTGTGGCTGAGTGATGCAAAAAACCCAATAAATTCTAATTTATGACAGATTCACAGTTGTTCTTACTCTACAGATCAGTTATTCTTTCTCCTGTTCCTTTAAACTGCAGTGAGTAGCTTACTTTGCCTACTACGAAGAGACCTTTGTGATAATATGATATCAAGGGATGTTGTGACATTCCTGATTAAGAACTACACAGTAAGCAAACTGTACAGAAATGCTAATTTTCTTTCCATTCCTCATCACTTACCTAAATTATTCTGAATAATACAAATGATCTTGATTTGCTTTAAGGCAGTTCATTCTCATTCTTTTATGCCATTTTTTAAAAAAGAAATCACACCCCTGTAGCTGATTAAGTCCACTACATATTTTCCTTAACAATTAATTTTGTGCACTGTTGTATGTCATGTTCACAAACAAACAAAACCCCCTAAAGAACATCTATTCTTCTACAGTCATAGCCAACTACCCACCATCAGCAGAGGATGAATAACTTTTGCTGGAAATAGCCTTTCTTCTCCAAGCTCCTCTTTGAATCACTGATTTCTGAGTATTCCCTGTAGTTTTCAGTCATCATGAAGTGATGCTGAAAAACCCACAGAATTGCCCAACCCGAATAAGACAGACACAATTTTCTCCACTTTGGCTGGAAAAAATGTAAGCCTACTTTGTGACCAGGAAGTATTGGTTGACTAATAGAGCATGGTTTTACAAAATCTGTCTTTTTTCTAACCTTAAATTTATCAAGAGTGAGTCTCAGGATGTGATCCAGCCAGGTATCACTGTGCCTACCAGAACTGAGCGGATGTACAGAAGGTTTCTAAGTAAAAGTTCTCTGCAATCCATTCATTTTACTTAGCAACATCAAACAGGGAAAAATAATTAAAAAGCGCCTATTGAGCACCTAGAGACCTTGAGCACAGACAGGGGGTGAACACAAAGACAGGGTATTTGGTTATAAGAGTCACACTTGATCTTTATATATATATATTTTTTTTCCATACACATTAGAAGAAGTTACAGTACATTTTTGAGGGTTATTTTACTTTCTTCTATTCTGATCTATGAGTGTCTACACTTTCAGTATACATACTTAAACATACTCATAAGAGTTACGCAAAATACCTTGATTTAAGTTTTGTTGTCTTCAGATGTATAGGGAGACTACATATTTGAAAAACAAATTGTCTGAATAAATTCCATTAGGTGAAGTAAGTGTGAAAATCACATTCAAATGACATTAGAAAAAGGAACAATGCTGAGAGCTTATTTGTACTGTACAAGCTACAAGCAGGCAAAAGCTAGTTTCTGCCATGTAAGACAGGTCCATGTGAAAGATCCAACCTTCCATAAAATATCTTTGATGATACTGGAGGTTGCACTTACACATTTATATAAAGCTCCTCTCAATACATTCCTGTATTACATTTCTGTTATTCTAACCTTACATAGTGTCTCCTATCTACAGGTTCAAAGAAACTTTTAAAAATTGAGGGCTGAAAGAAGATGTTACAATGACACTATGCTGCAACATTGATATAGCTGACCGCTGACTGCTGCTTTAGTAGTTAATGTAGTACATCATAGTCATGGTCATGGCTATTAATATCAGCAATATTTATACTACTACCATTGTGTTTCTTTCACTAGTGTCATGTGTTAATCGGGAAGCATGTTTGTATCATTCATAGAAATGTAAGGTACTTTCTTTCTTCCGTCCAGGCCTTATGTTAAAGCAAAACTGAAGTATTTGGAAGGAACACATATACAGTCTGCCAGCTGCCCTGTCTTTCAATCTGATTTTACGCACCTTTATCATAACATCAGTTTTCACTGATTATTTAGGAATCAGACTCATAAAATAAGGAAGTCTACATTGTAGGTTCAAATTCACCCCAAGCCTCTACAAATCAAGATACTGTTATCACATATGGAGTTGTAATGCAAAAAAAAATGGATGATATATGAACCACAGGCACTCAAATCAACCAAAATACCATCTTCCATCTTCAAAGGAGAAAACCTGGGATTAGGAAGGCTCATAGAGTGGAACAGGGATGCACAGTTATATTTTCAGTGACTAAATGGAGAATTTGTGAGGATTGCCTAAACAACATCCTTTTGTAAACATTTTTCCATTAAGAAATTAGTTATCATCCTGCTTCTCCTGATTTCAGCACATATTTATTCTCTAAAGAAGCTGGCCAGAATATCGAATGATTTAGCAAGAGTTTCAGAAGATCTCCATCAGCAAATTGCGTTTAACTCCACGGGTTATTTTCAGTGAAAATGGGATCACTTGTTCACAAGAATGAAGTGTTCTGGAAATCACACTTCCAGAACACATTTTATTTTAAGCCTTTATGTGCAAGTTTATTAATTTTCATCACAGCTATTATTCCTTTAAATAAAAAGTAGAACTTTCTTCCTTGGATGTAACATAATGAGTCTTAGTACCAGAGAGGTCAGTTTATGCACAATGTACACTTAACAAAAGATGACCAGAATTAGCTGTGAAAATTTCTCAAAAGAACGAGTAGTCTTAGGTTTTACTCTTTTGCTCAAGCATGGATGAAAAGAAACATTCTCTTACAATATCCAGTGAAGATACTAATAAAAATAAACTGGAAAATAGACAGCAACAAACATCTTTGGAAATTGCTAGCTGTTCTTGTGGCTGCAAGGGCTGCAGTAACCTGAGACTGGCACAGAGTAGTAGAAGTTTATATGGAAGCACTTGCGCTCAGCTTCTTTAACAGGTGAACCTCCAACAATATATGGGGATAAGCAGAACAGCGGCTTTAGAATAACATCTTTATTCAACATATTTGCTCCCCACGTATTTTCCGAGTCATGTCTATCTGCCTGCTTTATTGACTACTTTTTTTTTTTAGCTGCCATTAGCACTAAAGGGTCAATACAGCTACAAAAGAAGGAACTGGAGTCTGTTTTGCAGACATATCATCAACAAAATTGTCAGTTAAGTACCATTTGCAAAACGTTTATTACTTGGGATGACGTGAGGCAAAAAAAGACACAGCTTTATTTTCAAACCCTGGGTTAAGTTATAGCATTATATGCAATTAATAAAAATATCATATTTTTATGCAACTAAGTTTGACCTCTAAAGCCACAGCAAGACAGAAAACATGGGACTCTTTAATGTCATTTTTACAGTCATTTATCTGACTATAACCACACTTTAAAGCGTTAAGGTCAGCTGGTCATGAAGCATGAGCTACACTTCTGACTAGCATGCACCACATTTGACTTGAGAGTAAATAAGGGACTGACACTCCATTAACCTTCACAAGTGCAATTATTTATCAAAACAGTTCAAAAGAGTACCCGACAGAGAACTGATAAATCTGGAAGCAAAAAACAAAACTGTAAGAAAACAAACTGATCCTTTGCCAGTGATGAAGAGCTATTTTCTACCACAATTCCTGGGGCAAGTCCTCCAGTCAGTTTTCTAACACAGCCATCCATTTTAAAGGACTGACCCTTAATTCACACTGGCTTTGACAAAATCTCAGAGCTTTTTTTGCTCTTTTTTATTTGTCTTCTTCCTTGGAAATAATATATGCTAATATCCTTACAATATTTTGTAACATGTTTACAGGAATCTTCAAAGACTTAGCTCAGAAACAGTGCAGAAAATTCAGAAGAGTTCTGACATGTTTGGTCGTATCTACTCTTTTAGTTTCAGCACAAGACCATTCCTGTTCACAATATTCCTGTTTGGTGAGCTGACTGGCATCTTCCTACCACCATATAAATTTTATTTGTTTTATTACAGAACCTATGGTGGTTTATAGCCACATGGTCTTCAAATCTTGTTAATTCTGTAAGATTTCTGTAATATCCTTATGTTGTAAAATTCTACCCAAATTCCTCAGTAAAGCATGAGGTTGAGCTGTTCATCAACATCTGTCATCTGCCATCAATTACTTTGACTTTTTGACTGCAGTAGCACTCCGAAATTCCAAAAAAGAGGGAGTTTGCTCGAAACCTTCCACCAGAAAGTGTCAGAAGGGAGAATGGGGGAAAAATAATAAAATAAAAATAAAAAAAAGGGCTTCATCACATAAAGATCCACCCATGATCATCTGGAAATTTCATCCATCATTGCCATCTTGTCTTGCATACTGGTTTTCCTTTGGCAGTAAAGCACACCCCTTCATTCCACTGTACGCTAGACTGATCTCCAGCCTCTCTCAGATGCACACATGGAAAGAAATCACTAAGTATTCACCACTGGAGTTGTAGTTACCACAGCAGAGTTCCAAAAAAAGCAGTGGTGTGCAACAAATTAACTATCCTCCTAGTCTCTGCTCTCCCTCTAAGATGAGTACTTCTTTCACAGGTTTGTAAAAATGCATCAAGTTCCATGAGCACAAACAGCTATGATTTTCAGATGGCTCATACATATACCTTCTTTCTGGTCGTCACAAGACAAAAATCTCATAATGTAAAAATAGAGACAAGAGAGAAAGAATCGCTCTAAGGGGAATGTGGCTTTTTTCTTATCAAGTAGCTCAAAACACAGTAAAAAGAACAGAACTGTTGACTGATATCAAGATCAGTTTCTACTAAGTGTCTTATAATAAAGTAGAAAGATTGGCTTGATAACTCCTTTTAACAGAGGATTTATTAAATCCATAAAATACAGCGCAACCCTCATTATATCAGTTACCTTATTTCAGCCTGTACAAACAGCGGATTCTTTAAAGATCATAAAAGGAAATGGATTTTGATTTTAAATCTGTTGCACACTTTATCTGGTACATATGAAAATAATTATGTTCAGAGGACTGAGTACTTTTTAAACGTGACTTTCATAATTGATATCATGAGGTCTGATGTTTATTTCTTCCCATTGACTTCCAGATCAAATGTCTTAAATTTAAAAGATTTCCTCCCTGCCAACTTCTTGTCTTGGAAACTCACTCTGGACCTGAAACTCAATGTTTCTTCTTCCTCTTCTCTATAATAAAAGATCTTGTAGACAGACTCCACTGGCAATTCTTTTGACATGCAGGAGGCAGAATAATCCACTTTGCTATCCCAAAGCTATGCAGTCAGAACTCTGCAAAGCTAAGCAGCCCCAAAACTTGTCTTCTGCCAGTGATGCAAGCCAAAGTCAGTGGCACACAAACCTTCCTTCCATTAGAAAATCTAACCACAGCTGACCAGACAGACTAGTACCAGAGAGGATTTAACCACAAGTTAATTGAACAAAACTACTCAGCACTATTTATGAAACAGTGTCTGAGGCACCCTGACTCTGTTTTTACTTGGAGTTAGTCTTTCAGTAGCATCTCAGGTGCACCTGCTGCAGATGTCATTGTCATTAATGGAAAATAGATTGTTGTCAAGCAGGAGACATAGCTGATAAAATTTGAAAGTTTTCCACTATAAGTAGTTTCACAGAAGCAACAAAACAGTAAAAAAAAAATTAGAAAAATATGGTGGAGGCAAGAACTCCATATACCAAAAGAAAAGTTTGAGAAGAGGGGATGTGATACCAGTCTTCAAATACAAAAACATTTGCTGTAGAGGAGCACATTTCTTCTTGCTACAGTGATTAGGGCAAGAATTAATGAGCTAAAACTACTCAGTAAAGATTGGAGTTACACATCGGGAATAAATTTCTAATGGTAAAGACAGAAGTACCCTGGGACGGACAGACTGGTAGGTTGTATGTCTCCTGCACTGAGTAACTTCAGGAAGTTAGACTATTATCTGATAGAAGTTACATCGGTACAGCTGATCCCTGGATTGACACTGGGACTGGATGACCTCTCACAATCCCTCTCAGCTCTACAATTCCATAAAGTGCAGGGCTCACATACATTGAGAAATAGATGGACTCATTCAGTACGGGCTCTATAGATCTGTAAGGGACTTACTCACTAAGCCAGATCAGGGTTTTTTGGTTGTGTTTTGGATTTTTTATTTTTATTTTATTTTATTTCAAATAAATCAATACGCTTGGGCCATTTTCCAAAGATGTGATTTGGTAAGTTTCAAGCCAAACCTCTCAAGCTTTACTCATGAGATAAGTGCTAAACAATGAGCCAGATTCATCAAAGCTTTATAGACTTACTTAAAAGAAAAAGAAACTGATTCAGCCAACTCATTCCAAGCCAAATCAGGCAGTTGAAAAATCTATTCCTGAGATTTAGGAAATCTGTCTTTTTTTTAAATTATTTTTAAAATATGTTTCAAGAGTCCCTCTTTTACAGGGGCCTCAGGCAACTCTGTCCAGAACCTGTTTTTTTTCCAGTCTGATTAGGAGCAGTATATTTCTCATGCCTATAGAGGATAGTTAAATTATGTTTCTTTGTATATATATACACACCCCTACATATTTTTACATATATACTTACATATATAAACATAAGGATTCAATAATTTTTGATCAAAGGTTTAATAATCAAAACAGTGGGTTTGCTTTTCAAAAAGATTAATAATGACTCTTCTGCTTTACTAAAAGAAAAAAATCAATGGTAGTGCTAGATACCAATGTACTCTATTAATGCACAAAGATAAAAACAGTTCCATGCTCTCAGACAGGTTTATGAGCCCTAGAACATAAAATCTACGCTACTCAGTACTGCCCCTTAGAGTATTTCCTAGGGGGAGGTTGATCCCCATGTTTCTTCAGCTCTTGGTTTCTCTACCAAGAAAGATAACAACTGAGTCAAATGAGCTAGTTTTTGTGTGCACCCTATAAAAATACTACTGGAATCAGCAAAGTGTTTCAAAAAAGACATCCAATAATTATTACTAGGAGAGAGGAGGACATAGGCCTGGAGTATCCAACCAGGACAGGCCATGGTGTTGACTGTGAACAGGAAGAAGCACATACTGCCTAGCTCTGCACAGTAATGCAGTTTCTAGCATCCTGCATCTAACTGTTGAGATGGAGAAAACCTGGGCTGAAAATGCTGTGCTGGGAAAGTATAGAAATCTATGCAGAAGCAGAAAACAGGCCCCCATACAACTTGTAAATTTACTAATAAATTAAACTTCAGCTCCTGAAAGTTGTTTGTGCTATAGTGATAGGCACAGACTTAGCCCTGCAGACCCTCAGGTCGCTGCCCCTCTAGTCCAGTATCAAGCATTTGCTATAAATATATTTGTCAAAGCAATGAGGAAATGTTCAAAACCGTGCCATGCATTCTTTTCCTGTTTTGTTCTTTTCAAGGAAACTACTTCTTCCAAGAATATGGAAAGACCATATGACTTTGAACTGGAAAACCTGAAAGATCAGTGAGCCTACCTGCTAATGAGCAACTTGCTATTGAAATGAGCTCATTAGCTTTCATTTTTGCTGGCTGCTGATCGATTCATGAGCCACTTACTTGGCCTCTGTAAGCTGCACATAAATTAACAAATACATCGATTTCTACAAATAATAAATCAAGAAGTCAGTCCTTTCCGTACCTCTAGTATAAAGGCTTAGCTCCATGGCCCTCAAAATTCATCCAAAGAAAACAATGATAACATCAGTGTTCACAGATACATTGCATCTCAAATGGTAAATATTCTGCTGCAAAAATAAGCTTTGCTGGCATCTCAGAGAAGTGAATAAAAGCTTGACTCTGAAAATGTTACATACAAAATGTACAATACAAAATGCACAGAATTTTGCATGAATCTGTGTAGGTGGCAGCTCAAGAAATTCACAGTGAGGAACAACTGTCTACAGCAAGGAAAAATCCAAGCTAGATGATCTTAAAGTCCTCTTCCATCTCAGATCATCAAATTTCCATAACCTTCTTGTTATGACTGAAGCAGTGAAAGTCCTATGGCATCCCAGAGTCAGTGCTGTGTTTTTGATGTAAAAGCATTTTCTCTTGTCAACTGGTAAACTCAGTAACATAGGAACAGAACCCGTTAAACACTGTATCATTCAGCAAAAGAAGTGGTAGGGAAGGACTCCTTCACCCAAACATGCAGCCATCACGTTACCATTTTCAGCACATATGGCTATCTCCAGTGCCAGACTGACCAACCTGACTTCACCTGGCCTCCCAACTGTTTATAAAAATTATCGAAAAAATTTATACTTGGGACATGTGTGCCCGCAAATTTCAAAGCATTTCAAAACGCTGATTTGCAATAATTTGATGAAGGTCATGTGGGCCTTGATCCAAAGCCTATTAAAGACAAAGAAGTCTCTATATTGACTTCAAAGAGCTTTGGATTGGACCCACAGTGAGTCACTGCATAGTAAACAGAAAAATAAGGAACAGAAAACCTGGTCTAAGGAAAAGATGTCATTCTCTCCTTCATTGCCTCAGTTTACTGAAAAAGACGGGGATGTGAGACTTATTTTTCCTGCTTTTCTGTATCATACTACCAGCCCAATGAAATGGCTGTGGCCCTTTTCCCACTTACCTGTATTTCTAGGAGCATTATTCAACTCTAAAAATCCTCTGATACAGTCTAACACAGGAGCCCAACTACATTTCAGAAGCATCCTCATCACCTTGACCCTCAGCAATAACAGCATGACAGCAGCTCGCAGGAGCGCCACGGGAAAGAGCTATGGCAATTTATGCCAGCTGAGGAGGGTGCCAGAAGAGCTGGATGGCATGATCACTCCTAAATAACAGTAAGCTTAGACCTAAATGCAATAACAATAAGGAGTTAAAATATGCAGACCGGAGAACATTGCTTAATCCCAGTTTACTGAAAGGACATGTCATTTTTAGAAAGTTGTCCAAACAACTGTCTTAATATTCTACACCAAAGTGGCTATTAATCAAACAACAAAGGCCCAATTAACACATAGCTGTTGTCACCTTGATGTTAAAAGCCTCTCCCTTCCCCCTTCTTTCTTTCTTTCTGTCTTTAATGTTACAACCTAACCCAAAAATGCCTCAGGGCCCTACAGGGAAAAAAAGACAAGATAGAGGGAGGGAGGGAGGGGGAGAGGGAGAGAAAGTGGGGAGGGGAGAGAAAGAGAGAGAAAGAGAGAGAGAGAGTCTTAAATACCATCTCTCCTCTAGGCAGCAATTTCCACAGATGAAGAGGTCACCACTGTTTAACAGTGTGCTGCCACGTTAATTTAGTATGACAAGATAAAGCAGTAATCTCTGCTCGAAGAGGCTGTAAACCGCCTGCTATCCAGGGACATGCTCGAGTCGATTTGCACTGTATATCACTTTATACAATTGCCGTGACAAAGCCCCCTGAGTTCCCTCATGTAAATCTCTCTCTCTCCCTCTCAACTTCCCTGCCAGTCAGACGGTATCGGATCTGCAGTAAGCTATGCAAACTTCACGTCTTACGCATGCCAATGGATCCCAAAGCTCCCCCCTCCTTCCCCACCCCCCGCAAGAGAAGATGTTTAGGACTTTGATAATCCATTGATCCCACTTCCATATCGGCTTGTATTTTTCAATCTGTCGTGTTAAGTTGTCAGAGAGGGCGATTAAACCGATGTTTCATGTTCCGAGATTTGCGTTCCTGGGAATGATAGTTTTCAAAGCCTTTCTTGCTAGGTTCTGCTTAAAGATTATCCCTAAGAAAGCTGATGTGAATATTATTACTGGCATAAACCTGGTAATAAAACCATAAAGTGTTTTAGGTAAAGACATTTTAGAGATATTCAGGGTTATAAACATAAGAGTTTAAAGCTGGATAGAATTTGGAGTGCTTAAAAAAAAAAAAAAAAGAGAGAGAGAAAAAGAAAAAAAAAGCGCCCTGTCAGGCTGTGGAGTTTTCTCAGCATGAAGCAAAACAACATATGTAAAAGGGAAAAGGGAACTCACATATCTATGTAAAATAAATATAATTACAGAATCACAGAAGAAGGCAGAGGAGAACATTGACCTGTGTACTTAGGAACGAAAAGAAGACAGAGCATGTGTGGCGGTGGTCATGATACTGCCTCAAATAAAATGCAGCGACAGCTATTTCGAGCAAACAGCTAAGAAAGCTGCCTGTGTCTCCAGCAGCCTGCACAGCTGAAAACATGGTCTTCTTGTTGGGGAAATAGGGTGAATTTTTTTTCAATATGTTGCAACTCTCATATGCCATACTGCATCTCTAGAACATACAAGTTTTAAATTATGTCTCCTCTCTATTTCACATTTAATTTGTGTCGTTTTCCTATGGCCTGCAGGCATGATACAAGTCACAGCACACAATATACCAAATAACGTGCCAAAATGTGAAACTGTGCACATGTATATATATCCACTTTCTGGATTAAACATAGATGAGGACATAAATAGAATTAAAACAAGCAAAGCAAACAGGTTTCTACAGAATAAGACTGGAACTTCACTACAGTTTCTTAACTAATATGCTAGGTCTACCTACTAAGCCTATGCATACTATTTGGACTTGCCAGTACTGCTACAAAAATGACCGAGCAAGGCTAAACCAAGTATTTCGGACTCAACAGGTTACATACACTGTATTCTCTTTATTGAATTAAAATTAATAATAAAATTTTATATTCTTTGCAGCTGATAGTAAGAATGCCAAATGCTTTATTAAGCACGTAAATTTCTAATAGTAGTTGAGAAGTATTTCCCTAAATTTAAAATGGGGAAAACCACTGGAATCAATGCCATTTTCCAGTATTGAGATAATCTTCTCAAAATAGCCTTTTAAAGATGTGTTGGATGCCTCTGTTCTCCAACAGCTAACCAGCACATTTCAAACTGTACATGTAAGAGTAAAATTTATTATTTGAACTTAACTTTGTTGACTGGATAGATGATAAAAAGTTTGCTTTCAGGGAACATTCAAATCTTATAACCCCCAATAAATACCATCAGTGCTGATTAAAAAAGAAGTCCGCTAGAATATTCACACACAGCCCCCCCAAAAAAAAAGTTGAACTTGCACATGGTTACTTCTACAAAAGTATGAGAGAATATTTATACAGGAATGTGTGTTATTTCTTTAACTCCACCGTGTACTGTGAATGGGATTACTCTCACCTAATTTTAGCCCCAGACATCTACTTTAAATTAGTCATCAAGGCTCCCTCTATAGTCAATAGATAAGCACTTTCATAGGGTAATTCAACTTTCTTGTCTTACATGCTTATTTTAAGATTGGATAGGTTGTTCTAGGAGGGAGGTTATCTTTAACCTGTGAAGACAACCCAGACACCTAACTTTTATGTGCCTAAATTTTGGTGAACTAAACTGCAATCTTACTGCATGGCATTCAAGAATCTCCATGAGTATGGAAACACTAATAGACCATAGACCATCGTGGATGAAGGACAAATGTAATTTCCATTGTAGTAGCACATAAACTAAGGCACAGACAAGAGAAGTGAATTGCCAAGATAAATGAACAATTGGAAAGGTGGGAATACAGTCTAACTTCATCCAGTAAACTGAAAACTTGCCTTTTTTATTAATATTTATGAAATTACAAGTACGGAGTCCATCAACTGTTTGTGGTATTTTACAGAGCAAAATAAAGATACAGCCCCTAAATATAAAAGTAAGATTTCAATCAAATTAGTTTACACACATGGAAAACTAGAGAATTCACTGTGGCCCTGTGTCAATATATTACCCAATACTCATGTTGACAGCTTCAAAACTGAAGCTGTGGTCTCTGCCCAAAAGCTAAGTTTACACTGGCCACAAGCAAACAGGAAAAGTACATCATCTACCACAGATGTATTCTTTTCAGAACTGCATCACACTATTTTCAGTTCTGCTTGTAGATACATAAAATTATGAAAACTGTTTTCCAATAGAATTTATTAAATTGGTTTTAAAAGAATTTAAACAAGTCTTATACATGTAACTATCGTGAATGATCAATCTGCTTTTCCTCACACTCCATGTTCATTACTGTCTGTGTCAAGACAATGTAAGTTTAAGAATAATAATTTTAAAAAAGGGTATTTGAAGATTTTATATTTATCAAAGTAAAGAATACACCTTTGACTTATACTCTAACATCAGACAGACACAGGACACAAACTCACGTGAGTTGAGTGTTTTGAGCTCTGAGATACAGAATGCTTTATATTCCCAACAGAACTAAGCACTATATAACAAATACTTATTTACAAAAAAGCAAATTCTCAGGCCAGGCAATTACCACTCACTTAAGGCTTTTTTGGTTGAAGTTATCTAACCACCATTTTCTAAACTACAGGGATCAACAGCTGAGATTACCACCCTAAGCTCCAGTTGTAACCTATGAAGAAAAATAGGCACTTCTAGGGTGTGATTTCTCTGACCTACTTAGAAGCTATGTTAGGACAAAATGAATCACGCTCCGCTATTCCCTATTTACTTCCAGTAACCATAAAGTTAAACCTGAAGTTACTAGCTTACCTCTGGACATACACTTTGCAAGCATTTAGTCTGACCAGTCCTCACCCTTGAAACCTCACACCAAAAGTGACACCGTGATTGACATGACATTGCATTATGTGTTAGTGACCACATGTATGCTAACTTCCTTCCTCTAAGACAGAAAGCCCAAATGTTCTTTTACTGCACCAAGAGACCTATAATCAACAGAAATTTACTATTGAGATTGCTGTCGTATACCATAAAGCCCCCCATAGATTTAACTGAAAATTATAAAAGAAACTAAACTAACTCTCACCTACTGAGTCTAAATCCACTAAGCTCTGCATTTGTATATGGTTGTTTTCTGGAGACCCACAGATCCTGATGCTAACCTCAGCAAATGCCACTGCCTTTAAACACAGACGGATCCAAACCTGCACAACTCTCCTGATTACAACTGCAGCAGTTTCAAATTAAAAGAATGAGAAAGAGGGAAGTTTCACTTACAGTTTCAGAGATGAAACACACACTTTAAATTCAATCTAAATAACAACATAGAGGAGGGTCTGAAACATGGATATTTTGTATTATTTCTGGCTACCAGTACTAAGTAATGCAGGCTTCCACTTCTGACACGACTTAGTGTATAGATACACAAACACTCTACCACAGTAATTCAGACTTGAGATGTCAGAAGCATTTTACCTTTTGCTATAATATTTCTTATTTTGTGTCATCAAACTCCAATCCCACAAAAAGCTATGTGCAGAAGGAGTTACAGTCAGTGACCTCTCCCTCCCTCCCTCTTGCTACCATCAGCATTAGGTTCTAATCAACCAGATTATTTTGCAGGAACAGGGTCATAAGCTAAGCATTCTGGGGCAGGAATGTTTCTTTTTTCTGTCTCTATAAAAATAAATCATGTTCTGGGTACAATATAAATAAAGATAATAACAGTCTGACGTTAGATTTTATTGGTCTATGTTTCGGACAATCCATATAATTTGCCTGTTGCCTGTACAGACTACAAAAATTTAATCTTTACAGCCCTTTTTTTCCTTGGGGTGGATTCAGTTTTAAAAACGTATAAGAAAAGGATGTTGAAGCAGACTCTTTCCATGCATAATGACGGTCTTGTTTACACTGCTTTGACAAAAATTATCCTTAGTTAAACTGGGCACAAACTCCACTCAATTACATCCATTGGTTTATCTAGTGATGCTAAATTTGCAGGATTCATCAAGTCTACTTCTCCTTTGCAAAAAGCAAAAATGCCTTATCTGGTCACACAACTGTACCTAAACCGGAAAAAAAGAAAGAACTTCACAGTGTTAAAGAGAATTTGGAATGAGGCTGGCCAAACTATTCAGACAAGCTTGCTACCCCAGACATAAAGGACTCTTTTTTTTACTTAAGAAAGTTTGTTTCCTCCATTTAATTGCCTTGAAACACTTTGGAACATTGGTTAGTCCAGAAACATTGCAACACGTCAATCTTCTCCTGTAGGGAAGTTTCTGCACATGCCTTGGGAGCTGACCCACCTATGTTAGATGCCCATACTTAGGCAAACACACATTGAAATCTGTAGTATGTTTTACCACAGGTTTTTCTCCAGCCATGAATCTCTAGAGAAAATTAATAAACCCCTTTATTGCAGTGGGGAAGGTGGTGATATTTCACTGATATACTCAAGACAAGAGGAAGTAGTTTGCTCCATGAAAGAAAAAAAAACAACATAACTGAACGACATGACACTTTAAATGCTAGTAACTGCCCGAAGCCATATTTTCAATTACCACTCACAACCATCATTACTTTTGGCCAATCTGCAAAAGCATTAGCAGCAGCAAGAAAAATCAAGTGCAAGGAAACCGGCCTTGGCACAGCCTAATCCAGCTTAAGTTTGTATAACCTGAGAAAACTTACTTAAAGAGACCAGGCAAAAAAACATGATGGAGCATTTCACTCAACCATTTAAAGGACAGAAAAGAAAGAAATGCTTCAAATTGTCACTGCAATGGGTTACATCCTAACTACGCACACAAACATTTGATAGTGAGAGAGTAGATTGTAAAACATGACTGTGTATATTGAGTGTAGCAGAAGGTTCTGGCATTTCTAGGAACCCCAGCTGATAATCACAGAGATTCCTTGCAACCCTGAAATTCAAGAAACCATGACTAATACTTCACAATGCATTTCAGTTTTGGTATATCTCTACTGAAAGTAGAGCTGCATATCAAAAAACAGCCATCCTCTAGTTTATTGACATTCTGTCCAAGCAAACAGTGCAATAGTTTCTTTTACTGTGCAATGTCTTCATATAAGCTATTTACTAAAAGGGTTTAGAATGGATTAAATAATAAAAATGACTAAGTTAAATATGACTACAAGCAGGGGAAGAAAATGGGCAAGGCAGAAAAAAAGATTTCAGAGGACAACTGCAAGCAGGCAGAAAGTGATAGAGTAATATTGTTCTTATAGAGCTGGAAATAGAGAAAAAGGCTTTCTCACCTGCAGTGAAAAGAAAGGGAGAAAGCCACACCAGCTGCTCGGAGGAAGTAAGGTGGATACGAAAAGCATATGGAGCAGACAGAAAGCACATGGGGAAACTGTTCTGGAAGTTCTACGATAAATGGGCAACTACTGAAGCAAAAATGAGTCAAGGTGGTGTGTGAATGTAGAAGTTTGCACTACACGGGGAGCAAAACTTCATCAGCTTTGATTCCCACATGCCTTGATTTGAGGTGTGTGTCAGATAAAAGTATGGAAGTCTGGGATGCTGCTCTCTATGGTGATAGTAGTTACACTGCCAGCCCAAGGCCACTAACTTTGCAGTGCGGAAGCTTGGCCAAAGGAGGTAACCTCATCATTTGAAAGGAAAAGCATGAAAACTTAATTACACTTCTGTTGCCTTCTTTTTCCAGAACCACGGAGAACTGGGTGTTTAACTGGCAGCACAGTTTCTGCCTCACTGCAACACTGTTAAGATTCACTATCATCAAGGAAAAGGCAGCGTTTCAGAACAAACCTGGGCAGACTGCCACAGGTGACGGAGCTGGACTGGAGAAACTATATGAAGTCCACAGCTACCGTTTGAGTTCTGGTAGGATGGAAATACCATAAATTCTGCCTATGTTATGTCACACCTAGGGCTGACTGTTGAAAGCAAAAGCTGTATCAAGAAGTAGGAACACTGGAATGCAGTCTCTTTACAATGCTGCTATAATCTAAGCTGTATCAAGAAGCAGGAGCACTGAAACGTAGTCTCCTTATATTACTGCTATAAAAGTCCTGGTGGGTCTTTCTCCATACCCTAGCCTTCATCTTCATCAGTGTTCCTCAAATCGGTAGCTTCAAAATTTTGTTTGAAATCTGCGTGATTTCCCCCCCCCCCCGGAAGACAGCATTGTCCCAGTCTTCTGGGTACTGGTTGCAATGTCCTGCTGTGGGCACGCTGCTGCACTCCCAAGCAGTGAAAGCTGCACATACCACTAGGCTGACCTGGCAGAGCTGATGCCAATGCGCTACTTCCAGTAAAAATGTACAGTCCTCAGTGAAATTACATAGCAGATCTCAGTAAGTGTGTGTAATCCCAAACTGAGCTACTTACTGAAGGCAGCACAGACTGAGATACTAATTTGGAATGAAATCACTGTGGCCACTGTAGAAGTCCTAGGGCAGATTACCTTGCCTAGAAAGATGATCAAGGGTTTTTTCTTTTAAGGCTTACATACTTTTTTGATAGTGCCCTTAACAGTTCATAAGAGAGACCATCTGGTTCAAATATTCCTACCAACTGTGGGCTTTATGGTTTTACCTATCTTTTCCTGTGAAATTTTTCAGCTATTCACTTGAATTCACTAGTATTTATGCAAGAAGCTTAAATTAAGATATTTTCCAGTATGAAGTGAGTGAATTTACTCCTAGGCATATAATCACTTGCAAACAATGGATACATACAGTTCCCAGCACTTCTATAAAACAAAGGTGTTTACTTTTCTGTTGATTATTTTCTGCTTAACTGCATTCAAATGAATCCATTAAAAACGTGACTGCTTCACAGTAAGATGATCTTCAGCAAAAACAAACAACTGCTGTTTCCACTTCTCCTCATGGCCTTTAAAAACTACAGTCATCTGCACCCTGGTATTTCAGGCAATTTCTGGATGGTAAGTATGGTCTTGATTTGTTAATTTATTGTTTTAAATGTGGTTTTAACCCTCCTGATTGGGGAAAAAAAATAATGTTTTCTTACTTCATTACTTATTTATTATCCCCTAACAAACCTTTGGACCTTTCAGAGTCTGATCAAAACACCGATGGGTCATTTCAAACCTCATTCATTCTTCCTGCCCACTGACTTCAGCTGGAATGGTATATCCACTCCGGTCCTCCATGGCCACAAGTAAGCAAAACCCACTTTTTTAAGAGACTGGTAGAACAAACCAAGGGAACTTCCATAAACTAGCATAATGCTTCTGAATGATGCTATGGCTTTGATCTCTGTCTCACCTGAAGAATGAAGACTTTTTTTTTTTTTTTTTTCCCCATTTACCTGCCCTATATAGGACCTGCACAACAAGTAATTTGCAAGTAATTGCCAATACTGTAAGTATTACTTACACAGATGGAACAGGACTGGAGAGCTGGGAGAATACAGAACATGACAAGGAGGGCAGGCAGGTTATAATAACTTAAATGTAAGATACTTTTTCATGCAGATACGAGAAGTAACAGCTTTTTCTGGCTTCATCACAACTGGTTCTCAAGGACTGCAGAGAGTTTTCTAGGGTCTGGACTAAATGACACAGTAGGCAACTTCTACAGCTGTTTGATGGGTCTTGGCTGATTCTTTATTATTTGTTCCCTTTCCTAATAGCCCACAGAATCATTCTCTGAAACAGTACAAGTGTAAAGATTGAAAAGATCAAACTCTGATAGAAGCCTGAAATTGTATCTGTGCAAACTGCTTTCACATGCTACTTTTGTGATGACATTTATAATGCAATGTTTGTAACAATATGATTTCATCATCTTATAAATATCAATTTACCATTAAGGGAGGAAAGAAAAAACATCAAAAAAAGACAAATGCAAACTTACCACCATTTCTGCTGGTTTAATTGAACCAGTATTGTTCAGATAAACCTATCTCTTACAAAAACAACAGTTTATAGTTTAAACTGTGAAATTGTGTGTGTGTGTGTGTGTGTTGTAATTATGGTGCCTGCTAACAATTTCATACTGCCACATTGCACATATGGCTTCCAAGCTAGCTTTATCTGAATCTTTGTGAATCTATTCTCTGTGCTATTAAACTGAGCACATTCCACATCGTTCAAAAGTAATTACACTTTTGTCTAGAGTGTAGGAGACTGCGCTCCCCAAACAATGAAATTCTCATTATTAGAGCTGGCACAATAATGGCACTGGTGTTCACAACACTGTGCATTGTACCATCACAATAACTTATCCTAAGCTTGATGCACAAAGGTACACTGGAAATTAAAATTTCTCTAAAACCACTGTGGTGTGTGGTTGTTTTTTTTTTAATAGGCATTCTTTAGCTCAGTATAATTAGAGTCCTATTTGACTTTTTAAAAAGCTATATGCATTCAGATTACCATCCTCTCTGCAACTTCTGAATAGTGGCTAAGTGCTCTAGCCGCATATTGTTCTGATCCAATACCATTCACATGCTGATGACCCAGACCAACAGGTGAAGTGCAGGCCAGGATGTATGTGACAAGAGAATTCAAATGCGGCATTAAACACCCTTTTATTCTGGACAAGTGGAGGAAAAGCATGAAGCAATGTGTCGATAAGCTCTTTGACCAGTAGTACTGTTATTCTTAATATGACCAAAATTTCTTAATATTAATCCCAAGTTACAGAGGAGTAACTGCTTTCACCACAGAAATGCAGCATTTTTTAGAGTGAAACAATAAAACTACTTAACAGTGCACTGTAGTATTTCCTATCAATTTTAAAGCACTGCTGAAAATTAATTCTAAATCCCACTGAAAGTGCTGGACTAATGTGGGCTAGCAGTGCAGTCATACAGTTTGGAACAACTGGACAATGTCAAAATTGTATCTTACCAATTTGAACTTTTGGTCAGAGCTTTCCTTTTTATTATTTTTTTATTATTTAAAAAAAAAAATTGTCCAGCATTTGATTGTTACTCTACAGTTAAGAAGAATGACTGAATTTGACCACACTATATCATGTCCATGGTATACTTTAATCAGTGCTTTTAACCTTGGCATCTCTTATTTTCAGAAATTAGCACACAGACACCACTGGTGAGATCAGTAGCCTTGAGAGGTGGCAAAAGCAACATGGTAAGGCAGACAAATAGGAATACACAAAATGAACCCTCATAAGTTAGATGAGCTAACAACTATCTGTGCTATCCAAATACTGTAGCATTAACAGGTTTCTTCAAAAGAGGTATTGACTGATACTGTAATCCTCAAGTGTTTCCCCACTAAGCTTATGGCCTGCTATGAATGTCCTAAGGGGGCTCTTGGCTATATTCTAGGTCAAATGATTTGTCTTGTATTTTCTACTAAGCCTTTGATTTAAGCCTGACAAATTATTGTTTCTTTTCTTATTAGTGGAAGAGCTTTCCTACTTACAGTAAGTATCTACTTTATTCTATCAAAAGGAAGAGAGTTTGGGATAGAGCTGTCCCTGCCTTTCACAGAACCACAGAATGGTTGAGGTTGGAAGGGACCTCTGCAGGTCATCTGGTCCAACTTCCCTGCTCAAGCAGGGCCACCTAGAGTCAGCTGCCTAGGACCATGTCCAGATGGAGTTTGAATATCTCCAAGGAGGGAGAGTCCATAATCTCCCTGGACAACCTGTTCCTGTGCTCAGTCATCCTCACAGTAAAAAGCATTTTCTGATGTTCCAGTGGAGGCTCCTGAGTTCCCATTTGTGCCCACTGCACTAGCCTTTCTCTGGCTGCAGTCCGAGCATCCTCCAAAATGCTCTGTTCATTTTGATGGGAAGATGGGTTTTGCAGCTTTTTTGCCAATTTTAGTTAAGTTTGAAGATTTCTTTCTAGGGATTTTGCCCACCTTTTATAAAAATTTATCCAACATTCCAAGCTCTGTCTCCAAGCTGGTAGTTGTTATAACTTGGTAAAGTGCAACACAGTAAATTTTCAAAATTCTAAGTTGGGGACACTGTTGAGTTATCGCCCTGATGCAATCAGCCATTTACCTTAAGGATCCTAGGATGTCCCAGCTGGCAGGACTTGTAAAAGGAAGCACAGCTGGAAGTAACCTATGAAACAGAGGGTCAATTAGCAGCTAGAAAAGTGAGGCCAAGAAAATTATTCTCAAGGCTGAAATTGTTTTCCTAACTGTCCCTTCATGACCCAGTGCTAAGAGGCAGAATATGAAGAGGCAGGGACAGCTGTGGTGACAAGAGGAATTTAGCTATGCAGACTACTGATGAGACAAAGCTGTGTAATTCCATACCTTTTACAGATACCTTGGCTGTGGCTTTGCTCAGCTGAAATTGTTCTGTAAGCCAAATGGGTGTTGTGCATGTAGCTAAGACAGAAAGATACCATAGCTATCTAAGAATCCCTTCAGAGAAGAGTCTCGGCCAACAATCATGCATCAAGCAGTATGTTTTAGAGGGGTGCAGCGGAGTGATGCACTACAGGATTTCAGACTGGCTGTACATTTGATCTTTGGCAGGGATCTGTAAAGGTGTACCCTGCTAAGGACGGCATGTGGCTGTAAAATAAGAACTCCATAGTCACTTGCAGACTCAGTCAGTAGATGCAGCAATACAGCTGACAAGCTATTATGAAGTGTGAAGCACACTGCTGGAGCTTTATCAATAAAACTGTATTGGACCGCACCGCGTGGTGGTGCGCGCGGATGTGCATAAACCTGGGTTTGCTTCCTAGAGACTGTAAAATAGCATAGAACATCAATTCAAACAGTATAAAAATTACCTCTGTAATGCTACCAAAGTAAATTCCTTTCGTAACTGCTAATCACCCAAAATGAAGTAATCTAAAAGTCATCCAAGCATAGGTTCACTTATTTCCTTCTTATAACTACATGCCACAACAACACAGAAAGTGATAATGTATGTTTTACTCATTTACACTGATCACTTCTTTCTGGAGACGTATAGGCTACATCCTTTCTGACCTACCTGGAGGATGATTTTTACACAACACACCTCACTAAAAGAGAGGTATTGCCAAAATGTCACGTCCATACAAAGTAGCAAATTTCTTAAATATTCACGAAGACAAAACGAGGCCCTACAACCCTGCAAACACCTTTCAGATAAGCTTACGCATCTCACCACTACAGTAAAGCTGTCCAAAACACGCAGTAATTCCCTATCTTGTATTACAAAAGAGACAGAACACACTGTTTTGACATCATGTTAGACGTAGCCTTCACAGCAGGAAGTCACAGTAGATGATCAGCTAAACTTCTTGGTCTTAAAAACTATAAATGAATAAAGAAGTTAGTTAAAATCAGTTACAGTTAAGTGTTTCAGTGAGGTGTAGTTAAAATGCTCCTGCTGGGCTCCTTAGAAGACAATGAGTTTTTATTTCATTAGGGTCTGATTCTACACTACTGATGTCATCACAAGTTTATCTATTGACTTAAATGTTGTCAGGAACAACCCCCTGTCTTCAATACTTTCTCTTAAAATAGGGAAAAATACAGCAAAACTCATACACCAGTTACATACCCTAACATCCCGTTGGCTGGAACTGTATATTAATGAATTACAACTCCATAAAACATATGATAAAGAAGTAAACAAGCTAGAAAAAGATAACGATGTGCCTGCCCATGAGTAATTTTTCCAGTGACCTTTTTTCCTTCGTTTGAAGTTGCAACAACACAAAGTAAAATTAAATATTCCAAACCACTGTTTGAACTTAAGCATTAGATGAAAAAGGAAGAAAAATGGATCAGAATCAGTGAGTTACTTAGTCTAGGACAGCAGCTTCAGTGAATATCCACTGACTTGGTCCTATGAGAAATAATAATCCCTAAGGCTTTTTACTTAGGGCTTGTTACGTATGTGTCATGAGCTGTAAGGTCTTAAATACCACTATGGAGCTATTGCAGGCTTTTATGAGAACACACTATCACCTATTTTGCAATGCTTTTTAAAAAGCCTTCAAATATACAGGTCCATTCATTATCTTCACTTAAAGTGAAATTGTCAGTGCCCTTGTCAAAGTGGAGGACTAACAGAAAAGTTACAATTTGTAAACAGGCAAGAGCTGTGTAAGTGTGTTCACAACAGGCAGCTTTGTCGAGGTGCCCAAGTCCTGGTGTTTCAATGCCTTTCCCTACTCCTTTCAAATTTTATAAAAATATATATCACCACAGTCTGCATGAAGGGCCCAAGCTTGTCACGTTACAATAGTGACTCTTCGACATGAGTGAGGAACACAGCATTGCTTTTTGTTTCTTATGTTTGTCTGCTTTTAGATAAAGCCAATCCTGGACTTCCAATGGGCTGCTAAATGTAATTAATTAAGTGCACAGTGTCATTTGTAAAGTGCACAAAAAGGTGGGAATTCATAAATGAAAAAGTGGTACGCTGATTTAATTCCACAAGCACAGCAAATTTTCTTGTAGGTATCTCTGGCATGTGATATACGCATCAGACATGAATTTTTAAAACTAGCAAAATCCAAAGTTGCTTTTTTTACCCTTTATACAGACTTCCATGCCTTACTATTGCATAAACTTGGCATTGGGGCGATATTTCAGATACCATGCCAAACATGACTCTCACTTACAGTGTTCCAAAACCATTTACTGTTTGCTGAACACATACACTTCAAACTCACATCACTGTAGCTAAAAAATTTTAGCACCCTAAATGCCAGCAGGCAAAGGTGAGGAAAAGTGGGGTTTGCACTGCAAGTGATTTAGCATTTGTAGTGGAGGGTAAAGGCAGTCCAGCTAGGTCAAAGCTTTCACATTATTGTAGCATGTTCTGTACGTGTAACTGTGCATTGTATACTCCATAAAGTACAGATCTGGATGCCAAAGTACTGTAGATGCAGAATTCAAAGAATGGATGTAAGCACAATAGACCATTAGCAAACCTACCATTGTGTTGTGCTGAGAAGTGGGAGTCCTATGGCCACAGTTCTCTTGCGTCAGCAGAGAAACTGGCTGAAATTCCTCAGAGTGAGGCTTGTTGGGAAAACTCACATGCAAGGGAAGGTGAAAGGCTGGGAGCCCGTCACTCTCCTCTTCTCCCACTTTCTGTCTGCTTGTCACCATGGCTACCTCTCCATCTGCTTCCCCATACGGAGAGGCTGGTCGCTTGGAAGACATCCTGGAAGGAACAAAAGAGGAGAAAATAATGAAACCTCCAAATAAATCCTTAATGCCGTCATTGTGTGGTTAGGGGCCATTGTAACAGAAATGCCTTTTTTGTGCTGGCAGAGAGCAGGAAACCATCCAAATACCACTGCAAAGCATACACAATTGGGAACAATGGCCAAGCAGGTAGCAACAGAACAGTGGCTTGTTTGTTGTGAGAATAATACACTAATATAGCACTCTCTTGTATTCTGGCTTCTTAAACATGAAAATTCACCTAAGAAGAATGTATAATGAAATGCAATTCCTTTAAAAAAATACCCATCTGGTTTTGCATTTGCAAGAGACTGTAAGAAGACAGAACGTCTCCTGATACACACTATTGTCAACTTAGCTTTTAAGGAATAATCATCTGCATGTATTTAGCCATAACTGATTTAAAAAAAAAAAAAAAAAAAAAGTAGTAAAATAAAATACAATAAAATAACTTACTAGTAAGCCAAAATGTCTGTGTTTATAAAACTTCACCCATGTGAACAACAGAGTGTTACAGTCATGTTACAAGAATCTTTTTAGGTTCACAGATCCGAGATAAGCAATTAAGCATTTGGAAATCAATAACCTAAGCTTTTTGACAACACAAATTCAGAGTTGCACTCAGTGAATGAAGATTTGCTATCAAGATACCATACTTCCTACCTATAGCCAGATCAGAAAAAAATACATGTAAATTTAATTTACATCTGTATCTATATTAAAAAAAGGATATATAAGAAAGACACATAGAGCACAGTGTAAAAACCACACACAAATGTTGACTTAAAATTCAGGACCACATTTCAAATTTTTTTAAACTGTCTGGTAACACTGTTGTGACAGCACATGTATATCTTCAACTTTTGGAAAGAGTGAAAGAAACCTTATGTCATTGGAAAACCCAGTTTTCCTCCAAGCCAGGCACTACTGAAAATCTTACAGGACAATCTGAACCCAGAACATTTCCAGCCTGGTCTTTAAAGTAGAGTGGTCCAGTGAAGTATCAAGATGCAGACAAGTTCTGGGATTAATTACAGCAACATTGTTCATGAAAACCAGGGCATGTGCATGGATGGCATAATGGGGCACTGTGCTAAGCAGAGGCACCTGTAATAAGGAGTGGAATGAGAAATAAGAAATCCTATAGGCATAATCAAAAGAGGAAAAGAAAGGAAAAAAAAAAACCCAGAAAAAATTCACAGAAAATGGGAAGTTATGAGCAAGGTGACTGAAGACTATTGTATGTATAAGTTGAAAAGGCAGGCTGAAGTAATACTGCTCCTCCTCAAAAATCTAGTATTTATGATTCTAATTACCCCATTTTGATTTTCCACTTCACAGTTAAAGGACTGCATTTCAAAAGCCCAGCAGCCTCTTGAACCATGTGTGGGGCTGCTGTGAGGTGGAGCATGTCCATACGATTTGGCATATTGAGCACGAAATGGTTCTTAGCAGCAGTCAACTGGGTCTGAAAACAAACAGTGACTTTAAACAGCCCTTTGTTAGGACTTACTTTGTTTCTAATGATCTCATTTTGAGCTTTGCCTCCGGAGCCAAGTCAGATTACATCTAAAAAAAAATAATAACCAACACCAAAACAAAACAACAAAAAAACCACCTCAGACAAAAAAATCCCTACCAGAACCTATACTCAGCTGCACATCGCCTGTTCTGAACACCACCTATTGCCTGCACATAGAGAAGCAATCTGTATTTTCTATTAGTGTTTGACTTAGTCCAACAGACTAACACTTCATACATCCTACCTGAATTCTGTCTTCTAGGCTTTCCCACCTACATGTCTGCAGCGAAGCATATGTATAAAGACAGAGATCACCAGATAGACTCTTACTGGCAGTTTTCTACTAGCCCACTGAATTCAGCATTTTACAGCTATGTTTGACGTGACAGATCCCAAGCTTTTCGTCTGCAGAAACCATGCAACTCCCTCCCGAAGTTACTGTGAATTATTCATATTCTGCATTGCACTGCACCAAGATACACATTTGCTATTGATTCTGAGTGTAACATTTTGGTTACTCATTTCAACGCTTCAATAGAAGCTTGGGTTTGTACAAAATCTCTCTTTCTAAAAATCAGCACTAAGCAATTGTCTCAATTTCGGCAAAAAAAAAGGGAAGGACACAAAATCATTAGTCAATTATTCCACAGTAACGTCCTATACTTCAGGATATTTATATTCCATAAGATGGCTGCAAATATTGTAAACCATCTACAAAAGTCTCCACTACAATTCATTTTGACAATAAAATATAGAGGACACCTTGCTTTGTATTGATGATTTGTATTATATACTGTATACCCAAACTGTGTTAAAAACTCCTACTGCTGTTAACCCAGAATAACCCAGACACTGTCACATAGCTTCACAAGGAGAGTTTGACTATCATGTTGAAATAAAGCTCTTCAGCTAACTTTGTAAGAGAGTATATGGTTTCCTCTACTGTGTTCAGTTAAGATGCTGCAGACCATCATCGCCTTCTGCTTGTCACTGTTCCCAACAGGGATGATATCATTTTCTGCAGGGAATTTATAAAAACAGGCGAGGAACACAATAGAGGTGACCACCTCCATGAGCAAGAACAGAGGTTATTATGGTTTTGATCTAAACCAAAATCCTATGGGTTGGATTGTCAACCAATCTACAGTGATACTAGAGAGGGAAGAAGAAACTGTTTCCTTCCTCTTACAGCTCTTAAAAGATCCTGTTTAAATGACAAGCCACATGCTGATCACAATACTAGAAGGCTAAAAAACTGCTGAGATGGCTAGGACAGCAAAGTTAAGGATTTCATCTGCATTAGTCTTCCAAGTGACTAAGACACTCAAAGAAACTGATGCACAACCTTAGATAAGGGTCACACAACTCAGACGACAACAGCAATTTGCTTTCAGGTAGCTCTGTCCATAGGGAACATGAGTGAGGCATAATCTGGCCCTTCGGAAATCTCATCATCTCCTTTAACATCACACACAAGCAACAGAGTTTTGCAGAAGTTACTTACGCCTTACGAACAGCTGGGAAATTTCCACAAGAAAACCCGGGAGATTTAAATAAACAAATAAATTCATATCTACTTTTGGAAACATCTTCCAAAAGCACAGTAAGTGTCAAAGCCTACAGCACCAAAGGACCAAATCTCTGATAGGTTTATGAGCAGAAAACAACATGATATAAGGTAAATTCATTCACCGATGGTCTTTCATTATTTCTACAGCCTTACTGGTCCCTTTTCTGAATTTGAAATGTTCCCACACTGTGTATCCTTAAATTCTTCATTTTCCTACAAAGCTAATACTAGGGTATAACAGATTTTGTATCTGAGAGGCAAGTAGAGTTCCCATTATAAACAATGCCGAAAGGGAAACAGCTAAATTCTGAGTAACAATGTTAACGGAAACTGAGCTCTTTTAAACAGATCTAGGTCTAATGAAGGACTGGAATTATCCCATCTTCACAAAGGACTGCAAATATCCTGGATCTACCCTCAGTGATAATATGGCAGTTTACAACTTACACGACTTCAAGATCTTTTCCTCAAACTAGTTTAAATTCAGAAGGGTTTTCAATTACAGCCCTCTGAAAGAAGGTTTACAATGAGAGAGTTTCTTCAAACATCAACTTATGGATAGGATTAAAAAAACCAACAAATCCCCAAGATATAACTCTCAGAAAAGTTAGCAATACAGTGGACCAGATTCTGAATCTAAAAGGGTGTTTCTACAGATGAAATCTGTCATAACTTAAGACTTGCAAGAAGACTTGCATTTTGAACTGTCATTAATCATTTCTACTGAATATAAATATCAAAATGGTAATTTTTTAGACAATCTAAATCTGCAAATTTCAGGCACAGTGGGACACTGGCAGTGCCCAGCCCACTTTAGAGGCACATTTGACTGATGAAATGTACCCCCACACTAGGATTTTTATCAGTGGTTAGGACGGAATTGACAATTTAGTTATGGTGATGAATTCAAATACAACCCGGTTTCTTGTAAAGGGACTCTTTTTTTCTGGTTTTGGAAAGGGTTCTTAGTATGCACAAACTGCAGCAAAAAAAACATGCCTTTTGTTAGATTTTCATTAAATAAGTGCTTTTCCTGGTAGCAAGAATGTTGATTTTTTTTCAGGGAAGTAAAATCTCACTCTTCTAACTCAGTCTTATCCCACAAATATTTGATGCGATTCATCTTACAATAGCTTCTCCACGTATTTCTTTACTCCCGTTCAATTTACAACAGACTCTTTGTAGGCTTAAACTGATACCCTGTGTCTATTGATCTCAGTGTTTTTGGACTGACTTCAGCATGGCTGGATTTTCCCACTGGAGAGAGTAAGAGCTACACTGCGTCCGCATGAATTGTTTCCTCATGCCATCAACAAGTAATTGGTTTCATCCAAATAATTTCAGGCGACCAAATAACAATAATTTGTTGGGGGGGGGGGGGGGGTGGGGGGGGGGGAATTCCTCTTGAGTTCAGTGGCTCACAGAAGTGGTCTTTCCACAGTTCTATTATTAATATTAATATTATTATTTTTAACAGAACCTCATTTAAGTGTCCCCACTTATATTTCCATTTGTTCATTGGTTTCAGTTCACTTCATACATGACTGTATACCCAAAATAAATCTAAAATTGTATCCAGTATTCAAGGAGATAGTGCCCTCTAGCACACAACCAACATCCATCCCAATCTGATTGCTCAAGCCATAAAATTTATGAAATTTTATGTCATAAAACTCTAATCTTGTTACATTAAGCAAAATACCTCAGAAACATTTCAGATACCCACAAAAGCTTTTGGAGAAATGGCTTATCCATGTCTTCAAAAGTGACAAACACAGATGTGTCAGGAGAAAAAGATATGAGGCCATAAATCTTAACTTGTTGGGAGTTAATTAAGGGATTCATCAATCATTACACAGCTCACCCCATACATACACAGGCAAAATCCCGTCAGCTGCCACAACCCACAGCAATCTACAGGTTAAAAACTCCCAAAGTCCCTCTGTTCTGACTATTTATAAATGACTTTGTATAATCTAGCATTAAGACCTGTAATTATAAAACAGCATTAAAACAGGCCTGCATGGTTATGGATAATTATAGTTGGTACACTTTTTAAAGAAATAAAAAGCTTTTCCATTCAAACACAGGCTTTGCCTTTTTGACAGCTCCAAGTCCACAGGATGTAGAGAGATGATTTAAATTGTATGTCAAAATTTTGACTGTGCAAGACTTTCTTTTTTTCCCCCTTATCAAGAGAGGCATTGTTGTTTTCTCACCATAACTAGGCGTGACAGCGCCTGACTGGAGTCACATAGCCAGTTTCTGAATCGGCATGAAAATGTTCACCTCTTGAGTTTCTCTGGCAGCTATAAACTAAGTCTTTCTCATGGGTAGAGTTTAAATGACTCGGCCCCGTGCATCGGAGACAGGCAGAGAGCTGCATTCTGAAGAGATGCACAAGGACGCGACGAGCAGATCTGCTCCTCCAGCAGCAGCGTGGAGGGTTGTTCCAGCTACCAACAGCACCAGGAACTGACTCGCTAACACGGCCTGATGCCAGGCCAAATGCTATACACTAAACTAGTCCCAGGAACTTCAATAAGATTCAATCTGACTCTCTTCCTGATCTGCAGGGATATTTCCCTCTAATTAAAGGGCATTCTGGAAATCTGCAGACTCTCCTTTTCCACTGGAAATAGTTATGATTACAGACTGCAGCAATATTACATATATCTAATGTGTAAGTATACGCGCGCGCACACACGTATAGATGCACAAACACAAGCTTATCCAAAATGTCAGCAATGAACATCTGCCGCATCTCTGATCCCATTTAGTACTAATAAAACGGTTCATGTTCCCAGGTTTATTGAAGCTGTGATCTCTCTACAGACAGTCCCAGAAAAAGGTGCTAGTTAATACTAGTAACTGTCTACGTTCCATTTTTGCCCCAAATTCATTCATTATTTATGTACGCTGAGTAACTAGTACCTTCAAAAAAAACCCCAACTCTGTTCGTTTTGACAGGATTACTTGTGTAATAAGGTATTACTCAACATGAGTAAGGGTGGCAGACTCCCACACTCTGTCCCACTGGGAACTGCAAGCCCGACTTGTTTCTACACATACCACTAAAAACAGACTTCACTTGGCAATCTCTTTGAGTCATTTACAGCCTGGTTTGGAATTCTTTACTGAAGTAATTTTACAAGTAAAAAAAAGTAAAAAGATGCTAACATCTCTAATCTGCTCATCAATAAAAAAATGTGCACGAAACGTGCTCTCATCTGTCACACAGATTGAATAATTTGTTAATTGTTACTTTCTAAGATTATATCAATCAGCCATCTTTTCAAATGCACATATGCTACAAATAAGTTGTATTATTTGAAAAGGGTTTTGGTGAACAAGTCACTTTTGTTGATACAAACCAAGATCACTATAGCATAACCTGTGTGATATTTCTGTGCAGTTGTCTATTGTCACAGCTGCCACAGGAGTAATCCTATGGTTAAGGCCATCCAATAATTTCCATTTCACCCAACTCACCTTTTCCTTTTGCTTTCCAGATTTCCTCCCTGTATAGGGTTACTTTAACCTTTTTTTTTTCTTGCTCCATCACTTTAAAAGATTCTGAATATAAAATGAGCAGAGAATATGCTATCCCCTATCTGTTTTAAAGTTTGCATTTGCAAGTATTAGCAGCTTGGCTGATAAATCTGATACTCCACATATTGTGGAAAATGTTTTTTGAGAAAAGGCACTGTTCAAAATTCCAGTGGTAAATGGTTTCATTTTGACATGTTTTGAAATCCTCAAATAAGAAAGTTGTTACAAGTGTCTTTCAATAAAGTGTTCACAAAAACCTTGTAAAATTTTTCTTTTTTTATAAAACTTTTTATAAACTCTATGCTCTAAACTAAAAAATTACCATCTCCATTTTCTTGCATTTGCAAGGAATTTATGCATGAAAAACCACTGCAAAATGAAGTGTAGTAAAAGTTCATGTTGAATGTTCCCAACCTGTGTTATGCAAAGATTTTCACTGACCTTTTGAAGCAGGTAACTGGGAAAGATTCTTTGTGCATGACTAAGCTGTTTAGTGAAATAGTCTAGCCTGAACCAAACCAACCTTCATCCAATACAGAACTTGAAAGGTGATGAAGGAACTCCTATCAAGATACTATATTCTATTACTGTAAAGAATACTAGCTAGTTCTTTTGTAGATCTCATGCAGGTCTTTGCATTATTGCTCCTGCTTTGTACAGTAACTAGTAGGTGTTAAGCAGGAATGTTTAGTGATTTACTCAGAGAGACACACTCAAAATCAGCTTTAGCACGACAACCTCTATCCTATCTTTGTTTAGTACCTGTCAAATTCATAAGCCTTTTGGTTTTCACTAGTCTGTCAACTAACGGAGCCAAAAATCTAATAGTACGTTTATAAACCAGAAACTACAGGATCTGATTTTACTACTGCTGAAAAGCATGTTTCTAAAAGATCAGACTTCAAAACCTGGATTATTTTGAGAACTTCTTAAAACCAGAAGAGGCATGTAGTTAAAATGTGGTTACGGTACAAGCAACATACAACCATAATGGTGCAGTGTCAAAGACGATGAGCATCTATCAGCACAAACTCTGAAACAGCAGGATGCAGTCATTGTTGATGTTTCAAGTAAACTGAGCCTGATCACTGGCTTCTTTCATGCAAAAGAGTCTGCTTGGGTGATTTTGAATTAAATCCACAAGCTCATTTATTTTCCAGTGCATCCTCAAATTAACTCTGGCTTCCTCCCCCCGCCCCCCCCCCCCAACCTTTCAAAAATGTACCTCCCCCTACTCTTCAGCTCCTCATATATCTTTCTTTTTTACTTATCATTATCATTATTATTATTCTTTTACATTTGTCCTCATGTCACAGCAGAAATCGCAGAGTTTTGGTTTTATTTTCATGTAAAGTTTCAGGAACTGCTCACTGCTGAAAGTATTATTGCAATCACTATGACATTAGGTAATCATCACTCTTCTGCCTGCTGAACTAGAAAGAGGGATCTAGTCAAATAATTAGAGATTTCAGGCCTTGAAATTTCACTGTACAAACTAATACTTGAAAATGACAGAAAAGAAGTCAGTCAGTCTCCAGACGCTGAGTGGGAGAGCTGTGCTGCATGCTACAAGGAATCCATACATCACACACAGACGCGCATACCTAATTTCCATTGACATTGAGTGAAATGAAGGCAAGGAGTTGAAAAAGCTTTAATATTATGACAATTATAAATGACTGACTTATTACAAAGAAATCTGAGGAGCCATGGGCTCATTCTGAAAAGTTAGCCAATATTAAAACTTTTGCAATTTAGGGAGTTTTTTCTTGGTCATTCGTAGTCTTTGTCTAATCAAGCTGACATAAAATTTTCTTCAAGCATTATTAAATGATGAATTACTTTCAGTAGAATCAACATTAATAATAAGAATTCTTTCCCAAAAGACACCCAGATTTCAGTATAAGAAGCCAGTCTTTTGACTGAGATCTTGGTAAAATATGACACAGCTTTTCCCACTCTTCCATCATGCCATTGCTCAGCAATGGGAGTGCCAAAGAAACAGCTATTGAGCTTCAAGTCCCCTCGCCTTTCCCCTCTCTTTCCTTCCTTACATTCCAAACTCAACAAATGAAATTACTTTTTTTTTTTTAAGCAAACAAGAAACAAACCAGAAATAAGGATTATTTTATTATTATTATCATTAAAAAAAGGTCTATTTTCCCACTTCACTCTGCATTTCCCTACTGGTAAGGCATGTATATTTGCTTCTAATCAATGTACATATAATCGCATTTATGAAATAATTTTCAATATATGCACTGATGTTTACACATCTAAACTTACAGTATCTTTCCATTATTATATAAACTCTTGCTCCAACCACTTGCATAGACATTTGCATCATGTCTATCACTTTATAAAAAATGCAAATAAACACAGGAACACATAAGCACATACATCCATATGCATACTGTATGTTTCCTGGTAAAAGTGATCATGCTAGTAAAGTATGTATGCATATGCATATCCATTCACAGCTTGAACTTGCATCACCAAAATATTGGGCCTCTTTACTGGGAGCAGAACTGGGACCTCTGAGAACCCACGTGTATCTTTAAGAATTACAGGCATAGTGAAACATTTCTTGTGTCTGTGTGTGTGTGTGTGCGCATATGAAAATATATATTTAGGCAGAGCAATGTCTCTAATGAGTGTAAACACTTTCTTTCCAACAGGTTAATTCCAGCTGCCTACATTTTTTATTATTCTTTTGTTCATATGCACGTGTGTGCTCCCGCCTTTCTGGAGGGTTTATACATGACAGGTGCATTCTTGGCCCAGGGACAAATAATCCTGGAAAGCCTGAGAAAGAAAAATCAAACTGAACTTGAAGATAAAATGACAGGGTATAAATACATTATGGCCTTTCTATTATGTTAAAAAAAAAAAAAAAAAAAAAAAACCACAAAAAATTCTGAACATTTATAATGTCTAAGCAATTTGAGGTAGAGTTTTAAAAGCTGAAAAGAGATTGTTCCAAAGCCCAGATGTTGCCTATCAGAAACTAGGGAAAATTGCTGCTCCGAAAATTACTCTGAAATACAAATAGAGTAAAACAAAAATTGTTTAACTCTGATATTCCAAGAGAAAGGATGAACTTTTTTCAAGTGCTGAGGCAGTTTTGCACTCCTATCTCCTACTTCAGATTATCTGCAGAGTCATCCCATCTCTGTTCCAACAGATGATTTGCATGAGGGATAAAAGAGGAAAAAGTTTATGGTATGATGTGAAGGCTCCTGCTTTACTCTCTGTGGATACTGTGCTGTCAAGTCGTCAGTCGTTCTGTGAACCGTTGACAGTTGTTGCATTGTCTTCCTAGTTTTTATTCATGAAACCATAAGAATTAAAAAACTACATTAACAAATGTGTGGTGTAATCACCCACCACGGCACATATCTGTTCATTTGCAGTAGTATTGTACAAGCCACTTTCACTTCTGTAATTTTCTGATTTCTGAACATCCATGTTCAGTTTAAAGTGCTCCTGAACACTGCTCAGAACTGTTGCTTGAACATACTAACATGCTTCCTCACCACTGTAACAGCGCATGCAGGTAAGCAGATGGACTTCAGCTCACCACCACCTAAAAGCTGATGTTTTTGCTTTACCTGATTCAAGAAATGCCTGTCAGATTTCGAGAGAAAAAACAGTCATAAACAGCTGATAATTACCCAGCGTAACAAACATGAACCCTAGATATTGCTGGAGCTGTTAACCAAGAAAAATATAGCTATTAGTCATATAACGCACATATAGCCTTGCACAAACAAACACATATTGATACGCAATATAAAAACAAATCCACAAACATGAAAATAACAGACCATTCTGAACAGACAACATACCTTTAGGACCACAAGAAGTCTCAAATTTTACTTTTGAAAGGCTGCAGTGGCAGGCACTGAAACACCGTCGCAAAAAGATGTCCACCGTAAAAATCTTTGGGAGTTGGGAGGTGGGGTGGAAAGGAGGAGAAAAACCCTGAACAGTATTTTTCCCTCCAGGGAAACTCGTAGGATATCTGCCATTCACCCTTCCATAGGCACTTTGTCTACCTTCATGTCTGTTGTTCAACAGTGATTCCCATCCAGCGCCACAAAGACCCAGCTGTATAAACCAATGCAGTCAAAGAACACAGTTAAGGAATGGATAAAACAGGGAGGGGTGTCTAACATGCTGACCACTGGCTGAGCTTGCAAGGATAAAGAAGCCTTGATGGAGAGAAGTAATCATCCATTGCTGTTTGTTTATTTTACCTCCTCCACCACATACTGGAACCTTTTTTGTTTTTTCCATTACCAAAACCATCCCCCACTGAGAGGCCTTTGTGATCTAAAAGGGGCAGAGCCCCTCTTTCTTAACACTGGCAAGTTTATATAGGCAGATTCATTCAAACACATCTTAAAATAAACATTTGGCTCTTCCCCTACATCACACTATCCACACACTGCCTTCAAACACACTTAAAAAAATCACCATTAAAATGTTCTTGCCTAGAACTGTTTTTACGGAGATGTATTAAAACAATTTAGCAGTCTAAGGCACATATCACCATCGAGGTCCAACTTCAGATGAGAGCTATAGTCTTCTGAAAAAAATAAATATACATTACAGTAAAGTAAACCTGACTGCTATTGCCATAATAAGTGGTATAATAGCTTTCTTGAAAAGACTTCTTCCATCAAAAATTTTCTCCCCCCGCTGGGGATACACCTAATTATAAGTGAATCTGAATCCAGATATTCAGATCTGAAACGTATGTCACGAGTGTTAAGAGGAAAATGACCACTGCATGGAGAACGAGGCATTCAAAGGGCACCACTGGCCCTGAAGGGAGTGAGGATCTTCAGATTCCTTCAGGCTTATGAGGCGTAAGTGCTGAGCATCTTAGAAAGGTAACTTAGCTGTTAAACAAAAATGAACAACCAAACTTCCTTGCTTCCCTTTTCTGTTTTTTCATTCTACGCTCCGCATACATACACCGCTTTTTTGTTTTTTCTGACTACATGGATTTGGCACCGAGGACAATTCAGCATGCAACCCTATAAAAAGATGGTGCCCGGGCAACAGAAAGTAGATCGCCCAGAAAGCCTTTTGATGTATCTGAAGATGATACCGGAAAGAACATTTCTGTATTGGAAAAGGATGCCCAGTCACTCCATGGGCTACTTACTGCAACCAAAGTAATTGATTAGGAATAATTGCAGTCACATTAAACAAGGACATTGAGAAAAATCATGGATTCATTTGTATCAGACATTAAAAAAACCCTCCATATCACAAGGCTGATGATAAGCTATGTTTTCAAGGTTACCAGCATGAACTGTATACAAATGCAGTAAGAAAGGTTCACTGTCCCACTGTATTTAAAAAAAAAAAAGGTAATAAATAGCTTTTGATTTGTGTAAGTAGTCATCTGGCAAGCTCTACAGTTATTTGAATGACACCTAGGATAGAAGATTGGTTGACTAAATTAAATATATCACAGAAATTTAATTCGGCAGTATAGCAACATCCTTTGCATTGCCAAAGCAGCAGAAACATCAAAACTATGACCAGGTAGTGAATACACGCTCTGCCTCAGTATGGGCTACAAAACCAGGACACAACATTAAGAATTCAGAAGACGGCAACTTCCCGCGTGACCCCACATAATTTATTGAATCTTTCTGGCTCCCAGTTTTTTCTATTTCTACATAAGAGATAAGAATGTTTAACTGCCTTTATAAAAAGCTCTGCAAGCTCCGACTTTCTTTTTTAAAGAAAGCATTTTATTAGTGATCGCTGTTTGTATTACTTGCTTGTATCATTAATTTACCTGATGGTTTTGTGCATACTGACACATAAGCAAGGGCAAAAATTAAGTAGTCTATTCAGCTACTGTATTTTGAAACTGAAAAACTAAGTTTCTTCATGCAGTCCTGCCAACAGGTCGTAAGAATAATATTTTACCTATTGACTATACTTCATAAAAATCTATTAATCTTTCTTTTCTGGGCAGTGATAATGGAAAAAGACCAACCCAAAACACCAAAAAAAAACCCCAAAAAACAACTCTCACAAAAACCCCCACCCAAACCTGAAACCCAACCAAAAAAACCCTAAACCAAACTCCAGGATCTAGGAAGAGACTGTCACTATATCCTTTTCACTACACTCTCCAGTTTCACTGGAACTCTTTCTCTGTCCTTTATACAAGAAGAAAACTCACCCCTTTCCAGGAAATGCCATGGCAGTTTACAATTACTGAGCACTTTTTTAACAGAAAAACTATTTTAAATGAATCTCACATACCTTCATCACAAAACACTAATGATAATGCCCATTTCACAGATGAACCATCACAGACACCAGTTTGTTTCTTGTTTACCCACAGAACTGCCCAGTACTGGCACCTCATTGAAAATCAGAGTTCTAACCCTCCCTCTCACAGCACACCAGGGCCAAATTCAGATGGTGAGCTACAAGCTCTGATTTCCAGTTTCCTCTATGCAGTAGCTCTGATGATCATTCCTCAGTATAACGAAAATGAGGCATACTGCATTCATCAAACGTGCTATCAAGATAATGATGGAAAGCTAAAACCAGCCCCCTTTCCAACCTCTGCCCTGGATAACTAATTATAAAGGCATACTAAAAAGACACACCAAAAACCCTAGAACGGGTACTTTCTGTATTTCTAGAACTTGTATCTAGCCCGTCCCTTCATTCACAAACAAAGCAAAGGTCCTTCTGTTTAGTTTTTCTCTCTTTTAAATGGCTCACACAAGTGTACCAGATTTTAAGTTTTAAAAAAGTCAAACACAAAACAGTCACAAAACCATAAAAATAATGCTAGGGGAATATTTTTAACCAACAACGTATTTATGGTTTCACTAATCTGCTCACAACACAGAGCTCATCGGATGTACAAAGGTTTTTTCTTTTCTCTCCTACTCTCTTCTCACCCCCATTTCCGTCGTCGCTTTAGAGGGGGAAGATCAGAAAGTGCAGCTGTTACCAAGCCTTTGCACCCCTATCCCCCTTTCCCTCTACTTCCACACACACACCCTCCCCCGTCATGGATATAAAACACAAGCCAGATTTATAAGCATATTAAAGTGCCAAAACCATGGAGTTTGTCTTGCTGTTAGAGATCTTCAAATGTGCTTCCAATATTGAGATAGATACCTGTACCTTCTGAAAATCTGATTAGGAGTCCACCTATGTCTCTAAATACCTACATACCTCTACAAACCTCATCCTACTTCTTTCCTTTATATAATTTACCAGAGAGCTTTCTATGCTTGCACTACTCTTTTCATCCTTAAAAGCACTTACAAATACTAATTACTCTTCACATATCCCTTCTGTGAAGTAAATAAGGATTATTATCCCTTCTGAAGTAAATACGGATTACTAACTCCTTTTTACAGACTGAGGAAATACAGAAGAGAATTTTAAGTGGTCTGCACACTACAACGTAAAGAGATGATATTGAAACATGGATTAAGATATAGTTCTCCATCCCGTTCTCAGATTATGACAGTCTAAATCTTACTCTTCTATTTGCAAATGATACTCTTAGCCCAATTGTTTCTGTCTGCTGGCTGATGATCAAATATTTAATGTATGTCATACAATGAAAATAAGAACTCTACAGCAGTGCCTCTTATTTGTCATGCCCCATTACTTAGACTGGGTGTAACATGCACCCATATGATGGTTTTCAATTTTCTTATAGTCTCTATTTGCTCACTCACTTAAGATGTTTAAAGAAGAGTTGTATGGATTATCAGACAGTCTGAAAAGTTCAGTCCAGAGCTCTTCAAACACATTCATTTTCATCTTATTAGCACAAGTAAAGTAAAAGCCTTAGGCAGGTAATTTACCATCCAGTTTATCCAAAGGGACTTCTAAAGAAAAAGTCAACCTTTGTAAATTGTTTGTGATAATCTCCACATTGATCATTAATTATCAGCTGCTACTAAGCGTTTCTTCCATCAGCGGCACTGTGAAAATAATGCATTTCTCAGAAAAGCTACCATTGTAGTTACTGCCACCTGTGTAATCAGCCATTATTAAAAGCAGCAAAGTTACATGGCAGGCAGCAGCCTCACTAAGTGAGTCCTGTCCAGCACCTCCATTTTCTACGCAGTTTAAAAATTAGTTATCCACCAATAGGAAAGCATTCATTATCGATGTTATATTTTACATTCTATACCTTCCCACATATAGTAGCAGTTACAATTAATTCACCCCCATTCAGCTGCACTTAATAAAGCACATAGTTTTGTACTGCCAAAATCAAGCTGATGTACAGAAACTTCGTTTTCCCTTTTGCAGTTTTCTGGTTTTCTTCTACTAGAAGCTTACGCTTAGAATCTAACAGGAAAAATAAATTTTAAAAGATCTTTCCACGCTTTGTTTGTGAAAAAGAACTCAGGAAGAGATGGCTGGAAGTAAAGCATATTAGTGCTAGCTACCCTCGGGCCCGCGTCACACAGAAACAGAGGGGAATCTTTTTGTTTAAGAAACTACTTATCAAAATGCAGTTGAGCCTTGACAGAAAAAAATTGACTAATGTTATCCAGGATTGCTGGGCTTGATACACTACACACCACTTTCAGAATTTTGGGCAATCCTATGACCAACGTATGACATCTGACATTCTCCCAGCTCCTACTTTAACTCTATTGAACTTAATGGATAGTCACCAGACAGCCTTACTGGAGCAGCCCCGGACATCACATGCCTTGCATCTTCAGTGGGATCAAACACACCTGACAAATTGTACTTTAAAAACCTATTTCACCAACCAGGAAACCCAACCATGACAGTAATAAACCGCAAGCCTGGTGAATGTATTGTTTTGCACACTATAGTTTAAGGAAATGGATTAACATTAGAGGGAAGACACAGGCAGGTAATGAAATTTTTTTAAATGTAGTATCCTTAGAAAAAGCTATATGTTTATGAAGCACACAGTTGTATTTTTCTTTAGAAATGGTCTACAAGTTAAAAAAAACCCACACATGCCCACCACTATGGGTTGTAGGTATAACACAGCAGCAGCTGAAGCCTTTTACACTTGAGAATGGCAGTCCCGGCAGCACTGTAATATATTTCTCCATTTTTGTAATAGACAAAACCCAAGATAATTCTACATATGTGCAACCGTGTCATCTTTAACATACAGGCACACAGAGTGAAAGAGGGTTTTTTCACATTAAAGAGGACTGACTGACTGCTCATTAGGTTCATGACCCAGGTCTATGGGCAGCAACTACACATTGAGTCCTGATGATTCCAAATGCAACGGGATTAGTTGTAAAGACAGAAAAAGGCAACAGTACTGCAACTGAATGAAGAATCATCCCTCAAAGACAGTTTTGCTCAGGTTCTCTCAAATTTATATAATTTAGGCTTACAATTGTAGCAGAGGATCTTCCAAATAACGTATATGAAAATTCTAGTTCAAAGGGAATAGTCTCTTACAGAGAGATGAGATATGGTCCTGCTAAAAATGAAGAGAACAGACTTCTATTTTCTTTGGTGAGATGGTGCCAATGAATGGGCTACTGCTGTTGAGGGAGCTTGAGCCTTAAATACTGCCATCTTCAGCAAAGAAAACAAATGGATCCAAACTATTAAGGTGTAATTCTGCCCTAGACAGGGGTAATGTCAAAGACACCGCCTCACCAAACAGTCTCAAGCACTGATGCACTGAAAGTCATGTAGATACTTTTTTTGTTTGTTTCATTTTCTAATTTGAGCCCTCTCTACTACTACTACTACTTTTATAAAGTCCTGCAGAACCAATTACTCCACAGGCCACTGAACAGCATTTCATTCTAGTCACAGACCATAGAACAATGTACTAACAGCAGAATCAAATTCAACCCCCCTGCGATCTGCATAACTAACTTCCAGAATCTATCCTGACCACAAGAGCCACAAAATAAACATTTTGCAGACAGGCAAGTATCTTCAGGAGAAGAATTTAACCTGCAGAATATGAATATTGGTCACCATCCAAGAGCATGAGAGCCTGACTGTCAGATCCTGGGCTAAACTTGTAAGACTTAAAATAAAAGCATGCACTCAAAACTGCAAACAAAACACAATTTAGGGAGAGAAAATAAATCCTGTGATGTAACCTATAGGTAGTTCTTCTCAGTAGAACTATACTACAACTCTCAATGCATGCTTAATATTTGAAGCAAGACTTATCATCAGTAAACAATTTAATAATCCTGTTACATAAGCAGGAACAATTCCTTGGCTGGTAATGAACAATATGATATCAAAGTTGTCATCTCTTAAATAGAATCTTGGTTGATTTTCTGTACATGAGTAGCCCTGATTAATTCAATTGTGTCCTCAGTGTGTTTAGTGCCTGTGTAGATACAGGAGAAGAGAGCCTTGCACAGGTCTCTCTGAGGATTGAGTGAGCTTTGAAATTCTAACTTGGGCGATGATATATGAAATAGAATCCAGCTTACTTGCCAGGAAGCAATAAAAGCGAACTCAGTGAGACTGCTCATGTGAATACATCTTAGCAGAATCAGGGCCCATTCGAGCCACAAGGGAGGATAAACTTAAATAAAGCATTTCAGTATAACCATTCTTTCAGCAGTCTTTAGTCTGTATTAGTAGCTAACATCTGAGGAAAGGAAAGGTTTGCTGCTTGGCAATAGTGTGGTGTTAATGTAACACAATCTGTTAAATGAAAAAGCAAAATTAATTCCAATTTGGTGTCTTCACATTTCACACTCCAGAGACTCTTACGGACTGAATGAAAGACAAGGAGGAGTAGGGAAAAATTAGTGAATTTTTCCAAACTGAATTCCCTATTTCTTTGCATTTCACCTAATTAAGTCAAGAGGCAATATGAGGGAAAAATAAGAGAGATGTCTTATTTATGTAGGTATTTCTTAACATGTGCCTAGAACAGCGTAAGAAATGTCTGTCTCTGTCCATCTTTCACTGCCTACTCCCCCTCTTCCCCTTGTCCTCTCCACAATTCAGATGTTTAGCCTTACTTCATCCTCACAGCAAGGAATGGATTAAGCAGAATTACTTACTGCTATGCCAATTAAGGAGGAATTAATTACAACTTTGCCTCCTGTCCCTCTAAGGTTGCAAGCCTGTCTACCAAAACCAATCTGAATGTTAGCTAAGTGAAGAACTGCAAATACTCAGGGGGACGCAGGTACTAAGTTTTCCTCCTGCTATATTCAAACCTCTTTACTGCAGCGGGGCGACTTCACCTAAGTTCTCCTCTCCAGGCACAACTGAGCTGTTGTACCCCTCGGTACTTCAATTCCCAGGCATGTAAAGGGGGACAGTAATAATACCCATTCGGCAGTGGCACTCCACAGGTTAATCCCTTAGTATTTGCAAAGCACCTTGAGATCTTAGCACAGAGGGCACAACAGAAGCACAAAGTGTTATCACCTTTGTAATAAAGTGGGGCATGTTCCAATTATACTGTTTCTAGTGAACTCTCCCTGGGCTTCAACTCGGGACGTCTTTGGCTTCCGAGTTACGTACATACAGCGTCCAAACCAAAAAACTGGAAAGCTACACAAGACTTTTTTCTTCAGCAGACCACTTCTTTCTTATTTTTTTTCCTGAAGACATACTTTGCCATACCACCCACCACCCACATTCACTTCCAGATTAATTATACTTTTAAAGACAACCAGCACAAAGATGATTATAGCATACTGAGTCAAAGGAAGGCCTAGCCAAATAAACAGGATAACTTTCCTTGGTCCGCCTCTCACTTTTTTTCACTGGATGATGAATCCCAAAACCTGTATAGCCATACACCTTAGAAAAAACTAAAACAACCTTTGTTTCCCTTTTTTCCTTCCTTTTTGCCACTCTTGTACACTTCCAGCTGCAACCTCCCCAACCTATGAATTACCAGCCAAACCCTCCTGTTCACCTTGGTAATAGAACAAAATGAAGCAATTCCAAATGACCCACCACCACGACTTAAAAAAAAAATAATAATCCAAGAACAAGAACTGACTGTCCAGTATCATGCCACTATCTGTTTATGATGGAAAAAGTAGGACAGAAGGCAGGCAGCTTCATCTTTCATGCAAGTTTACCTATGCAAGTAGACCTGTCCCATCCCCTCCCTTCCCTCCCTTGTTATTCCTTCTCCCATTCCCTTTTTCACCCCACCACCAGACCCTGGATGTTTTGCAGACAAGCGTTTCACAGTGAGGCTGTATGACCTCAAAGAGTTAAAAGTTCCCTTTTAACTTTAGCACCTTCTGAAGTGTGTGAGGAGGACGCCTAACGCTGCAAAGTTCTCAGCATTTCCAGCTGCCACTGATTCCAACAGAAACTCCGGGCACTCCATTTTGAGCTTTACAATATCAGGATAATAAATTACCATTATCTCTTTTTTAATTATTTCCAATAAACCCATACCTTGTGAGTCTAACTGTTCTGCTTCATTAGTCTCATACTACCTATCACATTATAAAAGGACATTCCTGTACAAACAGAGCATGACCCTAAATATCTATTTCTTACACAGAATAAATGCAATGCTGCAGGAATCACCATATAAAGCAGAAAAAAAGACACTTAGAAAAAGTATCCCACTGACTGGACTAAAACTTCTTTAGAGATTTTTTGATGTAATTGTTCTGAGACTGCGTTTTTCTTATAGTCTAGCTTTTGTAATACACCAAAAAGAGCCAGTATTTACCTAAAGCTAAATATTTTAGTTCTGTTCTTTGCCATTATTTATTCTAGTCCATTTGTCACATCTATATAGCTTATATCATTATTGACACAGCTATATGAGTAATAACATGTATCATGCCTCTATCTTTCTATACACAACTCATACAAAGAATAGGATAGTTCAGCTGAATGAATAATTATTAAGGACATACTTTCAAAAACCAGGAATCAGTTGTTCATCACAGTAATTGACTGTGGTCATTCATTACACCTCTGCTGTAGATCCTGCTCTGCTTTATAGGAAACATGTCATAACAACAGGCATTACAAAAATACTGCAGAAGTTTCAGCTCTCTAAAAGATAGATACGTAAGAGTAGTCTTTTGCAATGTGTGATAAAAAGATGAAAAGTCACAGGAAAAAAAAGAGGATGAAGCAAACAGTGCTGATTTGGTGGTATAGTGATACACGGCTCTTAATACACCTCTTCTGGGACTTGTTTCTCATATGATCTTACAACATTCATCACCAGTGCTCTCTTGCTACTGACTCCTACTAAACATTAGAGGTTTTGGCTTGATTATCTGTACACAATGGAAGACATCAAATGCAGATAAAGCAGGTTTTGAACTGAAGGACCCACATATCTAGCAGGCATATAAAAATTGTTGTAATAGGGTAATAAGCAATTTTATGCACCTAGAGCTTTGGTGCCTCATGGCCATCGTGTTGCTTTAAGTCTATTCCCTTAAACTAACAAATCTAAAAGCCATGATCCAAGCTTTTAGATTTAGTAACACCCATTAACTAAAAAGGAATTAAAGAAGAAACAAAAATAGTTTGTATAAACAAAGAGGCAATCAAAAGTTCAAAAATTAATTTCAAACCTCTCAGTCAGCATAGCTGGAACACCCAGGAGCTTAGACTGTCCAGCTGAAGGGTGTAAAAAGACAGTATAAATCTCTTTCTGTTTGTTATGCTGAGTGCCTTACCTCAGGATTAGATGTTGAGGGAAAAGAGTCTGTGGTCTTCTTGCCTATATAGATACTTCGATAGCCTTAGATTACCTATGTGCTACTTCTTGTTCTACAACGGCGTCCAGCAGCAATGTTATCTTAGTTAATATTGCCTCTATTTCACAGGACACACACAAAAAAATATAATCTAATTTGGATTATTAGCAATGTAAAATACATTCTACTACCAACCAATTGTAACACATACTACTGATACAAAAAAAAAAAAAAAAGACAGACACACACTATACTAAAATGGACCAAAATCTATTATTTAATTGATGTAATGTACACCCATTTCAGTTTTTCACAATTGCTTCTTCATTCCTGAAACATGAAATCAGTCCAAGGGGACTCCAAGCTATGCTGTATTTTCCATGTTTCACTTCAATACAATATTACAAATACGTTACCATGTATCTGGGATTTTTTCTGCAATCATCATAACAAACCAATGTTTTCATAATGTCGCCACAAACCACAGCTATTACCTCATACAAGAGCACAATGTTTTGGCAATGCAGTGCAAATAGTAGGAACAACTTCACCATCATCTTCCAAAACAGTTCTTTGAACACATTTCCCAAAAAAACAGAAGCAACAAAAGCTCTGCCACTTCATTCCTTCCCTTCACCCGCTGGATGAATGAGAAGAACACAGTGAGACAAGCAGTGCCCTCACCATTCTGCCTGCTCTTAAGAGGCTCTGGATCACAGTCTTCTACAGCTAAATCACACACTGAAGTCTACAGGAAACATTCCAAAATGTGGAGAAATTACACACATCATTTAACTTGAACACTCCAGAATCAGGCTGAAGAAAAATGGACTGTTCAGTATCTGCCTATACCACATGTTCTAACCAAATCATGGGGAGGGCTGGGGCAATGGCTAGATTATACCAGAAACATTAGTAACCCTTTTTAATGTGGAAATTACATCGTTGATTACAACAGAAAAACATGAAGATAAGGTGAAAACTCTTTTGTTGGTTCTGATCTTTTAGGAAGTTCAAAACCTACAGAACTTCAAAGGATTTAAAGCTACTCAGAGCCTAATAGGGCTGGCCTTTATTTGTGTGTTCCATATACCATATTCCTTCTCAGTCTTTACTCAAAATGCTTTCAAGCAACTTACTCTTAAAAAGGATTAAACCTACTGAATTAAAGTATTTCCATAGATCATGTCACTATCAGGCCTGATTAATAGGTCTTGAAGTCTACAGCAGTGAGGCTGTGCTCCTTATATATTCTAAATGTGACTATATATTTGCATTCTGGATTCTTTCTCAGTGAAAACCAGTGCATGCAAAATAAATTCCACAACCCCACATCTTGTATACAAAGGGCATCACACATATCCTGCGATTTAAGCTATTCTCCTGAAATTATCTTAGTCTCACACAATCACACTTCAAACACCCCATATGTCCAGTTTGGTTATTCCTCCTTTGAAAAGCTAATAAATGTAATACTTAGATGTAACTGTATTTCATCTAAAAACAATTATCTGCAGTACTTTGTGCCAGGAAAAGCATCAATAGGAATCATTAACAGCACTTCCACTTTTATTTTCTTCCCATCTAATGGGCCCAATCCAACATCCACGTTAAGTCAAGGAGAGTTTTACAATTGTTTTTAGTAGGAGCTGGACAGAGCCTTACCGTCCTTCAGGAATGGGGGTCTGTGCAAGGAGGCTGAATGACAAGCACAACTTCTGTTCGCTCACACAACAATACTGCAAAAACAGAGGAATAACGAACTTCCCATGATGTCCCTACTACCCAGGGCTGCAGAGGAGCCAGTAACAAAAACTCTGGAGGTGAGGGCAAACGCTGCTCTCTAGACTCACTCAGCCCTTGCCCTCTTTTCTAAGACTACCAATAAGAGCATCAAACTCATTTGCCGAAAACCAGTGACACAAGGCAGTGTGTCAATAAAACACATTTAATTGCCCCCAAATTCTAAAAGGACACAGAAGTTTTTTGTACCAGCTGACTCACACACAATTCTTTCACACATTTTTTCTTTCCAAAAATCATGCATTCTTCCTATGCATGCATTCATCCTTTCCTCCTGCTTTCAGTATTAAATATAACATCAGAATCTCCAAAAATTCAGATGTTACATAGCCTTTGCAATGTAGTAGCCCACTTTATTCTGTAGACTTTCAAATCTGTACCTAGGGCTTCCTGGAAAGAAGAAGTAGCACGTAATACTTCAAGGGATTGATTTCCAAAGTCCTGTGTGCCTGACCTCACCTTCCCTCATACACTGGAGCTGGACAGTCAAAGAAACTGTCGGGTTGACATTACTGTAGCCACTTGGCACCTGCCTATTGTGAACCTCATTTATTTTGGACACTGACAGGCTACGAAGAAAGCTGAAGTTCAGTCTTTGAACCAGCTTTAATGCAAATGCAACTGCAACCTGATAGTAACACTGAACTGGCTGAAAATCATAAGAAGGAGCCCACTAGATCTACCAAATGCATCCTCCTCTGTGAACCACCCTCTTCCCATTTCAAGCTTTTCCTAAGTCAGATGTCTAAGCTTAAAATGAATGGTGACACAGCACAGCAGTTTGTTTTAAGCAAATAGAAAGAGACTAGAAAGAGACACAACTAGAATTCTAATGGTGGAAAGAAAAGAAAGAAGAAAAAAAGGGGGAAAAAAAAAGGGGGGGGGGGGGGGGGGGAGAAGGGAAAGCAACATCTAAAGGTTCAGTTCTTATTAACATCATGAGGGAACTTAGCCTTAACAGTGTAAATCAAATTAAACAGTTCAGGGACCTGGCTTGAAAGCTACCATTTTAATAAAAAGGGGGACAACTGTCAGGTTGTTTAAAACTGTAGCTGCACTGTCGTATCCTCTGCCACCTCCTTCTCCCCACCCTCCCTCCCACACCACCAACTGCCGTCTCAAATTTACCTTGCCATGCACTCATTCCAGAACTCCCTTCCAACCACAGCGGATTGGAGGAATCTACACAAAATAAATTGACAATAAATATAACTATATTACCTAAAGGGAGGAGGAGGGGAAGCAAAGAAAATGACCAAATTGTTGACATTGGTCAAGGAGACTTTCCCCTCTAAAATTTCCAAGAACACGAGAGCTGAATAGCCAAGGTTTCATTATGTATCCACTCAGACCGTTTCCTACAGAATTTCTTCTCACCCATCCCTGAATATAGGAGCTTATTCTTGTACAATCATTAACACTGAACAGCAGACAGGCTTCTATTTCCCACTCCTGAAGAAACCCATTTTATGGCATGCAACATGAAGAACTGCTTCACTAAATAAAATGGTTAAGTAACTTCAATAGAGTTGCTACGGGAAGGCATGGTGACACGGTGGCTGGAGAACTGGCTTTCTTTCCATCCAGATCACCACTTAAAGGGCCTCAGAAATTCCTTAAGCCTAATAGGTTTATTGTTTTAATTTCTACCTTTGAGAATAACAGGGCTCTCCACAAAAATGTAGAAAGCATGCCCGACTGCTTGTGGGGAGAAGGTGAAAGGAGAATAGCTGAGGAAGGAAGAGACTGGACAGAAATAATACAGAGAGCTGCAAGTCTATTAGCTTATTAGGGCTACAACCTTAATACAGTTAAGGCTTATTTCCTATAGGTATTTTTTTTAAAGTAGGATTTTTGCTGTCCATACATTATGATTCATCTAAAACTATGCAGCAGCTTTTAAGTTTCCAGTATTATCATCATCTTATCTTATCCACAGAGATCCAACTTTATCTTTCTTCCATCATCTCAGATGTTCTCCACAAAAAGACAGACTCAGGCAAATAAAATGTAATAGTTAAAAGTAGTACTTTCTTGAGACCACGTAACATAGAGAAAATGAAATCTTTATAAAATAAGAGCATAAATAACAATTACTCCTTTTATTCACACTCCTGACATCTCAGAAGCAAAAACCCAGCCCTACTTTTAAATTAAAAGTGTGTTTATTGAGAAAAGCGTCCAGCAACATTATGATCCGATACAAGCAGCTCTCTAGACAGAGCAGCAAGGAACCTTTAGCCCTGTCCAAAGGTGTTAACAACGCAGTACTAATGTGACACAGCACTAAATGGATGGCCAAACACAGAAGCTTTGTTACATGCAAGAGGTTACATTTTCGTCATCTTTTTCCAAACGGGTGCCTAAGGGAGGATACTATCAAAGCCTTTTGAAGAAAACAAGCAAAGAAACATATTTTGTCCTGCATATTTTAAGGATAAATCTAGCAAAGGCAAAGAAATAATATCCTAAATTGCTAACAAAGAGTGAAAGCTCCAAAGATGTTTGATTTTTTGTACTTTAAGAGTAAAAGATGATCTGGTCAGAGTATCAAAGCAATACATACTCAAATCTTCTCCTAACTTTCAATTTTTCATTTTTTTTTTTAAATATATTTCATGAATAGGCTTTTACCAAAGACGTTAGTCAGTTTCATTCATTCTAAACCTTTAAATAGATGAATTGGGTCAAAATGATTGTATTATATGCCTGTAATTTATGTTATCAACTTCACTTTCCACCACTGCACCACTAAAGGAAAACTGCAGTCCTGATTTAAAGCTGTAAATTCAGATCAAATGGGAAAGTGTTAAATTCAGAAGGGCTTTTGGTCCATTAACTTCCATGCTGATTTGACACGCTCTGCAGTGCTTGGGCAACAGACTCTGCTATACAGCGTATTCCTAAGCAAACAGTGCTTTGTGTCATAAACCATCTGGGGTGTCAGTTCTAAGGGCCACTCATCTAAACTCCTCTGATACACTTTTAAATGCTGAGGTGCAGAACAGAAACTTTTCGTCACTATAAAATCCCTTTTGCAAGGGTAAGGAGATGCTGCCGTTGGAGGAACGATGCAAGGCACAAAATTTTGGCTAAAGCAGTAGTTTTTATTATTCCACTGAAGAAAACCATTGGATATGCAAGCTTTCTAAAAACCCTATGATTTTTCTAAGGTACCAATAAAAGTGACACCATTCATAACCTGGACAGTGCTCCCTTTCATATCAGAGCCTATAGTTGCAAAGCTAAGTGCCAAGCAGATGGTTGAAATCTGTTTTGTATAAAAAGTGTGTGCGCACACGCAGTTTTTTTAGATTGAGTTCTTTGTATTCATATTCAGGCCTAGGTTCTAGCCATCAAAACACTGGCACTGAAGCAATCATTAGCAGCATTTTAGACAACTGGCAACTAAGGTATTCACAGTTCTCCACAAAATGTTCAGCTAATATGTCCCAGATGTATAATTAAGGCAAAAGATCATCTTCTTAAATTGGTATCAGTGCTTTGGATGGCCTTTCAATAGACTGCACATGTATGTAGAAAGCTATTTTATTTATCTTCTTTTTAAAATAATGTTCTAACTTCTATTACACTCTAATTTTTTATAGTTGCTTTTAAAAATACAGGCTTCCATGTCAGACTCTACCCAACTATAACAACAGCACCTTCATTTGTGTTGTTTTCATCTTTCTAAGTAACACCAAGAAGGAAATTCTATTCATCATTTTAATCATAAGGCTCCGTCTTTCTTATCTAATATTCATTTAGCTTATTTAATATGAAAATATAAAATAGGCTATGCTGCTCTGGAGGAATCAGCTCCAGACGAGGGCAGTGAGCCCTCCAAGAATCTGCTGATGAATCTGCTGCTGTTATACCGGACAGCCCATGGCAAGCCACTTAAGTTGCAGGTACCTCAGTCAACTCATTTGTAAGTAGGTTGTTTATTACCACAAACAGCAAAACCAGAAATGCTTACCAGCATGGGGCTCTGCTGTCTGCCTGGGGTTCTCACGGAATCTGGGAACTGGTGACAATAATTTGCCTGGTGACAAATTAACAGAGGTCACACTTTTGACAACTGAGGTTATCAAACAAATGTATATTTGGAAGAATGCCGTTTTGTGCTGCAGTCTCACTTAAGACCTTGGTGGCCACAACTGGGAATTACTACCTTAGGAAACACACAGTTTCAAAACAAAGATTGATTTTGTGCACAGTGCCAAGTCCACTATGGCCCAGATGTTAGCCCTGGCAGAATCCAGGTGCATTTTCATCACCGCCTTTCTGATCATTCTAATCTGCCAGGGATACGTGTTGTGTAGGAGGAACAGATACTTAACATGCCTTTAAAGCACACTGACACAGAACTTCTGAAATCTACAGTCTTCCAGAAGCCTGCAGAGATCTCTCCTGATGCTTTACGAATTCTGGTGGCATTGCAACTGACGGAAGTTTGCTGCAAATTAAGGAAAGTCGGGCTTCTGGTCAATGATCTTGTCGTGAATTACCACTTCACGCCATCCTGATTTACTGAGGTGAAAAACTTCAGCCTCTTTCATAGAATTGAGCAGAATATTAATTAATTAGGCCTACATTTTTAGGACCTGACACTGAACTTCAGTGCCACTGAGTCCAAACTCAGAATGAACAGGTACTTTTTTAAAGGATGCCTTTACTAGCCCTACCACAAAATAGGTCTTTGTGAACACACTGCTGAATAACTAGTACTGAAACACTATGGAACATGCCTGATTATAATCCATTATCTTGAAAGTAGTCTCCCTCTTAAAAAGCTTATCAAAGAAAATAACTTAATAGCTCAGTCATGATATTCATAGGCTACGGAGATCAAATCCACCTAGGATTCCTTAGTTTATACCCATTTTCTGAACAGTATGTAGTAAAAGATGCAACACAGAGACCAGATCTGAATCCACCAGCAGACCCCAGCGATTCAGCCCTACTCTTACTGAGCATACAGTTGGAAATGAAAAAAAAATAAAAACACTAGAACAGATTAGAACTTTTAACATGAATAAGAAAATAATTCCTCCCTTTCAATAAGCTGTATCACTTCCTTCATTTTGGATCTCTATCACACATTTAAAGAACAGATGTCAAATATGCAGGTAAGAATCACAAAGCATTTTGTGTTCCGCAGTGTGTTTTTTTCCTTTTAAGCTAGTTGGTTTGCTCACTGTGGCTGCCTACATTGCCTGCTTTCAGTAGAGTCTGTTCCTCACATTAATATTCTCCATGTGAATAATTTTTTCCTGGACTCCCCTAGTCCCTGGTCCTCAGGTTATAAAACATATGACAGTTCTTGTACATATGGCTGAGATGTTAATTGTTCTCCAGGATGAAACCTTTACCTGACTGTTAGTAGCACACAATGTCTCTCAATTTACTGCTTAAACACTGTGGGTGCTGCTGCCTAACTCCAGTTCTGCAAACTCACCTCCAGGTAGGCAGTCAGAAGCATGTTCAGATAATTGGAGGGGCTACGGACAGTATTCCCCCCCAGCCCTAACTGAGGCGGCTGGGGTTGTAAATATTTCTTTACTTTACATTATTCATTATACTCCGAAGTCCCTACTTTACAGTTTAAAGTATTCTGAATACTATAGTTAATCTTGTTAGAATGAGACCTTTAGAAATTATAACCAGACAGACAGAAGTCTGTAATTTGATGTTCTTAGGATCTCAAGCAGATGACCTGCAGTCATATCTCTACTTTTTATACCGACCCATGCAAACAATTTTGTGATACCGTCCCTCAGCTTTCTCATCTATAGGTTGAAGCTAATCTTGCTTCTCGATCTAAAGAGCACAGAAACCTTCATGATTTGTATATTAGTGCTTTCCAAATGCTCTGAATTCTTAATCAAAAGACTTTATAGGAAGTATGAATCTATTATTAATATTATCAGTACTTCTAACAGTAAAGCAACTTCTACATACATATGTGTAGAAAACATACAGAGAATACACATGCAAATATATTGCTCAATTTATAAATTCTAAAGCATGGCTTCAGGACTGAAATCTCATTCATGAAGCATGCTAGAGATCTCTTACCTACTCTCCGTTTCTGAATTTTCCCCATACAAAGACACATTGATATTACTCTAAGCTCTAAGCACAAAGGCTGCTCTGTGGAATGGAAAGAAACCTTCTTTTTTGTGTTTGTACAGTGACGAGCATAATGGGGTCCTGATTCAGGATGCTTGCACTCTACAAAAACACACTAAATCAATGACACTAATACACATGCAGATTATCTATAAAAGAGATGCATAGCATACTTGAGAATGGCACAGTATTTTTCCATACTTTGCATGGTATTTCAGGCAAACACCTTAGCCTAATATGGTTTCCTGAGTCACACAATTAATTTCAGAGTTTAGGCAAGAATAGCAGAACTCAGAAGAACTTGCAAAACATAAGCAAAGGATGAGAGCCTTGCACTGAGAAATTCTGCCAAATTCTCACCTCAGTTGCAAAACCAGAATCAACTCAATGTTCATACAGTTTTGACAAAGATGAGAATCAATAGTCCTCTTTACAACACACTGGCCATAAATACCTACTTAAATCGCCAAAACCCATGAGCAAAAGACAAACCAAAGGCTGAACCTGAAGAGAGATATGTATTTTATATAACCCTTTGATTTTCAAACTCAAAAGCCTCGATATTTTTAACATACATGGAAAAGAAACTTATTTGGCTTTACTCAGCAACTGCAGAAGGAAATTGTACCAAAAGAATGAAGTTGCATGTTCTGTTTTAATTTGATTTCATTTAGGCTTTCAGTTCTATTTCAGTTTTGTTTCATTTAGCCTATTATTTTTTTTCTTTTAAATAATCATCATGTTTTGGTGATTCACATTTCACACCAGCACAGGAACAAGTCATGTAAATACAACACAACAAAATGACCCAGTTTGTTAATAGACATGCCAAATGGGTAAGAACATCCTTCTCTCCGCCCTTACCAACCATCACCTTCCCACACATCTCATTTCTATCCAAAAAAGCCTCTGCCCCAGTGAGGCCACAGCATCGAAATTTAGGGAGAAAACCCTATGAATAGAAACTTGACTAAACCTTTAAGGAAAAATGTTTTCAGTCTTGTTTTACAAAGTGAGTGTAATGAGGCCGCTAAGGGAATTTCTCTGAAGACAGAAGAACTCTCTACAGTCAAATACAGCATGGGTGGAACTACAGCAAGTCAGTGCTCCCTCCCAGCACAAAGCTCTGCCGAAATGCCTCAACCCTAGCTCAGGCTGGTCACCCCAAAAGGTGAGAGGACATCATAAACTTCACAGCCTTCATTAAACACTCTCTTGAAATAACGAATACCCCAAAATTATAGAAAGTGTGTGCAGAGACGCACCGTGGTCTTTCAGACTGTGATGAATTTTAGCTGCATCACACTCTATTAAAGCACAGTCTCTTTAGGATTCCCAGCAAACTGAAGATAACGCAACTTAATGCGACCCAGTGAATGCATATACCAAACTATAGAGAACAAACATGAATGCACCTGTATATATGGGTGTGCACACTATTGAGGGTTTTTTTAGACTCACTGTTTTAATTGGCAAAAAAAGTTTGGTGAAATCTTTTCATGGAACTATGGTAAAAAAGGAGTAAGAGAATTAAAAAAAATTCAGAACTATTAACATTTTCCTTTCTCCTGGTTTTGTGCTATCTATTGAGCTGGCAATGGCAAGTAACTAAGATATATCATCTTTGTTTATGCCCAACCTGCGAGATGAACGAATGAAACATGGAGCAATTTTTCATTCCTGCATTCTTAAAAAATCAAGCTCAGCACCAAAAAACCCGAAGAGGATGACAAACTGTATGGGTTTCTCTTCCTAGGTCTTTTTTCTCTAGAACTACAAAGGTTCACGAAGAATATTCGATGTAGACAATGGTCTTAACTATGCAAGAATAGTACATACCCCTCTCTCCCCCAGAGTTCCTCACCACCAAAAAGAACTCTGATTATTCAGACACAAAAATTATATTACTATTTACTCTGCTTATGTTTTTGCTCCCCAAAGTAACAGAATTATGTTAAGATTAGTAAGACAGAAACAAATACATAGTAATGAGACTATAACACAACACACAGAAAAATTAGCACTAAGGTAACATTTTATGATATATTTAGATCAAAGAGCATGCAGACACTTACATTTTAAGGGGAAAAAACCCACCAAAACAAAACACAACAAAGACAGTCTATATGAACTTGAGAAAACACATAAGCAGAAGTATACAGTAAAGCAACATAAAATAAAATTATTATAGATCTCAAAGAGCAGTTGCCGATACAAATTTCCATACTTGGTCTTTCAAACCAGAAGTCTAAAAAGGAAATGTGGAACACCAAACATAAAATTTTAAAATAGAAAATATAATTACAATTTGAGAATTAAGGAATGTTACCTGATCAATCTTAAAATACTTTTAAGGGAAACAAGGTCAAAGCCATTTCAAACTTTCAAAACGAGCCCCCAGCTTTTTCTCATGTTCACTTCAACTCTGAGAGTTCTACAAGTCAAAAATAACATCATGTTGGAATTATTTTTTTTCTTAAACAAGCTGACAAAAGGACAAGTTGAAGAGAAGCGCCATTCCACATCAAAAATAGGGGATAGAAAAACATTTGCAAATACCCGCACCCTCCTCCAATACCATGGGCAGCACCTCTAACACTCCTGAAGTTCATATTAACATCTGGTGATTCTAGCAACCAGAATTCAATCTGCGTCTTTCTCTTTCCCTACTTATTCTATTTGAAAAAGAAATAAATTTTGCACCTATCCTAAAAAAAACTAGACAGCTTCTGTGAATTACCACTGCACATGTCACTATTTCCATTTACTCCTTACATTCTTTTCAAGTACCATGGCCCCTGCAAGCAGCGCTCACCAGAATTCTTCCAAAAGCTTGTCTAAATTTGCTCTCTCCACACAACTACCGCATGCAGAACTTCACACAGCCACAAGGACATGTGGGCTCAGGAACAACTTTTAGAGACTCCCTGCTTCTCAGGCTGGCAAAGGCTGGGCTTGGCACGGAGGTGACAAGCAATGTCTCTCGAGCAGAGGCTGCAGTGCGCGGGGCTCCCCGCTGCCCCCCAGGCAGCTGCTGGCCACAGGTGAGGTACAAGCCACTTGGACCGAGGCAGCATCTCGGTAGGGTGTGGGAGAGGTGGGACGTGTGGCAGACTGCAGGCTAGCATCATAACCCTCAGCAAAGGCGTCGGTGAAAACTTTACGGCCGTGGAGGGTGGCGAGGTTTCGCGAGGGGTCTGCGGGAGGAGATGCGAAAGGGCCAAACACCATAAATCCCCGTCAGGCACAGTGTGTGCAACTGCTCGCCCTCGCCCGCTGCCCAAAGCAAAAAGCTCAAGAGAACAACCCAACCCATTTCAAAAATTCGAGAAGTTCTGGTTTAGGTAATACAATAATGTGACAAGGATTTGCTTAATTTGCAGAACAGTTTTTAACATACTCAAATACAACATTGTTTTACCTTTTGTAGGAAGTACAGGAGACCCACAGGTACTTTAAAAGGGAAAAGCACTTTGCTTCTAAGGATGCTACTTGTTAAACAAACTCCTTGCCATCAGCAGACGTACTACAGCTATTGATTAATTGCTGTGAGCTCTTCTTTTCTCTTGACTACAGTAGCAGAATTCACAGGCATTGAATATTTCCATTGTATAGGTACAACATAACAACATGTTTTTCCCCTTTCACTTACAAGTTAATTATGCTATAACCAGGCCTACACAAGAAATTAATAAAATAAAATTAAATTAAAAAAACCCAAAACAAACAAAAAAAACCCACCACCAGAAAACAAGCCAAGAGGGTGTCACGCCGACTTCTGGAAGAAGCAGAGGTATCTGACATGCAAACATGAAGGTAGCCTATTCAACATTAAGAGATTATTTTTTTAAAAGTATAGTATGAAAAGCATGCAAAGAAACCATAAATCTGCCTTGGGAGGAGATACTTTTTTCCTGTATAAATATTGTAAAACTGTATTTTGTACAGCTACAGATATATCACATTACACAGACACATATGCCTACCCTATCAGGGTGCTTCACATTTAAGTAACTCAACCAGATACTACATGCCTCCTAAATGATAAAGCCATAAATGCTTGTTAAAAGCTCCCTGAGAAGTAGTAAATATTTTGTAAACTAGTTATATATTTAAGATCTCTGGACAGCAAGAGAAGGAGAAACAATTCCTCTCCTATCTAAAGGTACCAATCAAACACACTATGCACATAAACATCGCAAGATGCTTGGTGGGAGAGTGTGTGTATGTGTTTGTGTGTGTTTTAATTACCTCCTTGAATGCATATGATGAGCCAGCCACCCAGAATTAGTAATGCCAAACTCCCGATTTGATTCAAATGCAATGAATACAACAGTCGAATTGTGCAGGCTGGTGTGTCACTCATCAGCTCTCTCATTTGGGCTTTTGCCTTCCAAGTCTAGTTCACAATTTCAGCAACTGGTAAATTATTGAGATGTTCATTAAAATCCATAATCTGTAACAGTCAACTTCTTTCTCACTAAGTGTAAGCACAACAAATGAAATTAGTGCACACAGGACATTAATGAGTAGTCTGCAGATGCATTAATTCCTTCAGCCTTAGCTCAGAGAAATAAAAACATGATAATTTTTGTCACTGCAAAAACCCAGTATCTGAAACTTTTAAATGGCACTATATTTATTCTTCAGATCCCAGACCCCTAGAAATACAAACGTAAGCAATAAGGTCCTTTTCTCAAAACATTTCAGTGGAAGGTGAAAGCTATTCAGCCCGATATTAAAGAAATTTCACTGTTTTCTTATAAATGAAGGAGTAATCTCTCTTACTTCTACAGGAAGATTTTAGGAGAGTGGGACGTCATTCTGAGCAAGCTGGTTAATAGAAAGGTATTATTCTTTCTCCAAAATTCTCACTGAATGCAGCAGCAGAAGAAAGCTTTTAGGGTAACTTTAGCTAAGAAAAGCTCTTAGGAATACGCAAAGTTTCCTTTTAGGAAAATGATTTCTCCATTTGACAGTGTTGGTACAACCCCAAAATAAATTCAGTGGGAGTCTGAAATGACTCGTGCAGTGCAGCACTGAAGCAGCTAAGTATATTTTTTTCCTCCCAGCAGAGGCTTGCTTTACATCCTTGAGCCTTTCCTTTCTACAAGCTATTCGTAGTACAGAGAATGTTTCGAGTGCCCGGAACTGGTGACTCTAAATGTTAAACTTATTCTACTGTCCCCATCCTCACTGCTCCCATCCATGCCTTTTGTCTTTTCTAGCTCTTCCTTTTTTCCTACAGCAGCAATAACCCATTCTTCTTTCTTCCACAAACACTATGTACCTCTTTGCCTTGAACTGGCATGTTAAAAATAATAATAAAAAACCCCACCAAAAAAAAAAAAAAAAACCCAACCAAAAAAAAAAAAAAAAAAAAAAAAAAAAGAAAGAAAAAAAGAAAAGAATGAAAAAGAGAAAGAGAAAGGATGTCACTCTGTCCGGATGCCTAGCGTAGTCTCTCTCTCAGTCTACAGAGAAATGTAAATATGCAGTAATTAATTTAGGTTTAAGAACATTCCATACACTAGGGACATTGTTAAGCAGTCACTTTATCTATTTTTCATTAATCAGATTTTATTAAGACATTAAAACTTTATGTTGGGCATTTCTGAGATTTTATCATTCTGTAAATTTCACAGCTGTCCAATGGTTCTGGCTACATTGTCTCTACCTTTTCCTCAATGAAGTAAACTTTCTTTGTAGTGTGGCCATACTTGTTATATTTTAGTGTAATGACCCATCTTAAAAAAGAAAAAAAAAAAAAAGAAAAAAAAGAAAACCCAAACGAAAGAGTTCTTCTTTTCGAGACCTTTAAAGCCAATTCAGAGTGCCACAGGTACATCACAAAGTACATCCCAGAAGTTATCCTTTCCCTGTGTAACAAACGGAGCAGATTCCAGTTATCATTTCTTCCTACATTTCTGCAAACATCATCCCCCTCAGCGTATGCATTCTGATGCTCTTCTCAATCAAGCAGCTGAACCACCACAAACAGAAATAAAGACGTGAAAGTAACTTCTCAGGAAAAGACGAAAACCCTCACATTTTTGGTATGGCGATTATACATGCTAATTCACAAAACCTACTGCAATTTGCTAGTGATGCTGAAGGTATTAATGAATGTTTATTCATCTGACACTGAGGATCACTTTCATTCCAAGTGTGTATCGTAAATGCCCCCCGATAATGGCCACAGACACACTAGAGAAGTCCCCTTGATTCAGATCCCTTCATTTGGGGTGAGGGAAAGTTTCTGAACTGTTTGCAGTTTACCAGGATACACTGAAACATCATGGGAAAGACAACAGAGAAAGAAGAATAACCTCCTGAGATACATATACAGACGCTCTGAGATCTGAACTGCAAACAACTTCACCCGATAAATCTTTACCTTCTAATCTGCTCTTCAAGTTTAAAAGGGAATAGTGGGAGATAGATAATAATAACAACACTGAAGTCAGTCATACAGATACGACAAGCTCGACCCCAGCAACTGAAAAAATGTGCTCCAAGAACTGTGTTTACTGAGAATGTGGGAAAATAACCTGCCTCAAACGTCTAAAAAACAGTCATCTGAGCATCGGACATATATACACACGTCAACTCTGTAAGCGTGTGTGTGTCTGAGGGTCTGTGCATCTCTGGGTAAGAGAAAGTGTGTCCTCATGGCTGTTTTCTGATAAACACACATATATTACATGGACAGTATCTACTCTGTGTATGTGTGTGTAACTATAGTCAAACACACACAATGTAAACAAATGGTAATGATTAACAGAGATATTGGTTTGTATTACCAATTTCAACTGCAGATGGAAAATTGTTAAAAAAAAAAAAAAATTATATGTCCCAAGGTTCGTTTTTATTGCTTCACATTTCTACTGCTTGCTATTATCTGCATAGCAAAAGGAGAGCAGCGTATTGATTATTTAACTAGAATGTTTACAAGAGCAAAGCTGGGATCTCTGAAAATGAAATGTATGCCTAGGGGAGAAAAAAAAAGAAAGAAAAGAGTACAGAAGCTCATTCTATTTCTAAAGGAAGATGTTTTGTCTAAAATTATTTGGGTTTATATAAAATTTATATAAATATAAGGCAGAGAGATTCAGATTAAAAAAAAAGTCCCCCAATAGGAAAATGAAAGGACTTCATTCTGCTTCACAGAGTTTACAAGTATGCTGTTCATCACAAAGTTCAAAGAATAATCGAAATCGCTTGCTTATAAATTGGTATGTATAATCTTAGTGGAGCATATGAAATACTTGAATCTATTAATTGTATGAACAAGACAAATGCATGACCATGATGCTAGATCAGATTCCACACCAGAAACCGTAACAGTTTCCTGAGGTAGTTGAACTAACTTAATACAATGCACGTGAACAAAACCAATTTTGTTCTATTATTGTAATGATAACAAACCAAAGAAAAATGCCAAGTTTTCCAACTAAGTCTGGAAAATTAATTGTATTAAAGACGACCTTGGAGCAGCGCAACCACGCCAATTCCACTTTCTAGTAAGGAAGTATTCTAGTTGCAGAATGAGGATTGAAAGCGTTAAAGTAGTTTTTTTCTGCATTTCCCAATTTTATTTTTCTCCGATCTTTTAATTCAAGCATTCTCTCTTGTCCTTTCTCTGCGTGCGTGTTCCTCAGCCCACTTAAAATGTTTTTATCTTGCCTTCTTTCTATGCCTTTACTATCAAATTCAGTAGGTTTGAACGATGAACAGCTTGACTTAGCATATTTTTAACCAGCTGGTCTAGCACCTAGCTTGTATTGCATAGTCAGATACAACCAAATGTTTATACAGGAGGTAGCTTTCACGAAGATGAGAACAACCTAAGTAACGCGCATCCTGGCGTTCTTTTATTTACTGCTTAGAAATGAAAGTTTGGATTGTTCACTGCAGCCGCACAAGGGACTATTAATAACCTTTAAAAATTAAACTGGAGGGAAGGGATGCCGGATCATCAATGGACGCGTGTACAAGTGCCTGAGAAAACGCTTCGAAACCTCTTAGGAGCGCCAGATCAGATGCAATAAGGACTAAACTCTCGGAGGTCACAAGCCGTCGCCAGTGACAGCAAAAACTTAATTCCAGGCAGGGAAGGCTCCTGCTTCGGGCAGAGGGAGATGGGCACGTCTACGTCATACCCAAACCCCACTCGTCACACCCAGACCCTGCTCCTGACACTCCGCAAGAGAGGCGACGGCCAAAACTTGGAGGCGAGAGTTTCACTTTTTTTTTTCCCCCTCCTCAGGCAGAAGGATGTTCTCCTGACAGAGGGCCGGGATGTTAACTTGCCTAAAAATAATCGCTCCTGCTAGATCAACAAAAGGTCATGTGCTCGGCGGAGCGCCTTCCCAAGTTTGACGGGAGGGCGAGGCTGGAAGTTGAACCCCCCGCCTCGCCCGCCGCCGGGCATCCTCCGTCGCCCGGGAGCCCGCGGGCAGGGGCGGGGAGGGCTGCCCGGGAGGGCACGGCGCTCGGTGCGCCCCGGGGCGGGCGGCCCGGCGGAGGGCACGGCGGCCGCCGAGGCAGCGGAACAAAGCTGCGCACCGCCGGGGCGGCCGGGCTCGGGGCTCGGCGGCGCCCGCCGCGGGCACGGGGCTCCCCCGCCCCGCCCCGCCCCCACCCCCCGCCCGGCGAACTGACACGCCGCCGGAACAGCCAAGGTAACGGGGGGGCCGGGGGGAGCATCTCCCCGGCCTGCCGCCAAGCGCCGGAGTTGCGCGCCCGTCCCCGTGTGCTGTGCGAGCCTGCACCGCGGGCAGCCCATCCGCGCACACGCGCGCAAACACGCGTGCTCATACAAATTAAAAAAAAAAAAAAAAAAGAAAAACAACAAAAAAAGAAACCAACAACAAACAAACAACAAAATAGGAAAAAAAAAAGGGGGGGGGGGGGGGGAAGACCACCCCCACCCCCCCAACGCAAAAGGCAGCGGCTCCCCCGCCCCAGCAACTCGACTCACCTTTCAAACTCCTGAGGTAAATCAGGGTCAGTTAGCATGCTGGAAAAGCACAATTTCCCTTTGTCACAGCAGCCACCTATGGTCGCCTCCAACTGAACCTGTCAAGTGAGTCCAAACCTTCTAAACCGATTGATTTTCTCTCGCTCGCTCTCTCTCCCTCCCTCCCTCCCTCCCTCTCCCTCCCTCCCTCCCTCCCGGCTCGCTCGCTCTGAGCTAGGACTCCTTGACCAGTCTCTTAAAGGGGCAGCGCGCCTCGCAGCAGGCTGCGCGCACAGCTCCCCCCACAGCGGCGCGGCTGCGAGGCGCTGGGCACCTCGGGGTGCCTGTCCTCTCCTTTTAATTCTGCTCGCCCGCCGCCGCCAAACGGGAAAAGTCAACTCGTTCAATGTCCTAAAAACCGATGGGGGGGGGATAAATGGGGGGGGGGGGGGGGGGAGGAGGGGAGGGGGGTGGGAAAAAAAAAAAAAAAAAAGCCCGACAATCCACCTAAACCGACAAACCAGGAGCAAATCCCCTGCGCTGAGGAAGATCAGTGGAGAAAGAAGATAAAACAAGAGCAGACTGATTAAATTGAAACAGTTATCAACTCTCTCGGAGTTGAAATAGGGGAGAAAAGCTTAGACACATAAAAATGTTACCAAAGGCATTTGTGCTCCGAAGAACTTTCATTCCATTCTCCCCCCTCCCTCTCTGCTCTCTCGCTTTCTCTCTCCCTCTTTCTCTCTCTTTGGGGAGGGGAGAAAAAAAAAAAAATCACCAACCTCCCCGCACAACAATCAGGCATTGTTCTGAGGGAAGAAAAGCAACTTTGACAGATTGAAATATAGCAGAGGCCCCTTCAAGGAAACCTGTAAACAACTTGTCACTCACTCTGTCGGTCTCACTGTTCGCTCTTGCTTTCCACAAAGTGCTGCGAACCGTCCTGGCAACAAACCCAAAGTTTCCTCAGCTCCAAACTCCATCAAACAGCCCCGTTGTGTGCAAGGGGAAAGGTACCCACATGCCAAAACAGCGGCCGCGCGCGCACACACGCACAAACAACAACACAAATAAACTTTCCGTCCGCCTGCTCGGGCTTGTCTCGTTTTCTTTCTAACCCCCGCTGCCCGTTCCGCCCCCCGACCCCGACCCGGGCCAGCAACAGGAGTCCCTCCGCTGCGGGTCCCCCTCATTTTCCCTGCCCGGGCAGCCCCTGATAACAAGGTGGACGGAGCGCGGCGGCAGAGCCCCTCGGCTGGCGGCCGGGGCGCAGCCTCCGCGGCATTTCCAGTTATCCCGATAAGAGCCCGGCCGGCGAGGCCGGCAGGCAGGTAACGGGCCGGTCACGGGCGGGGACGGAGGCGCGGGTGCGCCGGCAGCCGCCCGGGGCCAGCCCCGCATCCCGCCCCGGCGGCCCGGGGACACCCGCCGGCCGCCCCGCTGCGGGCTCCGCTGCACCGCCCGAGCCCGCCCCGGCCCGGCCCGGCCCGGCGGGGAGAGGGGTCAGCGGCCGGGAGAACGCCGCGGGGAAATTCCCGTCCGAGCCCCGGGGATTAGCCGGGGGCTACTCTGGAACCGAAGCGCACAAAGCCTCAATAGTCTGCACGGCCCGTGTCCAGCCTGGCACTGAACTCCCAGTAAGGGGCGGGGGGGGGGGGGGGGGGGAGAAGAAAAAAACTGGTCTCCCTGTTCTTTAGCACACACACCCACACCCACAACCATATATCTATACTCCATTCTTTCCAGTTCCCCAGCCCTAATTCCTTTCTCTTATTATTTATTTCCCCCCCTACTTTAATTTGCAGCTGGATGACATTAAGGGCCTTTAAAATCCACGAGGTTTTGACCCTACAACAGTTTGATTAGGTCTGCTGCCCCCCTCTCTTCCCCTCTTATCCCTACCTCCCAGTGACACTGAGAAAGCAAGTTTACTTTTTGAAATACATATACATATTTGCACAGAGCAGCCATAAAATGTTCAACATGTTCATGCCTACTGGCTTAAAAAATTCCAAATAGAAAAAGCTTATTATTTTTATTAATATCTGAGAGCTACACTGTTTCATTCTCTCCTTTTCCCTCTCAGTGCGTGTGTGATAAACCAGCAGGCTCACACAGGGACCAGTCAGTCCAGTGTTGCCATAAAGGCATCGTCAGCTAGAAGTCTGGGATGATCATTTTAATCACAAGCAGCAAACCCACTTGCAACTTACGCACATCATCCCCAAAGAGCATTAGACCATTCACGAAACAAAATGCCGAAGCTAAGTTTGCAAAGGCGCCTTCATTGCCGTTCATAAAAGAGGATCTGCGAAGGCTGCCTCCAGCCTGCCTTACACCACCCCAGCGCTCACAGCGGAGTCGCATACAATCTGTCAACTTCTGGCATGAGGTAGATCTAATGGCTCCTCACTGAGGGGCAGGGTAAACTGGCTTCCTTCAGTAGCCCCTTGCAAATAATATTTTCCACAGAGGTCTGCTCATAGGAGTCTGACAAATCTAGTTAATATGTACAAGGATTTTTCGTTTTTTATTTAGGAGCTGGCCCTTTTAGGACAGCTATGAAGTACACATTGAAAAGCAGCAGATGATCAAAAAGAACAATTCCGAATACTTTCACCTGAGGGTCTCAAACCATGTTAAGTCTCACATTACTCCTCTGCAGGTAATAAATATAATTAGGGCCGAGTCCAAAACTTTATTTGTATTGAGAAGTATCTCGCTCTGCAGGGGCTCCATTCAAATCAGCAAATCTCTCTGTGGAGTAGGAGGCTACTTAGTAGGAGAATTTGGCCTCAAATAAGGAAACTGAGATGCAGGCAGGCTTAGTAGCTTGCCCAAGTTGACACAGTTAGCCAGCTCCTGCAAAAGGATGAGAAACAAAGATCCCCTGTGCCTCACAGTTGACAACAGTCCTTACTGCCAAAACAATGTATTTTAGCTTTTTCCCACAAAGGCATGACTTTTGCATCTACTGTTTGGTTAAAACATACTTCATTGTTGTATTCACATTTGTAGGGGCCCTTTTCTTGGTCTTTCATATTCCCCTTGATGCACCATTGCCCATCTATAAATGCTGTTCCTTCCTTGCCACTTCTTGCTTTCTTCCTCTCTTTCCTCACACTTGGCCCTGGGAGAAGTTTGCAGAGAAAAGCTTTTCAGAAGCCCCAGCTGGAAGAAAATGAAGACCACCTTTTATTCAAAAACTCTCGACAGTTTTGGCAGAACAGGACTACCATATTTTGACTGCACATCAGCTCGACTCAGCTCCCTGACCTTACTTTTTTTTTTTTTTTTCAAACTCCACAACTGCCCTTCTTCTACCACGTCCTTCCCCTGTCTGATGACATATATTTACCCCCTCCTATATCATTTCCTATTTGAGCTTTTTCAGGGCAATGACCACATACTCATCCAAGCTGGTATTATGCCTAGCACAATGGGGCTCCTTGCTTGTTGGCTGTCCGCTAATATGATTATAAACCAGAGCGATCACCACCAACATCAGGAACTGTGGAAGAGACCACTGGCTAGACTAGGAAGAAGTACACAGAACCATAGAGGAAAAGCAAAAAAAAAAATGTTCAGGGGAGAAAACAAAGAACTCTGAGCAAGAGGGAGAGTTGAGATAGGGAGAGGAAACAGGAGAAAGGAAGGAAGTAGAGATCATTCCCCTGAATCCTTAGGACACAAACCTTTCTTTTCCTTTAGTTTACATTTACTCCTACTCCGATACATTCTGTGCTCAGGTACCTACCCCTTCCCACTTTCCTTAGTATTACATTTTCTGCAACAGTAGTTACTCCCCCTTCCAGCTGAGTGGGGGGCAACAGAGTTGGGTCTGAAAAGGATTTTTTTTTTAAAAAAAAAAGTTACTGTTACTATTATATTAATATTGTATTGAATTACTATATCATTGTATTGCTGTTATTAGGTTATTAACATTCTATTGTATAGACTTATCAACAGAATTATGATCTCATAGTAAGTTCAACTGCAATTGCAAGAGGGAGAAAAAGCAAGTTAAACAAATGGTTTGAGGGAATCTCTGAAACCCTTCTATAAATCATGTCATATTAACTTTAAGGCTTACTTTTTAGAAATGGCCAAAACACATCACAAAGGCTGCTATCATATCAGAAAGTGGAAAAACTGAGGAACTGGGATAAATTACCACTGTCTGAGAAAGAAGAAAATGTATGTAATATGCAACTGTCCAGTTTTTAACATATGAAGTTCTATCTTGTCCTGAAACTTTTAGTAATAGCAAGCCCTGATGCCCCTTTTTACCAAGCGAGTTGTAGTTACAAAAAAACACTTTTAACCTGGGAGATTCACATTCAGTTCTCTCAATTCTCTTCCCAAACTGAGGATTCAGGATATAAGTTCAAATATCTTCAACCGATGAGAAAAATGATACCTCCCCACCCCCAGCAGTTCAGTGAATCTGCATTTCTCTTGCTTTGTTTCCTTTAAGGGATGCCCAAAACAAACAAGTCCAGGTACAAGAGGACAATTTGGGTTGAACTAAACAAAAAAGCTCTGATTTTCATTTGGGTGAGGGGAAACAACTCGAATCATAATCTTTTATCTGAATTTTTGTGCTTAACTGAAATTTTGTCGCTATTGTGGTTCTGCAGTTCAAGAGGTGAACCAAAAAATCAATTATCCACCCAGCTCAAGTTAGAAATACCATAACTCTGGAATATTGCATAGACAGAATCTACAGGTCTTTACGAAAGCACAGTGGCAGAAGGAAAGCCTTAAACAAAACATTTTATTTTCTTTTTAAATCACCAAACGATAGCACTTCAGCCTAGTGACTTGGCAGGTACAGCAATACAGTAAGTAAAGGAAGTGCTGGGGGAAAAAAAAAAGAGCTTTTTGGGTTTTGTTGTTTCCACTGTAGGTTTTAATAATAGAGACCTACAAAGTCCAAGGAAATGTAAGATGTTCCACAGAATGATTTACTGGAAAATTCTCACAGAAAATATGCAAAACTGAAGATCCTAAATGGATTTTCTTTTTTAGGCACACATTCAAAACAACTGCAGCATTAAGAAAGAATCTATAAGATTTCAAGAAAGGGTGTTTTGGAACAGGTTATGAGACAGCGGAAGGAGAATAGAGTGGGGTTGATGCATTTACTACGAAGAATATCTTGCAAATAATGAGTGCTTGCTTCAGAGTATGGAAATGTTTAGCTACAATGCAGTTTGGATCATATGCTTAGGAACAGATTTTTCCTTTCAGTGTGCATGCCTAACTGCCATTTCCATTAATGGGAATTAAGTACATGTGTCAAGGGGAGAAGTTAACTCTTAGAAATATAACTAATCTATGCTTTTTTTAAAGAATGTAAATGCCACATCAGGCATGTTCGGTGTTGGCAAAACTGAGTGCTGAATATAGTATAGCAAAATCTGAGAAGGAGAAGGCGGTCTGGAGGACTGAAATTTCTGTGCTATTTAGAGTTTTTCAATTTACTGAATTTCTTCAAGGAAAAGTAAAACCATCTCATTTGCAAGTGGGAAGCCCTCATTTATCAGTTATTTATTTGCAACTTCAGCAGGGGCCTACCATCTGCAACCCTCCCCATAAAAGAGAACTGACAGTACCCTTAAGAAAAAATCTGAAATTTCATCTAAAATTTGAATTCATAGTTCCCTGAGGCTCACTAAATGTTACAATAAAGTTCCTAATAATTTTTTTAAAGGAGGTCGGCACTTTTTGATTCTGTCCACTCTGCATCAGCAAGGGAAAGGGAACCTCAAAATTAATACAGATGTAAACTATAATATAAATGGGTGTTTTAGAAATAAAAATCGTATATGTAAACACATTTAAAATTAAATTGCATCTATATTTTGGCAAAAAGTAAATTCTAATTGTGAAAACAAGAAAAATTTGCGAGAGGACACATTCCTGCTTTTGTGTCATGTCATGTGTGCATCCCCAGTTTCTTTATTTTGGGTAGAGCTTGATATACAATTTCTCTGTACTGACAGTTAGCTACAGGCTCTCTTTACTGTTTGTATTAGTAGCCTTGGTCTACACAGAAGCAGCTTGAAAAAAATTTAAATAAAAACAGGACAGTTTAAAAAAAAGTCAGAAAAATAGAGAACAGATCCATGGATAGGAACTGTGCTTGAAATGATTTAAGAAGCTAAACTGGATTTCAAATTTACACTTTCTCATTAAGGTTCTGAACATAAAATGTTACTAAAATAGGAACCTGTTGCTCTAAGTATTTTTTTTTCTGTGTTCTTTTTTCAGTGCAGTTACTTTGCATGGAACGTACAGTCCCGACCGACCGAAGCCCACAGCCTCACCTTACACACAGTCCCCCTATTCTGCCTCCATCCTGATCAGGATGATTACTTTCTGAGTGACAGGCCCGTTTACTGTCAGTGCCCCATCTGATCTTCAGCCTCTCAGATGACAATGCCAGCAGGAATGTTCTCCTCAGTGTCAATTTTAGTGACTGTTACAAACATGTAAATTTCTGCCACAATATACCTGACAATGAATGTAATTCATTTCACACAGATAATCAACTCCCATCAAAAAGAAACTACTCCCTGTTACCCCAGTGCATGTGTGGAGGGGTGGTTGGTAGAAATCAAGTCTCTTCTGAACAGGCAACCTGAGTTTTATAGCCTAACATAAGCTTCTGAGCCTAAGTATCCTAAAAACACAACTTTGATCTATTTGTAAAAGTAGACAATAATTGTTGAACATGAATCCAAGTGCACTGAAATTAAGATCTTTGTGTTAACTCAATGGGCCTTTCCTGCATGCCTACCAATATAATCCCTGTAGGTTTTACCACCACATTCTCGTCACTTCCCCAATGAGAATTCTGTCTCTTTTCTTAAGTCATCCACTGAATAGTGTTAGAGTCATCACATTTTGCCTCAGCATTTCTAATCTGACTGCTTTTCCCACTATAGTCTGCTCTTACTAACTGTGCACCAAGGACACTGGGTTTAAAACAAACAGATTTGCTTCCATTGGTTGTCTGATGTAAAAAAAGCATCATGCAATTAAAAGTGCAAGGGTATTTTGGAATAATCCACAGCACTCAGTCCTATGTGCTTTGTAAAGGCAGCCTTCCTCTTGTGGACGTGCAGTTTGCTCTGCTGTTTGCAATCAAAATTCTCCATGCCCAGAGGTACATCTACTGTCTGCTTCTCTCCACTAGCAATGGTGGTCTTTTAGTGCCATTACCATCGTTTATTATACTTTTAGCATAGGACTACAGCCACCCATCAGCTAACCAGATTGAGCTCTTTGGCGGTGGGCATGATACAAACATTTATAGCTCAACTCATGGTTGCCCTCTGTTTTATATGCTCTGCTGGTTTAAAGAAAAAGTGGGAATACAAAATACTTGCAAATAATATTAGCATTTTCTTTTCAGTTTGTACAGGAAGAGCAGTGAAGAATTAGGTCTTTTGTAAGAAATATCCTCTATCTGAACCAGTTTACAGTTTAGTCTGTAATTGTAATTGGACAAAGAACACAAAAAAGAAACATTCTTACATTCTGTGAATTGCTTAACTATTTTATTCCTTTTTAGTCCATGTAATCATAAGAATTCATATAACTGCTATCTAGTAAATTTCTCGGAAAATATAGATACTGAAATATATGGGTTTTAAATTCAGGACAAATTTGGAAATATATTCCCCTTCTACTGTACCACACACAAAGTCTCTACCTTATGCATACCATCTATGATAAGATTAATCAATTTACTGTTTATTAAATGCACTCTACTGATATTTAACTTGTTATACAAGTTACTGGGAAGATCTAACCGTAAATTAAGCAATGATTCCAATGATGTTAAATGCATTCCTGTAAGGGAAGGAGTTATAAACCACATTGCTATCATACACCTTGCACACTGAAACAGCAATCAATGAGTATGTAGAGTTACATTTCATTTATAAAGTTACAAAAGCATACCATACCCATTCATTTATTTTAACGGTGCTCCAATGCAGTTTTATGAGTGATTTTTCCACTTTTGAGTAAAAGCAAAATTAATGCCATTTGGTTCTGTTGAAGCAAAAAGCTGAACTCCTATTTCCAACACACAGATTCCAATTCAGCCACTATTATAGAGAAATAAATACGTAAGTATGGTATAAAACAGACCAATGGCTTGTTGTTATTGCTGTTTCTATGGAGGCTTAACTCTTGCTTCTCATCCCTCATTACCTGGGACAGCTAGAGGCTAGAAACATTGCCAGGGCAGCATGCTGAAAGCCCCTGGGAATGCTTCCGCACCTTGTATGGGGAAACACTGGGAATATACTGCTACAGTATTCTGAAGCATAAGTCTCAGAAAATCAGAATATCTGGGGACACTTCAAAAGCCTTAATGCAATCCAGGTACAGAGTTGACTACCTTCTACTACCAATTAGCTGGTAAGCAAGACAGATCTTCAACAGCTGCCACTGAGAATATAAAAGAATCAGAAAGGAGATATAAAAGAACCACAGCCGAAAAAAACCCAATCAAACCCAAACCACTGTATTGAGACGAACATTCATTAAGACACAAAGAATTTTCTCAGGAATGTTTATCAAAGAAAATTTATGTCATAAATTTTCCTCTGCCTGGAGAAGATCCAAACCTGACTGTCTTTTCTGTTGCCATATAACATTGTACTGAATCCAGACCGCACATTTAGTCACCCACTTTTCCCCTTAAATAACACTTTCTATTTCTGATGTGGCTTTTGTTTTGTTTTACAAAGTTTAATTTCTCTCTCTTTGTTGATGCATTTTCCTTTTGTCATTATTTCAGAGTTGTGTAGAAGTAATTAGTGACACAATGCCAAGGACTGAACCTCACAAGCAACCTAAATATTTTGATTCACTGAGAATACAGTCTGTAATTTACAAAGTGCCTGACCCCTGTCCAATAAATAAAATAAAATAAAATAAATTAGGTAACTTCTGCATGTTAACAGCCTGAGGCATACAGAGAATAATGTCAAAACGCAGAAACAGTGAATGTCACCACATGAGATATCAGAGATAGTCTTCTGACACTTTTTCAAGAAACAAAATCACATTCATATATACCTTTTTAGCATTTGACCTCACATGATCAATCCTGTCAACCATCTCTCCTGGTATTTGCATGTAGCCACTGCCCTTTCTTGAGAGCAAGTGGTGCAAAATCTGGGCAAAGATTTCACATGTGAGAATGCCACGGGTGAAACTTGTTTTCTAATGAATTCTGAGCTAGCAATAGAATGGCAGCAGGTATCTCCAGAAGTGTAAATTGAGTGGAAAAAAAAAGGAGACAAGAGACACCTACCTTTTTTTTTCTTTTTTTCTTTTTTTTTTTTTTTTTAACTGGCCTTGTCTTTTTTTTCCTTTTTTCTTTTTCTTTTTTTTTTTTTTTTTTTGGAGTTTTTTGGTTTTGTTTTGTCTTTTTTTCAACTTGCCATAAATTTTTTAGAGCGATCTCAATACTGTAGTCAGTTATATATGACTGTATGCAGTCAGGACAGGCCTCTGGCACAAAAGCAAACATACAGAGCTTTTTAACTACAATCTCTAAAAAGTTCACAGTTTTTAGAGTGATTTGTGGGCCATGACACACAGGGCCACTAAAAAAATGCCCATGCTGTTACCAGGGATTTGTGTTTAATTGCATGAAAAAGATGTACATCATTTAATAAAAGCAAATTTTCTTACAAAAGTTTGAAAATTCACCACAGAATCTAAATGAGAAGTCCACCTCAAGCACAGAAACTACACCCTGCTTCAAAACAAGAGAGAGTTCTCCACTGTATTATGTCCTAGATGTTTCAATGCAATGTGGGCTCCGACAGGTCAAGCGTTCTGTAATGAGAGAGTGTCCCGGAAGCCTATTGCTGTTCCTCATCTCCTGCTGGCTGCTTTAACTCTGGCATATGCATTACTTCATAAAATATTAGCTTAAGCATAAAGTGGCATAAAATATAAAATAAACCAATTTTTATAAGACAGAAAAAACAGGCAAGTGCACTACTGAGTTTAATACCATGAAGTACCAACCAAGACGCACCACAACCCCACAACATCCCTCTGAGGACCACAGCTTACTGGTGCAGATCCAGGCATCCCTTGATGGAGCTTGTGCCTACACAAGCCAAGCTGGATAGATGGAACCTGGCATGTGTTACAGACCCTCCTGTTAGAGATGTGGTCTGCAAAGACAGAGCAAGAGCGACCTTTTTCATAGCTAACTCCAAAATCTTTTATTTGGACACATAATGCTGAGATAAACATGTGAGTCTTTTATTTTATTTCTCTGATATGGAAATACTCTGGGAATCTGGACCAAAAGTGAATGACAAGTTGCATGAAAGACTGTTTCTTATTTTGGTTTTGTATGTCTGCATTTGACTGAATGACTTGTTCTGGTAATCGAGAAAGTAAAAAGGAGTAACCGATCCTCCTTTCTTTTCTTTCATAAACTTCTGGTTTTAATATTTATTTTTTCTCTAAAGAGTCTGTTAGCTTTTTCGTCATATAGAAGTCAGTCTATTCAAGCTGAAAATTTGCACTGCTTCTCTTTGAATTTCTTCTGTTTCTGCTATATACATTCTTCAGGCAGTCTAACCCATAAAGAACTCAGTATTACAGGAAAGGGTTAGTGACATATGACACTCTAGTATTTTCAGCATTGTTTCTTTATTCCATTTTCAACAGTTAGATCTTGTCTGCGGATCATTCCACATGCTTTGATTAAGTAACCCATAAGGAAACCTAGGTCGTCTTCCCTTCGAGTCCCAAGTGGTCAGTTATGCTAGAACAGAGCAGTGAGCATAATCACATCCATTTTTCCACCTGATGTGCGATACTCTGCATTTGTCAACACCACATCTGTGTAGCCAACCTGCCCATTTTCCTGCATGGAGTCCTTTAGTATCTTCTCCAGCCCTGACTTGAATGATTCTGTCTCAGACACAAATGTTTCTATACCACTGGTCACCATCATTTGCAATTCATTAATATACGTGTATATATATGTGAAACACCATCTACAACACTCAGACTTTGGATACCCCTGTTGTAGTTTTGCTACACCAAACATTGATAATATACTTTTAGTTTTGTCTCCTGTCTCTCGGAGGACTATCTAATTCTCAGAAGTACTCCTATCCCACAACCTATTTCTAATAGTCCCTTGTGAAGGTTTTTTTTTTTTTTGAAAAAAACTTTCTTTAAAGGGAAAAAGAAAAATATAATTATTTTCTTTTACTATTTGTTGACAAGCTCAAGGAATTATCATTGCACATCATTTTTCTTTACAAAAGCTATGCTGATGGATAACTATAGTATCACAATACTCATCTATATGTCTCATAGTTTTATTTTTTATTACTACTTCAACCAATTTATCAAATAAGGGAGAAAATTCATTAGACTAATTCTCAGCATCAATTCTACTATTCAATTAAAAAGAAGCAGAAAAATTGCTTTCTCCAACCTTACAGGTTAGAAGCCAATATTAAAGGAAAGAATACATATTAAGTTAGCAGCCCTATTTGAGCTCACCATCAATTTCCAGTAGCATATTTTGATATGTCTAACTTTACCTAGTACTCTATTGCTCTTCATTTGATGAGTTTAGCACCTACTTTTCCTTCACTTTTTTCTTTGACAGTAGCTAATCCTTAATTTTGCAAAAGAATGGTTGCAGGATAGATTTCCTTCTTAAGTCCTCTGTGACAGAATATGGCCAGGAAATAATTTGGTTTCTCAGCAAACCCATTATTCTCCTTACCTATTTTTCTGTGTTACAATATGAAGGAAAATATCCTTAACTATTATTTTGTGTTACAGTACTGAGGGAAAAAATATTTACAAACTTCATATAGACAGCCTTTTAGAAAACACCTGAACTTACTCCTTATAATTTCAGCAGACCAATCCATCCTCTAGACACTGTGCCTGTTTTGGATGCAGTTCTCTTGCATTTCTAGCTAGCAATAATCACAACATCCTCTAGTTTTCAGCCACACCTATTCCAATAGCACATTTCCTTTCCTAATACCGTATACTGCACGGTGCAAAGCAAGTCTTCAAACAACTTGGAACCAAGTCCATCCCCTAGTAAGCCCTCAGGGTTTGATAGCTTTTGCCATACATTGATTTACTGAAGGAACCTATAAAATCAGAGCCTGTCTTTGTCAGTGCGGTATGAAATGGCATCAGCTCTCTAAAGCTGAGGGAACTATAGCTTCCTGAATCAGGCAATTGGGCCAGGGATTTTGTGAGATTAAGCCACTATGTAAGAGTTTTGATAGTCTCTGCACACGGTTGGACTAGCTTATAGGAGAAGAAATACAGTATTTTTTAGTAATGATCCAATGACCTGCATTTACAGATCCGATTGCGGAGTTTTCTGTGACTATTCTGCAAAGCTTGCACTAGTTTCATAGGTGGGAGAGAAAACATGTGAAACCAGGATGGAAAAGTTTCAACATTAACAAAAACCTGACAGGTTTGTGGTTTGTTTGGTTGGTTTTTTTTAAACTATGTATTTCTTATAAACCTGACAAAATATTTCCTTGTGTTAGCATTTTATCTGTGAATACTGATTTCATTATTGGTAAATATACACAGGCTCTCTGCCACACTCTCCGATGCCCATACAGGACCTGTAACATGCCCTATCCCTAAAATACAGGATATTCAATGAAAAATTTGTAGTAATGTATTTTTAAAGGTTGCACACAAAGTCCATGTACCACAATAGTTTTCATATATTCATATTCATATGTGAATATTCAGTTATTAATATAACACAGTGAGTATACTACATGAGGAAACTACAGTGAGCAAACCTCTTAGAAAACAATCTGTTGGACTACTCCAATTCACAGGTAAGTGAACACCAGGAACAAAAAAGGAGGCTCACCTCCACCTACATGGGCAATGCAAAGGCAACAGACTCATTGCATATGCTTAATTGGATCCCACATCATGTGGACAGTGAATCCCAAGCATCTTTGTTGCATTATCCTGACTGCTCAAAGTCACTCTTTGCATAAACCAGGAGCACCTGTAGGATTTTCAGATACTCATTGTCAGTTGCTGAAGAGTCAGATGCTGCCGAGCCATTTCTGGCCTTCCAAAAATCTCATAGATCACTGCACAAAGCAACAAGGCAACAGATTATCACTGAAAGCCATAGCACATTACTCAGTTCTTTACAGTTTGCATGTCTACTGAAACTTTCAGACGTGCCATGCTCACCGAGTCAGTTATGGTACAGAACAGAATCCCTGTAAGCAACACATGCAGGTCTTGTGGCATCATTCTAAACCGGAAGCTCACACTGACCATTTCCATTCCTATACCAGTATGTAAAAGTTTCCTCACATTTCGACTATGGACAATTCTTACTTCTGGTGATATAAAATATATATATAATATTTGATGTCATCTCCCTAACAGTGTGACCATTCTCCTTGTATTTATGCCTTTACTCACAGGTAATTGTGTGCCATTGTTTTCTTAGTGTTTAAATACACACAGCTGAATGAAGTAAGTATTCATAGAAAGCACTCAGTTTGGGTAATGTGATCCATTTCAAACATCAAAAAAATACAAACCTAACAAAAATTGTTAAAAGATAAGCACAAAGTGCCTTTATGCATATAAAGAATCTATAAAGCCGTCACTAGGTGGGTCCATAGCAAGGGATTAGGCTTTGAGAGATGCTACATGCAAAACATTAATGCTTAAAACAGATGCAACGCAGACCAAAAGAGTCTGGAAATGGGAAAGCAAAGTCAGAGAGCTTCTTTTCTCCAGCTGCAGAGCCATCAGGCCTGGAAACCAAAGGGCTGAGGGGCTGTATTTTGCACCGGCTGCCCACCCTTGTAGACGCTTTCATTAGGAAGAAAACAATTCCAATTATAACAGAATTTACTCATGTTCTCTGGTAAGCATGCCCACATGCTCACATAAAAGTGATATTTCTCCTTTCTGTAGGGGTAAGGTTAAGGATGAAGGAAGGTATTTTTACAGACCCAAATGTATGTATCTTCAAGCCAAAGGAGGAACGTTCCTAATTCATTCTTGAAAGTATTTCTTTGGGGCAACGAGTGGAAAGGAAAGTGTAATTTCTTAAATTACTTTCCTCTTGAACTGCCATAAGAGTAGGGTGTGGATTCCAGGCAGAAACCCCATTCTTTTAGGTCTCGTCACATTTATTCAGATCTAGCCAGATGTCAGCCAAATAGGAAACTGCCTCAGTGTGGCCACCATGACAGCAAGGAAGGAATAACAGGTATTTTCTCATTTCTGCTAAGCAGAAGCTCCTATCAGAATACAAAGATGATGGAAAATGTGGGTGGATTATTTGGTTCCAGCTGGCTCCACATCACACAGTAAGGAAATGCCACGATCTTTGACAGGTTCATATTAGCAAAAATCAAGCAAAAGATTATGGGAAAGCTTCCCATTCCATTATCAAATAATTTGGGGGAGGGAGAAGGATGGGAGACTAGCAGTTTTTCTTTCTAAGCTCTCAGGAACTGTCTATTTTTATGACCCTTTTAGTGCTGAAAGCATTGTCTGAAATAAAGACTAATCTCAAAGGATGTGAAAGCAAACCTATCGTTAGACTATTCAGAAAATGTAAAGCAGGAAGAAATGAACCATTTTCATCTGGTGGAGCTGCTACACAGCAGGTCTAACTTACTGACTAGCAATAGGTGCCAGGGCCTGGAGGGCACTGTCAGCGCTGTTGGGCCCTGCCCACCCCCGGGACCCCATTTCAGCCCCAGGGCCATCAGCCCCTGTCCCAGCGATGCCGCAGCAGGGCCCGTCTCCAGCTCCCGCAGCCCTGCCCTGCCATGGGCCCGCTGAGCCAGGCCCACCCATGGGCCCACATCTTGGGCCTTGGCCCGGCCCTGTGGAAGCGCCCCGTGCCTGGGGTGGAGCTGCCCCCGTGCCCCCCAGCTGCTCCCGGCGGGGCGGTGGGACAGGCCCTGGCTGGGGGGAGCCCCCATTGCTCCTGGCCCTGGGGAGCCACTGGCCCCCGTTGGCACCCTGACAATAAGCCCTACATCGTCACCCATCTGCAACACGACCAGTAACTGAATGCCAGTAAGAAAACCTACCCGATAACCTCCAATACCTAAACCAAATAAAAATCAGCATCAGAAACATCTTCCCTACATAGACAGGAGTGGGAACACGTCGTTTGTACATGAATGTACTGCGCCCAGTTACACACACAAATTGTCTATATACTGTATAGAATTAGGTGCCTTAAACACTAGACAGAGACTGATCTGTGGCAGTCAATAAGGAATTGGTGGAGACAGTATTTAAATAATGTCCCCCATTGGTGTTTCAGTCCTCTGCTACTGAGAAACTGCTCTTTGCCCTTGGGCCCCACAATTCAACCGCATTGTCTACCCTCGGACCTTCCCAGGCCATTGCTTTCAGGAGTGAAGGGACCACTTAGTTCCTCTGAACACTGCCAGAGGAGGAAGAAGGGAGGGCAGCGCCGAAGGCTCTCCATGCCCCACACACCTAACAGGTCAATGACTGAGAATGACTGACTGCACCTGGGAAATGGAGAAACTGGGGCCAGCCCTCCTGCACCTGAAGGCTACAAACGCACACCCTGCTGTTCCTCCAGACTTGCTCCAGCTGCCAGGCGCTAAAGCTGCAACTACCAACCAGTCACATTCAGTAGGTCTCTCTAGAAGATGCTACGAGATGCAGAAAACTCACTTTGATGGGAAAGTAGCATGAAGATGCCCGCTAGCATGGCAGGTAACAGAGAAGATGGTCCTCCAGCTTCCAGACTCTCTTCTGTGGCCTATTCCTTCATTTTACATTAAATGGCCATGGATGAAATATTAAAATTGTTTCATTATGTAATTCATTAAGCTAGGAGAGAAATCTTTCTGCAGCCAAATTAGTCTTTCATTCTTTCTGGCCAGTTTGAACAATTTCATTAAAAGCATTACAGATCTCAGCTAACCCCAGGATCTCCTGTGTTCTTGTGGTTGGGCCCCTCTCCTCAAAAGTGGGGAAGGCACATCTGACCCCCCCCTTGGCAAGAGGAGAGATTAACACCCACAGAGCAACACTTAATTTGTGGATCCAGAGAGATCTCTGAGGCAGGTAAGTGCTACACTGTCCACTTCTACCGAGACAGAAGCACTTCTGAGTCCACTTTATTTTAGGTTAAGGATATCACGCAATTGGGAAGTTTCAGCACAATCAGTGTAGACAGAAACTAAGGAGAGGTTCTTGGAATCACAAGATTTCATTTAGACACTTAGGCTCTGTCACTGTTCACTTTAAACACTTGCTGATGTATGCCTAAGTGCAGTTCCAATTAAAGAGGACAAGATATTCCCTGTCTAAAGAAATTAGATGTGGTTGAAATAAAACTCCCAGACAGGAAACAGGCTGGAAATACATGTAAATTCCAGAGTCTGAACCTGGTATTTAGCAATCCCTTGGAATTATTATCTCCTGTTTCCTAAAAATACATGTCTGCTACAACTTTAACATCAGCTCCAAGCCATTCAAATGTTCAAGGACTGGCAACAGTTAATTTTTGTGAAGTATTACTGTCAAACCACACTAGGATATATGCTGAACTTGTCACATGGTTCTTTCAGTACAGTTAAACAACGCACTCAGCCAAGACAACATAAGATAGCAGCACTATCGTATGAGCTAAGTACTATTCTATCATCAGGATGCTCTCTCAAATGAACACTCTAAACACACTTACTTAGTAATTTCTGAGCAATTTTTACTATAAAATTAACCCTTTTTTGATTTCAACATGCATCACCAAAAAATACATACCGTGCAATCTCTAGATTCAGAAAATGTAATTGAGGTAAAGATGAGCTGCCTAGTAGTTTGAACAGGTGACCGTAGGATGGGAATTCCCCAGTTTATAATGCCAGTGCTCGTCCAGCTTCTTTCAGTTCTTTAAGATCTTGTCAACTCTAGCTCCAACTATCCAACTCCAAAAAAAGTTAGTATCTGTTTCATAGGGCTTCCAAGAGAATCAGCTAGTTAATGTGGTTTTTTTAACGGGGCTTTCAAAATATAGAGTACTCCATAAGTACACAGATTTGCTAAAAGAACTGACAACGGATCTGGAACTATCCTTTGATGAAATGGTTGTCTCAACAGCCATGATTTCTCTCATTGGGAGACACTATTTTCTTTGAATCACTGCTAGTATGTTATTAACTTCTCTAATAGACGGCAGGGATTTGTGGAAACCAAGACAAAAGTTCAGAATAGAGGTGGATCTCAGTGGGGCTATATTCTGCAGCTTCCCCCGGTGTCCTCTCATTAATCATCTGTTACAAAAAAGGCTGAGATGGTGCAGGGGATGGAATACTACTTACTGGATAACCTGCAAATGTCATGAACATTCATTTGAGGAAAACTCAGTGTCTTCTGATACTTAGTTTGCATTCTTTTGGATTTATGGCTTTTCTGAAGAGATGAAGCTAATGGTGGTGGTCATTGTAGCTGATATGCTGTTTGGTGTGGTATTTGGACTATGGTCAACAGAGGATTTTGCTTTATATGTATGTCAAATATCCAGGATCTTGAGTAGTGTTGATAAACCAGAAAAACCTTTGCAAATCTGATACATTTCATGTCAATAATGCCACAAAAAAGCCTCTTATCTTGTACTGTATACTAATTGCTTCCAATTAAGCCTGAAAAGAGAAAAGCAAGGAAGAAGGCAAAAAGACCAACAAAACTCAGAACTTTTTAAGTTCTTCAAAAAGGTTCTGTTCAAACAGCAGTTCAAAGTATAGTCTGGTTCTTATTTTATCCTAAGTTGGCTTATCCATCCACCATAAGGACTTCTTTAATTCCTGTAAAACAACTGTGTGTTCAGGAGAGTGTCTATTCTGAAAATGTTTCTATTCATAAAACGGTCTTGCTGAATCCTAGCTCTCCAGTATGTTTGCAACTCAATGTGAGATTTACTGGCTGACAGATAAAAGATGTCTTTTTCAAGCACCAGTCCTGAACACTCAGTAAGGGATCATAAAATCAATCTGGTTACCTAGTGGCTCATCCAGCAACTATAGGAATAGACAATTTGTTCACTGTCAACACGTGGACAACTCCATTGCCTTCGCTGCCTTCAGTGGGGCTGTACAGCCTTGCGGAGGAGCCACATTCAGACGCCTGCTCCTGATGCACGGAACAAAGGAAGTTTCATACCACTGTTCTCTGAAGCTGCCGCTCGTACAGTGTGGAGCAGGGGTCGGCAACCTTCCAACGGTGATGTGCCAGATTGTAATTTTCTTTCCCAAATTAGAGTTTAAGAATGCTGGCAGGAACTTTGCAGGAGCCAACAGACGCTGCCTCTCAAAGAGGCAACATGCTGCCAATCAGCTGATTGGCAGTATCTTGCCTCTGTGTGAGGCAGGGGCTCTGGGCTCCTGGGGAATTAGGATCTCAGTAGGAGACAGTGCCTCTCAGAGATACCTCCTGTACTGGCCTTCCTATGTGCCATTCTAAACCTGCCCTATGGTACCGATGCCACGAGTGGCCAGCTCCTAGCTACTACCCTAAAAATCTGTCCAGAATTCAAAGCCATAACCCAGCCTGGGCACTGATTCTAGCACAGAGGCAAAGGACCAAAAGAAAATAGCTTTTAACACTCCCTGAAGCTCACACAAAGTAATGGGAAATAATACAAAGTTCCTCAGTCGTGCAAGTTTATTTGTAACTCTGAATTTCTGTCCAGGGGCACAAGGGCAATTCCAGTGCCCAAACACACATTAGAGAAAAATTCACTTAAAACAATTACATGCGCCCTTGCACTTGCTTCAAATTCACATACCTCTTTCACTTTCAGGACCTGACAATCATTTTCAATTAGTCAGAGAGTAAACACACATAAATGCAACACACTGGTTAAGGTACAATAGATAACTGCAAGCAACTCTGTGGACATTTTAAAATTAAAAATACCTAAGAAAACAAATGGTAATTTCCTGAGGTTTTTGGTAAGTCCGTTATCCAAGCTTAACTCAGACACAGAGACTACCATATCTACTTTTTCTTTCACAAACTGCAAAAGGGCACAAGAGTCTTTCCACCTCTTTCAGCTTTTGAGTGAGTAGCTGTCATGTTTTGAAGGCATACAAATTGTGTGCATAACCAGCGGCACTGCCATCAGTCACAGCAAAGGGACACAAGTGTGGAACCACGCTTTCTTCAATTCTACACTTTCCAGCCAAACTGAGTAGTGATGCTATTGACAGAGCTGCCACTGTGTCCTCTTCAGGGCATTTAAGAGCAGTGCTGTCTACTTCCCATCTTCTTACTTTCTTTTCCAATCAGACAGTAGTTCACAATCTTCCTCTAAGAATAGTAGTGACTAACTTCTGTGTCACTGGCAGTATTTCATTGGCTCTTGTTCAGTAAATAGTCTAATTCTGCTGAGTTGGTAGCAGCTGAGATTGTTAGTGATATATTGTCCTAGCATTAAACACACTGTCACCTGGCAGGATGATTGACTAGAGTCTGAATCTTGGCAGAACAGTGTTTTGCAGTTAGTTTGGCACTTCTTTATTAAGTTCAGGTTAGATTCACTTAAGGAACATGCTTGCCAGCTATGCCATGTTTTCAACTTTATATCCATCATGATGATTAATGGTCTATTTACAAAGATATTCATAATGAAATTCTTACCTTCTTTTCCCAGCCCAACATAAAACACACCTATCATTGTATTCTGTTGAAGCAAGCCAAATTCTATCAGAAACATTTTCAGACATCAGCATAGTATCTTTCCAAGTTTTGCACAAGTCCAAAACCATCCAAACATGAGTGCATAGTTTTAGGGATTGATACTGTTCAAAAAATGACACATTATACAAAACCACTCTTCACTTCTTTGTTTTTTTTCCTCTTTTCTTTGCCTCTGTGTTCCTCTAATTCAGTGAGCCACCTAGGAATATATGAAATTTTGAGTGTCTGCCTCTATGCCTATGCAATTATCAGAATAGAACTATTATGATGGTAGTGCCTAGGAACCTCAGCCACCGGTGGATGGTAGCTGCTACATAAACAAAGAGAAAATCATAGTTCCTGCCCCAGGCATTTTGCAAGTTATGAAACAAGAGGCAGCAGTTAGACTGCAGCGGTATGGAAGCAATGAAATACATTTGCTCAAGGTTATTATGCAGTGGTCTCACAGAGACCTATCAGGCTTTTTTAGATATTAAGACAAACTATCAGTCCAGTCACAGTTTCAACAACTTCATACACCTCATCGTCAAGCTTTGCAGACTACCATTGTTTTGTGGTTTATTGCTTAGGAATGGCTCAACTGTACCATTTCACCTTCTGCAGTAATGGGCTTCCATCTAAGGCTGTCACTGCTACTTTGAAAGCTGAGAGTACAGACTGAAAGACACAGCTGTGCTATGAAACAGTTATGAAGTAAAGAAGTTATTAATCCCTAAGCATATAAATCACCATGCCCAAATGTGGTACAGTTTCTCTAGTATATTTTACTCTCCCTCTGAAATATGAATTTCTCTTGCTCAATCTCCCTTATGATATCCATAGATTTTTTTTCTTAAGTACCTAGGGCCAGATTCTCAAAAATGCCTTGAAATGTAACTAGAAGACCACTCTGCAGTATTCAAAACTGCTTACAGAAGTAGTGCTTAAGCATCTTTTAAAATCCCAGCTGACGCTTTGATGGACCTCCCACAGCCTAAATATCTTAGGCACTGACCTGTCATGCTAAAAATTTGCTCAAAGCTTCCTCCTTTTCCCATAACACACCTCAGTGCTCTGTGACAATAATAAAACCTTTCTTCTTGGGTTAAATGTGGTATCAGCCAAGTTTTCCCTTTAAGTATTTAATTAATCTTATTGCCAAGTATTCTTCTTGAAACCTTGATAAAGAGCCACTTAGCACTCAGAATTAAAATTTATGGGAAAGAAACCTCGGAAGGGATTTGTCTCACCTAACATTACACATCTTCAACATAGCTGTTAATATCTGAGCTAGGCTCCATTCGCAGTTAGCAGAGAGAAGTAGGGTCTCAAAGGACAGAATTAATTTGGCCCATTCTAAATAACTACTAAAGGATTTGGTCAGCTGTATCTCAGAAGTGCCTGTATCTCTGCTTTGACCAGAAAGGAAGGTCAGATAACTAACCTCAGCACAGTATCTGCTCTGAAGACATCTGTAGTTAGGTGAGACGGATTGCACCACTGTGCCTGGAGGTTAAAACAAGATGTTGATAGTCCAGTTTTATTAATTCCTTCCTTTCTGTCATTGACTCCAAACATAACCACCAGCAAATCATTTAACTTCTCAATGTTTCAATTGATGTATCTATAAAAAAAGGTATATTACAGTGCTATTACATTCTAGGTATGCTGCAGAGTCATAGCAAGGCAAAACTAGCTCTTGAGAGCATGTTAAGAACCTCAGAGGGAATATATTAAATATGTGCAAACCATATTAAAGAGACTACTAAAGAAAGGAAAAACAACTGACAAGACTTGGAGTAAGGAATAAAGGAGATTAAATTCCACTCACTGCATAGAAATGTTGTGAATAGTCCATCTTACAAATGTTTAGCATGTTGCACATGCTCAAGAGATCTAGTATTTCAAGGTGGATTTTCTCCACACCATGAGGAGAAGCAAAGAACTTGGTTAAATTGTCATCTAGAGTTACAGAGTGTATGCAAGCTAGGAGAGTTTATTGTGCTGCTAAGCCTTGCAACAGCGTAAATGAAGCTCTTGTTGCAGGGTGCTAATCTTCTCAGAATTCTTATTAAAAATGGATGACTGCATGTACTTCCAAACAGCCAGGGCATCAGTTTTTGATTTATTAAGTCCACGAGCATTGCTCCCAGTGCATTTTTGCAAGATTTTTATAAAAACGAAAGGGAAAAATATTGAGGGTTTAGATGGCCATTTGCATGGATTATTTTTATCCTTTTTTCCCACCTAAGAAAGTCTAAAGGAGACATATTTTTAAGTTGTTAGACAGGACAACACAGTAAATTTTGTTTCTGGACTCGGCACTTTCCCAGTCTGTGTCTGGAAGCAAATGGTTAATGCTCCACACGCAGCCAGAGGTGCTGTAAAGGAGGGAGGAACTGAGCACCCGAGGTGATTATAGTTGAAAACATGACTCTAATGTAGGGAAATAATTCATATTTAAATAATTGATTATTATCTACAAAGTTATCACTATAATCATGTTTATAATGAATGCATGTTTTACCAATTTGAAATAACTAAGTATTCTAATCTTAGCAAGCTTAAAGAAAGTCTGTTAATGAGATAAGAATATTTTCCTTTCTGCATATGTATTAACTGCTCTTTTTTTTTGGTTCAGAAAAGATGCCTGCAAATGGATTACTCTGGGATGTGTTCTTGCAAATTCACCAGTGTGAGTGCAGGTAGTATCAGGAGGGAACACTGCCAGGAAAAATCTAGATGTGGTCCTTTCCTTCAGTTCATTGTGCCTTTCCTTCAGGTCAATGGCCTTTCCATTCAGTTCAATGATGTCTTCACAGACGTATTTCATTCATGGCTGAGCCAAATCCCACTCCTGAATATCTGTGAAGCTTTTTCAACCCAAGGCTGTGGGATACAGAAGATACTTATTTTAGTGGTAACTGATGATGGTCTTAAAGGAGCACATCCTTTGAGTTTCCTCAGTGGTATTCATCTTTCATTCTTCCCAGGCACAGTAAACCTTTCATTTCAAATGAAACCTGTACTACAAATACCAGCACCATAGCTCATTAGAAACCTATGGTCATACTGTGTTAGGTGTTAACTTCCACCGAAATAAATGGAATTTAGGAATTTAAATCTCTTTAAGGATTGGGGATTTACTCTAATATAATGAATTCTAAAGGTATTATACTTTGAAACCAACTGGCAAATGAAGTCACCAGAGAATATTTCTGCTTGCTTTACAAGCAAGGCCTTATATCAGGGGTCCTCAAACTACAGCCCGTGGGCCGGATACGGCCCCCCAGGGTCCTCGATATGGCCCCTGTTATTTACAGAACCCCCCCGCCCCCCCCCGCCGGGGGTTAGGGGGAGGAAACCAAGCAGCCACAGATGGCTGCCTGCCACTTCATCTGCGCGCTGGACCCCTGGTTAAAAAGTTTGAGGACCCCTGCCTTATATATTCTACATTTTACCTAGGGTTGGTGAATCACCGATGGTGTAGCAACACCATCTCTACACTTAGGGTGAACAGCTTGACACATGGCAGGCAGACACCTTCACCATGTGCAAACCTCACAGTCGTGGTCAACAGACGCATTCAAATTCACCACATTTGGCTTGGAAGGGTGGAAGACTGACACTAGTATCTTCCTGGATGTGTATTCAGGACCCCTTCATCCTCTTCCCTAAAAGCTTACATCCATGCATGGAATTGCTCCTCTTCAGAACACAACAACAAAGGGCAACAGTTCTTCAGAACCAAAAAGAGCGCTGTGATACAGAGACCATCCTTTACGTTACTATCTGTCCAATTAGATGCACTACAATGGATCTTCTGTTGTGCAATATGAGGAATTCAATATTATGAATGTATAGAATTTTGTAGCATTTAAAAATAACCTAAAAATACTGTTTTGTCCATTTTTGCAAGATTCGCATAACTTAAAATGCCTTCATTTTGCTACATGGCAAAACACTGATTACCAGTAATAGATTGATCCTTCAGGAAAAGAACAAGTCTTCTCATTACAATACTGCCATTGTTGAGAGACAAGTTCTCCTGATAATCATAATCAGTACTTGATGTTCCAATTAGCACTACTGAACATAATTTCTTCAGGAGTATGTAAACTGAAACAGTACTTTTCTTTTTCCTAATTGCATTGCTGCTCATTTGTGTATTTGAGCTCAAAGCAGGAATCTGGACTAAACTTATATTTGTCAAAATACCAGGAGTTAAGCTCTGGCTGCAGATTACACATTGCACATGTAATCACATGTGTGTACATGAGAGAAATGGAAAAGCAGAGGGAAGCAGGGAAGCAGAGCCATTTCCAGTACCACAGCCATTCTGCCTCTCCTTGTGTCTTCCCTCTCCTATTTTATGACTCCTGGAAAGGGGAAGTCTGGGAACAGGCCTCCTCAAGAAGCAGTGCTGCTATGGAGTCCAGAAATACCAGGAAACGAAACAGAAGCCCTGGGGTCTAATAAACAACATGCAGTCTCCATGGACTTTTATCCACTTAGAATGATTACTTTAACAGCATCCAAAAGGCTAGTGTATATACTGATAAGGGCTACAGTAGCAGGGATTATGCCTTTGCCCCCACAGTAAGCATATGGAGAAGCGGTACTCTTCAGTAAGGTTTGGAGAGACAAAGAGAAGACATGCGTTAGACATATCTCAGGCTCACAGCCAATCCTTCTTCCAACTTGGTAGGGAAGTCAGCTACCCTGTGCTTTCCTTCAGTTCACAGTAATAAACTTCTCCTACCCTTTAGTTCTTACATAGCATAAAATAGTAGCTCATATGAAGAGCAGTATAATATCAGTGTCCTGCAGCCTCAGCCCAAATACATCTTAGTGGCTGTTAATTGGTAGCCTGTCATCCCAGCCGTTTTCCTAAATAGTAATGCTCACCTTCAAATACCCTTAAAATTGTCTTTGAAAATGAGTTCACATTGCTGCCATTGTTAGTTCAGAAGATCTATCCAATTTCAGGCTTTTCATGTTTATTAATTAAAAGGTGACCGAAAATGACATTATCAAAGCCTGCATTAAATTGCTCTCTTTGTTTTATGATGGTTAGAGGTCCCCAAATGGAATTGAAAAGGCCACATGTGTTACAATTATTATTTTTTTTAAGCAGACACCACTTTGTCATCATATACTAGATTCAAAGCTAGAGGCCACAGTCAAGCACACAAAAGAATAGCTGGCTTTTTTCTCTTTCAAATTATTGATATGTACGAGAGAGGACAGAGTAATTGTTTAATCACTGGCACATTGCTTTAAATCTAATTCTCAGCACACAGAGAGAAAACACAAATGGATGGAAAGGGCACTGAGGCATTTGAGTTGATTGATAGCAGGTCAGTGGCCAATGCACAATAGTTTAGATATAAAACGTAGCAAATGAAGAGCATCACATTCCAAAAGCATTATGTGAAGCTGATCTCAACCAGAGGGATGGTTAATACTATCTAAAGGTGGCAATACTGGCCAACGTGCTCATCCAGCTGAAGTGTGCAATATTATATAATGGATTAGCACTGGGAAAGAAAAGGTAGGAAACTGAGGATGGGTTATATTTTTGCTGCTCTTCAGAGCACTCACTTTGAAGCAATACTTGCTTATTTGAATAAATATTATGCTCCATAAGTTGACCCTTTCAATTAAAAAAGATGACAGTGTTACTCATGAAAAGCAGTCCTGATAGTTTCAAAGAATATAGGCAATCCATCCAGCTTTTGAGATAAATTCATGTACATCCTAGCACAGGGTAAGTCCATCTACACACCAAGTGACTTTTTACATAGCTAGTATTTTGTACCTACTTGACATGCGCCAGCACTCTACTAATCTGGCCAATCCACTTGGTCTCAATGGCAGGAAGAAAGTCTCTGGCTATTACACTCTCTAAGGCTTCCTAACCACATAATTAGTTCTGAGAAGTTTTAACATGCCTTTCCTTTCCTATTCCTGTGATATGCATTAGATTTTTAATGTCAATATTTCATGTTTGCAGATCACAGGAGACCATACAGCTGAACAGATTATAAAACACAGTAAAGTTTAGAACAACATATAGCAGACTAATAGCAGGTACTCCTGGAGGTTTATGAGGACAAGAAGTCTCTGGTTTTATGATTACCCTCTGTGGATTTCCATGTCAAAGTAGCATGAAAGAGCAATTATAAAGTTTTTAAAATGTATTATTAAGCTCTGGTTTGAATACATACTAGAGGAGAAAGTTGTCAACAGCTGGACAGTTAGGAACTGAAACAACAGAGTTCAACAGAGCTCTGGAAAACCTCTGGAAGTGCAGCTGAAATTGGGATTGCTCATAGAGTTGTTCAAGCTAACTGTGGGAATTTGGGGGATAAATATTTTACTTTTTTTTTTTTTTTTTTTTTTTTAAATGATGTAAGATGTTACTGTTCAGGGCTACGAGTCCCAGCTACTCTTTATATCTGCATGAAACTCTGTGGGCTGCCAGGACTCCAGCACTGTTTCAATACTCAGGTCTCAGAACTCATGTTATAAGGGAGCTATAAGGGCTGCTTTCATGCATGTATGAAATGTGAGTTAAGAAGTTTCTTCAAATGAAAGTTCTTGTGAATCTGTTCATGTAGATGGAACCAATTTGGCTACTTACCAAAAGTGTATCAGAATCTGCCCTTTGATTGCCAAGCAGAAAAGATCAGGCAGCGCACTGCCTGATCAAGTGATTTGCTATGACCTAATTGTATATTTAGATGTAAATGTTGCCTTTGGATTTGCCTGTAAGGGCACAATTTGACTCTTTGCTTTTTTTTCCAGCTGAAATGAAATTATGCCTATGTAACACACCAAAAGAGGTAGGAACTTGCAGCTGGCAGCATTTAAAGATTAGTATTATCTATTGATATTATATTAATTAGATATTCCTCCTGTTCAGATGATTCAAATCTCTTTTCAGGACAGAGAAAAGAAACACCGCTTGTACTGGAAATTAAGATGTGACCCAGCCTTCAGCTGCAGCTTTTGCTCTTTTCTTGACACTACCTAGCACAAGTGACAGTATTGGGAGAAAGCCCAGCTAAGAATATTCCTAGACCAGAGAAATGTACCAACACAATGTATCACTCTTTGGTTACTAACTCTGAGCAGTGATTCCAATAGGACTGTTGCTTCTTTGCAACGTTCAGCAAATTACATTCAGGATTGGGACTGATAATCCTGATTTTCTCCAAGGAACTAAACGGGCCAAGGAATTAATCATATGGAGAACTACCTATCTGACTACAGCAGAAATCCATCATAAAAACAGGGCATTTCTGTAACACAGTGTGGCTGAACTTTGCTGCTGAGTGTGCTATAGCAACTCTGGGAATGAACCGAGAACTCAGTCCCCTGAGCTCAATTCATTAGCCTGCACAAGCATTAACATTACTTCTTTGAAACAGAGGAAGAATGGGACTATTTCACAAGTATTATTGGCTCCATATCCATGAACAATATAACAACATACTACATTCATATACTTTGGTTGGAGATACCTGGCTATTAACAAGGAACATTTATGATTAAAAGTACATTACCTTCACCTAAAAAGTTCTGGCTTAAGAAGTGAAGACTGTTTTCATGATGCCTGGAAGTTTAATAGCCTCGGAAAATTATCAGTAACAGATCAATAATATATTGTCTTCTGTGATGGCTAACCATTTCACTATCTGTTTATAAAATAATGCTTTCCTTAAGAGCACCAAGGCCAGGCTACAAGTTGCAGCTTTACTCCCTAGATGCGCTGTTCTTCTTTTCAACCGAAACTGCCGAGAAAGTAAATACTGTCAGATCAGACAAGTGTTCCAAACAGCCATCATGACAACTTCATCTTAGAATGTCAACATACCAAGTGTTTCTCCTAGATACCTCGACGGGCCAGATTCAATGACCCCAGAGCCAGAGTAACTTTCAGTGCTAGAAGCAGCTCTTACTGCTGGCTAGATAAGAATAACAACAAAAAAGATGTTCCTTAGAGAAAATAAGGAAGACTGAAAGAACCAGCAAAAGAGGAAGAAGGATGGACAGGCAGAGGTCGATGCTGAAAGGAGGCAAATGAAAATGTAGAAAAAAAGAGGTTAAAGAAAACCACACGATATGTAAATAGCAAGAGAGGATGGGATAAGAATTTGAGCTGCAAGTGACTGATTTTATACCCAAAGCCCTCAAATTTTCAGTCAGTTTCCTCTTTTATTCAGACTTGGAAATTCACACACCTTGCTCTGCCATTCTGCTGCCTGGCAGGACTGACTCTTCCTAAAGAGTTCTCCTACACTACCTCCAGAGGCACGGAGGCCACCCAAGATCTTTTTTTTGCTGCAGGCCTAACCCTCTTTGAGCAGTTTCCTTTCATACTGGGCCGGGCAGGGTTTGCCCTTCCTGTCACACTGTTAGATTCCTGCGGCCACTGCAGTAATGCCCCAGCCACTGCAGGCTGTACGTGGTAGGGAGGAAGGAGAGGGGCAGACCAGAAAGGAGTCGGGTAAAACCGCAACATTTTTCCAGATGCACATTTAGATATACAACACTAGGTAACTGCATTCATTCCTGGTCAAGAAAGCCCCTGGCAGCCAACTCTTGCCAATAAGAGCTACTGCAATAAATTTTTTTAAGTGCTAGAGATATGGAAAAGCCCGAATGATCAGAAAGCATTTTTGGTTTTTTGTTTGTTAGATCCAAGGAGACAAGCTGCTATTTTATTGCTTTGTGTAGATGCTCCTACTTTGATGGACAAAATGTCTAGAACAATTGGACCACAAAGTGACATAAATCCCAACAGAACTAAAATATATCCATTACCTACAGTATGTCCAGAATCAATCTCTGTGAGGGATGATTATGGTGTTGACCTGAGATCTGTCAGTACATTTTCCTCTGAGAAGTCCCTAGCGCTTGTAGACAGAGCCCCTGTGGGGGTTATCTTTCATGTTCACCAATATGAACTGAATACTGAAAACTCGCCTTCTGTATGTGCTTTTCTTAGACAGATTATAACAATTAATGTCTATTGAATTATTAGCTGGATACAAGTTAGGCTAAGAGCAGGGCATTAAGGAAATGAATATATACGGTACAAAGAATCTATATGACCAAGTCCTCAGTGACTGAGATGCTAAGCCACTTCACAATATAAGCCTTCTCACCTCAGTGCTTGGTCTACCTGGACAAATTTCAGTCAGTATCTGAATAAATTTGGTAATCAGGATGGCAGCAGAAAGGAATCAAAAGCTGAACGGGTGATAATCAACAACAGAAACCCCTTGTTGCCTAATGCATTGTAACTTCTAATCATTAGAAAGACCCTCGTGTTCATCTGGAATTAATATAATCAGTTTTTTTTCAGACAGTCATTTGGTCTCTGGGGAAAACAGAAAAAAATTACTGTATCTCCTTCGACAAAGGAAGATATATCCGGTCTGAGAGCAATAATTGCAAGTGGACTAACCGTACAGAATTGCCTTCAAGGATCACATCATCACCCAGACCCAAATAACCCATCCATTCATGCACAAAAGCAGAGTTCTGTTGGAGGGAAGAAAAACCTACAGAACACAAACCTTGTCATGTAGCCCAGTGTGATGTAGATAGAAGAATCACGTTCCTCGTTCCTCTGGACACTAACCAAAATAAAGTCACTTTAGTACACTGCTGACTAATAGGATTAAAACCAGGTACATGAAATTTGAGAATGTCTTCCGACACTTAAGGCTGTCTTGGCAGTCTGTTCATCACACGGAAGTGAAACCACGATATAAGAAGCAATGTAACAAGCTGAACACCATAGCCCAGGGCCTCCGTGCAGTCAGAATATCTTTATCATCCTGTTGTTTTTTTCGCACACCCAAGAAAACTGAGATCAGCTAAACAGTCCACAACAAAGTACTCAAAAGAAAGACATGTGCTGCTCCAGTCTGAAAGAGTCAGAATCCCAACTCTCCTTGCAAATAAAAGGGAAGCTCAAAGCGAGTTACTCTGCTTGTGACACACATTATTGCTGGGGCGGCTGGTACCTCGCCCCCAAGAACCATGCGAAAAAATCTTTCTCTGGCCAGGATCCTTAGCACTCCTATCACATAGCTTCAGAGCCAAAGAGAGGAGAAGCTCACAGACAGGAGATGGCAAAGTTCCCCCAGGAATCCCAGCGCTCTACCCCATGTCAGTACAGGGTTGAGCATGTGGTACAATCCTGAAGACACCTGGTAATGCCAGATTTAGATTACTTGCAGACCTTGTGATAGCGTGCACTTGTGGCTGATCTCATGACACAGTTCAGGCTTGGAAGCCACACTTCAATTTTTCAAGAATTAGTGGTTACCCAGACTTATTCTGTGGAGAAGTACAGCATTCTGGGGACACCAAGTTCATTTGTATTTGCATTTTTTAAACACTTTAAGTCTATCAGAAAAGGTTTTCAAATTAAAACACTTGCCATAATGACTAGAACTGTTCATAACCAGCATAAACATGTATAACTGCCTTAAAACATTACATATGGACAAAGATGATTTTTACCCGGCACTCTGCAGCCACTCCAAGTTTTAGCATCGTAACAGCCTAGAAGATGGGGCATGGGTTGCACATTACAGTGTCTGATGCATTAAAAAGGGGTTTCTTTAGTAATTTTAAAGTACATCTGTAGGAGACTACTTTCAAGCTGGGAGTATTACTACATTAAATTGGAATAAATATGTATTTTGCATGCTTATAAACACACACAAAGTACAAATATGCACACTTCTCTGTAAGAACTCATCAAGCATCAATTGTTTAACCATAGAAAATTGTGGAAATGGACACAAATGTTCCCATATCCTCTCTACGGTGGAGTAAAGTGAGGTAAAACCACAGCTATGAGTGAATCCCTGGGTCCCAGACTCTCAGGAGTGCTGAGTGCCAGTCCTCAGCTGAAAGCTCACCCTGACTCTTCTATAGGGTTTGCTTCTGCCCCAGCACTCTCACTGAAGATCCTACAGAGCACTTACTCATATTTAATCACCTAAGTACTCTGGACCTTGCAAGATCAAGCCTCAATGAAATATTTAAGAGACAGGCATACAAACCCAAAGGTAACTGACATTAGGAAAAACCAGAGTCTAACAAATTACTTTAAAAGAAAGGAAATCACAATGATAGAAAGAAAAAACAGCTTCCAAGAGGGAATAATTAGAAAAGAAAGAGTAAAATGTTTTATATTTAAATCTGGTAGATTTAAAAACGTGCTCAAAACCTGAAATTTTGTACAATAAACATCATTGCAGCGGATGCATGGACAGCTGAAATAATCACATGAAAACTCAGGTTGTAGTGGGCAGTGGGAAGTGCTGAGGTAATTTCAGCTACAGCGGCACAAAGGTTGCTCCTGTTACCAAGTCCCATATAGATCTCATCAAGCTACTGTTAATTTCAAGAGTGTTTTATCACAGCTGGGAAGAATTCATACCATAGAAACCTTGGCTTTACAAAAGTAGTGGGTTTTGAAGTATGCTAATTATTTTATAAGTATACAATGACTGAAAATACTTTAAAGGTAAACAGAAACAAGAATGGATTTAGGCTGTGGCTTAAAATTGAGACCTTTCAGTAGAAGCATGCAAACATTTTCAGCACAGCTTTTGATGGATTAATACATTTTGTTCTCTCTTCTCTATTTTCCCCCCATAGGGTTGCATCAAAATTTAATGAGCAAGAAAATGTAAGGAAAAGGAAAAATAGCTATGGAATCATTTAGACAACAAAGATTTAGTGGCAATAAAAAAACCCTGAAGTTGTCATTATTACTACTTATATTACATTAGCACTCAAAATATTATGCATACTTCACAAACACAGAGATATAATCTCTGTCCTAAAAAACATACTACTTTCTAAAGACAGTAAGAGTGAGGACCTGTACCTCCTTGCAAGATGTAACTTGCTGGGCTGGGTTTCAACACTTTCTCACTTTTACCCTTCTGATTCTCTCTCCCATCCCACTGTGGGGGAGTGAGCGAGCAGCTGCGTGGCCCTTCGTTGCCGGCTAGGGTTAAACCATGACAAGCTCCCTACTCTTCAGCAGCACCTGAAGGAAACTGGAACCAGAGCCACTGCTCAGACACGATGATCTTCAATGTCCAAACAACAGCAAACATAAAATTTAATTCAAGCTACACTACAGGGCATGTTTTCAGCATTTTTTTGGAGGGATGATGCTTGGGGATTGAACTGCAAAACTCCCATTACTAATAGAAGTCGCTAAATCCCCACATACTATAGCAAAAATATCGCCTTACATTTCTCTCTGGTACCACTCCTGATCTGTGCTGACAGCTCTCTCATCATGAATAACATTATGTCAGGCTGCCCAATGATTCCTGAAACTGTCAACAATGTTTAAAGTCAAATTCTCCAAACTTTTTAAAACTTAATCATCTTCACTCTGGAAGCATAAAAGTTGAATGCAATAGAAAATGTGCAGATTCACAGCAAGTTTTATTGACTTGCTGGCCAAAGACTTCATCTAGCTGCTGAAACATTTACATACTACAGAGCACTGACTATAGAAAGACTGTCCTTAAAGGTCAGAATATACATGAGATGGCAGAAACAGCTGAAAAAGTATGGAGAATTGTGCATAGTGTACTTGATTTTTATGCTAAATTATCAAAGCCTTCAGTCAATCCAATGTATGCAATCAGTGTAGTTTGGGGAATTTTGTAACACCATATACAAACAGTCTTGAGAAATCTTAATTTCCTTGTCTTTTCATATTTAAATCTGACTTACAATGTCACTTTTCGAAGTGTGGATGACCATCAATCCCTCCAATTCCCTTCATTTGTTTGTGGGGTTTTTTCAATTACTGATCATCAATGTGATGAAAAGTTCCAGACTGAAAGCTTGAAGAAAGAGTAATCAATGTATGCAGGTCCACAGGGGCATCAGTAAAGAAAATACCACCAACAATCTTCTGAAAGGAAGCCAATCAACTTGCCATTTTTAAACAACTCAATGAAAAAGAAATACATATATTAAATGTTTCAAATTGAGTGCCTGAGAAATGTTGTATACACTTTAAACATCTATGTTTTACATTCTTTTTTCTTACTTCTGCACTCCTTTTTTGTTGTCTAGGAGGGTGTTTTCAGCAAGAATGACAGTAACTGATACCCGAGACCTGCAAACTATTGACCTACACAGAGCCAAGCACACAACTAAATATTAGCAGGATCAGGAGGAGAATAAAACTTCTCCAAAGCATATGCAACGGATAGCAACGAACGGAAAAACTATTCTTTTTCCGGCTCAGTTATTCATTGTACATGAATTATAGAAGGTGCAACATTCCAAGACAGAAAAAAAATAATTATTTGCAACTAGAGCACGGCTCTGTAAACCTGCTGAAGGAGAGCCACTGTGGGAGGGGACTTAACAGAGTACCATGAAATATCTACTGCAAAAAACCTCAAGTGACTCCTACTTTTCTGTTACCAAATTACTACTTGGTTTTTTTTTTGAAGTTCATAGTACTTTCATGAAAATGAACCCTTTCTCCTGTCATCATCTATCACAGGAAGTATGTGCATGTTGATAAACAATAAGCAGAAGACAAAATCCTAGCAAGCTCATAGGAAAACCTGTTCAACTGCCTGAATTGTACAGCCAGCCACTCAAGATTTCAGGAGTTGATCCAAACTAAACTGACTTTCTTAGTCTTCTGAGATTCACCCTTCATTACTTACAAATATTCCAGTGTCTGTGCTTCTCTCAAAGCTGCGACTCCTCAAATCAAAACCACCTTGGGCTTCACTTTTTAAATTTTGAGATTTATTGTTAATGCCCAGAATGCATCAGCTGAATGCATTGAAGAAGTTCAGAAACAAAAAGGCAATGAAAAAGGGATGCAGGATATATTTGCTTATAATGCCACAGCTATTATGCCAAGTTTTCATTTTGAGACTTAATTTATGATTTTTGAACAGTCTTTGCTGCCAACACTTCTATTTTATTCTACGGACTGTTGAACCAAAGCATATTAAGCAATAAAATCTCTGTGCACTGTATTGAAGTCCTCTTCAAAGATGTCTAACATATGTTTTGTGAAGGAATAGAGGGTGTATCTGTTAGCTTCTCTCAAAAAGCTAATAGAGCACAATTTCATTTGCAGAGGAAGGCACAGTTATTCTGTTGGTTCCATATTAACCTGGGAAGCCCTTTATACCAAGGATATTTCCTCAAAATCTGTTTCTATGGGTCTTTCTCACTTTTGAAGGAGCAGAGAGGAGTTTAAGTAGAATGGAGAAACAGTCTCACAGAGTGCCCACATGATAGGGCCTGTCTTAAAGAAAGCTCTTATCTGTAGGAAATTTATTCAGTCATGAGGTTCTAAACATAGCTTTCTGTTCACAGATAAAATGAAAATGACACACAAAAGGAGTCCTCTCATTTTGGCGCTGGGTAACCATGCATAAAAATAAAGCAAGGAAGAAGTAAAAGTGATCAACAACTGCTTCCTTTAACTCCTTTTCAATTGCCCCCAGACAAGCCACTGATGTGGTGTGCCCTAGAAAGGGATAAATAAAATTATTATCTACAGCTCATGTATACAGCACACTGGTCTCTTACACTGAGTGTATGTGCTACCTATGTAACAGATGAAGGATTTTCTTGCTCTCTTTTCCTCCCCTCCTTTCTTCTCTTTTGTCAGAAAAGAGAAAGCTGTATCAGTGAGGGCGTGAGAGAGAGGGAGAGAGGCAGAGGTGGTTACTCATTAGCACCATGTTCTCCAATAGCCAACATGCACCAATAATTGTGTCATTTGTGCATCTTCCATGTTTGCTAATAATTGCAGTAACATTCAATCCTGTACCATGTAAATGCCCTCTACCAAACAGATAAGAGATTTAACATTGTCCTGAAATGTTACTAACATCCAGTCTATATTGTTAAGTAGAACGATAATAACAAGAGAAATTACAATTAAATACATAGGAAAAAAAAATATTAACAGTGAGGGTGGTGCAACATTGGACCAAGTGCCTAGAAACTGAATAATATCCTGAACAACCTGAACTAATTTCCAGGTTGTCCATCCTTTGAGTAAAGGGTTGGACCAGATGACTTTCAGACGTCCTTTCCAATCTAAATTCTGACCCTAACTATGGTTTAAAGAGCCAAACTGTCCACTGCTAGCGGCTAGTTGTGGGGTTGCTTTCCATGGCAGACTGCTCACACATTTGCAACACATCCTATTCTCCCAGGGAAATTTCTCATTAAGTTGAAAGAGAAGGTAAAATTTTCTAAAGAAGTGCTAGACCAAGAAACATGAACTATTGTATCTTGTCCCTCTGAGTTCTTCACATCTCCTCAAATGCCTGTATGAAAAATATTTACCAGTTCTTTACTATAGAATAACACAGAAATAGCACAGATCTTGGTCCTCACAATGATTATTCAGAAATTATTTTGGTACAGGACTAGGTTTCCCAAGACAGAATTCATTCAGGGGCTGCTTCAAGCTCTGCTGAATGTTTATATCAGCTTTTATGCAAACTGACATTCCCAAAAAGACCTGACAGTAATGGACTGGAAACACAGGGAAACCATTACACAACACAGAAAAAAAAATAGTTTCAAAAGAAATGGAATTTAAGAGCTAAATTTCTTAAACTGGCTCTGATAAGGGACTGGCCTGAACAGAAACCCTTTGAGGAACTTTCAGACTAACAATTCAAGATGACATTCTGTGTCGTTCCAAAATGCAACACGGAAGTTGTGACGTGAGGCTGCAGCAATATTCCCCTCTGGGTTTTATTTTGCCAGATTTGATGGACCCAAGCAGACTTTACACCAATTAGCAATAAAGAAAGACCTTCCAGGGACGCATCAGAGTCTCCAGGAGTAAGGTCCTGGCACTCCCCTCTGGCAGTCTGTCCCCATCCCACACTCCAGGCTGGTGTTAGGTGGGCAGCAGTCCGCTGGTGCCACAGCTTGTGAGATTGCAGGCTGCAGTGCAGACCATCTCAGCTTCACCATCTCAAAAACATCAGGTGGCTGGGGCGTTAAGAAGTCTCAACTACAACCTGGGTCTATCTAGGCAAGCATGCAGTATTGCAGACCTTAGCAACGGTGCCAGGACATGAGAGGAAATGCAGCCTTTTGCAGTTCCCTTCCTTGGAAGAACAGATCTCTTCCATTTCAAGAAAATGAAATGGATTTAAGCACGTACTTGGAAGTACATACATGGAAACAGAATTCCTTGTTAGGACGACAGTTGCACAGAATTGCCAATAAATGCTCTTGCTTTTATACTGGGGCTGAAGCAGACATTGAACTTTCACGAAACTGTAACAATTCTTCAAGAGGATCCTTCCATCTCTGTAGTTCAGGGCTCAGCAAAGCTCTTCATGACTGGGCCACCCTGGAATTTTTTTCTAAAAAGCTTCCTTTTGATTCTTGATTCCTAGTCTTCTGAGCCCAAGTGAAACCATATCAGACTGAAACACACTCTTGTTTCTCCCAAGCAGTCACTTAAAATGACATCGCATTTACTTTATTTTTCTTTTTCCTTGATAAATCCTAAGGTGGAGATAATGCTCTTTGGTGTCTAAATGAATAGGCAGCATTTCCCAACATGAGTAGTATGACTTTGGTTTTCCACTTTATGATGTCTGTTCAACAAGTAATAGGCTCTGTCCACACTCCATCACTGTCAACCTTTTCCACAAGATGTAAGAACAGTGTAGGCCAGCAAAAGTTATTAAATGCCCCCTCCCCACCCATCTCAAAGAACAGAAGGCTAACCCTGGAGTCTCTCCAAATTATAATGTAGTTCAGAGTAACATCTTTCTCTAACTTGTTATGTGGAGTCATGCTTGTTCTCTCTCATAATGGGTGATTTCCACCCCCCCTTACAATTCTGAAGCATTCATAATGATTCCTTCAGAATGAACATTGCTACTAAAATGCAAAAACACCATTTAAACAAACTTGTGAAATACTCCTCTTCCTTTCTTTATACTGCTAACATCTCTAGTTGCTACTTCACTCCCCAAATCTTTCCCTCAAACAGTACCAACTGTGTACCAAAGAGCAGTCTCTTTTTCACACACAGATATCGTATAACCATCTTTCCTCCCCCACCTCATTTTAATGCATTGCAGAATTACTGAGGACATTCTCCTCAGAGCTTGTAAAATGACGGCTAACAGTGAGCTAATTCTCTGTGAGGTGACAACTGCTCCATCCAAATGTCTGCAAAACATCTCAGCAAGTCTCTTCAATTAACAAAGTCAAGTATGATTGATTTAATTTTCACTTGAGAGTTCTTCTCAGAAGAACCGGTTCAGGTGTACCCAACAAGGCATTTAGTGAAACAGAAGAGGTAAGGATTAAATGTTCTGCATTTATACAAGCATCTCAAACTCTTCATAAGTCCTTAATTAATTAAGACTCAAGTTATCCTCCATGGTAGAGAAATACAGCTTTGCCTACTTTATAGGTCAAGGCCCCAGGCAGAAATAGGCCAAATGATTTGGCCAAGATCCCACCGAATGCATGTGGAAGAACTGGAAATTCAAATGACTTCAATTCTAAGATGCCTCGCGCTCCTCACACAAAAAAGCTGTCATACCTTCATCCATTCTTTCCTTCTGAATATCTGTAATTTTTCAACATGATGACTGTCATTGCAGTCAGAGGGACCAACACACTGTCACTGAAGCAGCTTTTAGAAGCTTCTTTAGAGGAAGAAAATATAAGAACAGTATTCCAGAGCAATGCAGAACACAAGATGTAGAATTGTTAACCTGATACTTATTCTGATTTTATCAGCACAGTCCAGGTTTGGAAAGATCAGATAAGCTAAAATTGGTAACTTCGATATTTTTGTGACTTTATGTCATCATCCATAACACTACCAGATAGCAAAACATTATACATGATGACATAACACCTGGAGAAACCATTATGCTTATCAAAAGGCTGTGGGTTTAGCCAATTCAGTTCAAGAGCTTGTGAGCATTTCTGAGCTTTCAGCCAGGCTCCATCAGCTCTGGTTATTACCCCCGTCCTTTTTCTGGCAAGCTGCTCCAAAATAAGAAGCAAATAACGCGGCTGTATTGTCTACCCCATGCAAAAGCTGTGCAAGGGTTTTATAATTTGATGCACAACAGGAAAGATACAGGTCACTGTCATCTGTTAAACCATGACCTTGTGAAGGTAACCGAAAAGATTTTTTTATTTTTTTAAAGAAGACAAAAAGGAGAATTACCCTGCCTTCACAGACCTCTGCCTTTTGTGTGAAGGCAGCTATAAAACATGTGTCAGGGAAGCCACAATACTGCTAACAAGAGACACTGGAAGAAAAGTTGTCTTTCTTGCTCAGAAACCCCCCCTCACGTCTACTGTAGATGCTCCTAGTCAGCGACTGTTTAGTCAGAAGTTTTAACCGACTCCTTAAATTCACCATCTCGGGGGCCTTGCTGCTTAATAAAGACTACGGGGTGTTGAGAAGCACAGTATATTATTTCATTAAGTGCTTTTTGGGAGAAGGGGATTTAGAAGTAAAACTGCTGGCTTTGTGTGGCAAGGTTATGACCTTTGACAACTTTGGAGCTTATCTCTTTCATCTTCCCACTCCCCTGAGACCCCGAACTTGCGGAGGGATGGAAGCGGGTAAGCCGGGGCCAGACAGAGTCCAGCATTGTTGTGGGGCTGCCTCCTCTCCCTCTCCCTCTCTCCCCTTCTCTCTCTCTCTCCCTCTCCCTCTCCCCCTCTCTCTTTTTTTCCCCCTAAACAAAACAGATCTGAACTGAGCCAAGGAAACAAAAATGTATTGTTCCTCGCAGATGGAAGCGAGTGTCGCCTAGGTAACCAGATTAATCTCCTTTTTCTCTCCCTTCCTCTCTTGTAGTGCGGTAATCGGTGGGCTCTTTTCACAAAAAAAGCCAGCCTCAAAGCTGGGGCTCTAACTAGGTTCCTAATTAGCTGCAATTTACAATGAAGACAACATGATGAGATAATAGAAATTTGCAAAATAATGACATACCTCAGCAAAATATTCCTCCTCCTAAGAACCATTTTTATACAAAAACAATAAAGAGGGCCCTTCTAAAGCAAAGCTGGAAAATGGTGGTGTATTATGTGACACAGAACATTATTGTTCGCCTCTTGTTCCCCCAATCAACAGCTTATTGTTTGGCATCTTAAATAAAAATGACTCAAATACAGGCCACATAATGATCTCCATTGCGCTAATACACTGTATATACAGAGTAGTCAAAAATGTACCCAAGGCAAGGCCAGTGGGGCTGATAAAGTAACGGGGCCCAGAAAGGTAATTTACAATACAATGCACTAACTATTATTACTGGTCTTAATCATACATATCTTTCTGATTTCTGCCAGGATGCGCTCTGACATCAAAAAAGGGCACCCGAACAGGGGGCAGCTAGTTAATGAAATATGATGGATCACATTTGTTTTCATGTGGTGGTTAGTTCAAATGAAGCAGCCTCCAGACTGTTAGCCAACAGTCTTCTCTTGTGCGACATCAAAGGCTCCCATTGACGGGGGGAGAGGGAGGCGCGGGAAGGGGGATCGCGGGGAGACAGCGCAGAGGGAGGAGCGCCGAGCAACTCAAAGGACCATTAATCGTAATCTCTACCTTATGTCCGAAAGGGGAGAGCAGAGAAATATAACGGGCCAGGGCTGACCTGCCACTGATTTCAAGGAGAAGGAGCGTCAGCACCTCCACACGAGGTGGAGGAGCAGCATGGTCAATGTGCCACTGCTGAAATTTGGCATTTTGCTGCACAAGGGCGACTTGTCATTGTAGACATGAGGAGCACATCCCTGCTGGAGAGGAGAGGGCAGTTTTGATCTCCACACAAATATTTCATAAGTAGCAACAGATTGTCTAAAACTGTCAGGAATAACAGCAGCAGCAACACAAAAGTCACTCCTTATTCATTTGTGGACTCATTACCGCTGACCGTTGCAGCTACAAATATTCAAGAACTACTGATGAACAGATTGTCCCTTAAATAAGTGCAACTACAGCCACTTTGGGCAAGGACAGGAAAGTGTTATCATGCACCCTGACCTGGCCTTTCGGTTCCTAACTGTGGCATGAAGCCTAACTTCCTTCCCAGAGTAATTGAAAGGAATCAGAAATGTCACATTACACAGAGAACAAGCCAACTGCTGAAAACTACTGACAGGGTACCTGGCTCTAGCTGTACAGCAAGGTCCTGCAAGTGAGGGTTAACCATCCAAAGAAGCATTGTAATGCTGCTGCCCTCTGTTTATACAACTTCTTTCATCTTTAAGGTTCTCAAAATACTTAAAAAGTATTATAAGTTTGCTGAGGAGAGCTACTGAATACATCAGTGATGAACATTATGCTATACAAGGGTAAGAAAAAGAAGCAGATTTTAGAAGTACCCAAATATACCCATTCTAATGACCACTGCCATGAGATTTTTTACAAAGGAGACAGAACAAACTGCACTTGGGATTTTAAGATGTTATGCAAAACACACAAGAAACACATGGGCAGACTCATTCACCCTGAGACCCTTTGGAAATTTCATGTGACACCTTCAAATCAAAGACAGTGAACCTTCAAACAATAATTAAAAAAAGAAGCACACAGATTTAAGACACACAATGGCACTGAAAGCAGGTCTGGATTCTGGAATTGTGTCTGTTATAAACAAATGTACCCTGGTCTACAGAGATTTCTAGGAAAAAGGGAACAAGACGGACAAATGTGAAGTATCCAGTCTTTAAATGGAAATAAACAAGAATGAGTGATTGATGGTCAGATTCTGATGTGCTTACTCATACTTAATACTATTTTCTCTATGCAATGTCTGATTCCATAGAAGTTCTTGCAGAATAAGGTGTTATTCAGTGTAAGAACATAAAACCTGGTTCTGAAAAACAGAATTATTAGTACTTGAACTGCCAGTAAGGCAGCCCTACTCCAATGAATGCTGAGCATCTTCTTATCCCATTGATTTCTCTCAGCACAGGAGCTGGCAATCTACCAGAAGTATCCTGACACACAGGATCAGGCAACACCTAAGAAAAGAGCAGTAAAGGCAAGAAAATGGCTTTGAACCTGTGAACCCGGTTTGGTGTAAATCCTGTGTTGACATGACTGATCATGGAAAGAAATGGAAACACTGGTGCTCCTATGCACCAACTGAAGACCAGACCTAAAGATTTGTGTGTCAGTTTGTTTTTGTTTCCAGATACTACATACATTTCTATGGAAGGCTGAATATATAGCCTGTTCTTTTCAGGTTCATCTAAAAAAGCAGACTCAGTTCCTGATTTAGATTTCTAAATACAGGAATAAGCTTTTACCTGGAGCATTTTTCACCTTTGGAGCTTACATCCCTACTTGTGCTTAATCTGTCTAGAGGTTTTACCATTGCATTCTTAGATAATCCTTCATGGAACAGCCACTGCGCATTGAGAATTCAGAAGAGCAGGAACAGTGTTGCTACCCCCAATATCCCAGGCCAGAGTGAGAATGGCAGCTCTGTATCTGTGCACTCTGGTATGCTTAACACCAGCTTGCCATTTTACACAGAAACATTAACTTTTCCAAGCAAGCGCTTCCCCTATCCATCCAGCTCCGTGGATGGATGAAATATCTCAAGGAGAGTTAGTTTCCCATAATTACAGAGCTCCATCTGATATCGCAGGAGCACAGCACAAATGGAATTCAATAGGGTTTCTGTATATTCAGCAACTGAAGATTTGGGACCCCAGATATTAACCTTTCTCCATAACAATCCTACCCAATATAACACAACATAGGAGGCCAAAACACTGGGCCTGATCCTGCAATATGACTCCTGTCATGCTTTTTTTTTTTTTTTCCAACCTAATGGAACTATTTGTGCAAATAAATGTTGCAAGGCTGGGCACTCAGTGCATTTTCTTTTCCAGCATCCTGAGCGGCTGGCACAGGCTGACTTATCCAGCATGAATCTGAGATCATCTACACCATTCCCCTGGAAAAGCACCTGCGCCTTTGTGGCTCTGAACTGCTCTGACAATACAAGTTTACAAACAGCTTTTGAAACATGGCTCAAACATCCTTCAGTATCTGGTGTGTGACACAACTGGCTTGCCTTTATTTTATTATCATTATTACCACTCCCAGGCTTTAGAGAGCTTTGCATCTCTCCACACATTTCTTGAGCATCTCTGATAGCCTTCAACCTTCCTACATTTTGAACCACCAGCAAAGAGAAAAAGCCCCTATATAAACAATGGGTTCACGCAGGATAGAAGAAAATCCATGCAGCTAACTTCAGTTTAATGTTCTTCAACTCTTTTCCTCCTTCCTCTACTCTTGCCCCTGCCCCCCAGGGGAGGTGGGATGAATGGTTTAAATCAATAACCAAAGGCTTCAATTTTACAAACCCCTGAGCCATTAGAGCTCTGAGTCCTCGGTGCACCCATCATAACCTCCCCCACCCCTGCACACACATATACACACACACACATAACATATATAAAAGAAACACTTCCAGCCTGGCATTAACAATGTTCATTCAGTGCTCTTTACTTAAAGGAAGAAAACAATTAAGTGAAACCTTGAAGTAATCTCATTCTGCCTATTTAGCCTCTTCATCCCTCAATGTGTGGTTAGTAAGTGTTGCAATCAGGGGCTAAGGCCTGCTATCATTCGGCCTTAATTAAAAAAGACACAAGCAGTGGAGCTGTGAATTAGAAATGTAACAACGCACTACCCCTGATTAATTCGAGGCTCATGTTGGATTAATAACTCCAAACAAAGAACAAAAGGAAATTGTTATGCGAATTGCAGTCCTCCCAGGCCAGACAAAGGTCAAATCACAGGATTTCAATTTCATCCGGAGTCGCTTAATCAACTCCCTCGGAAGGAAGACCATATGCAGTCCTGAAAGCTACCCATTGTAGTCGTGCTGTCACTGGACCTGAGAGACGGCACAGAGATAATCCCAACTATTCCCCGTCTTTTCTCCTTCTTGGCTGTTTCTTTTCTCTTTTTCTTTTCTTTCTCATTTTCTTTTCTCTCCCCCCCCCCCCCCTTTTTTTTTTAAAAAAAAAATGACAAAACCCCTTCATTAGGGCTAATGATTAAGGAATAAGAACATTAGCTGTCAGAAAGTGGCTTTTGTGGCTGCTGCCCCGTGGAAGCACCCTGGCTTTTGCTGCCCATGCAGCTGCAGAGGCAGCTCCTCATTTTGAGGGGGTCTCCTCTGACAGCAGAAGCCACCTACTGCTGTGCTTCAGCATCATGCAGTCACTTACACGAAACAGCACTCGGGGCGGGGTGGGGGAGCGGGTAGAATAGGATGTGTTGCACACATTCAGTGCACTACATGTTAATACAGAAGTCTTGTGGGTGTGGCAGCTGAGGAAGAAGGATGTTACTGCCCTGAAGACCTATCTCTGACTGAAATTAAGCCACAGAGAATAGAATCACATATTTTCTTGCTGTTCATCCTAAATGAAATGATGATGGAGCAAAGCAGCCCTCTGTTTTCATGATACATTGTGCCTCCGGTGAGCAGGTCCTCCACTGCCACTGAACATGACTTCTCAAGTAACTTGCATGGCAGGGTGTTTTATATGGGCTGCACAGTTCATCCTATATAAAGAAAAAAGGAAAACCCAGGTCTGCCTAGGAACCTGGCACCTCATGCCCAAGAGTAAGTAAAAAATAGAACCTTAAACTATAGAAACTGAAAAGGGCCAAGGAAGATTCTTCAGGGTGGGGACCTGCAACGTGGAGTTCATTCCTGCCCTCACTGCCTTCCTGAAGGGCTCTGCCCACCAGCCCAGGAACGTCAGCTCGCCACACTGCTGCCTGCAGCTGCCCCAGCCCGGATGGTACAGGTAGTCTCTCTCTCAGCCATATCCTTAGTGCTTATACACAACATTTCAAAAGACACACTGGAATTTCTCCAAGGTTTGTTTTTTGGTTTTGTTTTTTTTTTGTTTGTTTTTAATATATATTCTACAACAGTGACAAAGTTCAGGACCAAATTTACTTTCTCCAGGAATCAGCTCCAGTAAGGGACCAAGAGCCAATGGCATTTCCCACCTTGATGTAGACCTGTTGCTTAACTCAAACAAATTTATCCTGATTTACATGGAAATGAGATACAAAGATTTAAGAATCAGTCCTTTACTCTCAAATTCTGGTCCCAAACTTATTCTGAGTATGCATTATTTACTGTAGGATTGCTGACAAATGCACCGTGGCTCTCTGATTTGATTTTGCCAAAAAGAGATACCTTAAAGCCCAGTAAAACTACCAAAAACCTGGTACTGGTACCTGGCACTGCACCAGTACTTTTAAAACCTGAAGGCACCAATGAATAAAGGTTAGGATTCACATATTAAAACACCTTGTGAAATATAGATGCAGACTCCGTAGAAGCCTCTTACCTGTGTCAGGCGCTGGAATAAAATCGCAGGTCACTCGGTGAACTTAAAGGAAGATGGTGTTTTGATTTTCAGCTTGGGATCATCTCCACTCAATTCTGTCACAAAGTACACTTGGTCCTCTTTCGAAGGGGCTGCTTACACACACCTGCTGTCTCTGAATTAGCTGTCGAAGGGGAAGAAGTGGTTTGTGAATCACCCCATTCTGAAGCTGTTTCCCACTCAGAATATATGCCAGCTTTAAATACTAACCCAGTAAATGACTATTCAACTTCTCTGATGCTTTCCTTTTAAGTATCTGTTCACTTTTGCTTTACGTATTGATTTCTTAGCATGCAACCAAAGATTAAGATGAAATACCTACTGTGCCATGGAAAAGGAGAGTCACATACTCAGAAACCCTTTTGCCTGTGTTACACCAAGTCATTAAACCCAAATTATATGGAATGCAAATACTGTTAGAAGTAAATCTTTCAAACATTCTACCAGCTCCAAAATGTAAACATAATTTTTGAAATCTGTTACTGTTAGAAGCTCAGCAACAAATGATTTTATGTGCACTACCAGTTACTGTAGCTACTTCCAATTTTCGGTGCAAAAGTAAGATCAAAGCTCCAAGACTTTAGCCCACTTACTGGTCTGTAGAAGAAGGTAACCTGTGTGCACATCCCAGTAAGAAGAAATGGGAGGACAAGTTTGTCCCTTTCCATTATTCCTACTACAAGTGCTGTGGAGCAGTTCTTTATCTTGTCCCAAAGGGACACCAGCCTCTTGGAAAAATCCTCCTGCTTTATCATAAATTCTGAGCCTGAAGTTGTTATTATTCTGTAATATGAAACAATAATTCATTGCATATAGGTAAATGAGAGTAGTTTTTGAGTACAGTCAAAGACTTTACAGTCCTTGACTCCATTATAAAAATCTTCACCAGAAAACACTCTGCAGCACCTTTTTGGAAAATGGCTGTTTAGTGTTGGTATTCATTCATGTTACTTCTTTAAGGTAAGCAAAGGGCTCACTTCCATAAAATCCAGATGGACTCCCCTCAGGCTGCACGCCAGCATCCTGCAATACTGTTTTACATGAAGCTTCAACTTCTTGGTCAGCTGAATATAGAAGAATTTCAACTTTCATGTTTAAAGCTAATTAAGCTTGTAGCCCTCAGTCTAACAGGGGAACAGCTAGTCACAGATTTCCAATGTACTCTAATTACTCAAGAACAAATAAAAGATTTTCTCCAACAGGTAGCACGCACTCATGAATTTTAGTGCCTAGTTTGATAGTCCTGGTCCCCAGGCCCATGAGATGTCATTACTCCTGGCAATACCGGGACATGTTCTTCTCACTGATCGCAGAATAGTGTGCATATTAAACGCAAGACAAAACCTGATGTGTCAAAAAAAATAGCTATTGTAATACCAAAAAGGCACCTAAGACTGCTGCAGGGACAGGTGGGTATTGGGGCACCTGCTCCATGCCCTACACCAGGGATCCTCAAACTACGGCCCACGTGCCGGATACGGCCCCCCACGGTCCTCAATCCGGCCCCCGGTATTTACAGACACACACACACACACACCCCGCCGGGGGTTGGGGAGGGGAAACCAAGCAGCCGCAGATGGCTGCCTGCCACTGCATCCGCGCGCGCCCCCTGGTTAAAAAGTTTGAGGACCCCTGCCCTACACAAACACCAGCACAGGCCAGGTAGCCAGCAGCTCCTGTGGCTTACATCAAATGAAAATCAGCTACAAATCTGCTGAGGGTGGCAAGGAGAAGAACTTACTTAAGTGGCTGCAGACCCAAGCAGCCCCTACTGCCAAGTTTGGCATGTGTTTTGTGTCTTGAAATCAAACTTTGCCCATCTTCGTAGCTCCTGCATATGCTGCTGAGAAAAACAGCTTCCAAGCAGCTAACTCTTGGCTGGGACAGGCATAGCCTAAAACCTTCCCCACACCACTTCCAGCACAACTGCCGACACAGCTACGCTGAGGCGGGTGGGAAGACAAGGCAAGGCCCAGCTAAGGTATGCCTGGGGACCAGCAGACTGCCCTGTATTTCTGTGCAATCCCTCAGTATTGAAGGTGGCTTAGAGCCCATGCCATTCTCCTTGCTTCTCTCAGCTACCCCCAAAGACTGAAGGGACATAAGAATTTTTATAAATTCCAAAGCATCAACAGCAGGCAAGCATTTACAGTTGCCCTCAACTTGACTTGCTCTCTTTAGTAACCATCTCAAAGCTGTGCACCTGTTTCTTTAAGCAAATAACCCAACAAGTTTCTCTGATTTTACTTGACATTTTTTTTCCAAACCTCTCCCTTCACTTAGAAGCTGTCCCCTTTTCTTCCCTTCCACTCAAACAAGCTGCTGGTGAGAGATATTCCCCCTCTGCAGCTCCTACCAAGTGTGCAATAGCTTTCACATATCTCTACCTCACTGACCCTTCATCTCTTTTTAAATCACAGATAAGGAACAACATTTTCTTATCTTGCTAAGAACTGGTAACACTTTCCACTTCTATTACAATATTACCCACCCCTACAAAGCAGTCTAAAAGTCTGCACACACACAAAAAAAGGAAAAAAAAAGAAAAAAACCTGGCATAAATATGGTAGTTTTCTGCCAGATTCCAAGCAACAACCAGGACTATAGTTTTGCATTGGGTAGTACCCCAAAACATACTGCAAGCAAGAAGCTGTTTCAAAAGATTAAATATGATGGGATGTGCAGAGAAAAAGTTATGTCAAGCCCGTTTGTCTCTCTCCAAAAAACCCAAGCCAAGCAACCAAAGATAATGTGGGTTCTTCTGTTCACCTTACAAAAATGCCACTTCAGTTAGAAAGATAAAATCAGATCACAGCAAATCAGGTTTTACTTCTGAATAATTTTTCCAAAGAAGTCCAGCACCTTTGCTTAAGCTCAACTTCAAGAATGGCACAGCGTTTCTGAGCACAGCTGCTGTGCTCCCTTCTCAGAGGTGGCTGCTCCTCGGTCCTGGCTGGCATTAAGCAGGGCAGGATACACAATCCTTATTCCCATAAAACTGTTTAATATACATAATTAGTCCCACTGATATCAATAGGAAAACATGTACTGTAAAAAAAAAGTAGTGCAGGAGAACATTTACCTTTCTGCAATAAAATCACACAACAAATACATCCAGCCTAAGCACCTACTAGTTGCTTTCCAAGAAGCCCAAACAATAACTGCCAACTTAACCACACCGATTACATGTTCTTAGTTTATAGAGAAATTGGAGTAATGTCCTATATCTTTGGTAATATGATTTTTTTTTTTTTTTTTTTTTTTTTTTTTTTTTTATGGAAGAAATAGATTTAGTGAGAAAATTTTGTGGAAACAGTTTTTTGTACTTAAAAAAATTAAAATGCAACAAAGAAATTATCAAGAAAATCTCAGTTTTGACAAAATTTCCATGACAGCTCAGACATGCAGTAGAGAAGTCCCAGCAGACAGAAAGGCTGGACCTTTGAATCAGGCAGAGCAGAAACTTAACCTGTTTCTACTGCACTACTACTACCACTGTAGCTCCTGGAGTCTTCTGGATTTTTAGGAATTTCACAACGTCCTTGATAGATACAGTTTTCATTCCAAGACATAAACACATTTTCTGAAACTATTTTTTTTAATTTTTTTATTTGGTTCATTTTAGGCCAGCTTTAATGGTAACTTTGCCATTTGCGGCATTGCCAATTACTGTTATACATCCAGAATCACAGCAAAGTTTTTCTTTTAAAGTCATTAAAAGTAACTTCCTTGTGAGAGAATCCAAAATACTTTCACAAGGTGATCAGGGATCTTACCTAATTCGGCATTACTAGGATGAGAAATTACACACAGGAGTAAGCCCAAGAGTCTACCAATGCTACCTAAAAAGAAAGAGCCTGGAAAGATGTTCCGGAAGCTCGACAGAACTGGATCCCACGGAGCCTTATTTCACCTTTGCCTTTTTTTTTTCCCTTCTTTTTCTTGTGAAATCTGTCTCCTTTGCTTTGATGCCTTTGATTGAAAGGTATTGTGTAAGTGACTCACGTTTGTGCAGCTCAGAAACATGACCGCCAACAAAAGCCAAAACATACAATTTGGTGTATTTGCTTGCTGACTAAACTAAATATCTTTTTCTGCTTGGAGGGTAAATTGTTAGTTTCAAAGCTGAATGACTGCTTCTGTAAGTTGGATAGCAGACTATTGGTACAGTGCAATAATTAAGGGATCTTAGTTCTTAAACAATGCTGATAAAACAGAAATCCCTCTCCCTTTTTTCTGGATTACCTTTAGAACTGAAATCAGAGCACGCTAAATGAATAATAATTTGCACCTTCTGTGAATGATAGAAGATTGAATCAAATTTTAACTAGACTCTATTTGTAAATCCCTCAGGATGACATAATTACTATTCAACACATACCTTAATTAGCTGTACACATCTATTTCATAGTATTTAACGGGTTTAAACAGCTTTTATTGTCTGTTGAATGGATGTTCCATTCTTATCAAAATGAAAAAAATCCTGAATTTCCTAAACTGGAAGAAATTTGCTCACAGAAGTCAAGAAATTACCTAGAAATTGCTGTGTCTATAGTCAAATAGTTATCTTTTTTTAGCATTTTAAATTTTGTTTCAAATTCACTAATGGTACAAAGAATTGATAATGCACTGATGTGAATTATTGTTGCCGCTGCTTCTTTCCTTTTGATGAAAAAAGATCATAGTTGCACTGTCTGGTTAAAAAAAAATAAATTATTCAAATTTCTGTGCATAATTTGAGATGAATACAAGTCAAGCTGGGACACAATTTCTTCTTCTGGTTTGGATTACAGTATGACCTCACCTCTAGAAAGCACTATTGCTTTTGTTGCTCCATCATAGGTCAGAAACAGGCTAAAATTTGGCAAGCCAAACCAAAGAATTAGCATTTGAGACCTTGATCCTCATGTTGTGTAAGAGCAGGTACTTGCTCACATGCAGAGGCTGTTCTTAAAACTAACGGCTCTGCAGAGCAACACGGCCCAGCTCGTGCGCTGCAGGCTGCCTGAGCAAAGGCTGGGTGCCCCTGCCATGAGCCAAGGCTTGTCACCAAACCACACACATGACCTTCCCCAAAATCACAGAATCATTTAGGTTGGAAAAGACCTTTAAGATCATCAAGTCCAACCGCTAACCCAGCACTGCCAAGTCCACCACAAAACCATGTCCCTAAGTGCCACATCTACACGTCTTTTAAATACCTCTAGGGATGCTGACAACAAAAGCAAACGTCAATGACAATGATTATGTGCAGACACATATGCATGTGGTATGTTTTCATTATTTTGTCAAACTGTCCCAAGTGAAATTAAAATGTTTACTTAAGTATTTATTTTATACTCCATGTCATTTGCTTTCTGTTCTCCTTAAAATTTAATGCAAAAGACAGCTGGCTCTTCAGAACCACTCACTGTTCCCAGGGCCAAATCTAAATGAAGATGTTTGACACAGGGGGAATGACCAAGGCTGAGCCCAGGGGATAGGGGAAGGCAGGACTAGAAGTCCTCTATTCTCCTGGCCACCTTGGCTTCACTGGGACCAGAGAGAAGCCAACACCTCTGCAGCCATAGTAAGGGAGCACTGCCAGGACTCAGGACCTAAGAGCGTAGGGAAACGGAAAGACCAAGCAGGATGAGGCACACAGCTCTGGGATAGAAGAAACTAAACAACTTGAGGAGAGGACTGATAATCTGAAGGATATTTTAGGTACTATCCCTCCCAACCCAAAAGTCATCAGACCAGGTCTTAAAGTCATAAGATTTGCCATAGTTATGTTTAGAAACAAAAAAGACCCTAAAACACACACAAATGCCTTCTAATGCATTTGAGATGCTTTTGTTTTATCTTTCTCTTACTTCTTTAGGGTGCCCCATATCACATTTTCAAGTTTTTCACTGCAATTCATTGAGTAAAAATTTATTTTTTTACATAAGTGGAGGTAGAGATTCTCACACATTCATGTAATCTTAGAACGGGGTTTTACAAGACACATTACATATAGCAAGCTTTATGATAAAATTGCAGGCATGCTGTTGGGAAACTAACATATTCTGTCACTGAAACAGAATCAAGTAAAACAAAATAAAAATAAACTTATTCAGTCAGGAATGCTTCTCAGTTCATAGTTATGTTTCTTCCAGTGTGTATGATAAAGTGGTAAATGCCCAATCATTATTTAAAAAAAAAAAATAATAAGGATCACTCTTAAATATATCAATCTGACCCTTATGTTTCTCATCAGATTTAGGGATGGAAGAAAAAAAAAAAAAAAAATAAGAGGGTGGGGGCACCGGGGCAGGAGGGGAAGTGTTTATGCCAAGATGCTTTATACTTTACCAGCACCTTCCTTTACACTGCAGTTTCCATCTAGCCTTGCTCTGGTTTCAGCTATAGCAATATTCACAACAGAGAACGTAAACTGGGTCCCAAACCTTTCTGGAAACTTTACAGGTTAGAGTCACCACCTGCAAATCTACTGTAAGTATCAAAACCTATTGGAAGTCAGCGCAGGCTGGGAGCAAAAGGCTGTTCCCATCGCGTGATCCTGCAAACAAGCCAGGCTGCAATCTCCTGTGCCAGCATCTGTCCCTGAGCAGCCCACAGGTTCCTCCCGGACAGAACTCCGTCGGAACCTCATTTTGAGGTGACAAAAGGATAGACCTCACGTTGCTGCACTGTGTATCTATCTTCAAGTCATTACCCTGGAAAAGAGAAAAGCTATTTGTACTCTCCCCAGTAAACTTGCTTTTCTCAATTTTCCTAACATTACAATGAAACTTTCCTGCCTGTCATGTCAGTCACTTGTTTTATATTGGAAAAATTGCAAATCATGGGGAGAAAAATGCTGCCATATGCAACTACTGCATAGCATTAGAGTAGTGCTAGATACTCTCTAATTACATAGAGTACTGTTGACATGCATATAAAAAAAATATCATATTGATTACTTATATATCATACTTGAAAGATAAATAGTTTGAGCTCAGTCGGCTACCCAGGAAAAACTACAGGAGTCCAAAGAAGGATTTACAATTCTTTTCCGCTTAAATAACATCATCTGTGAGGAAACATGCATTTTGATGGAGTACATTATAGAAGAACATTGTGATGGTTAAGAAAGCATGATATGAGATCCAGGTAGAAAAAAACATGTGATTTTGAGAATCGTAAAAAGGACAGTAGTACCAGCTCACGGAGATCACCCATTCTTTTCAGTCCCTTACTGAATCCTACTGTCTTATAATTGTTATGCTATATTATTTATTATTTGCACTACATATTATTAGCATGGCAGTATCCCCAGCAAGGTCTCCGGGAAATCCCATAGGAGTATTTTCATGTTTGGTTGATTAGTTTTGCATCTGCATAAAAATATTTGCCTTGTTGCCTGAAACCTTGACTTCAGTGCGGAAATGCACAAAAAGCAGGAAATAAACCTGATCATTCTGCTTTCCATCTCCAAGTTTACAAAACATTTAAATAATTAACTTATAATCATTAAATATGAAGTTAATAACACAAAGAATGTCTTAAAATTACGTTAAGTGTGTCAAATTTCTGAAAGCAGTTCAGTCTAAGTTCTGCTGAAGCCCCAAGTAACTGAAAACCTGTTGAGTGGAGGGCACAGGTACCTGAGCCGTCAATAGCCATTTCAAATTTTTCTTACTCTGCGGAACACAAGGCAATAAAATAAGCCTAAGATGATACCTGTTGTGCATGGCTGTGATTTCACCATGAAGGCAATAGCATTGACACGTAAAACTCATTCTGCAGGTAAGACTTGAAAAAATAAATAGATGTATATGTGTCTCCAGAAGAAAGAACATTTGACAGAAACATCAAGTTTGCAGTGCTGGTTTTTCTAAACATGAATTATTATAAGCTGAGATATTATCTCTATATAATGCATGTTGGCACAATCACAGTTCATTCTTGTGTAAATAATTTGGGATAGCATTATACAAACAGCAAATGTGGCACTTAATTTTATTAAAGAAAACAACTGACGCAATAGCAGCTACAGCAAAATTGGGATGGTAAACAGGTTATTTTTTATCAGACTTCCTTTGGTCTTTCTGATAGTTAATAAAGATACTTTATAGAAGCTATACACTCAGTGACTCTGCCTGTGCTAGTTATGTTGATCCAACCGATTTCAATGGGGTTGAAGGAGACTCTACAATACTACAGCAGGAAAAGCAGATACAACTAAGTCAGCTAAGTGATTTGGCTTTATTTCCTTTGAGGGAATCTGAAAGAAGAATTCCTGGACTTTGATTCATTTGGACCTGGAATAACAAGATCGTTGGATGAAGTCAGTCAAACATGGAAGAAAGAACAGAATAGATTAATTCCTACCAACCATTTGCTTTGGTGAGCTTGAGCTGACAGGCATTACCCTATTCTCCAAACGGGACTTGCCATGCAGTAGGAAAAAGTGAACAGCATATTTGAGATCTGATATGCAGAATATGTCTGGAAAAAAAAATTGGTCCTAAGTCCCAAAGTATAGCAGATCTGTGCCCTGATTAGCTTATATTCATCCAAACCTCCTTCTGTGCCCTGTGCCTAGATTAGGTTGTGCACACAACCTATTTTCTATTTATGCAACATCTGCTCCACTTCAAGATTGCGAGCAAGAACATTCCCAGGCTCCAAAGCAGGATGAGATTACAGACTGGCGAACTGAGCTGGATAAAACAAGGCTGGAGCCACAAAGATTTAGGTTCAACTCAGATTATTTAAGATTCCAAAAACGTCTCCATTTTGCTTTTACATAAGTCATTTCCCACATTTATACTTCCTTGCAGCTTTGAGAAGGAAGGGAAACAGAGTGCTTAATTAGTAAAAGTTTGTCTAGTGCCATTCTCTCACATGACCAGAGTACCAAATCTTGTGGATATCATGTGTAGTACCATAACTAAACCTTCAGCCCTGATTATTCAGAGCTTAGAGAATCATCTAAGCCCTGTTGTTCAGACACAGTGATGCTCTCCTACCACTGGAATGAAGATGGGAGTCCGGGAAGAAAGGGGACTTCCAAGCACAGACAACACCAGTACAAAAAACGTCCATCACATGGGAAGGTTTCAGGGCAGAAGAAGTGGCAGTGCTGCAGAAGCAGCGGGACGTGGTGAGGATGGCCTGTGCAGATGTCACCCCTGGAGATGACCAGTTCAAAAGAGGAGGAAGGGGGACTTTTCTTTCTCCTAAGGAGCAACTAGTGACATCGGTGATAACATCTGCAGTAAAATTAACACTGGTTCCTGGGAGAACCATTTAAGTGGACAGCAAGACCATGATTTGGTCTACAGCAGCAACAGTCACTATATATGGAATATGTTTAACTTTTTTAATAGCAGCAACAGGCAGAAGGTTAAACATTTGACCAAGATGACAACCTCGGGCATCACTGCCAGGACCACAGAGACCTTCCTACCTTCCTCCTGGACTTGGCTTCACTGATTGCATCTCGTGCTCACTGGCAAAGTCCATGTGAACTAAGGAGATGCTGCTGCTATTGAACTGACCGTTCAACAGCCCCACTGACACTCTGGGAGCCAACAAGCTCACAAAACCACCCCAGCTCGAATTCACAAGCTGGTCAGAAAGATAGTGGCTTAGCAGTTTGATTGTCCAAATACTTTCAGCTGGGTTCAGTGGAATAATAGCCCACTGATAGCCTGAAAATAAATAAATAAATAAAGCCCTCTTTTCTTGGCCATGATTGAGGATTTTTTCCTCCCTTGGAGAGGCTGCAAGACAAGGAATGCCATTCAGCTAATAGGGACTGGCTGCATCAAAAAGCAGCCAGGATTTCTCCCTCTCCCAGTTCTTCCCCCTCCCCAACACAATAGACCTGAAAACAAAAGACAGATTATTAGGTTTAAGTATGTAGCCCATTCTCCACATACCCCTTTCCTCCTCCTCCCACCCCTTCTTCAGCACATCTGGTAACCATGTGTGGCAAGTGCTAATGAAGACTTTCCTGAGTGAGCTACAATTAGTTCCGACTGCTGTTAGCCTCTCTCGGCTGTACTGAGGATAAAAACCAACACAAAACAAAACAAAATCTTCCCATTACTGTTCCTGAAACCTCCTCCTGCCCCTGGGATTCCCCCTTCTCACCACGCTGCTGAAATTAAAATAAAAAAAAAGTGTAGGCAAATTCTTTAAGGCTCTATTCCTCCTGACTTTTTCTTTTTTTTTTTTTTTTTTTTTTAAATCAGCATTTTATTCATTTTGATTGAACACGACAGGCAGGCAACAGTGTTTCTATGATCCTGTCTACAATAGAGAATTGTTAAACAGATGTCCATTTTTTTTTTTTTCCTTCTAGCCTGGCAATATTATACACATAGCAGTTTTATCTGCTTGAGCAGATCAAATTTGTGTGTGTGTGTGCAAGCGTGTGTGTTGCCATTTGGAGTGATTAGAATAAGCTGCACAGAGGCAAGATGTATTGTGCACAATTAAGCCCATCTCCAGACCGCACATTTTTGTTTACTCTTGGTCTCTTCTCCTCTCCCCAATCAAGCTTCTAATAGAGCTGTTTCAAGTTTCAACAAGGACCACATTAACTGCTGGTCGCCACATGAAACAGAATGCCAGACCCCAGCCTCTCCCCAAGATCTAAGCGCCAGCCTCCCTGTCCTCCTTTACATTTCTCTCTGAAACCGCCACAGCCCTCACCTTCAAAATTCCTAATGATTCCCCCTATAGCAGACACTCTCCGGGCAATGTAATATTTCAGTGTGAGACTTTACATATTCCTTGTCATTTCCCTCAGCTGTGTCACGCAACATGATTGCCACTGACCAACCCCTACTCGAACGTATGTTCCCACTAAACAAACAATCCAGAAAATTGCTGTAGAAGTGATATCTGCATACATCATACTTCAATTATACCTTATTCACGCAAAAAATGGCTATGACCCTCCTACGCCTTTTGAACAGCGCTGTATATTGAAATGCAAAAAACTAAGTTCTAAAAGCAGAATAAAAGCAAAACTGATTCTTTAAAAGGATTTATTCTCTTAAAATACAGACATATCTACTTGCCAAATGATTTCTCAGAGAAGATGATAGGCTGGAGTAATGCAGGGAGGGAGGAACAAAAGGGGTTTTAATCATGGTTGGGATTAAAGAGTTGTATAACAATTGCTCTCCCTCCAGGCATATATACTGTACACGCTCACTGTAAATGATCAGCATTTAAAGAAACAAAGTGCACCATAAAGCATTTAACATAAAGACTGCTGCATATACATTAACACTTCATTAATCAAAAGACACTGGGTATCTTTCTCACTTATGATACCAGAAAACAGCACTTAATGCAGACAGGACCAACAGCCAAAGCTGGGCAGGAATGTAGCTTCTCCCCTACCCCAATTTTAAGTTCATAAACCCCACCAAAAATTAAAAAAAAAAAAAAAAAAAAAAGGAGGGAAAAAGGCACAAGACTCTTTCTAATTTAAGGGCCTCTTTTTGGACAAAAAATTATTGCTTCGTCTCCACATAGTCTTGTTTCCCTCCTCACCAAGCCGGGAGCAGAGCAAAGCTGTTGCACTCCTAGCAGTATTTTTCTATAAAACATAAATTTTACACTTTGAAAAAAAGGCTAATTTTACTGGTAATGAATACCAGTAATAACTTAATGAGTCACCGCAGTACACAGTTTAAGGAGGAGCTGGTGCTAATGCGTGAATAATTATTGACACAATTAAGTGCCCAACACTGGGCCTGTTAAACTGCTTCTGGCACGTGAGGGCTCCTTAATGGCTCCGCCTATTGCACAAAGACCCTAAATGGTTTTAGAGTGCAGAGAGCTCCCCTCTGCTACTGCAAGGGATCCTCGGATCTCAAATCCGTTTCCTGTCAGATAACGCAGAATTGCTGAGGATTTGCATCCCATGCAGGATTTTGCCCTGTTGTTGGACTGAATAATTAGTTATTTACCAATTCAGTAAACAGTAAGTTCACCCTTTGACCTGCCTTGGCGTAGACTGTCTGGTCCATAACCCTGCCGGGGGCTTCCACCTGCCTAATGGTCATTCTGTGAGCTGGGGCTGCTGCTGGAAACCTGGCTGCTCCCTTCCCACCGGTGGCTCCGAAGCGCAGGTCCCCGAATCCCGCTGGCCATCGAATCCTCAACGTAGTGGCTGGGGTGCGTGTGGTAGAATTAATCTCCAGCTCACCTACAAAAACCTGCTTCAAATGAAAATGGAGTACTCGACACAAAAAAGTCATCAAGCGAAGCATCTCCAAGCTGTTTTGGCACACTGCACAGTCTGACCCCACCACACACGTGCAGCCATCCCAAGACACTCAAGCCCCCTTACCCCCATTGCACATACTCAGCTTCTCTCTATTTTACAATATTTGGGAGCTTACACATATCCCAATTAAACACAATCCACATCTCAGGCCCCACCGCACATACCACGCTTATCTCCAACAAGTCCAGCCGAATCACTGGGGATATTTGCAGGTTTCCAGCAGAGATATTTGCGAGGCAACATTATCATTGAGAAAGCTGTAAAAAAGTCACCTCTGGCAAATAATTCTTGTCCACGTTTCACAAGAAGGGCACTCACATCCTCTGAATGGACAGGGCTGTCTCTTTAAGTCAAAATGCCCTGCCAAGAGCCTCACCAGTTAGCTGGAGCAACACATGCTTGAACACAAAGATTGACCTTTTTTTCTGTGATCCTGAACTCTCTCTGACCTTCCCCAAGCTATTCCAGCATGCCCATAGGTCCATTAGATAGACGGACAGATAGATGGACAAGCAGACAGCAGATCACAGTATTTTATGTTAAAATCTGTGCAGCCTGAGCACTGCACCTACAGCACTATCAGCGAGGGGGTCCCCAGTCCAGGTTTCAGAGTGTGCTGGAGCCCGTAATGCAATGGTTGCACACTGGCTGCAAGGCGGCTATCACGTCTGAGAGACACATAAAAGGAGAAAAGAGGGATCCTCTGGGATAGCACAGCATCGTCCTCCTTGTCCTGCCAACACGAGGGTACCATTAACAGGAGAGGCAGCAGCAAGAACAATTACAAGGGAGTGGACAATTAGGCAAGTTATAATCGAATTCTGCATGCAGCTACCAGTGAAGGACTGCATGCAAACGGCCAGCTAGTCACCACAGCGCGACAGTTTCCTGTGCTCTAAAGCTACTCCAACAGATGGTGGTGGGACACCATGCCATGAGGAGGAAGGAAGGAAAGACAGGCTGGACAGACAACGTACACAACGAGTGGTTAGAGAACCCTCCCTTCTCCTGACGCTCTTTTCCTGTCTGGCCTTAGCAAAGCACTCTATCACTCCGCATTTTCTCATCTGCAAAATGCAAATAAAGAAGCCACTGCCTTTGCAGGACATTGTAGGCACATACTCACTTTAAAACCACGTGTCGTACTGTACATAAAAAAGGAGGACAGGAAAATCTGATTGACCCCAAAAATACGTATCTTGAATTAGAAACTACTCAACACACAGTCTAATACTTCTCACACAAGAATAGGCTCATGAGGGAGATATTTCTTCAAAAAAATAAATGGCTTCATTCATTTCTATTTATTAGATAACCAGACATATAAACCCCAGCCCTTGTTCCTGACAGACACCACAGGCCGACATCCAGCTTACTGGAAGCTGGAGCACTGCTGCCAGTTGACCATGTCCCACATGATGACACATTCCTGCTGATGCAGTTCCACCAGACTTCCCACAACCTGAGGCCCCATCTGAAACACCAGTAATAAGTGTAAGTTGGGAAGAAAATTGGCAGTATGTATGATGAACTTCCAAAACTGTCCGGTAAAGAAATCAAGATTTACTGCAAGCCACAGGAGGATAAGGTAGACTTTGGAACAGTTTTAGCAGTTCATGCACCTGCCCTGAGAGGAACATCCCCCTCACTGCTGCTTCAAGCTGTGCATCAGGCAGGCACCGGGTACTCCCTATGGCTACACCTGGGGGCAGCGATTGGGGAAAAGACCCCTGTTCCCCTCCACTTCCAAGCCAGACACCTACAAGTCTGGGTTTTATAGACATCAAATTCCTTTCAAGGATTTAGTGTCTACTTAGTTATGCTCATAAAGGCAATGAGTCAGAAATAAACCTAAGCACCTTCAGGACGTAGTCGGGGGATGGTCACAAATCATCTTCTCACTGAGAGAGGTCCTACAGCACACTGCACAGTGGTAATACAATGCACCTTCAAAAGTACTTGTGTTTGTCCAGGGGGGGCAGGGGAAAGGAAGAAAAAGAAAAAGAAAAAAAAAAAAAAAAAAAAAGCAGCTGCATGAACTATTTGAAGAAAAAATCTGGGTTTTTTTTGGTTCAAAGGCAAAAAGTTACTGAGTGGCAAAGCAGTAGTGGGCTTTGTCACTTGGAAATCAATGAGCTGACAGTGAGAGTTTCACTCCTAGCTGTATCATGCCAGCTTAATGGTACCACACTCTTCATAAACAGCTCTCGACCTCTTGCCCTAACTCGCAGCAGAGGACAGCTGCTCTAGCAAGAGCGGTCCTGCAAAGCCAGCTTGGGAGAGTTTGTGTGGCTGCATTAGAGCGGGATTTCAGTGCCACTCTGCTGAGCTGCTGTGCAGCCAGCACTGCCGAGACCCAGCCTTGGCTAACTTCCAGCCTGCCCTTTCTCTTCTGTAACAAATCAAATGTGCAACAAAACATTGCCACATCCCACGAGTATATTGACACAATTGGGACTTCAACCCCAATTTTGCTTTGCGTTTTTCAAATGGCTTTATTTATCTTAAGATAAAGTGCATGCAGTTTACCAGTACACTTAGGTCCTGATACAGGGGCCAACAATGTCAGCGGAGTTAGTGAATATACTGGGCACTGGGTCATCCGAGGATGGGGCCCCTCCTGAGGTGCTGACCTGTGGCTCAGATGCAACAGGAGCTAGAGAACCCTGAGACACTTGCAGAATCAGTCCCCCTAAAAAAAGACAGACACTACTTTTTTTTTTGTGACTTACAGTGCTAAACGTATGTTTTGAAGTCAGCTGGTGTGAAAACTGCAAGGGAAAGGAATCAAACTTTAGGCTGTTGGTCATAGGTTTTTGTAACGTGGAGCAGAAAAAAACAGACATTGTGTTTGTGTTCTATTTCTGGGCCTTTTAAGCTGTAACAGCATGAGTGGTATTTGCATCAGGAGTTACCATATATCATTGCAAGCAACATATGCATAGATGGAAAAAAGATGACGGCAGCAGCAGGTTCAGTGAAATCTCAGGATCTCTCTGTGATAGGGACCTGCTAAAGGTTTGGTTTTATTTAGCGTAGCTTAAAATGTCATTGGCATATGTGTTTCTCAATTAACACCAATTTAATACACTCCAGAAGTGTTCTATTCTGAGAGTAGGCTTCAGAGTTTACAAAGGATCTAACCTGACATTTCAGTACAGAATATCCAGCCCCATTTACAATAAGGAAAGCACATTATGAAGGCTAGATATTTTTTTTCTTTGACACTGTGTAACATTGCCTTTAATGATAAATACAAAAGTCAGAAAATCCTAGCAAACAGTGCTGTAGTATGGAAATTATGAGTCCCTCCAACCTCTGTGAGTCACTCATATCCCCAGATGAAATGCTGCCTTGCAGCAAATGCAGAGATTCAGCAAGTGGATGGTTGATTTCCATCTCAGTGCCTCACGGACTAACTTCTCAATCGATAAAGTGCAACTCACCAATAGAATAGGTTATAAACATATTTAACAAAACCCAAACCGACAAACCCCAAACAATAATCCTGAAAACCCTGAGCTTCCTGTCAAAAATCTGAAGAGAGAAAGATTTACTGGTGATGGCTTCCTAAATGATAAATACAGATGTCCAAGAGGATCCCAGAAACCAACTACTGAAAAGCTAAAGGATTATTTATTAACCAAAAGGATGAATAAAGAATAGGCAAGTATCATTTCATATGAACTTTACACAGACCATATGAATGCCTACGATCTATTTCAAAAGTGCAACTGGCATTATTAAGATTGATTTTGGAATATAAAATTCATTAGAGGTAATGGGCCAAATTCAGACCTGATAAAACCAGTAACTTCAGAGAGGCTGTACAAGACAGAAGTATCTTTCTTCAGATCTAGTGAAGTGTTTATTCTGAAATCAGTAATAACAGAGTTTATATTAAAAAACACTGGGGGATAAAAAATGGTCAAGATCAAGCATTTCAGAGTTAGGAAATACTGGTATTCAACTTGCCCATTAATCCTGCCCTGTTGTGTGTCCATCCTCTGCACTGAAAAGGGAAAACTAGCCTAGGTTCTGGCAGTTCAAAAGTGTATCACAGGGCGTTCACACAAGAGGGCAGAAGTGTGATTGGAGGGACAACCTGGAATTGGCCTTAATTGTCAATGTTTGGCTTTGCAAATTGCTTTAAACATTGTTTTTGCATGAACTTTCCTCCTTTTTAAAAGGCAAAAAAAGAGACAAAACCTGAGTATATTACAAACAACTGCTGAAGCTTTCCAAATCACACCTCCCTGGCAAGGTTTAGCCTCTGCCTCCCTGCACAGCAGTCTGCCATTTGAGATTCAGGGTACAAGCTGGAGTCTGCAGAAAATAAAGGTCTGGTCTGGTCTGGTCTGGTCTGGTCTGGTCTGTAGGCAGAAGACCTCACCACTTTTTCCCATTTCCCAGCTACATTGCTGGGGAAACTTGAGCGAATGCCAGCCTAGGGAGGGAGAGGAAAGGGAAATTGGATGTCCAGGGAGGAGGCTGGGACAGCACGTGCTCCCCATCTTGCTACAGCTGCTCTGGCAGGTTCGAGGATGCCTATTTCAGTATGCACTGCTGAAGCAGAGGTGGTTTGGTACCAGGTGAGCTCACCTCCTTGTAACACCCGGGTTTGGCTGATGTGACAGTGCGACACACTTCCCAGACAATGAAAGCAAAATGGTGCCTTTCATAGGCTTGTATCACCACCAGATTCAAACAGAGCTTCCCAGCATAACAAAATTGTACTTCTGAAACCTGGAATTTTTTTTCACTAATAAATTTTAAAGGCAGAGCAAACATTAACGCTTTTTAGTCCAACAGGATCTTTCAAAATTCACTGAGGCAATCTAAATGCTGGAGACTGCTACTGTATCTTGCAATAAATAATTTGGAAGGATCTGTCTTTGTAACAACATTCTCACCTACACACTGTCTAGAGTGTGTGTGCTTGTATATACCCACATACATATAAACATGTCCTTGAATACATGCCGTTGGAAAGACTTTTTCCTGAGCATGACATGCCAGGAAACCTAGAAAATTCTATATAATGAGTTAATATTTTAACAAATGTGCATATTCAAAATGAGAATTTAATCCTGAATTTGATCAGGAATGCATGCTGAACTCTACTAAAGGGAATGCTGATATTAAAAATCATTATCCAAGATCTTTCTTCTTCATTAAATCAGAGGAAATCTTGTGCTTCAGATTCTTCAATTTCTGGTTCCAATGCAAGCCTAGAGCTTCTCATGTTGGTTTTTTCCTTTGAAAATGAACTCAAAAGACAAAACTCACTCACTAGGCACCCAAGAGGGTATTCATACCACCTAACTTTGTGCATCTGTTTAGAGTCAACAGAGGTTCCTAGCATGGATGCTCTGAAGCCCCCTTTGGATGAGCCTGCATGTCTCTACTGACTGTACAGGTGGCTTTGACTCCTAATTTAGGTACCTTATTTAGATGAGGTTACACAGTGTGATAATTTTGTCCTCAAGCCCTGCTGTAGCACACATGCATACATGCTAGTCAGCCACAAACTAACTAAATCCCATATGAGCAGAGTCTGAGTTAAATTCAGGTTTTAGCCAAAAATGGGCCTAAGTAAGTGCAGATCTAGATGCCCTTGATCTCTGAGAAGAAAAGATGCTATTCTAAATGTAAATGTCTCTGACCTACCTATAGCTTTGGCTCAAAAAACTGAACTATTTTTTTCCTAAAAGAACCTATAAAACCATTGTCCAAAGGTTCCTGCTTTGTTCTACTCCAATTATATGGTAATGTTAACATCGCCATTTTTGAGCATTCAGTTATGAGTACTGAACTGCTTATATGTTATACTTCATAAGTGGCAGAGAACTTTACAGAAGTACAAATACAATGCCTGGCATTTGCATATCACTCCCCATCAAAGCCAAAGCGTTGTCTCCCTTCCTTCTCCCCCTGCCCAGCTCGTGACACACAGCAGTCATGAGCAAACTACGTCCTGTGAAAGCTGCAAAGAGAATCCTACCAGCACAATGCAGTTATCACCTTTACCCAGGCAAAGGGCATGCTTCAGTGCAAGTTCTCCACCTGTGCTGGATGTACAGCACCTGAAAGGGTTAAGAGAGTGAGAAAAGCTTTCAGAAATACCTAGAAACAAGGATACCTGCAGGGCATGCTCAGTTTGTTTTCAAGGTGTGTTGTTCTAACACAGTGGTTCACTGGTTGAATATATTGCTATTTGATATCCTGCTAGACAACTCTGTGGCTAGAGTTTTGTGTTAGATCAGTTAAGCTGTCCGTCAGCATGTTCACGTCGGTGATGATCGAACCCTGGGCTTGTTGGCACAGGTAAGCCCACACAACAGGCTGTGGTGGGACCGTACCGAGCACAAGCCCTGCCGTGTTCACCCCTTTCTGGGCTGCTTGGGCGAGGGGCAGCTCCATCAGCACGTCCCGCACACTGTGCCAGCGCTGCGCCTTATTTATAGCCTAAGTTATTTATGCTACAAACAGCCCCTTCCTTGTGTGTCCTTTCATGCTGCCTTCTAGGGGCTTTAATTTTATTATTTTATTTTTTTAAATCAGAAGACAGATGCATAATATTCCCTCCTGAAGTCAAGGCCTAACCTCCTTCTAGGAGGACAGGAGAAGGAGCTCCATCCTACCAGTCTCCTCTGCACTCATTTGACTTGACTCCTGAAAATAGACAAATACTCCTGGAGTGCTTAACAAATCTCCCCACTCTGTACTGAATTAATCCAAATGCATTTTGTGATAGAAAATTTTGCCTCTCAAGTACGTTTGTCAAAACCCACTTTCAAGTCTCAGCACTTATAACTGAGGTGCTCAAATATTATCTTTGTCCATAACAAAACTGACTGCTCTTTGCTTCCTGCTCTTCCCCACAAAGGCCTTTCCTTCACATCCTAAAGTAACCGCATTTTCCTAATGGCCTCCTGCGAGGGACTTTATACAAAGCATTTCAGCACTTAAATAAATCATATCCCCAGTTGTTTCCTGACCACTATTTTGAAAACTTTTCCTAAGGAGGAGGAAAAATAATCTAATTAGTTAATCTTTGCACAGTACTTTGAAGATGAAAAGTGCTATGTCTATTTAAACATTCTTACACCACCTGGTGCACTGCTTTCGGTTCAGTCTCCCAAACTGATCAGGATCCAACACCAGCCCCCATGGGAACCATCCCAAAGAGCTCCGGCCACCACCCTCGCTTTCTGCCTTGTTGGGATGCTCCTCAGATGACATCACTCTCCACACACACACCAATAGCCCTCCCAGAAAGAAAATTAAAAAAACCCTCCAAATCCTAACTGCGGTTTGGCTGTGTACTACAGACCCTCTTCTACACATAACACACACTCAAGACTCACTGGTTTGGAGACTGATCCTGAACCCTTTTCCCATATACTCATTAATATTCACTTGCATCAGCAGTGCTGGATGAACGGCTGGCTGTTGGGATAAGGGAGTCCTAGCACAAATCCTACATAATTTTGAAATTTTCACTACTATGCAAACCAGCCAGAGAGTTACTAAACCAGAAAAAGTAGCAACAACTTCTAATCAGCGCATCTCCTCGGGTCTGGAAGGGAGTTTGGTGAAGAAACAAGTCAATCGAAGTAAGATCAGCTCTCTAATTTACAACACAAAGCATCAATTAAACAAATTAATCAAAGAACAATTAATATCTTGTACAGTAGCAGGAAATTCAGACCCCGCTTATGCCACACATGTGATGGGTTTGGAAGCTGGCTAGACCCCACGTCGTGCGGTTTTTATTGCTGAAGAGCTGGTATTACTTCTCTTTCATCCAATGCCTTTGCTTTTTGTTTTCTGTTTTTAAGTGAGGGTTGCGGTTGTTTCTAACCCATATGTCTCTAGTTTTGAGCCGCGTGGTTTGCCCCCTCTGTCTCTCATCATTGCTTTTGGCCCAGTTTCTTGACAGGAAATGCGAGATTTATTTTATCTGGCCTGAACTACATTGTTCCTTCCTGACTACTGGTGTTACTTCACTGCAAATAACACAGCTCTGCCGCTTGCTGCCTGCCCAAGGACAAAGCCTGAGGGGAACAGGCGTATTTAAGAACAATGGTGAGAGAAGGGCATAAGGCTTCAGGGCAAGAAAAGAGAATCAAAGGCAGAGGGGAGAGGGAGAAATGATAAGTAATTAAGATGTGATGTAAAAAGTTTCTGTTTGGAGGAGATCCCCCATTTTCCTTCAGCCAGCAACAAGCTGAACTGCTGCTATGGAATAACTCTTGGATACAGATTCAAGCCAAGCTAGTAACGCTAATGTTATCAATTGAAGCAGGACACTGCCAGGTAATTTAGATCACAAATTCAAGGAGAAAAACAGTTACCAAATTTCATACAAGAATTTAAAAAATGTTGCTGAAGATTTTCAGTCTATCTCTGGTCCCTCAGCACAACAAGCAGCACAGAAACACGAAATACATCTGCAGTTAAGAGGAAAGCAAACAATGCAAACAAACATAAACGCTGAAAGCCAAACATAAGTTTTTAAATTAATTACATTTGAGTTCCTCTGGTGCTTGTAGAAGGATTTGTGAATCTTCTGCCTGGTGTCATTAAGTACATAGTAAATTAACTTGTAAAAGGTGGGGCAGGATCTGTACTAGGCATTGCAGCTCTGCTGAAACCCATGGCACTCAAGCTATCCAAGAGCAGAACAGTCTTGCAGCTGCCAAACTGCTTTTTGACTCATCAAAGGGCTTAAAAAAAACTATGTCTCCCGATATACCTGACCTAAAATGAATCCAAAGCAAGAAACAAAGCTAATTCTCCAGCCAGAAGAGGCACATACCTTGCCAGCATCCCAGCCTGCAGCGCACTTACTCCAAGTGGGAAATGCAGCTTCAGCCTGCCCACTTACTTGCTTTTATCCTTGAAATTGGACTCAAGTAAGTTGTTCACAGCTTCAGATAAGCACAAGGGGTTATGGGCACTTTTGCCTAGAACACATCCAGACACTAAAATAAGTACCTTTTTCACATTGAATTCTTTATCTTAGGCTGATCCTGAATTTTGTTTTGTAAGACACTTCTGACAAAGTCATCCCCCCCCAGCATTTTTACCCATGATGGTTCAGAAGAAACTGAAATGCCTGCTGAAAGCCTGCAGTCAAAAATTATCTACTAACCAGCAAGACTGCAGATGCTCAAATGTCTCTGGATAACTCTGCAAGTTCTGATGCTGTTGTGACTTTTTTCTGACACCAGCCAAAACAAATTGTTCAGGATGGGGCCTGGGGCCTCTTCAAACAGCCTGAATGGGCATTAACTCAACAGCAAAAAGTGGTCCACGACCCTTCACGGTAGACTTTTGCTGCCTCAAACACTAAGGCACATTAGTGGGTCAGTACTGCACCCCTGCGCCATGCACTGGCCAGTTCCATGTGGGACAGAAAGCCAGTCAGTGCTCTGCTCCATGATATTCTGATCTGCACAGAGGAGATCCTGAGCAGCATCCCAGACCTCTGCTTCCCGAGCATCACAGCATGCTTCCACATGCAGCCAGCTGGTCTCCTCTCACCTAAGGGAAAACGGTCCCCTGTACCAGCAGGAAGGTGGTGTCTGGGGACATGGCTCTTGCTCCTCACCCCAGAAACACAAGGACTGTGCACACACTGATTCAAACATCTCATTCACGTGGTCACAGCTCAGAGAATGGTCTGAAAAACATCATAACTGGTACAAGTAAGAACATGGGACCAAGTGGGGCCTCCCCCTTCAGCAGCAGGCTCAGCCGAGCATTGGGTTGGACCACAGTCTGACAAGGTGGGCACAGCAGAGAGAGTCCTTTAAATTCTGGGGTGCAAATTTCTAGCCTAGGTGTTGAGGCATTTTTTTACTGCGGCATATGACACTAGCAGTAGCCTGGCTTCCTACTACACACTGAAGTTTCCCTCTTTTCTATGCCATCATTAGCCGAAATTGCTTATCCATATGAAATAGGGAGTCTCTCCGTCTCCCAGCTTAAAAACACACAATCAAGCCTTATGGTCCAGTTCTGTTCCCTTTTAGCTGAGGTCTGAAGACTCAAAAGCTTACCAAATTAAGAATGGCCAGTTAGTTAAAAATGGATTACAAATGGAATTAAAGTTGGCAAGAGCTTTTCAATAGAGTGCTGAGGAAATCATGGCCAGTGCTACCTTCCTGAAGCTCACTCCCATGCCCCCAGAGTGAGAGGCTAAAACCTGTGGGTCACCTTCAGCAGTGCTTTGTACCCTTCAGAGTCTACTTACTTCACTGCGATTAGGTTTAAGTGGTGTTTAGCATTCCACGATTGCCCTACTTTATGGTCTCTTCATTTTCCTAGCTTAAAAAATAGCGATGTTGCAACACTGTAGTGTTTCTGTTGTGATTGTCATGATGGAAGCAGAGCCAATGCAATTTGCCCATGTTTTACTAACCGCCATCTGGCAGGGATATGGTGACATGCTAATCTTCACAGGACTCTTGTTTTTCAACTATCTGCTGGACAACTAAGGAGATCACCAGGCTGCTGGGATGAGTGCCAGATGGGAGGCAGGTATGTTTATGAGTTTAAGATTCTTATTTTCTTTCAGTGCTTTCACATGCTGTTCGTGGAGTGGCAGGAAAAGTGAAAAGGGGGAGGAGGGGATGAGTCAGTGACTAGACTACAACTGTTCAAAATCACTTTGAAGTTCTGCAGAATGCAGTGTTTCACAGTCCACCTCTTATCTGCTGTTTGTTCACTTGGCCTTGGGATCTGGATGGGTTTTCTGGGAGTCCTTTCCAGTGCTTTGCCCAGTGCCCCTGGTCTGACAGGCAAACACACTGCTGAACATCCATACAGTACTCAATAAAATGGCCACGGTTGCCTCTCTGCCTCATTCTTGCAGCTCTGGTGAGCTCTGGGGTGATAGAAGGACAGTCATATGCCACCTTACCAGTAAATACAGACAGCTGACATGGTGTTAGCACAGCAGCTAAATCTTGCACAGAAATCTTGGACAGAGTTACGGCAGCTTTGTACCGAGGAGAGAAGAGTCTCTGCTCATCTCCCTGGACTTCAGGGCTTCTAAAATGGCAAAAATTGTTGTGGCAAGATGGAGATTGAGTCTTACAGATCATCAATGCCTAAGTAAACCAAAGGACATCAAAACTATGTAACTATTTTGAAGTTTACCTAAAAATCCCACAAGAAAACCCAGCAACTTCTGGATAGTGAAAGGACAGCTGAGGACAGCGGGCAAAGCACTGCTCCTCAAATGATACAGAGGGTAAGTTAACTTTGTCTGGAGCGTGCTCAGGTCTCAGCTACATGATGCCTTTTAAGCTTCCCTCCTAGATATCATGTCTCTAGGTCTCCTTAGGAGGGGCCACAGCTCACTGCTGTAGCTGGTATAAACTATTTCAGTAGCTTTACAGTAAGTATTTACCCCGTTACAACGTTCATACCTATACCTAATGTCTTACCCTGACTCACCTTCCCACAACAGGGCCAAAAAAAGAGACTAGTTTTAGCTACTGTAATGACTAACATTCATAATGACTAATGAAGAACTACAGCTAAAAACACAAGCTGGTTTAGCTCAAACTAAAGAGTCATGGCTCACCAGCTAGGACTGAAAGATTCATGTTCAGCTTAAATGTAGAGGAGTATCTGTGGCACACTCTCACTAACATGTTACATTAACAGTGCTATGCACAATAAATCCTTATTACAGTAGGCTTCTCATAACAAAGATTTCTGATGAGGGGGCTGGTTTGGAAGAACCCTCTGTTGCATCAATTAACCAAAACAAACAACTCACAGATTTCCCCCCAAACAAAAACCAGAGCACAAACAAATGAAAAAACATCCCTCACCTGTCACGCTCAGGTTGGAAATCAACTCATGATTACAGTCAAGGGTAAAGTACGTGACATGTATGCATACCTTCCCTTTCTTCCCTCACCCTAGGTAAGGCAATGACTATGGAAATTATCTGCTCGATTATTAATTAAATATCTATAAATTCACACACTCACAGACAGTCTCTCTCTCAATTGGTCTTGGCATAAGGGAGCACACAGAATTTTGGCAACGAGCTGAGAGTGGAATAGGCGGCACAACCTAGACATGCCCAAGCCTTCTTTGACACAGGAACAGCTTCTCTTCCCTATGCCAGTGGTTCACTTGGTGCCAGCTCCGATGCACACCCCCTTCCAGGAATGGCTCTCATCCATGCTGGCAAACAAAATGATAGAGAAGAAAATATGAAATTACTCTTCAAAATGTAAGTGGAAGGATGAGCACGGTGCCAAGTCAGAAGTATCCAAATGTGAGATCCCACACTGCTACATGTCAGTTGGAAAGATAACACACATACAGAAAGTCAAGCAAACAGGTTCGTCCACAAAGGAAAGCTAAAGGAGATCATTTGCATTTTGGATAATAAAATATTTAAAGCAGCACTGCACAAATTATAAATAAAAACACTAACTGCAGTCACCAAGAATACAAGCACCCTATGTGGAAGCTGGCCAGCAAGCCGCTTCATTAAATACAATATCATCAGAAGGAAATAGAAAAGTGGCTACAGACCTCTGAAGGCCAGCAGGTAATGCAAGCCAATTGGTTATTCAGTTCTAATTAAGGGATCCAATACTTATTTTGGACTACTCACAGGAGAATAAAGCAAGAGTTCAGGGTGAAGTAAAGTCTACTTTATTTAACAATCTGTGACTGATTATAAGGGAGCAGCAAGTTCCAGATGGGTGGGAGTGCTTACAAAACCCCTCTATTTTCTTACAACTTACAATCAGTGCTTTTGGTTTCCATGTATTGTAATGTTGCCACTTAACATGACAAGTACAGCAGAACAAAGAAACATGAAAACAACTTTGTACCAAAATTTGGGGACTGAACAGGACATGCTTTCCCACTCAACAAAGGATGTAGTTTGCGCTTCTATTTTTAGCATCTTATTTGAGACGATACCTGATTTAGTGTGTTCCTTGGCCAAGCCCTCAGCTCTGACCTAACCCTAAGAAACTGTTTAACTCTGTTGTGTAAAATACACAGGCTTTTTGGGACAGAGATCATGCCCGTTTCTGTGCTGTAGAAAAATCATCAAGCAGATAGTATTTTAAAATAACATCCGCTTTAGCTATTATTTATTTGCAACTATCTGTTTTTAAGAGCTACTATCATTTTGAAATGAACAATCATTTTGCTTTTTAAATTCATCTTATTCATGTACTCGTAACCATGCAGATTTATTATCGCTGGTGTGCAATTCACATGGAAGCATGGAAATCCCAACAGTTTGCAAAACATGTAGTCCCTTTTCTGTTATAATTGCAAGTTCAAGAAACTGTTCATTTTTGTATTCAGAAAAGGCAACATACTTTAACATTGTGATTCCTGTTCTGTGCCTTTGCCTACCCTGTACCTAATCCCCACTGTCTTGGCACAGCAGTGGAAAAGCAGCAGGACCATGAGTAATGGTAAAAGCCTGGAACTTAGCAGCCTTAATTGATCCATATTCTGTGAAAAGAAAAAGAAAAGGTCTATGTTTGTCTCCTTGTCGAGATCCTAAGGAAACCCTGCTAGACACAGTACATGCATTAGGCTCACCATTTTTTTATGGCTCAGCAGAGCTAGGTAAGATAACGTAACATAACTTTCATCCATAAGGATTTCCCTAGGCAGCCACTGTAAAAGGGTTAATGACTGATGTTTCCATTAAATTTGACCTACCTCTCAGCTTTGCTGTAGCCCGATATAATCCTTGTTTTGCACCTATTTGCATGGACAAATGGAGTCATTCCATAACAAGTAACGCACAACCCTTGCTCTAACAAAAGGTCAATTCATTTTAAATGGATGCACACAGTATTACTTCTACTTACACTTAAAACAAACAAACCAGGGCAAAGCCTGCCTACGCACTGTGCTGCTACTTACTAAAGAATTAAAAGCTCCGCATTCAGAACCTAATGGATGCAGAATACATCTCTAGGCATCCACGTGTACTTTGAACAGAAATCAATACTATCACCTCGCAACTGCCAGCCAGGATGATATTCAGCTTCCCTGAGCTCTCCAATCCAAACCGTCGATCACCTCAGCTCTAAACTTTCAAGGACCAGTTATAGTCTCCTTCACTGGGAATTCATGGTCAGATAAGAACAGCAGCAACAATAAAAAGCCCTCAAAACCCTTCTAGAGTAAGCCATTCTTTTATCTCCTCATTTTTAAATCCTGACTCTGAATTTGTTTTCAACATAAAAAGATTGAGGCTGGGCACCTACGAGGATTGATTACAGGATATACATTACTTTGGCCAACTGTTTGAACATACTGAAGATCAAAACAGACCAAATAGTGGGACAGGAGCTGATGATCATAACACAAACTCACTAGGAACTGAACTAACACTGCAAAAATCACCTTTACGAATAATATTAGTTGACCCTAACTCTGAAAGTCTCAGCTCAAAGACTAACTATGGGAAACGGACTTACTCCTAGAAAGTGTTTCACTAGATCAGGTTTGTGGCAGCACCAGTCAGGTAGCACTGTTTGAAATCTGTAATGGGAAGATCCCAAGAGCGAACAGTACATTGTTCACTATTCACGCATATATTTACCAAATATGTTTTACTAGGAGAGTTAATACGTGCATTAATATCAGAAATATTTTTTATAGAGCTAAGACGTTAACTGCTCAGAAGCTGAAATCACCATACGCTCCCTATTTCTCGGTTAGGCATGTTCAAGAACTGTCTGTTATGCTTTATTGACAGAAAAATAGTCTTCACTAAATCAAACTTTTATACAAGAAAATTTTGATTGTGCCAAAATACTCTAATGGAATTAAATATTTTGAGGCAAAACCAATCCAATTTGAATAATTTCAGTATATTTAAGGTACCTGCAAATGGCTACACTTGATGGCATTTATCCTAAGGCATTTGTGCAAGCAACTGAACCAATTCTGGAGTAGTTAGTATAAAAATTACGAATTACAAGGGAAGTACAGGTAGAAAAGAACAAGAGTACCTGACTTTAAAGCAATTAAAATTGCACATGAGTGGTAACAAGGAGATAAATAATACAATTCAATATTGATCTGTCAAGAAAATATCTTGCTAAATGAATTCTATTTCTTTCTGATAAGTCATAGTTCTGTGCAAAGCACCAGAAGCAGTAGTTCCCATACTTGGATTGTGGTTCAGATTCTGAAACTGTCTGACACTACCTTCATGTAAGTACACTACGTTATCTTCAAGAGAGATGGTCTTTATGGAACTGTCATAGAGCAGATAGGAAAACAATACACTATTACAAAGGAAACATTATTGATATTTAATTACTAAAAGGGAAGAATGCATAGAGCAGCATTCTACAAGGAGCCCTAAATCTGGTGCTACTCAATATTTTCACTAACAACTTGGACGACGGAATAGAGTGTGTTCTTATGAAATCCACAGATAGCATCAAACTGACAAGAGACCGCAAGTAGGAAGACAGAATCGGAATTCAAGATTATCTTGAAAATTGGAGAAGCAGCCTGAAAAGGATGCAATTGGGACAAGAAGACATATCTATAATTAGGCAGAACAGCTAACTGCATAAATGCAGGATTAGGAGCAACTGATTAGGGAGCACTTCTTTGGGAAAGGATTCGGGTGTTACAGTCAATTGCAAGTCAACAACATGATGCTATTGTGAAAAAGGCCAGCATCACACTGGGATACGTATTATCATATGGTACATGAAGGTACATGAAGAAAATATTTCACTCTGTCCATCACTGGTAAGACCAACACATAAAGTATGGAAGTATTTCAGGGCACTTCTCTTGAAAAAAGATGAGGTCTACCTGTACATGGGTTTTAATTTCCACCCTAAATTTCATCACTGTATCATTCATCACTGTATCACTGTATGTATGAACATCTTTCTCCTTATACCTTAACTTAAATTCTTCTCTTGCTTAGTGTATTGATACCAGATAAATCATGCAACTACTTCATCTTACTAGGTTAAACAAATCAAACCCTTTATTCATTACACTGACTCTCTGTTCCCCAGGTAATTTTTGGAGCTATTCTTCAGCAAGTTCCAGTTTAAATTAATCTTCTTAAACACCTGTAAATGGAGCTGTACACAATATTCTACATAGTTTGTACAACAGCTTTCTTCTTTTCTCTCTTTTTTTTTTCTTTTTTTTTTTTTTTCTTTTTTTCTCTGTTTTGCTGGAAGTACCAAACCTGATACATCCACTTACATTGCCTTTTTCACATTGTCATATTTAATGTTTCAGAGTAATCCTATGATTACCTAAATGTCCAGGTTTTTACCCCTCACTCTGAGGAATGGAGGAGATGACAAGGTACGGCAAACATTCTTGTCGTTAGTCCTTAACCAAATGACCTTGTTGTTTATGCTGTAAAGTTTTATCTGACTGTTAATCCCCTGTTCCTCAAAGTAATCTAATTTTTCATTATGGCATTCTGATTCTCCCCTAAAATGATACTGCCTCCCAAATTTGCATGGTTGTTTTCTGTCTAAAACACAGCTGTAAAAGCAACTGAAGCTCCTTCTCTATTGGTCTTCTTTTTCCTTTTTATTTAGATAATATGAACAATGAAACTCATGGTGTAAATCATGATTTGCTCTTTTTTTTTTTTTTTTTTTTTAAACAGAAGCCATCCATATGACGTTTTGAGTCATTAATTCCATAACTGTCATGACCCAACCCTCTCACTTCTGAAAGACTGGTAGGTTGTTTATTCCTTTTAACCCCTGTGATAGGTTTATATTGATTGAACATTTTCAAAGCTGACACTGCAAGGGGGGGAGGTGGGGGAAAGCAAGCTGAAAATTGCAGTTCCCAATCAGGCAATAGGCTTTGCCAAAGGTCAGCTCTGTACCAGAGTTCACAGTTTTAAAACATATATTATTTTCTCTCTAAATAATATGCAAGATACTATTCATGATCGACTACGCCAATGCTTTTCATAGTGCTATAAAACATACTCTTTTCTATGTAATGGACTCCTCAAATATATATTGGAACTGACAGAATGGTTCTAGTTTTAATGATAAAATTATAATCTGAATTTTTATGGCCTGTCATAAGGAGGAGATCAGGCAGGAAGAATGTTCATCCCAGATGATGGCTCTTTCTGGCTCTGCACAGATCTCTACAGCTCCTTATATTCATTGATTGTAACAAGGACAAATGCATTATCCAAACCAGATTAAACAAACTATATTTGAAACACTGCTACCATTACCAAAAATGTTCTGAATGTTGGGCTACTTTAAAAATGAATCAGATATATTTTAATTGATATTCTAATAAATTATATATATGTGTGTCTGTGTTTGTGTGTGAAGGGATGGGACAGGGGAGGTCAGAGCTGACTCGTGTATTAGAGATGTTCTTTTTCACAGTCTTGTGATTCATGCTCTTCCACGGTTTTCTGAAGTAAGTATTTCAGATCAGCCTGCTGCACAAGCCCAGTAACTAGTTCTCATCACAAGTTTCCTAAGGAGTCTCAGCAGACAGATGGAAACGATACACATGCGCAACAGCCTCTCCAACACAATAGAGCCACTGTATCAGTAATGTGGGAAATACAGCATCTCTCCATCCCTGAGCAGGCTTTAATGCACTGGATTGTAACAGCTCCAAAGAAGTGTTTGTGGTCTACTGAGTCAATCATCTGTACATTAAAAAGTCATAGCTGGCACAACTAGCTCTTTGGCAGAATGCTTTAAAAATATCAGTTAAAAAGGAAAAATAAAAGGAACACACCAAAGCCACACAAAGTCAGAATAATTTAGTTACTTGTGACTAGAAAGTGCATAAATACATCCTTACTTTGACTCCAGCACAAGTGAAGATGGGGCTTATATCTTTTGCTGAGTCAGGATCTTAGCACTGAACATTACCTAAAATTGCTCTGCTGCTGAACACACTCGGTACATTCTTAATCTAGAATTGGTATCATACCACGTATCACACTATTGGCAATAATGGAGTAATATCATCCCCACATACTGAGTAAGATGCACTTTCATGTATTCCAATGACACACCTTTTTCAGCCAGAACACCGTGTAATTTGTTATATACACACCCTAAAAGCAGTTGTTTCTCACGTTTGTGCAAACAGCTGCTAGCAAAACATAGATGAGTGTGTACCGAAGGGCAGCCTGTCCAGCCAGCATGACCCACCTGCACACAACTCAACTCCTGAGCAGCACTGAGGTGTCCATCAAGCAGTTACCAGAATTCAGACTTCAGCTGGACTGCCAGGTCTGATAGCCACCCCGAGTCCCAGCACCCACACTGCCCTTGGGTGGGCTGGGGGAGAGGACAAAGCAGAACTGCTTTCTTTGATGGCTTTGCCATTGCTGCCACCCAGCCGCTGGGTGAGGGGGTGGGTTGATGCCCTGCAGCAACCAGGGAGGACTTGGAAGCAGAGAGCCACTATCCAAGCGATGGCACAAAGTTAGTGACAACGACACACAGAAGCAACCTTTTCCCATCATATTCAGTAACGTCCTAAAAACACATTTACCTAAGTTATTTTTGAGGCTGAAAAATTACTGCTGGAGTTTGTAGGGAGATTTTTTTCCTGCTCACAAGTGCTGCTGTGGGACTCAAGGAATGAAGGAGGGGGTGGGGGGGGCGGCTTACTGTTTATAGCTTTGAACACCATGTTTCTGAGGATAAAGAAAAGATATATGCTAGAGGATGAGATTTGTTCTTCCCATTCATTTGGGAAAAGGACATCATGTCCAGGGGGAAGGAAAAAGAAGAAAAAAAAAAAAAAAGAAGGAAGAACTAATTTGGATGTCAGAAGAGGGAGGGTGGGGACCTCAAAAATACTTCATACTGGTTGTCAGCTTTCCGTATATACAACAGCAGCAGTAATTTCAAAAACAAATAATCAGACATTAGAGTTGACTTAATCCTGGGTTAAGTACTGGAGAAGTATAATTCTGAAAGCATGTACAATGTGATTATAAATAAAAGCTGTGGCCTGTCATTAAATTGAGCTAGTTCAGAGTTTTAAGAGGAAAAGATGGCAACTTGGGAATTAACGGTACCAATGCTGTTGAAGTAACATCAACCACCAAACTTCAAGCAGAGCCTGTGTTATATTTCAAGATTTTACGTCCACCTACTAAGACTGATTACACCTCCTCTTAATCCCTGAACGGAGAGGGCACTTCAGGACATGCTTAAATGTATCTGTATCTAGGAAAGTACTTAAATGTATACTCACACAAAGGAGTACTTCTCTGAACTGGTGTCTCAGTTTCTTGGAGCTGATGCTACTGCAGCATACTAAAAACTGGGCTTCCAGTAAAAGTCTGGATGATTTGACTGGTGATTTATAAATATCAAACCTTTAAAAAAATTGTCACCTGGCCAGTTTTTTTATTATCTATTTATATACACAGATACAGAGAAGTACAAGAACAGACACTTCAAATTTGTGCATAATAAATGAAAAAAAATAATTCTGAAGCTAAGAGTCAGAACATTCCTTGGTTTTAAATAAAAGAGAGAACTCTACACAAAATCATCGCTGGGTGCTCTTGTATTTCCCACACAAAGTGCACAGGATCAGCAAACTTTTATAGCCAAGACTTCCTTGGAAAACATTAAGGTCCTTATCTCACATGACTACTAACCTCTTCCCCACACTGAAAAAGTCCATTAGCTTTGAAAAGGATGATTGCTTTAAGGGAAAACAAAATGCTCGGAGAAAGAAGCCCTCCTGGAAATGAAAGCATTGTCCCCTTGCTGGTGGTGAACACAGACCAGTGTTGTGTGCTTGTACATCTAAGCGAGTGGATGCTCCTGCAACAGCCCTAGCTCACTGAGGAGGACTCAGACAACTCTCTTCAGACAACCTATACACATGCCCTCTTTGCCAGGGCTAAAGTCTCAACAACCATATATTATGTGTGTTGGGGGGGGGGAAAGTTATTTTCACATCTTCATACCACTCCAAAATGGATCGGATAAGAAACTGTGCTCAGTATAGTAAATTGGAGGGGTTTTTTTGAGACGGAAGCTGCAGATCAGCAGTAGTTGGGGAAAAGCAGCTGAATTGCATAGTAACATTAAACAGGAGCTGCAGAGAATCCTGATGCAGTAAAGCTGGATTGTGCTCCAGATGTGGCATCAAGTCCTCTTTATCAGACTGTGCAAACACATAGCCACATATAATTGTTTACAGCTCTGTCAAAGATACCTGAGCCTTAGGATCCTGCAAAACATGGAGCAAGAAAGGGTCTTTATTGACTGAACAAGCGGCGACCTGTTACTGAATTTGTTTGTTAGCACTTCCAACGTGATCGTGTGTCTTGAGCCATGATATGAAATAAAGGGCCCTTTAAGCTAAAGAAAGCCCTTCTCTATCCCAGAATTTGTAATAACACTTTTTTCGATAGTTAGGATTCATTACATCTGTCTGATTTCTTCCTAACATTTCTGGCTCGCTTAGTTGCAAGGCTACGGTTCAGGGTACTTTTGGCTCTTAAAAGGGATCGAGTTTTCCTTTATATTTTGAAACCGGTATCAATGAAAGTTGATAATTTTTGGCGATTTTTTTATGACTTCAGTACATAGTCTCTTGCTTTGCTTTGTGGACTTGATCTGGGGGGTTTTTAGGTGCCACAATGCTATCAAATTGCTGTACATGCTATTTGCTGACATTACAAGCTGCGATCTGGCATTGAAAGCAACTTAACTGAGCTGAGATAGCAGCGTGTACTTTGTGACAGGTTAGTGCACTGGCAAAAGGAAAAAACTTATTTAGGTAACACAGCAGGCTTTTGTCCATCATGTTACATGTTAATTCGGTGACCTGCAGCTAAGGAGAACTGCTACCATCCTCGTATTTTTACAGTGCTAACTTTTCCTTTCCAATCGCCTTCATCCTTTTTTCCTACCTCAGTACTTTGCAACATGGAAAGGATGGAAGCAAAAGTTAACATGCTTTAGCAGTCCCCACAGACTGCTTAAACAAACACTGTGATTGCAATTTAGACAATCTGGAGTCCATTCAATATTAAATCCCCATCCCAGGCTACAACTGCCAAACAAATAAAGGATTCATGGAGTACTTTACACTGTCATTTACTACCGCAACCATTGTCACTTGACAATCCAGAGGAGGAGCCTGCACGTTCTGATACTGCACCAGCTACATCTGTCAACAAGAAGACAGAGAGCTCTGCTAAGCAAACAGGCTTGATCCTGCTTTACACAGTCTCCCTTTGTCTTGTCCCAGCTCAGCCTCTTCTAATCTTCTCAGGCTATCTTCAGCAGCATAAGCAAGAACTTCTGCTGGAACAAGGCAGACAACAGATGCCTTTCTTCACCCTTGTGGACTGTTTAAATGTTTATGCCACTCCACTTCAATCCCCCCACCTTCATCCCACGTTCCCTCCCACTGCACAACTGGAATGAACAGATTATATTATTTGTGACAGCAAATTATACGAGTGTTTCTCATGTCAGAGGGGGGAAAAAAACCCAAATAACCTAAAACAATATTATCAAACCCAAAAACTTTATAGGCTTGGGGCTGAAATGCACTACACGTTTTACTTTCCCTCAGCTGCAAATTATTTCAGTTACTTCTTCTGAAGTGGCACCTAGATCAAGCTCCCATTGCACTACCTCATGTTATGATCAGCTGGTCGGGTTAGAGAGCTGTCATTTGTCTCCTATAGAAAGCCACTGGCATTAGAAATATTCACTACCTGCAACACTGAATCTGCTTGGAAATATTGAGGGGAAAATGATCGAGGTACATTACTCTAGATGTTCAGGCTGGCAAATAGTAGCACTGAAAATCTTGCACTGAGTATCTTTTTTTCATAGCTAGCTGTCTTAAATAAATAGCACATAAGCAGTGTCACCAGGTAAACCCACACACTTTACCTCAAAGAAAACAAATGAATGCAACATTTCCAGCTGTTTCGGCATCAGGAACTGCCATATTTATTTTGGAAGGAGGAAACAACAGATGTAGTTGGATAGCAAGAGTTCATCTGGTTTTCAACGATATTTGAAATAAAACTCAATTTGCCATTATCATGTCAAAAGCACTTGATAAATGTCAGGAATTTGGGGGGAATCTTAATGTGTAAACCTCAACTTCCAATTGCTTACCCAGGTTAGAAGGGGCCTCACAGGACAAAATACTTTATCAACATCTGTTAAAGCAACTATTAGCAAAAAGCGGTTTCCTCAGCTTGTGAAATTCACATGAACAGCATGATGTTTTTACCTGTTGTGTTCCATGACCAGACTCCTCAATCTGCCACCTTGAACGGCTGTTGCCAGGGATGTGCCCCTGTACAACCGCAGGCGAGACGGGTCCCAGAGCTGCGTTGGCAGCTTTTTGTGAAGATTGCTTTATAACAAGCAGGAGGGATATTTTTGTAAATAAAATGGTCATTAAGACAACCCCACCTTCCTGCCATGCCACCTCCAGCTGCCACTCTGCCTGCACCAGGGGACGAGTGGAGCCCACTGCTGCACCATGGTTCGGAGGACAGCACTTGCCCACCGATATTCATGGTGCCACTCTTAAACCAGAGCCTTCAGTTTATTTTGTTGCCACTTGCTTTGACCATTTCCCTTAAAAATAAAATGGAGGAGTATTAAAAGGGGTGCATAACCCAAAGTCGCAGTTAAATGATTATCCACCTGTAGTCCACATCTCAGGGAATTAATGTTTTCTTCCCACCTATATAATCATGCATTTTGATGCAGTATATTGGACCTGACTGACAGGAAGATCTGTAGAGATACAAACTGGGATGGGGTGGGGGAGGAAAAAAATGCTGGATGAAATCTGACGTAAATGGGCCTGTGCCAGGAGTGAATCTAGCTGGTTAAACATATATTAAAATCTGAATATCTCTTTCAATCTCCCATTCATCCCTCCACAAAAAAGGAAGAAAGAAATTCCATTATCTCAATACTATTTGCTCTCAGCAGCATTATTCTCTACTAGTAGGAGAGCCATACAGCTCTCCACTCCCTCACTATGAAGTATACCCCTAACTTTATATCCAATTCTGTTTAGCTGTGTTTTGATTACTGTGTCTCCACAGCGGCAACTGCTGCAAATTTTTTTTTCCCCTCTGCCTGTGAATGTATATTGCTCCACACAAATGGATTTGATCCTTGATTGTACCCAAGCATCATTTCCTAACAAATAAATAATTCAGAATAACAATTTACCTCTGTTCCCCTCGTGTTGGCACTCTCACTTTTTAATCCTGCAAGCTTAAGGACATGAGAAATAACAAATTTTTCAGGCTGAGGTTACAACTCACATACATACTAAGGCTGCAAATTCCACATTCATTCTAAGCTTTTTGCCTCCCTTGCACTTTGGTGTCCTGTCCCTCATTTGAGGTATTTGTCACACAGTTTTAAAGGCCCATGTCATGCACGTGAGTCTTGGCAGGTTACGAGTTATAACCAGCAGCCTGTGTGACCCTTGCAAACCCACTTCTACCCCCCATCCAATTTCTTTTCTTCTTTCTCTCCAAATACCATCTTGTCTGCCCCTGCTGAGATACCGCAGAAATGTTCTTCATCAACATACAGTGTCATCTAACACATGGAGCCTGCCAAGTTTTCATGTTGTTATATCAGGAAAATATCCCTCAGGGGCAAGGGGAGAGGAAGAGGTCATTTTTCATCTATGGAAGAGTGAGTAACCCTTTTCCTTTGGGACTAAGAGGGTCTTAATTTAACAAACCTTCTTTGCTGTCACACTGCTGCTGCTCACTTGCACACCACAACAGGCTAGGAAGCACGAGAGCTGGAGAATAAAGCAAACTTGCAAGAAAGTAGCAGTTAAACTTGGCTTGGCATGCTGGAATTCAAAATAATTAAATGCAGAATGGGAGAGAAGCCAAAAGTATAGGAGTTTCCATTGCAGAGGAGGGAAATTTGTCTGGTTTCCAGGTGTGATGAGCAATCTTCAGAAGGCTCTCATCAGTTCAAAGAAGGAAGCCCAAAATGTGGGTTCTTAGGTGAACTTGAATCAAACTATATAAATCTTTTGAATTTTCAAAAAGATACAGAAACGAGCTTCTTCAAGGATGGAGTGCTGGAATAACTTTTAAAAAAAAAAAAAAAAAAAAAAACAAACCAAAAAACTTCTCTGAAAATTTCCAACAACAGGTTCAGTGGCTGAATTGATGCTCATTTCGGCTGTAGACATTTGCATTGGTACTTTCTCTGCCTTAAGGCTTAGTCTCTCCTCAGCTAAATGCAAGGTAAGCAAAGCCACAACTTAAAATAAACCTGCTGCTTGGTTTTATTTTCAGAGGCATCTCTGGTGACTCCACGGAGAAATCAAGCCCAGTAGTACATAGGACATCTTATGTGAAATGGTGCCTGGCAGGTTTTTGAAATGAAACTGCTGAAAACTGTTAGTCTGCCCACAGCCCAGACCCCACAGAATTACACAGAATTAAATCATGGGTTTATAGGAAGGTCCCACGATACGAACTCCTTATTAGCCTACCAAATGCAGAGTATATCCAAGACCAGAAAGATTCATTTTCCAGCACTGGTATAGCTGAAGAAAAAAAAAAGTTCCTCTCATCAAAGCTCTTCCCAAAATCAGCAGAATTTAATTAAAATTGTTAGTCCTGCAAACCTTCAGTCCAAATACAAAATTCTGCTTTTTTCAGCTCCAAACCAGTTCTGCATTTGCAGCACTATCGGCCTCTTATCTAAACCAAACCTCCAGCTTTACTCAGATTTGAAATTGTCCTCTTAGCTCATTTCTGTGACACAGCCTTGTTTGATTTAGGCAATAATATCCTGCAAATACTTGGCACTAGTGACCCGTCTATAATGACGATAAGATAGAGCATGCAGAACTCTGCAGCCACTGCTTTTTGCCTCCACTTTCATCCCAGCCAGGCAGCAATCACCAGAGGTGGTAAACACCATATTCCCTCTAACAGGGTTACCAGAGGAATGTTTTTGCTTGGGTTTTCGTGTCCCACACACAGGAACTGAAATGTTCCAGCAATTCTAAATGCAACTGAAAATTTCATACAAAAAGCTGTAAAGCTTTCAAGACTTTTTTTCCCTTCCAATTTCAAATCATCTTTTATAGTCTCAGAGATGACACAGAAAGGGGGAAAAAAACCATCTCAGTTAGAGATGGCCTCCAGTTCCTCAGTAACAAACTGTGCTTTCTGCCTCTCTAATTACACCTGCACAGAACCTGTGGAACATGGACTGCCCTTTCTCATCCTCGGAATGGTGCAAATCATGTCTCACTGAATACCAGTTTGAGTCTCTGGGCACTACTCTGCTGTTCCCTGGCCGTGTTTATATGGCAGGACCACTTCATTTAATGCCTGCAGGGTGTGTCAGCCTGAGGAACTCTGACCAGCCAGTAAGTTAGAAAAAGAATATCATCCTCCACTCAAAGCATTTCTTTTTCTGCGAAGTACAGGGTAAAGGACAAAAAACAACAAAAGCAGCACATGCACGGATCTTACATATATTACCCTACCTTCCCCTGTAATTCCTCTCTGCTCATGAAGACCTTTATCTTCTGGTAGGAGGAGCAAACTCATCTGAGTCAATCCATTTGCCAATGTTCCTTGAGCATCTTCACCCAAACCACTCAATCCTTGCTTTTAAGTTTGAAGTGCTTATAGTGTGATAAAGATTGGTGGGGTGGCTAAAACAGCATGAGAGCATGTTTTCTTTTTTCTTTCCCAAAACCTCTTCTTATTCTTCTGGCAACTTTTTTAGACAATGCCAATCAGAAAGGAAAGCCAGTAAAACAATGGAAATACTCAAAGCCAGTTTGCTGGAGAGAGTAACACAGCAATCAGGTTCGAGTTTTGTTGCACCTGCAGACACATTTTCTTGAAGTGCAACTTACTGATAAGCTTGGCAGCTTAGAGACCCTTATTTTCCAGCTCAGCTTCATCTGCCCCTAAAATGATTTCACTGACTCCACTCAGACTATTATCAAAATACCCAAACCAGGCTCTACGTAGAATGATAACACCTCCTGCTTTCATTCAAATTTTGTTTGCTTCTTGCAGCAAAAATCATTCTACTTTGCCTTCAGCACAGCAAACTATACGATTTTACAGGCAGCCTCACACACCTCCAATTTGGTTTAATTTCTTAAGTGTAATAGTCACCTCCACCCATGTATTTGAGAGGCACAGATACACTTAACGCAAAGATACTGCCAAAATTTGAATCACAGTCTTCGGACAGATTCTTACTGCTACTCCAAGCTGTACCCACCATGAATAGCATAATAAAGAACCTCTTCCTTTTTTTCCTCACGGCATCAAAGGAAAACAACAGCAAGCATCTTTTACTTGCAGATATGCAACAGTTATTCCCACTGCATAAAAACAGAGAATGAAACAATGAAGGAGATGAAGTAATGGAGCACATCCTCCAAAGGTGTCCCAAGACAACTATAGGGTGGGAAAACGGCTGTTCCTAATCCTCAGCCCTCATCTCACAATGGAAAGCCTAAGTGATCTATATTAATTCTATACCGGATGTGATTAACAAGTACCAACTCATTTTAAAAAAAAAACCACAACACAAACCAAAACTTCCTGACTTTTTCAGTCATATGCTGATGACAGAGGATCAGAAGATGTTGAGATGGTGAGAGATTCCACTGTGTAGTCATTTGCAGAGGAATGAATGAAACTTTAAGATTTTCCATTCTGCCTAAAAATGCTACCTATGCAGAGAGTGTTTTGCACTGTAGGGTGGACTTTCTCACTTTAGGGGAAAAAAAGGGAAAGCATGTCCTTGCTTTCTTTTACATAAAGAATCTCTTTACCTTTTACTTACATTTAGTTCAACCCTTTGAAGAAGACATTAAGTGTTAAAACTAAACTTGGAAAAACAGTCTCAAATTAGATTCCTTGACTGCTGGTAACAGGAAAGAAATTATCATGTACCTGGTACACAAAATACAATACACATGCTTAATTCTCAGAAAGTTCCACCTTTTAAAAAATATTTAATGAAACATCAAAGCCTCCTATTACTTCAGAAATCCACACCATATTCAAGCATTGATATGCAATTAAAAGAAAGAGCTAATATCTGCGAGGAGGTGCTCTATTTTTAAAGACATCTTTATGTAAGTGATTTTTTTTTTCTTCCAAATTCAAACCGTAACTGTGTGTTAAGTGAAGAATAAAATCTCTACCTTGGCTTCAAAATGGCAATTTTAAGTCTTAATGACCTTCACACAGCACTTTTGAACATCACATTAAAAAAGATAAGCCTTTGAAAACTTTAAACTGTAGGTAAGTAGGAAATATTTGAATAAGTAATTATGAAGGCTAAAGAGAAGAATGATACATATCATCACTAGGCCATATTCAGACAACTACACTAGATACTGGAGAATCAGTTGTTCTTAAAAGGACCTGTATTCGTATGAATGTGTGTTGCAGGTAATGAGCATATGCACATATATATAATGCCTAAAACTCCTATAAGGATAATGCTCACAAAACAGTAGTGTTGAAGCCTCTGATTCAGCAAACCACTTTTGTTTCAGCATAATTAACCATATGAAGTTCCGTTCAAGTCAACTGTCTCACTCAAGGAGTGCTCTCAAAAATCACTATGCATATGTCATAAACAGATGTCAGTAGGGTCAAATAATTTTATTTTTTTTTAATCAATATAAGTTTTAATATGCTAGCTCTAAGGATTGAAGACCTAGTGAATACGAAGCATTTTGAAATAAAATAGTTCTTCACTGCTTGAATATGAAGAGCTGAATATTTCACAGCTGCCTGTGGAATTTTATATCTAAATTCCCATGTAATTTAAAAAAGGCTAGTGATTTCACATTCCCTAGGTGATTGGAAATTTCAGCCACAATTCCTATGAATTTGAAGTCAACACCACTACTGTTTATTTTAAGGCACTGGCTGCATCGCGATTTGTTAGACTTGCAAGTTTCAGCCTCCCTAAAATGAGATGTACATGTGTACATGCATGATATCCTCATAAACTGGATTAAAAAATAGTCCTTGCTGAACAACATTACCATTCATAATTGAAGGAAATAAGGAAATAAATTTAAGGAAATAAATACCATTCATAATGAAAAGGAAAGCAAAGAGATCCCTTTCCGCTGCAGTTCAAAGCAGAAACAAATATTAATTTCAGTCCGCAAGCTACCGTGCTGCCGCAACAGCACGTAACAAAAAATGTGCACCAAAAAATGGTCCACATTTCTCAGTTAGGGGCTCCCATGTATAGTCGGGTCATTTGGGATTTTGGCAGCAGAACTTTAACAAGGTTAACTAATAAGGTTTTATCGTGACCTCCAGGGATGTCTAAGCCACGCTACCTATCAGGATTTCCCATATGTGCTCCTTTTTTAAAAATTATTTTTACAAACTTAAAACTGTTCTGAAAATAAGACTAGATTAAAGAAAAAAAAAAAAGAAAAAAAAAAAGGAAGGACAAGAAGGAAGAATTCTGTAGTTATGGCTAAACAATAACTTCCATGTGGGAAACAGTGAGTTTCTACAATATTTGTTTTTGGGATGCAAAATACAGAAAAGCAATCTAAACTCCCGAAAGAAGGGTAGTCTATTATCAGCTCAGGCACTCAACCTTATGCCTAAAAATCATGCCATTTTCTACATCACAAAAAAAAAGCCAAGCAGACAGGATTTCTCTAGTAACCTTAACAAGTTTTGAATGTCTTTACAGCGTGGGCTTAGATCTCCTATACAAGGTCTGAGCTTTAAATAAAGTTTGTTTTGTTTTTGGTGGTAGAGATACAGTTGCTTTGAGAGGGAGGATTATAAAAGAATAATGTTCCACTTAATTTTATAATGTAATGGATCAAATGTTTTTTATATACCTCGTCTGACTTTATTTGGTGAACTGGGACACTGAATTATTTTATTTCCTCGTATTTTTAAATCGTTGCCAAGAGCCAGACTCCCTTTACGCAGTGGGAGCTGTACCTATTTACACCCGCTAAAGGAGTCTACCTCATAATATTTTTGAAGAGGCATGAATGAGATGCACATGAAAAAGAATGCGAAGTAGTGAATATAAATTTTGCATGCGGGAACACGGGCCCTTGATTTGAAGATGTAACAACAAAACTTCATTCACAATGCTGGTAATTAATAATCACAGCTCAGCCTAACTTCCAGTCTACCTGTGCCAACGCGCCTCAGATTTGGGGCTGAAGAGGGTTTAAGTCCAGACCAAACCGAAATTTTGCCATTTGGTTAATACTTAGCATATTAATTCTTTTAAACGTTTATAGCAAATAGAGTGGCATTGCTGAAAATCCTAATTTTAGAATCAATAAAAATTGCAGCACAATAATTGTCCCCGTCTGTCTGAGCCAAGCCATTCATAGCTTCTCCTGCATAATCTCATTGGGTTGCTCAGGCCTCCCCTCAGCCTCCTCTTCTAAGTATCCGAGGATCATAGAGGTGAAGTCATTTCATCACTTCTTGGGAGGAAAGGGGTGGGGGGAGGCGGGGGGGGGGGGAGGAGAAAAAAAGGGGGGGAAGCAAAGCATCTGCTAAAATCTGACTTCATTTGATTTACTCTCCAAGACTGTTTTTTATTAAATATGTTTGACTGCTATCTCTAATTAAATGTAGAATTAATTTTGGCAAACTAACCACAGATGCAGTTTATGTTCAATTTTATCAGACAGATTTATTTATAAGCTGTCAACTTCTTGAAAGACTTCATTTTGGAGCAGTTTTAAATTGCTAACAGTAGCTGTAAATGGGGCTACTGTTCTCTGGAAGACTAAAGAAGAAGTATGCTATAAATGTCCATTCCATCTGCGAGGAATCATAAAACAATCACATTCCTTTATATTTTTTTTCTCCCCCCCTCCTTCTTAGGACCTTTATTAAATTAGTTCAACTCAATTAAAAATAACTTCAAAAACATTTCAGGGCCCTTTGTTTCAGGGAATACTTGGAACTCTCTGCACGGAACGTCACCCTTTTAACTAATCCCTTTTGGGGAGCGGAGGAGAATAGTGGTATTGTGACTTCAGACAGTGCTTTCAAGGGTCTCTACTGTACCGAATTGAGGTCACCGCCAGACAATGCCCAACACCCAATAGCCATTCAGGCGTTCTTCACAACTCTATCAAACGTGTCTTTCTTTCTCGCGCGCGCTTTCTCTCGTGGCAAAGTCACAGGACAATGGAGAAAGCCTCCAGCACCATTTATGGTCACTATATTTGCACATGACAAAGTCTATTCTTCCTGGTTTGCCAATTCCGTGGTAAAAAAGAATGAATCCTGGATAGATTTTCCCACCATTACAGTTGTTCAAACTTAGCTCAGATTAAAAACAGAAAACTCTAAAAACAACAAAAAGCCCGTCTAAGAACAGTAAGTGCTGTTTGAGAGTAGCTACTCCAGTCCTTGCTATTTTGGTATAGAGGGAGAAGCTGCAGAGATGAAGTGGAAGATTAAATATGCTACATTATAACCTGCATATGCATGGCTGAATATACAGTTTAGTGCAAAATGGAATCGAAGGCTAAAACAGAAGCTATTATTTTTCACCGTATCGTTTGCCATTAGCTGCGTTAGAAAATTCACTGTTTGAACAACAATGCAGAAGCTCACATGCACGATTTGGTTTTGCTTGGAAAGGTTTAACTGCTTCAATTGCAAACAACAACAGCAGCAAATCAATTACTGCGCATTTGCGCTGGCTACTGCTGCTATTTCCAAGATGTACCTCAGAAGTTTTACTCCTTCAACAGATGAGGACGAGAGAGAGACAGAGTGAGAACATTGCACTAGATATGGCAAGCTTGCTGCCAGAAAGATTTTTATTTTAAATATGTGCTAGAGATACAGTATCCTTCACAACCTAAAAAGATCTGAATGAAAATGTGCTGCTGTTTAAAAAGACTGTTTATAACCAGTACTTAACTTGACATTTGCACTGCCTCACCCACGCACCTCCGAAACACACACATCTTTTTTTAGTTAGTCAGAAATAGTGAACCCCCTGCCCCCCTACCTGACAACAGGGAGCACAGCAACCCAACCTGTAGACAGTCAAATGCCATTAAACTCATCGTTAGAGAATAATTTCAGAGTAGTCGCCCTATAATGAGATGATGGTTTTTCATCATTTCTATTTCTGACCTTTATGGCAAATTTTCTCCTCTGTTTTGTACCATGCTATTTTCATGGCATTAAGCTGCTGCAGATTCCTGCCTCCCCTTCTGAAATAACTGACCCCCGGACTCATGAGACTAATCCCGCCAGTGTTAGAGAGCTGCTCCTGCCCCACAAAGCACTTTGCTTCCCCCTCTCCACCCTTCACACTGCTGGAAGGGAGACAGCTATGGCGAGCAAACATGAAAGCCATGCGGCAAGGCATGCTCTGAGGCTGCATCTACCGATTCTCAAAGGTCCTGCGTGCACAGCCAGCCATACCCACCGTACACGATCACTCAGGACAGCAAAGAATTACAGAACAAGGGCTGCAACTAGACAGCCAGTTTGTTTTGGTTTCGTTGTTGGGGTCTTTTTTCCTACCAGGATCAAATATACTTTAACTGAATTATGGTACTAAGCCTTCCTGAACAGTTATCTTAAGGAACTAGCATTATGCTAGCAACTAAATTCTGCTTTCACTCATAAGGAAAACAAACAAGTACTTAAATCCCAACCCACTTTAGGAAATCCCATAACTATGGGCTTAACTTTAAGACCCTTCCCCAGTATGAATGTTCATCTGAATCAGAGTCTAAACATCTCATTCAGGCTGAAAGCAATGGTGCATTAATGTCTAGGAGAATCTCAAGAGCCATCAGGAATGAGTTACTCAACTGGTAAACCTACACGAGATCTATGGATGAAAAGTTATATAGAATGATAAACCATATTGTTAATATATAAAAAAACCTAGCATATTCTATTTAAACAGCGAAATGTATGTGTTGGAGTACTGACTCATGGGTTCCAGACATGTGGAAAAGACAGCCAATTTTTTAATACCACTAAGTTAACTTTCAAATTTGCTCCCCACATTTTGATGGTATGCAGACCCAAAAATGAGTAAGTCAGTACCATTAGCGCATTCTTATATGAGAGTAAAACTTAACTATATGATTGTACATGTGAGCATCATCTATAGACTGATAGCCAAGGGTTTCTGCCTACAAATGGAAGTCCATGTCAAAGTACAGGAATAAATTACGAGTTTGCTGGTCAACAGTATTTCTTTCTGTGAAATAAATACATTTAAAAAGAAAGACTCTCCACTGAAAGAATACAAGAAATAAAAAAAATCTACTCTGAAAACATGAAAACACAGCATTTAACATGCATGTACTGTATTGAACCTGCTTTTAAAATTGCTCAGCTAGGTAAATATATGCTTAGGTGTTTTCTTAACATGTTTTACTTGTGATTACTCAATTTTCAAATTTAAAAAAAGGCAATATCTCAGTATCTTCAAGAGATGGTCCATGTACTCTTCAGAAGCTTCATTTCTGGAGTTACTATATTAGGTCTTTTTTTAAGACACGTTACAGGCTTTGAAATCTCTTCTGAACCTCCAAAACACACGGCAAAACCATAACTGCTTAGACCTACTCTTTGTGATCTACACTTCTACTAAATTTAACGTACTTATGGAAAAAGGTCTGTTCAACTCCAGTACGTTAATCTGGATCCTAGAAGAAATTTATAGCAAACACTCCATCAAGTAATCAAAAAACACAGGGACAAAGGAAGGAAAAAGCAGAAATAGATGGAGCAAAACTCTAAGCCCCTATAAACAGGTATTTTTTTCAGAAACTGATCTAAAGTAACACAGAAGGAATCTGAAAATATTTACTAAAAACATGTAACCAATCCTTCTACACTGAACCCTGGATCACAGCTCTATCTATCCCTGCTTGTTACCATCAATGACCAGGTGGAAGATGGGCTGACACCCCAGAGAGAAGGTGCTTATTTTCTTAAAAATTGCTGGTGCTGTGCATACTCAGCCCTGAAGATGACTGCAGTCCTCCAGGTGATGGCCTCCTACTCATGGCTTGACAAGCTGAAACACTTAATTCTGGAAAAAGCCACTGTTGGGTGGGCTGAGGAAGTACCATTCTCGAAGAAACTGCTGAATCTACTGAACCTGAAATTATTTATTTTTATAATCAAAAGCTAATGTGAAACACATTCATATTCAAATCACATGTCTTTTAAAAAAAAGATGTAACAAATTAAAAACAATTACAAGTGAACTAAATAAAGTATACAGCCCCTCATCAAGACTGGAACTGTTTTTAGAACTCGGATTTAAGTTCTCTTGTTTCAGACCCAAGTTGTCTTTCCACTATACGACAGCACTTAACAAGCAGGAGGAGGCAGGAGTGAGAAGTCCAGCTTTGCCTTCTGGTAGGAGATCTCCCTTTATCCTCAATTTTTGTCACCACCTGAAGTGCACATCATTAACTTAGCAACACAACCGGCTGCTTGAGTGAACATCTGATGTGAGGACACAGGGCATTGACGATTTTTAGGCCAAAATTTATCATGTGTTTCTGCAGCTGCACACATGCAGGCCAATTAAAGCATTGCTGGAAAAATCCCTCCATCTTTTACATCTCATATCCTACAGGTATCCAAAGGACTGAAGGCTGGGTGCGGTGCTTGTGCAGTTATGTTTCTTTGAATAGGCTGGGGCTAGGTGGCAGCAAGGAAGGTTGCTTCTCTGTCCTTCTTGCCCTGTCCTGGAGGGGAAAAGCACCCTGTCTCTAGGGGCACGCTGCAGGGGGAGTCATGCAGAAGGGGCAAGAGTGAAGAGCCTGGACCAATTATGCCTGCACAGCTCCTGAGGAGTCTCCATCGGAAGAAGCACCCAGGAGATGATACTCAGCCAAGTCCCTTGGGTGAAGAGAAGAGACTTTTCTTGGTGTCTCCAACTGGACTGTGGACAGTTTGCTACAAGAGAAGGAGTCACAGCATTGCTAGGGTTACAGCAAGACTGAAGGGGAGAGCTTAAACCACAAGGAGTTGTTAGGCAGGAGAGAGTTATTAATAAGTCAGGTTTTGATACCATTTAACCTAATTCTTTTGAGTGTTGTCTATTTGTTTTTCTTTAAAATCTATATATATGTATACACACATGCATAAAAAAAGTCTGTTTCTTTAAGAGAAACCTGAATGCCTTTTCTATCCTCCCCCAAACTCTAGCTGAGTCACAGTCCTTGGGAGGATGGATGCCAGGCAAGGCTGGGAGCTGCAATGAGGGCTGTGTGACAGCATGGCTGCTCCCTCATCACAGCAGCAACAACCTGTGTCTCAGCAGACAGGGCCAATGTGGGAGTGCTATGTACTTCAGAGGCCTGATGCTCTTCTACCAGGTGGAACATATAGGCACCTGGCTGATCATTAATAGTGCTGGAATGAGTGCTATTTAGCATTTCAAGGTGGCTTGATGAAACCACTGTGGGCTGGTGGTTGGGTTTGCGGTAGGGATGACTCCTAGGAAGGCAAAAATGTGATGCACATAGTTGAGAAGAGCAGCCTCAATACAAAAACAGCCAATAACGCTTGAAAAATATTGCCTCTTCCAGAGGTAGGAACATCTAGGGGAGGATAAAAGGGACTGAATTATTTTTTCCTTTAAGTTGTTCATAATAATCTACTTAGAGACACCTTGGAAAGCGCTGAAATGGAGTCAGTTTTTCTCGCCCTTTTACACTTGGATTAGACTCAAGAGTTACACCTTTATTGTTATGAGATTCAGGTACCTATCTTTCTGACATGCCCTTTATGGAGAGGAAAAAAACCGACACCAAACCAAATTAACCCACTGTTTTGCTTAAAACAGAGTCAGCAAAATCTATGAAGATGTCAAGCACCACCAAGAAAGATAGATAGGCAGACAAATCGATTGATGGATTTTTTTCAAACTGTCTACATCCACACTGTTAGTGTAGTATGGAACAGAGACACATTTAAAATCATAGATGCACAATACAGTGACACATTAAGAAAGTTATATTCTAAATTTTTAAAACATCATGGTGTTTTATGAGAAAATATATTTATGAGTGTTACAGCGCAAACTTTGAAGGGCTTCTGGGTAATTACGTGTCCCAGCCAAGCCAGAACAACATGGCTTGCAACCCTCCACAACTAGAAGGTAATGAAACTTAGTTTAAACTGCTTTTACTCTACGAAGTTTCGCTACCTCGCAGTTGGGATGGGCTACCGCACCCAGACAGGGACCAACAATAACCTTCACTGGGCCTTGGCTCAGCCTGGCAACCTGCTGAGCAAATCGTTCGTATCCAAGGTCTTAAATATTTGTGAATACAAAAATATGTCTACACACCTGATGTTCCAAAGCCTCTCTATCTCAGGGAGAGCCAAGTTTTCAAAGATGCTTGACTTCAATGCTCCTTTGCACTGAAATCATCATTGCTCCACAGGGGTGGATGGCAGCATCAGCCTCTAGAGTTAACATACACAACTTTATCAGTTCATTTTTTCAATCCTGAGGAACTCTTGTTTTGCTGCTGGATAATACAATGCAGTGCTCATTTCTGGTTTGATAGTATCCAAAGAATTTTTGGACTCATTTTTACGTTTCTGGAAAGTATCTATTACGGGAGACCTTATAAATATAAATTAATGTGATCCCCTGTAGAGAAAACACACAAGATCACGAGTCCCCTTAATAACACAAAGGGGATACCTGAACATAAGTATAAAGATATATTAGTGCTATGTTTTCTTTTTTATGAGAACAATTTAGTTCTCCCCTGTCCTTCCAGCCAGACTTGGCTTGTGTGATATTGAGAGAGAAGAATCATATACTTTCAGAATGTCTGACAGGCTGCTTTAGGCATTATATCTGAAAGCAAATCAGCAGCAGCAAGGAAATTGACATTTAGAGAGAGAATAAATTACAGGACATTGAAATACCTGTACTAGAGCTGTAAAAACTAAAAAAAAAAAAAAAAAAAAAAAAAAAATTAAAAAAAAAAGCACCGGAAACAGGTGGGGGGTGCCAGAGAAAGGAAGAGGAAGATGAAAGGGAGAAGAAAGTTTTGGTTTATACACCATAACTAGTCTGAAAAGACAAAACAAAATACAAGCAAAATGCTACAAAGGCTTCAAAATCTGGTGCTTAAAAGTTAGGACATGCAGAATTACAACTGCCTATACAACCTCTGTTTGGTCCCATCATGTAGATGGACTGCAATGCAATAAATGCAGGATCACAGATTATTTTTCCGCAAGATCCCCGCATCATTGCACAGAACAAAGGACATGGGCCTCTTGGAGCAAGTCCAGAGGAGGGCCACAAAAATATCAGAGGGCTGGAACACCTCTCCTACGAAGACAGGTTGGGAGAGTTGGGGTTGTTCAGCCTAGAGGAGAGAAGGATCTGGGGAGACCTTATAGCGGCCTTTCAATACTTAAAGGGGGCTTATAAGAAAGATGGGGACAGACTTTTTAGTAGGGCCTGTAGCAACAGGACAAGGGGTGACGGTTTTAAACTAAAAGAGAGTAGATTTGTATTAGGTATTAGGAAGAAATTCTTTACTCTGAGGGTGGTGAGGCACTGGAACAGGATGCCCAGAGAAGTTGTAGATGCCCCATCCCTGGAAGTGTTCAAGGCCAAGTTGGATGGGGCTTTGAGCAGCTTGGTCTAATAGAAGGTGTCCCTGACCGTGGCAGGAGAGATGGACCTAGATGATCTTTAAGGACCCTTCTAACCTAAACCATTCTATGATTCTTGTGGAATGAATCAAGCACGGGTTGTCACCAAGGATGTGGCTTTGGGGACTTGATTCATTTGTTGCAGGTTGTGAAAATATGCTGTGAATGAGGCAAGGGATGGAAGGAAGGAAACAAAGCTCATGTTAGCAGACTGACCAGTGTATCCTGCTCAGGAGGGCTGGATCCCCTCCCTGCCACAGCCTATATGAGGTGATTTATGTAACTGAACTTTCCCAGGTATCCCTGTCTTCCTCATTTTCTGGGTGTGGGACTTAAAACCAATACGCAGAACAACTGAGCACTCACAGCCGCAACCTGAGCCATTCAATGCATTACTCTGAATATAAGAAGTGCTAAATGTTTACTACTGAAAAAGAATACATAAATCCAGATGATTTTTACTATCTTAAATTGTCTTGGATTAATTGTATTAGCAAAAATTCCACTCCCCAACTTTCCCTCTGTAAAATGGAGATACCCCCCCTTCCTCGGTTACCAACAGACCTATTGTGAAGATAAATTAAAAGTTTGTGATGTACTTAGATATTCTCTCAACTGTGCTATACAAAAGATGTTGAAAAAACAAATAATTCTGTCTTCAGAACAAGAACGGTATATGATTGAATGGTAGGGATAGTGCTACACGCTGTACAATAAGGAATAATGCAAGACTGAACAGTTGCTCATTAATTGACAATCTTCATTCTGTGTGGTCAATGAGGCTCTGTGTAGAAGAAAAATTGTACATGATCATATAATTGTAGACTGTATCATACATACAGATAGAAGAATCCTGAAATGAAATTACACAGACAAAACAGTGTTGAGCAATGTAATTAGAGTTCTTGACTTTGCAAGCAACGTTATTTTAACAGAGCTTTTGTGCACGTAATTTCATACATTTTTCAAAAAGGCAGAGAGAAAACAGCGGTTTCACCATATTTATCACGCTGCCAATGACATATTCATCATCTGGCTCAGCACCTCCAACTCCACCTCCTGAACCTCTGCTCTTCTGCTAATAGTGGTAACCAAGAGCAAAAATAAACTCACACCTGTGTAGCCTTTACACAGTGAATCTCCCACCAAAGTTTCAGAGACATTTGATGCCAGCAAAAGGGGATCCATTCCAGGTTCCTGATAAAAGGTACTTGTTCTGCCCCTTTCCCTAAACCTTTCCTACTTTATCCTTTCTTCATTCCTCTTTCAGTTCAGTCCTAGTCTTCTTGTCTACCACTGTTAAGCCACAATCTTCACCATGCAAGACCAAATCTTTCCCTTCACTTCCACACCTCTGCCTCAGCATATCTCAAAAGCACATAAAGTAGACACGTATGAGCACATACTAAGTCATGGCAAAGGCACATCCCTGACTCAGATACAATCACATGGGAAATTCTATCTTTGCCTCAGTGCTGTGGAGTATTAAGACTATTTGAATAAAATTCTACCATTTTCCCTCTCTTTTTTATTTTTTATTTATGGGTGAACCAAGTATTTTCTCTCATATCGTTCAATACAAGAACAGTAAACAAACAAGTATGAGAGTGTAACAAACAAGAATAGGAGTGTGAGGTCCACCTTGCCCAGCATCTTCTCGATGACAGTGACCAAAGCAGATGTCTAGGGAACAGCAAATTTAAATAAATCAATAAATCTGCCTGAGGCAGCTATTCAACACTTTACAGTCTTGTAACAGGAAGTGTTTGACAACTTCAAAAATATTTTTCTTCTGTAGCACCCTATAAATCTTATTTACATTCACAAAATTCCACTGAAGAGACCATAATTGCTGAGACCAGATAATAATATATAACAGGAGAAAACAGACAGTTCCTCAAGGAATAGGATTCTGGTATATCACCCACTCTTCCAGGCTGTCATTTTTTATGCATGTGCAAAAGATGCTAGTAAGACATTCACTGTTATCAAAACTTATTTTCTCCCTCCCAAAGACATGGTCTTCCACCTCGTCTTTCTACTGCCATACAACTCATACAGACCTGAGTTTAGAGAAAAAGGCTTGTTTGTCAAAGAAAGAGGGCTTGTGGTTTAGTATTATGTGTTCTTACATCAAAGATGCAAATTCACCCACATTGGTAGTGTTATTAATTACAAACCTGAGCTACTATCTCTATTAGCTGGATCCCAAAGGCCCCAGATTCTTAGTTAACGTTGAGTGATTTCTGACTGACCCTGGCCCGTCCAGCAAAGTGTTTTTCAACATTCACTATAAAATACTGATTCTTCTTTAAAATAAATCAAAATAAGAGATATAAGAAATGGGGGGGAAAGGGAGCAAAAAGGAGGGGGAGGCTGGGAGGGGAAGAGAAACCGTACATAAAATAAAACCAGAGTAGTCAGAACAAAAATAAAGCACCTGAAGTCTCAGCAGCCCTGTGGACTCATTCCCTGGCAGCTGCTCCTCCACAGCCACTAACATAAAGCACCTGACCTTTGCGAGACGTGTTGCGGCAGCAGCACGCCAGCGCTTGATACCGCGCTGGCCAGCAGCACCATGCTGTTCTGCGCCTTCAAAGGAGAGACAGGTTAGGAATATTTGGAAAGAGAGGAGGAGAGGTTAAGCAGGGCAAAAAGCAGACATGGAAAATAGATGTGAGTCTCCCAGCATCTCTTTCACTGATGACTTGGTGTTTTACGAAGACTGTGGCCAACCTTATAAAGAAAAGGTAAGAAACATCCCATGGAAAAGCAGATTTATGCTTTTTCCCCCAGGTCTCACCCATGGGGCCTGCTGGTATAAAGTCCTGGGGATTTTCCTTCTGCAGGGTTCAGACACTCAGGGTGCAGATGCCGTACCCACGGCCACAGTTCTTCCCACACCACACCACAGCTGGCTGCCCAGCCAAGGACTGCTGTGGGTCCAGATTAGAGGACAACTACAAGTATCAGCAGGTGAAGGTCAGCTCAAAAATCGGGGCTTCATATCTACCAGAGGTTCCTGAGTTGTTCTCTGTGCATTGGGAAATGCTGGCCCTCACTGCAGGAAGCCAATAGTGTCACCAGCGCAATGCCACTGACTCTCTTATCAAATTGTGTCTGTAAACATCCACCTGTGTGAGCAACTGAGAGGCTCTGTTTTATAAGGTCTTACCCAAAAAAAAGTCTCAACAGCAACCTGCATTTAATTCTTTTTAGAGGAGGCAAAACATAAGGCTCTTCTACCAGGATCTGAATGAAGGTCTTCAGGGACTCCAAGAGTTTTGTGTCTGTGGTCTGTGATGCATCTTATGAAAAAGGAAAAAAAAATCGTGTTGCATTTTATGAACCTGATGTCAATCACAGTGTCATTATTATTATGCTGGCTAACTGAAAACAATTAAACCAAAGGGAATGGACAGGGAGACAAACAGGAAATGAAGCGAGAGTAAAGATTATTGGTTAAAAACAATAACGATGTCCTGGAGGAAACAGTAGAAGAATTATTAATTGGAGAATGCCTCCTCACTGTCTGAATCTAGGCTGGCAAAGTTTATTCTTTCCAGAACTGAACACAGGATCAAAGGGGATAGTAAAAGTCCACAGCACTAACAGAGAAGGCAGCCGAGCAGATATTGGAAATGAACAGAGGAAGACGCTGCTCAGGGGCTCTCTGCTTCTCTCAGGCAAAAAGCAGGATTCTAGGTTGACCGGGGTTTATACTGGACCTTCCCTTTGTGTTTTAATGCTTTTGTCTGCTTGCAGTTTACCTTTCTGTGCAAAAACTTTGCTTTGCTTTTAGAAAGCTGTTCTGAAACACTTTGAACAGAAACTGCAGTTCAAAACAGGAGAAATAGAGGAACATGTAAAAAAGAGTTCCTTGTTTAAAAGAGGTACCTGGATCTGTCAGCGAAGGATGTACTGAAGAAAAACAAGTACAGGTCTTTTTCTAAGACTGTGAAATACAAAAACTTTATCGCTCAGATTTTCCAGGAGTCTATGCACACTTCTGTAGATTCATATGTACGATAACGACAACACTGAATAAATATAAATCCAGGCCTAACCTTTGTGGGGTTGTCCCATCCTTAAAAACAAAGCCACACAAGACCTGAAAACCTTAAGAGTTTTGCCCATACAAAGCTTTAACTTTGTGACCTGAAAGGAGTTCCCAGGGGTTCAGCCGGGCACCTGAACCAAGCGAGTCAATCTGTTGAGGCAGGCTCTTCTTTGCCTCTCCCACACTTTTAGTTGGTATTTCAAAACTATCAGTCGCTGAGATACCACCTAACAGTGGTTATGGCTACCAACTTTTTTCTCTGTAGTCTCTCCCCCTTTTTCCTATGTAAGAATCTTAAATGACGTTTGTTCCAGACTATTAACCTATGACAGAAGACTGCAGAGATAAGATTTCACTGACATATAGAACAAAGAAAAAGAAAGGGTGTGAAAATTGCAATGACAAGGTTGCCTTGGTAGTTCAAGATGTATGAAATGAAATGAAATAAAATCTCTGACAAATGTCTGGGTAACACAGGTTGGGCACTAATCACTTTGGTTGAGTCAATCGGAATTGCATTTAACAGAAAGCACAAAAGATTTCATTTACAAACCCAATTCTTTAACATCTAAAATTTATCCAATACTGTGCTTCTTTAAAGAATAAATTATATAAGCCCTGCTACAAAGACATATATTCTCAAACTAGAACATTTCTAAAACAGGCAAAATAATACTCCATTACACTGAAACCAATTCAGATTCTATCTTTAAGAGGAAAAGCTATGGCATTGGGAAAGCTACCTACGTAACAGCTAAACTGATCAAACTACTCTCATGGGTTAGACTGGATCAAGCCATATTTTGACTGTGTGCCAAAAATAATCTGGCATTTTTAGCTGGGCAAAAATTTTTCATATCTTCTGAAGTGAAGATGGTTTTAAGCTCAAAGTGCCATAATTCTGCAGAAAAAGGAGGAGGACTGACATTAGAGCCAGACTGAAGGGAGTTATTTTCATCCTTGCTGTTGTTGAGCAGGAGCAAAACATCAAAAGCAAAACCAAGGAAAAAAATTTAAAGGCTTGCATACAAATATCATCCTCTGTGAACAGTTTTTACTAAAGTGCCTGTGGTAATGCCTAGTTTGACACCAACTTGGCAAAAGTCTCAAGCTGAATTTCCTTCTGCACAATTCAACTTAATACAACCACAGACACACACAGAGCACAAACCCAACAAGGATGGTACTTACGTTTCCCCCAACGTTTTGTGCCCTAACCTATGGCCCAATGAGTGACATCCTTCCTTTCTGCTGCAAAGCCAACATAAATTCAAAATGATATAATTTGCTAGCTAGCACCTTTCATGCCTAGCTGGAAACCCTCCTCAGCAGGACCTCCTCTGAGGAGCATGCACCAGGAGTGCTTCAGGGTTTTGCACTTCCATCTAAGAGGCGCCAAGATACCTGTATACCCCTTGCATCCTCAGAGTTTCAATGTACTCAAACTCCTTCTCTGATTCATATTGTATGCTCTAGGTTGTCATATAGCAAATATATATATAACCCTATGGAAAAGCATATGAAAGTGAAAACAACAAAGAAGCTGTGAAGTGAACAGCGTAGAAGACATACTACACCACTTGTTTTTGCTAAAGCCCAGAACACAGTCTTTTGCTTGGGAAAAAATAAGAAGAAAGAAAAAAAAAAAGCCCTAAATGAATGCCTCTTTTTTTCCATTGTTGTTTATGACCATAATTTAGCAATGCATTTACTAGCCACTGTAATCATCAAACAGGCCTTGACAATTAACAAAGAGACCATGAAAATGAAAGTAGTGAAATGGAAATGAATCACAGCTTCACCACAGCAGAAAACATCTTTCTGAAGACAAACTAGAATGAACACTATTCCAAGTAAATTACATATTAATTAAATGAATTAGCAGCATTACTATTGTCCCACTTGGCTACTCACATGCATTTTACAAAAGGACCCTTGCAGCTTTATGAGTTTCTGTCCTTTCACCACATGCTTCTGCTCCACTATGACGACTCCCTTTTAGACCACAGAAGTGAATTGGATCAACTACACATAGGTGCAGTTGTTCAAAGGCATGATGTAAAGTTGGTTTCCCAGTCCCATGCTCCAATGTAATTCTCATGACTCCAAAGCATCCAACAACTTCCCAGGAAGTCAGAGCACCAATTTGAACAGCTGTATATGGATCTGAGGATCTACTTGTCCGGCAATTAAAAGAAAGTATCTTCAGCTGGGAACAGCAGAAGCACACCCCCCAAATTCCCTTCCTCCCCTCTGAACAAGACACCACACACAGCATGGAGCACCTCTAGAGCATCAGGGCACTGCAGTGGACATGTATTATGTGTGCTGAAGGTGTGCCAAGAAACAAAGCTGGCTATGTTGGTGGTAAGATGGGGCAGGACCATGGGCTCCAGGAGTCAAAACACTGGATGCAGCTGGTCTGTTGACCCTGTATGGTCTGATGGCCATACTATATATACGGCAAATCATCTCAAAACAGAACTGCAGCTGTGTGTGAGCACAAGGCAGGAGGTGATTACAGACCTGATGCTCAGTGCACGAAAACCCTAGATGCAGTTTTAGCTCTACATGCTTTTATTAGAAAGCCATAAGGGGCAAGATTTATATAAAATCAAATTAAACTTCCAGTGTTTAAAATGTGCATTGTGTTACACAGTCACATCTATATTAACTACAGAGTGGCAAACAACCTTTGAAATCTACCAGTAAGATCCCTGGCATCGTTGCTAAGGTGCCAAACAGATTCTTTGTGGTCTCTGAATATGGAAGTGTATTATATTAAAGAATCTGACTTCAGGACCTTTGCACATGACAAAAATCCGATGCTTAATGGGAATGACCTTCAAAAAAAGTAAGAAAACCTGGGGCCCTCATATAAGCTGCGGCCCTATTTCCTTGGCATGTTGTCAGCAACTTGTCAACAACAAAGGAAATATCAAACCAGTATTTGGAGGGAAAGGAAAAAAATAGAACTAAACCTGTAACTTAGGATAAATTTTCAAGAATTGTGGCTTTGCAGTTGATAATTCTCAAAAGGAAATTGGCCTCCTGATGTTGAGGAAATGGGTGGTCCAATTACTGATCTGCTCAAATAATTTTCATTCCAAAATATTGTTAAAATTGCAGTCATAATGGAGCAAACATCCAGCATCAAACATCTTCCAATAAAACCTCAGAAGCACACAGACGATCTCCCTAGAAGACGCAGGAGAAGTCTTGCCCTTTCAGCCACATATCCTGCAAAAAAGGCTTACTGTGGATGAGCTCAAATTAAGACAGAATGTACTGACATACCGAGCGTTTAGTCCTGGGTTAAGCTGGGTCTTACGCTCTGCACTTTATTACAGCACACAGCACTTCTCTCTATGGTTGTGTTCTTGGCATAAATGAAGTCACAAATCACCACTGTTTAAAATTATTAAAGGTCTTTCTGCATCAGTATTATTATTAGCATTTTGGTTTAAATGAATAGTCTCCCATTTTTCAGCTACAGTCAAATAAATGAGGCTCCAAATTCTGCTGGGAAAGGAAACCCCACACTGTCTCAGTTGAATAGAAGGGCAACATGCGTTTTTGGCTGTGCCTGTCAGTTTTCCCTGACTTGATACAGAAAATTCAAATGCCTACAGATAAATTAAAGTGGGAGCATAATGCATTAAAAGATTACTTGTGGGATGTTGACATTCAGAGATGAACTTCACACCTTCACTTTATCCTCACGATGCAGCAAAATACAGTCCTACGTCCTAAACCTCAGCAGACTCCAAGGAAGCTCAGTAAGGCTCGTACTGTGCAGCTCAACGCTGCTATGTAACTTTTGCCTATTTCATGTGAAGGGAATCTGTGTGTAGAGAAGCACTTGTTGTAAACACTTACTGAGGCCACACTGCTGGTGTATTTTACACGGGACCCCATATGCTTGTATGTAACAGAACAGTGGCTAGGTGGATTACGTCAGGGTCAGCTGGTCTTTTATTCTTTAAACTCAATTCTTAGTTGAGGTTGACAATAGCATAAAGAAAATCTCCATCCTTCCTTCCAGGAACAACGAAAGATTTAGTAGTATTTTGGATGGTTTTGTTTTCCTCTTAGACAAGAAACACCCAAAACTGCCAAAGAAATGTTATTTACATGATGGACAAAGTCATCTGAACTTCACAGACCGACTGACAAATTCTGTGTTTCTGTTTTACATTTCAAGAGACAAAATGCTAAGGAAAGAAGCCATGTGCACTATATACAAAGCAATTCATGACCCCAAATGTAAATCTTGCTTCATCAGATAACTTGGCTTTACAGTTACAGTAATTATTTTTTTTTAGTGTTGTGAATGTGTTAGAATGATGTATTTCATATGTATAAATTACCTCCTGCCTTGTAAGGTTATCATGAAAATGAGATCTTGCTCCAACTCAAGCAAGCCCAGAGATAAAGGAGACAACAACAACAAAGAATATCAGCCCTTCCATCTCCTTGTATAAACAGTGTGAATAGCCTCCTGCATTTCAAGGGTTCTTGTCACTCACTGATGATCTTTAGGATCTTGTAGCCAAACTCTACACTTCAGCAATGAGGACATCCAGTGGCAATCACCAGTTAACTTACATGATGCGAGAGCTTTCTGCAAGTCTGAATTTGATATCTAAGACTATTTTTGTTTTATTTACACCTGCATGGGATGAATAATATCCCTTTTCTTGTTTGGTGACTGTTTTTCTCGAGCTAAATTGCCTATTGACTCTAGCCTGAAGCTAAGCAAAAAGGGCAAATAATACAGCAGAAGCCATTAAATAATGTATTTTTTGCCTATCATTAACATGAATACCATGTGCAATTTCAATCCCTAAAGAAAACCCATAACAATCTCTGACATCGGCATACAGCAATTGCTGATGAAGACTGACTGCTCTAGCAGCAGTTCTTCTTTATAAAATACGTTGTGCATTAAAACACCTGGACAAAGCACAATTACTTTCTGCAAGTGAATGGCAATTCTACTGCTATTTTATAAAAGAGAAAACTAAGGCAGAAAACTGAGGCTGCTTTGTGAGTTGAGGGCTAAAGTGGGATTAAAAGGCAGGAGACTTCTTCCCGAGTCAGATCCTTCCCAGCTACAACTGCCTTGTTTGTTTAGCAAGGACTATATTGTACTGAGACGGTGCCAGGTGAGGAGAGGTTGGAAGGATGCATGCCTACCTTTTGTAATCATACACTTTTGTGGATACTCTGAGCAAATCCCTGCCCAGCGCTGTTGCTAGGTTTGTTTTTAGCAGAGAAAAGTCAGAAGTTTCACATCACAGGCAGGAGCGTACCTCCTCTGTAGCTGCCTTGCTAATGCAGAGGAGAGAGTGTAGTCACTCTGGAGCAGCCACCGCTTGAAACAGTCCCCAAAGGGAGCCTCTGAAAAGAGTTACTGCTTCTTTACCCTAACCGGAGGCAAGACCTTGATAGGAACGAAGGACAGAGCTGCGACTGCTGAGGGAAGAAAAGAATTGAAAACAATTAGCGCGTTGATGTCAGCTTAAAGAGGGTCACCAAGAGATCAGCTTTCCCTGCATCTGTTCTTTAATTAAAAAGAGAAAGGTGGCAGTGTCCACTGCTCATCACTATGGTAACATTCAAATACCACGCAGCTGGAACAAGCTGCCTGCTCACTGCAGAGCGGGACAAGCCGAGGGGGAGCCGGTTCGGGCCCACCGAAGGGTGGGTGAGGCCCCTCGGCAGCTGCCCGGACCCGGGAGGACTTGGCAGCCAGCGCAGAGCATCGAGCGTGTCTGTATGGGCGCGCGTGACGTACCCCACGTTACTTTGGCTGCCGGCTGGTGAGAGGAGCCTTCCTGGAACGAAAGACCAGAAATGCCACTTCAGGAGAGCGGAGGGTGAGGGGAGGCGAGAGCGAGGAGGGGTTCCGGCAGGTTTCCGCTGTGGTTGCATGCAAGTCACCCTCTGCCGACCGCTGCCTTTGATCATCAGTAGTGCACTAAGGCTGCCCCTGTGATGGCTGCTTATCATCGTCATTGCTGATTTAAGTCGCTACAAAAATATTTGCCAAAACTATTGTTTGGGTTGTTCTAATAATAGTTATTACATTATTCCTTCAATTAATTACAGACAGCTGCACTCTCTGCTTTTTCTACTTCCTCTTGAAGTACTTCTTGCATTATCAGCACTGACAAGAGTTTTGTCCACAGAGATGTAGGTCTTCCCCCCCCCCCCCCCCCCTTTTCTGGTTTCAGTAATTATTTGTGTAATTGCTTGCATCTTCTTCAAACTGCAGTACTAAAATAACATGCAAACGATAGCAGACCAAAATAATACAGTATCAGTGCAATTAGAATTAAAAATCTAATACATTTTGGAAATAACATACAGTCCTGCAATTGAGACCCCATCATATATTTTACCTTAGAATTAAAAACATCCAGGTGTTTTATTCTGTGAAAACTATTTCTGAACATCATTTCTTCTCTTAGCTTGAGACTGGTCTGTATCAGACTCAACTATGCTGCACGTATGTATCCAGAAGTCTCTGGAGCCCTCACCATTTAGAGTCTGGGGACTCAAGGAATAGGAAGTAATATTCACTGTATGCCAACCTAGTAAATATCCTTCCATTCATACAAAGTTTCAACATCTTGCCTTTCAAATATGACATTATCAAGAATATGAGGATGTATATCATCCTATATTATTATGTGAACAAAACAGAAGTCATATTCCCTTCAAAAAAGAACCTGTTAAAATCCCCTATTACACCAGTGGCAGAATCATTAACAATTGAGTTAATGACTATGTAAAATATAAGAGACATTTTCAGTTAGGCAGTGAAATGTCCTATTAACATAGCTGGTTTTAATGAGCTATTTTAACTTGTACCTGGCCTCCCTCAGCTTAGATCTCCTGGTCATTTACTTCTGGTGCTTCAACAAACTCTTGGACCTAATCCCTGATTAGTTCACATTTCTTGGCCATGGCTATTGTAACACATCTAGCCACCAAGACAAGTAATTTAACTTTTAGTCTCTGTGTGTCAAACTACATTTGAAGCATCTAAACTTCCAAACCAATAAAGGCACACCAGAAGTTGAAACATAATATTGGCCAACATTTATTTTTACCTAAAGGGTTGCACTACCTATAAACTATTGGTGCTTTTCTGACTACGCACATGTAGGTTCATTAATAACACTAAGCTAAGCAATGTGATAATTGTCACCCATTGGCAAGGACCTAGCAAAGAATCTCGATGGAGTTAGATACAGAGTCCCACTGAAACAGATTGCTCTTACACTTCAGGCTCCTTCAAGATTCCCAGCAACTGTTTGCAGAAATAGGAGAAAGTGTAGGGAAAATATACAACACAATTTCTATTTGAACAAATTAGATTATACTTAAGCTGAAAAAAAAAGAACAAAAGAGAGGGAGAGAATCTAGCTGCATTGACATCAACTGGAAAAAGATCATGGGTTTTAGCAAGACTAGGAGTCTTAGTATTTCTACTAATAAATTATCTACAGTGTAGTAACTGGAAATCCAGTGACTCAGTAGCTCTGGTGTTATAAATCAGTAGGGTTGACCTTCTTTGTAACATAGACTCCTGCCCCTACGGCCATCCAGCTGCTGGGGCAGTATGATCTGCAAAGTTGATGAGGAAAAAAAGTTTGTACTATAGCTTTTGGCAGTTCGATCTCCCCACAAATACTGCTTGAAACAACTGAGCAGGCAACTACAGGATGATCATGAAAGGCCGCTGTTACCAGGAGCACACCAATGAAATCTCATACCTGTTCACACATTCTATGTTTATACAGTTCCTTTCCTGCCAAGCCTCCAAAACTGCCAATCATTAATACTTTCCTGTCTACACACTGGTAAATTTAAAAAGACTTTGAATGCATGCGTGCACTCTAAATCACTGACACCTTACATAAAATTATAACACAGAAACGACTGTAACAGACCAGACCACAGCTCTGATCAGTTCAGCTCTGTCTTCTGCCTTACACACTGCCACAAGAAGATTGTAAGGGGAGAATACAAAAATAGGGCCAGCACAGGGCAGCATTTCCTCAGTGTATTCTCCTACCCTCCAGCAACTTCCTGGTGGTTATGTTGGTGTCCTTGATGGATATATTTTTCTCCACTAATTTGTCTAACCCCTTTTTTGACCCATGCCACTGGTTGGTGCCCATGCCATCTCACAGCAACAAGATCGACAGTTTAACTACATGTTGCACGTAAAAGCAGCTCCAATTCTGTGATGTGCTGGATCCTTCTGTTATCACCTAATTCCCTACTAGGAAGAAAAGCATGAACAAGCATTTCCTATTCACTTCCTCTGAGCCATTCACAATTTTAGGGACTGCTATCATTTCTTGTAGAGGAATGAAGCTGGGTTAATTAGCATTGATAATATACAGCTGTGGGCTGGCTTCAGGGGCGGTGGGTTGGCTGATGTAGATAAGGTGCAGCTGTGGCTGGTTCTGTGAAGAGGTTGGGCAGCCAATGAAGAGGGAGCAGCCGAGGAAGAGAGAAGAAGAAGCAGCAGCAGAGAGAAAAAAGAGAGAGAACACATGCCCTGGATGAGGAGAGACAAGGAGAAGGCAGCAGAAGGACTGGCATGAAGCGTATGTTGTTATGTGGTGGTTAAAGACCTTGTTGCAGCTGGCTAGTTTTGCTAGTGCTGTGACAATTTCTCTCCTGCAGGCTTAGGGATCTCAGTCTATGCTTCCTCACATGGAAGTCACTTTGTACAGTTCATTTCAGTTGTCATCCTTTTTTACATCTTTTCTACTTTGGAGATGGGGGGAGGAGAGAGAACAACCAGAAATAGGAAACAAGGAACACAGTCTTCCATATGTTGTTGAACCATGGATACAACACTGATGATATAATAACAACACAAATGCAGTGGCATAATACTGTTCTCTGTTCCTTTCCCTAATAACTCTTAGCATACTACTTGTTTTATTCATCGGTACTAAGCATTGAGCTGACACTCTTGATTGGTAAGCTATAGTTCACCGCTCTATGTGCAGAATTAGAATTATTTTTTTCCCCCATATGCATTACTTCACAATTTATACACATGGACTTTTACCTGCCATTAATTTTACTGATCAGTTACTAACATGAGATCTTTCTCTACAATCTGTTTTGGTTTCATCTCCTTGAATAACCTATTGGCAGCTCCAACCTTTTTTTCAATTTTACTTTCTCAGATCATTTATGGTATGTTGAGCAACAGTTATCCTAGCAGCACAGACTTCCTATGAGACTACACCACTGGCTTCCTTAGACTGTCAAAACTGTCTATTTATTCCTGCCCTTTGTTTCCTACCCTTTAGCCAATATTTTATCCATAGAGACTGTTACTCCTTATCTCATGACAGCTACGTTTTTTCCAGGAGCCTTTGGCAGGGGACCCATTGAATGCCTTTTCAAATCAAAGTAGGTAACACCAGGATCTGTCCTTGACTCCTCAGCAGAACTGCAGTAATCTGTGAAACACAACTTCTGTTAACAGAGATCACATTAATTCTTCTGCAATATAACACATTTATCTTTGTGCTTACTAATCCTATTCTTCACTGTTGTTTCCTCCAAATGGTCTGTTACGGTATCTATTTCCTATTTGAATTCCTTCAGAGCTCCTGGGTGAATACTGTCTGGTCCTGGCAGTTTGATATTCCACATTTTTTTTATTTACTCCATCCTTTCCTACTGACACTGGAAGTTAAGTCAGACCCCGTGACACATTCCCCACGCCTCATTTTCCCCGTAAGGAAGGTTTCTGGCAGACAACATCCAGAGTATTTTCTGTCAGCAGCACGAGCAGACTTGCGTTCATATAGTCATCCTGTATAGTCTCATCTGGTGCATCCCACACACACTTTGATAAATAGACAAGACCCTCCCCAATACACCTAGAAATAAAATTCAAACCTGAAAATTACTCATCTTTTCCACAAGCCAAGCATGCTCTATGCGAGATGACGGCACCGGTTGGAAAAGCTTAAAAGCCTGCAGGTTTTGTCATGCAGATCCCATCCCGGCACTTTGCACCAGCTCTATTTCACAAAGTTCCTCTGTTTTCAACAGAGCACCTACTGCAAAATAACACTGAGCAGACTGTGTATTAAAAAGCCATCCCACACATATTTATAACTAATTTATTCTTCATTTCTTATCTGTTGTATAACTAAATTACAACAGTGGCTCAGTAACCCCTTTTAGTTTAGGAAAGGGCAGCAGCTTCATTTGGGTAATATTCTAGCCCAATTAGTCCATTAGTCTCCAGTGGAGACCAGAGGAGAATGGAAACCAGTGAAACAAGAGTCCTGCAGGATTCCTTTTAAGTAACAGACCTCTGACTCATCTGATATCATCTGGCAGCCCTCATAATCCCTTCAAAGATATTTTGTACTTTCCAAGTGTTCCAGAGAGACGCTAAGCGGGCATTTGTGAGGAAGAGGCAATGTATTAACATAGGCCATTGTGGATAAACCTGCTTTATAAAAGAGTTTTGAGCTATTCATGTGTTGAAGGAGCTTCAAAGTATCAGAGAATTTTGACTCCTACTCTTTCCCAAATCCTACAGAGTTTGGTTTAGTGTCAAAATAGCACCTTGTCTTTCCACAAGGATGTTGCCTAGGTGGACTTGCTGTGTGTGGTTGTCCAACTCTGGGTTTGAGACACATTTGATGAAAAAGTGGCCAAAATAAAATACACATTTTCCTATCTGAAAAACAAAATTCTTTAAAAATCTGGTTTAGATTCTTTGCCTTGTAATTCTTAAGTAGCAGCTCTGAGCTAGTACAAATATAGATATGAAGACTCAAGATGAAGAATTGGAAGGACTTTTCTGGTCCTATCTAATGGACAATCTGAAAGTTAGTGCCTAGTTTCAATCAGTTACCCCTTCAATGAACTGAGAGAGAGCCTCTAGAAAACTGGCATCTAAGATAGGCAGGAAAAACTGTTCACTTCACATACACACCAGTAGTCATGATAAAACAAGTTTAAATGGTGAGCTTAGCTCAAGCACCTAAAAGAGAACTTGCTGGATCAATGAGAGATTAATCCCACTTGATAAGTGACAACTGACATGAAAGTAGCACCCTCCTCACTTCTGCCACCTTACAGCACTATCAACACAAGATCAATAATATTTTCTGTTCATACAGGTCAGAATTCAAAGTATCTGGAAGCTGAGGAAAACAGGTGTTTAAATTCCAGCAAGACTACCTTGTAGCATTTCCATCAACGTGAAACACTTTATGGAAAAAATACTTGCAGCCCAAGCCATCTGCTTTTAGGAAGCCACCTTAAGCCAGTGTGTTCATACAGGTGTGCGTGTGTAGTCTCACCCATGGCTGCATGTTTAATACTCCAGCATTGCCCTTTCTTCTTTTATCACTTCTAAAAGAAATCTGCCTCTGTATGCATCAGACTGCAGCTACACCTACATTGCTACCAGTGCTGAACCAACGAATTCCAGGCTTGCTCAAATACGTGCGTTACTTCAGCTCAGTGACTGAAGCCATGCCTTAGCACAGGGTTGTTCTCCAGTTTTACATTTCTATTCAAGTTAGATGTGCAGAGCTTAAGTGAGTAGTCACTGGCAAAAGACTGCATTTCAGAAGAGGAATTATTTTTAAATTGGCCTCATGTTTTATATATATAAATATAATTTAATACTATGGCATATCTTTTCATCTGAACAAATGCAAAGTATTTTGCAAATATATACAGCACATATACAACTGCTGAAATAAAACTCTCAGATAGTGTGAGGAAGAAGAATTGTTAAGTCTCCCAAATAAAAATAATCTTTGTTAAAATAAAATATTAAGCAGTCTGGTGTCAATGCATGAAAGACAGGACACTGATTTTGAAAGTCTCATTGAGAAGAAATGCTAGTTGTAAACTGCATGATACTCAATTTATCTGTCTCATAGGGATGAACGGCTAAGCCTATTCTGCTGGGATTCGAGTCTGGGATTTTCATGGAGAGCTTATTTACAATAGCATTTTCACTACATTTTTTTGTAATTTTTTTTCTTAGGTTGCTGTTTGGCATTGCAAGCAGTGAGATAAAGAGTAACTCTACAAACAAAATCATTGTTATAACTTCTTTTTAGGTATTCAGAAGCCTGAACTGCATGTCAAGTTTCTTCCCTAAATTCCTGACTTTACGTGACAGCATGAGAGGAAGAAAACACTCAGCCTTCATCTCCCATCTAGTAGTCAGCCAGTAGTGTAGGGGCTCCACACCTAAAGTTCCTCTACACAACAGAATTGCTGCTCATTTTACTGACAGATACTTTGTAGAAAGGACAGTTTCAATTTAAATTTCTTTTAAGAACTTGACCCAAATCTCAATGAAGCTGAAAAAGCTATGCCTGCCTCTGCCATTTGTATTGGCATAGAGAACCTGGTGTTTTACCATCTTCAAAATGATGAAATTTTATCCTTCTATGTCACTGCTTATCCTAAAGAAATGCAAAGCACTTTGCAGCACTTTACATAATGATGTATAAGTTATCATTTCACCAACATGCTGAAAGGATGCTGTTCTTTACCAGAATGCTGGTATGTAAGACTGGAAGAAAAAGGTAACCTTTTATTGTAGACAGCACAATTAAGATATACAGTCTGGAAATTAAGATAGAATGCTAAAATTAATAACTGGTACCACAAAAGCTGTAATGACCAGAAGTAGGATCATGAAAAGAATCTACTGTTCAATTATATACAACTTCTATTAATACTTAACAATAACTTTCTCATTTGCTATAGTGGCATATGCCAGTAAGTACCTGTGCATTAGGTTGGCATGAGATGTAGAAGACTACACTGTGCGAAAGAGGTGAGCAGGCATATGCACATGCACATTAAGGCACACAAATCCGTATATCAATAAGGTTTTTAAAATCAGATTAATTTCTACACAATTAACAAGGCTGTTGAAAGATCTGCTTTACAGCTGCTGCTGCTGCCAGGAGATGATGACAACTAAGGAAATGAAAATCAAAGGAGGAAACAATTACAACAATACTCGCTGAAACTATTTAGCGTTCTCTTAATAAGTCAGAGAAACAAGTAATTGAAAGAATGTATTTTATTGCTGATTAAGATAATACTTAATTTAGGTCTGATTTTTGAAAAGAGATCGAATTAACAAATCAGTTTTTTCATTTGAGTACAAGTGAGCTCAGTGCATTCTCCTCATGATATCCCACGGTGCAGAGTTTCGGAGGATGGGTGCTGGGAGAGAGCAAAGATGAGAAGGAGGTAGGACACATTCAGGGACAAGGGCCAGCTAGAAACAGAAAAGTGCCAAAATACAGTTATATGTGAATTATTAACTCCTATTCCTTTAAATCTAGCAGCACAATAGTAACTGTCTTGCTTTTCTACACGTGAAGTTATAATAGCCTTTTCCTGTTCTGCAACCATTGTAAAAATGGTAATGCCAAACATTTTTAAGCCCAACATCTAAACCTATGGAAGAAGGGAAGTTTTTAAAATAACAAGTCATATATGCTTTATGAGTGGAAACATTGCCAGCATCTTCTTTAAACAAACAAACAAAAAAAAAATCCATATATCCTTTTCCTTTAAGTTTTTAATGCCATTGTGTCATATCTCTAGATATTATAATTGAGAGATAAGGAAATTTTAAACAGTTAGAATAATAAGCTAGCCATGACTGCTGTTTCTTTGAAATGAAGTGGGGTAACCCAGCTAGTTGCTAGATTGCAAGAACAACAAGGGCAACTGCAAATTTTTTCTTAAATTTCAGATTCTGCCCCAGTATCTTTTCCCTTTTTCTGAAGGATAAAATAAAATAAAAGCTGAAAGGTAAACAGGATATGACAAGAATTTCAGTTTTGATAAAGAAAGGTAGAACAAATTAAAAAAGATGATCATGGGCTTTTAAACATTGTTATAACCTGATAGCGTTTTGAAAAATTCAGACATATAAAAATTAATCACAAAAACACTGGCAAACCTACCTTTGAAGGAGAAGGCAGCAAAAAATTATAGAACATCAGAGCTCTGAGGGCAAGGTAGAAAGAATTGTAAAAGGGTTAAAATGACTAAGATTAAGAAAGTGCATGACAACCATTCTCAAAGACCTGATCTGCGCTAACAAAACCATATCCTATGCTTTTGATGAGACACTCACAAATGATTTAGCAAGAGGTGCTTTTGAATTATACCAGTGCTTTTTGGCAATAAAATGTCTTTTTTTGAGTTTTCATTTGTATCTGCCCTAAGCTGAAAACATCTTTGCTAGAAAATAAGATAGGAAATGAACAAAGCCATGTTGAAGGTATTTTTAAAGCAAAATTTCCCTAAAAAGGAATTTATTGCAAATGTTAGCAAAAATTGATTAAAATAAATTTAAGAAATCAGGAAATACTAAACCTAAACAATCAAATATAAAGCAGAAGAGGCTCCAGATTTTAAGCTATTTAAATCAAGACAGCAAGGCATGGATTTCAATAGAGCTATGAAGCTTATAAAGGCTGAAGTTCTACCTTTACCTTCTGCTAAAATTCAGTGAGTTCACCGCTTTTTGTGTGTGTTTTAAAATAGCTGCTTTAGAGTATAAAAATGCCTGTCTTAAGCTGCATGTTAATTAAAGTTCAGCCTGTCTTTGACATATAAGCTTCAGTCAGTTTACAATTAATTGCTCTAAGGTCTGCTCTCCAGTGTCAGCTAGCTGGCTTACTCCAAAGCTTAAGGTCCCATTGTGCTCTGTAAAATGGCACGATCCACAAAAGTCACTTTCCACCCTAGAAAAGTACAAATTTACCCTCCTCGGGGAGAACAGAGTGATGATTTTTCTGGCTCTTGCCAGCAAAAATAATATTTTTTTCAAGTGTAGGGAACTTCTGCATGGTGGGAAAGAAGAGTGAGGAATCTACAACAAAAACCAATGGCAGTGACACTGCAATCCTAATTCACAGCAGTGCTGAACAGCCCTGATTTCGAAGTAAAGCAGCATGTTCTCCTTTCTATGTTTTATGTCAACACCACCAAATCCCTAATCCAAAACTCTGTGGCATTAACAGCAAAGCTCCCACTTCTCTTGGCCATCCTGAATCTGGCCCCAAGCTGTTACTAAGTAGACGTCCTGTTCAATAAACAACTTTTGTCTTGAAGAAAGCCACATTTGACTAGTATTCAGGTCCCACCTCTGAAATCAAATGGTCACATACAGCAAAGCATGTCAGTTTTCCCTCCGCCAGGTATCCAAGAAAGAGGCAGGTATGTGATACACTAATATGCACACTGTGGCACCTACCCAGAGAGGAAAATGTTTTTTAAGTAAAAATGTTGCTGCATCCCACTCACTTTCTGGTGATATTCTGAATCCTTCCTCTCTATTTCACAAGACTGTTAAGTTTGAAATTCCATTTCAAGTTAAAAACAACTCGAATCAAATGGGGGCTGGCTTTTGCCGAAGTCAGTGGAAAGATTTCACTGCACTTAACAACGACTTTGATTAAAAGAGGATACAGGATGCTCTTGATGAGTGAATAAGTAATTAAGACAGACAGACAACCTGACTATGAACCTAAAGCAGTACCCTTTCAAGAAATAACTTATTTGGGGTAAAGAAAACCTGGGAGTGAAATCATCCACAGCACCTCAAAAGGTCAAAGCAGTGGCAAGACACAAGCACCGCATTCAAGGGCAAAAAAGTTTACAATTAATAAGTGACTATACAAATGTTTGCATGTGGTTGTTCTCCACCTGCTGCAACTCTGCCTGTCAGCACCACCAGGCTGGGACCTCCCCACACCCCAGCACCGACACAGCCCCAACATCACGCAAGGTCCCCAAGGCTGAATGCAAGGCTTGTTTTTGCACAGCTCTACAATAGGGTGTATCATTTGCAATGTGCTGAGTTACTGGCTGGGCTGCTGCCTGCGGGGACCAGCACATCTCCCACCACATTCTGCCCAGCACGGGGAAGTCAGCCAGGGGTCTGGGTGCGCAGGGAGCACTGGCTGAACACATAAGGGCCACAGGCTGTGCCCCAGCCCCAAATGCCCTTTAGCTGGTGCAGTACACAGCTGGTGTGTGGGAAGTATAATACACATATACGCACACCCCAATTTGGATAAACGGCACAGTGGCTGCCTCATGACAACCTTCTCCATTTCCCCTGGTGCCCTGCCCTGGTTCAGTCAAAGAAGGGTCTTTATCAACTTAAGATGAATCTGCACTGAGCAGTTTTGGAGGGCCCACAGAAATGAGCCATATTTGATTTAAGGCTTGCTGATTTAAAATTGGTTTTGGTCACTTTGTGCAGTTTTCTGCCATCAAGAAGGCCCACCCTGCCATAGCGACAAAGCTAGATGCATATTTGTGTGCTACCACCAGGCCTAACAAAGAAATCATGAAAGCTCCTGCTCATTACACTGCAAGAAATGTTGCCCCAGGAAAGAAACTGTGAGCCATGGAAGATGTCGGTATACACCAATGCTTTTGTTGGGTCAAGACAATCAAGTAAAATAATTAGCAGCAAGATACTGGGTCTTCCAGCTCTCAGGAAGCGGTGCGGTTCTGCACGTTGTGCTCCCCGGAGAGGCTGCAACCATCAGGCACAAAGAAATTAGGAGCCAAGAAAAAAAAAAAACCACACCAAAACATGAACGTGGAGGATTTTTTTCAAAAATTTCATACCGGATAATTGTTTTATTAATTGTGAAATGAGAAGACATATTAAGCACCACATGGCCCAGGAGTGAGAAATTCAAGAGTATCTTCCGTATTTAGGAAGATAAAGAGGAGATGACTACGGTGTGAAATCAGGAGGAATAAGAAACTGGCTTCCCCTTTTAAGAGCAGCATCAATTAAACCCAGGGGAGGCGGGTGCAGTTTACTAGTTAATTAGTCCAGGGATGTGGTCCTTTCATGTGTAATTCAGAACAGGAACACCTGGTGTGCGGCACTTCAAAGCACGGGGGAGGAAAAAAGCCAAACAATGCAGGATAGGTCACAAAAGAAAGCAACAGCACAAGAACAAAAACTGTTTATATCTGACCTTCACCCTGCTGTAAATAAAGCAAGACAGTAGGGCCCCCTCCTCCCTGCCCGGGGAGAACAAACAGCTCTGGGCACACTGGGGGAGTCATAAAAAAAAAAAAAAAAAAAAAAAAAAAAAAGAAATGGAGAGGGGGAAGAGAGAGACATGGTGGTAACTAATTGTTTTACAACCTAATTAAAAGGAAAACAGACAGCAAGATATAGATAGGGATATAATGATTTTAATCACGTTCTGATATGCAGAACCAAAAAAGATGGAGAAGGGAAATGCGATCTGGGCAGCACTGAGAGGCTGCGCAAATGCTACCTATCAGCAAGGAAGAGCGGGGTGAGTTTGGTGCACCAAAATCCTGACTTGGCCTGAATTTCAAGGTTTGTGACTGGATAAAAATGCAGGTCAAGTTACAAAGCTTCTAGGAAGGAGCCAGGATGGTGCTTGGTCCTCTGCACAAACGGATGAGGATGTACAGACCTGCTCCTCCAAACGTGGACCAAATTTTAGCAGTGTGCTCAGAAGTTTCCCCATCCCTTCCCGTAACTGCTATAGCATAGTGAAGCTCGCCTAGCATACCTGAATTGTGCCAAAACTGGAAGCAGATTCACTGTGATAAAAGTTTTACAGTGCTTTACCTCATCAAACACATTGTAACTCATTAAAACTCACACGCCAAAGAAGTAGGTATTATGTCTGTCTTACAGAAGGAAAACAGAGATTAATTTAGCAGCCGTAAGCCACGGAACGATCAGTAGCAATGATCAGCCATCTACCCAACTTCTTCAGTGAGTTTGCCACTCAGTGAGCAAAAATCACCAGAAGACAGTTAGATCTCTCAATATGAGTAATATTATACTGGATGGCATTAGTACAGGGAAGTCTCTGAAAGGGATCACCCCAGAAGAGTATAAGCATGTGTTTGGCAGTATAAGAATCTCCAGTAAGTCTGGCAACTTAAAAAACAATTAAAAAAAAAAAAAAACAACAACCAATTTCTGAATGTATATTTGAACCAGATCCCTTTATTGTATTGGTGATTATTTTATTCACTCATCGCTAAGCTTGATCTAGCGCAGTAAAGAAAGATGCTGTTATTTTCAAACACTGGACTGCAATTTAAGAAACATGATTTATTTCTTAATCTGCTGCTATCTTTCTGAGAATCCTGGAGTAATTAAGCTCTGAGTCTCATTTTGCCATCTGTAAAAGAGAGAAGTGGTGCGGAGAAACTGGGTTTGTGGAAAATGCCCCACAGAAGGGAAGCATTATTACAGACAAAAGCTCACTTATGTTTAAATAGAAATTTCTCTGTTTCATGAACTATGGAAAGTTATGAAGCCCCCACATCTCACTCAAAACCACCGTCTGCTCCCCAAATAATTTTAACAAATTAAGAGAATAAATGCCACAATGATGACTGTTATGCAAAACTTGCACTTGAGAGATACGGTTCTGGATAGGGCAACAAATAACATTTCGAAACTCTCTGGACATGGCGCACCAAACAGCACCATGTTAATATCAGGAGCAGCATAAACGCTCTGTGTGGCTGATATTTGAGAAACTATGGGAATAAAAGAAAAATAATCCCTCCTCTTCTTACCTCTTTTGCTTAAGAAACAACACAAACCAGTTTTTTCTTTTTCATAAGTAGAAAATGGGTATATTGGGCAACATGCATGAAAATACATTTCAAAATGGGCTTGGTGATAGCTGGGAATTAAACAAATAAATAAAATTAAGCACATTTGGTAATTTGCCTTTGCTTATTTCTCTATCATTTACACCCAGGCTGGGGGTTACAAACATGGGTTTATTTTCTAGAATGAGCTTTGGAGAATGGCCTGAAGACTTCCCAAAGTGTTCTTCACCCATGCTCAGATGGGAAGGGCAAGCTCCCCTATTTTAAGAAAAATACGTGTTATTTAATGAGCACTGACCCCTCCAGAAGCTGTATTTTTCTTAATGAAACAAGGCCATCATTCAAGCTGCCACTTAACAGGAGTTCAGTGCTGAAAGATGCTTTGGGCTGTTGTGAGGCTGGTTTTTTGTTTGTTATCTCCAGGGTTTTATTGTCATTTTGGGAAGAGAGGGGGGTTGAAAAGAAATACCATCCAGACAAAGTCTCATGAAAGTAGTAGCAATAAGGTGAGATCTAAGCTGACCAAGCGTCTATTAGCTGAAACCATTTGACAATAATCACCATGTTCTGAGGCAGATTCCTCCATAATAATGCTATGCATAACTCAGGTGCACTGCAAGAATAAAACCAGCACAAAACGTATCCTCCAGAACTGGAATCTCATGAGACACACCCCTCTTTCACCAATTATTCCCAAACATCATTCCCACTTCACCATACCTAAGACATGACTAGCATCACCTATGCATGCTAGTCAACAGGATGGCACAGAAAACGGTTCCTGGGCTCCCAGTGCCTCCCACCACAGCCCAACCATCCTCCTTATGCACCTCGAGCAGCACAGCCAGCACGATCACCAGCCAAGGCAAATTCACAGACCCTGACCCCAGTGTCCTCATTCACAGCAAAAATGTGGAAAGCCTACTAGGAAAAGGGCTGAGCTGCTACGGCAGTGCAGTGCAACTACACACCTATTTTCAGACATGACAGGCTAGAGGACTCACTAACCAGCTGTTTCACCTCACTGATAGAAAGAGTAACATCTGGTCAACAGGATGCTTCGTTACATACATCCTTAATGTGAATACATTTATAGAATTATAAGGGGAATAGGTAAGAGGAGGTGGAAAGCAGTTGGTCAGCTCCAAACTAAATGTGGTCAAAGTGGTTTTGCAATGACATAGCTCACAGATATCCTTGGCTAGTCTGTGTGAACCTGGGGAAGTCATTGTTAAATAATCAGGACTGTTAAACAACAAGCCCCACAGTCGTAGCCCAATATTTAATTGCAAAGAGGAGTAAGAGGTGAAGGAAAAAAAAAAAACACAAGGGCAGTGGAAGCTGAAGAAAACACCTACAGGACACAGGATACTACTGAGACTTGAGATCTTCCCATCTTGGGACCTCTCTATGTGATTCTAGGTTAGGTAAGTCAACCAGCTACAGAAATGTGTGCATATATATGCTGTATATAGTCTACCTAGCCAACACATAGATATATCCAGCTGTTAAGGCAGAATGCAGCATTTATTTGCCTTTTTAGATTTTTTTTTTATGATTTTCTGTTTCCAATTTGTAATTATAAGACTGCTCTTAAGACTTGCTAAATAAGCCTGGGCTTTGCCTTACCACGAAATTTGTCTCCTGTCGTGGTTCAAAATGAACCGGGAGAAAACTGACAATCTCTCCGTACTCATCTTCCTGAACTCAGCAGCTCAGTATGGCGCAAGAAGAACATGTTCTCAGGAAGAAAGAGGTCTGACCAGCTTTTCCTTAAAAGCAGCAAAGACTGAACAAAAGGGCTCAGAGTGCAAGACAACAGCATTTAGGTGAGGTTTCTCCAGAGTACGAATAATCTGCAGCCTTTCTTGGAAGGAAAGAAAAATGAAGACCTGAAGGCATACCCTAAGAGTTTCATGTGTTCTTGCCAAGCAGTATTTCTGATAACAAGTTAGATTTTTGGAGGTTATTTATTATGCTGGTGAAAGAGAAATTCTCTTAATGCAGTGCGTGACTCACTGCACCTGGAAATAAAACCTTCACTGGTTTGGGGAAGAAAGAAAAAAAAAAAGGAAAAAGGAAAAAAAAGAAAAGAAAAAAATCAAACCAAACCAAACCAAACAGAAAAAAAAACCAAAGAACACAACCCTGCCCCAAAAAAACAGGTGGGGGGGGAACACAGAAAAAAGGAAAAAAAGGACATCTTCACATGGAAGATTCACTTGTTTCTGTCCTCTGGTCCCTCAAGACAGGTTCCATCTGACTTCTAAATTTCTGTAACTCCCTATGGAGTTAAAAGGTAGAGGAATAAGCAATTTTGGGTATGATTCACCTGGGCTGTTTTAGCATCTAAGGTTAATTAGATGAATTTACAAACTGTGGGTTCTCCCCGCTGATTAACAAGGAGTCCTGACAACCATCCCAGAGTAGAGGATCATGCTGCTGAGTCTGGGAGAGAGGCACCATGCGTCCATGCAGGCGAGGCCGGGGCATGCTGCCGAGGCTGCTCTCCCAGGCTGACAGGAGGGCAGGGCAGGGAGTGGAGTGGCTCCCTAGGGAAGCATCCTGTGCTCTTGTTGCACCAGCCGGGAAGCATTCACTTCACTATTATCCCTAACTTTAAAGACTGTTGATAAGTCCACTATGCAGGTCCAAATGAAATAAGTGAGATCCCAACTCTTGGGATCTCTGGGCATGAATCACTTCCAATAAAATCTGATTTGTACCAGTCTGTCTTACAAGCATATCCCCTTGTACAATAACTCCCTGGACCCACTCATCCATACAATACCCCAAAGCCCCAGACGCCCTAAAAACATTTGCTGGGATGAAACCTGCAGCATTTTCCACTCTCGCCCCGCAGTTTCCAGGTCCCAGCGAAGCCCCACTGTGCTGCAGTGGCAGTTAGCACCCTCCCACAGAGCTGCTGGTGTCTTACCAGGCCAAGGCGTCCACTAGACATGAAGGGACTCCCGAGACCTTAGAAGCCGAGTTATTCTTTGGTTCAAGGTAAATGCCTATAAAACCCAAATAGTTGTGAACTCACAGGCTTTTGCACTACTTACCTAGCTTCAGCAATAACCCAGATTGCAACCAGGACATAAATCAGAGCTAGCACACCATGTTTTGGAGAAATAAATATTTCTAAACTGTGGTATCTTCATATGCCAAGTACCCACATCATCAAAATTTCTCCAGTGTCTTACAGGAAAGAGTAGCACTTTCTAAACCATTAGCACCCTCCTAGCTGGTGCAACTATGATAAGTCACTGGGAATAAAAGTAAGCACAGTGCTGTTTCATTTGTGGCACGTCTATTTCCTTTAATGTGTGCCTGATAAAATGTTTTCTAAGCATTGCCTTTAGTATGTGTTTATCCCAAAGGGACCATTCCAGGAGGACAAAAAATGCAGCACCCACTACTGCCAGGTTTGCCTTCAAAGCCATGAATACACATTTCATTCACTTGAATAAATTTTATTTTTATCTAATACATCCAGTGATGCTTCAGGCTTGTGCTTGATGAACATGTCCTACCTTTCAGCAGAAACTCTGAAACAGAAGTTGTTAACTAAGAACAAAGTTACCCTCCTGAAAGTATTTGTCACAAAAGCTCACGTTTCAACATGAGGAGTGTTTTGATTTTTAAACACACTCACTGTAAAAGACCACTAACTTTCGGGGGAGTCAGTCCCTAGAGGTTGAGAGGTGCTAATTGCCTCCAACTGTCATTTATTTTGGTGAGAAAGAGGACACACTTAAACGGGATAGCTCTGCTTGTGTACAGCTAAACACTTTTCCACCACCTGTACCTTCATTAAAGGGTAAAAAAAACCACTTGAGGCCAAAGAGCTCAGAGAATGTTACCTCACTTCCAGCTTTAACCATTTGCAAAGTAATGGAGAGATCCCCTTCCTCAGTCTCAGAAACACCAAAATAATTCCCACCCCATCTCCTCACGCTGGGTCCACTGCTGCATGTGTGCCCCCAGCTAGGCAGCAGATTACACTCCCCACTCCTTTAAAGAGCACCCTGATAATACGCAGGGCTAAAATGTCAGAAGCTATTAGAAACTCTCAGACACACAATATATCTCCATCCCCACGTTTTCCCCTTACACTGTGCAACAACAGACAACAGGCATGCAAACTGCTCAGCTGCAACTGTTCCAAGTCGAATAATTACAACTTGTCAGAAAGAATTAATTTTCCCATTTCTCATAAAGATGTGTAAAAATTACCATGTTATTATACACTGACACTCTCTGGAGGCAGACACAAAATTTAATTTTGAATTCTTTCCGCATATTAAATTAAATCCATAAATAAGAGTTTAGGCATTCACTCGGAAGCATATGTTCATTGGGAGCGAAAGCCAACACGAGCCTGGCTGTAATGGTTGTTGTAATGTTTTAATAGCTCGCTTCTTCTAAGCACCAATAAATTTACATGATCATAACAGTCGTGGGCATACAAGAAGCCCATTACTGTCTGGGCACAGGCAGCAGCGTTAACAGGATGGAAAAATGGAAAGGGGGGGGGGGGGGAGAACCCTTAAATAAAATTAGGCAACTGCACTTGTCAGCTGCTCCATGATTGAATTTTTAATATTGTGGTCAATTGGTCAAAACAAATAATGGGATAAAATATTTTAATGTATTTAAAACCTGCTTCTGTGGTTAACGGAGTTTATCTATCTCTTTCTATATATGGCTTCAGACTTGTCAAGCTGCATTTCCATTCTCTGAGCGCACAGACAGGAGGAAGGCTTGTCCTAGTGTCCTCTCCCCTAGCTCCTGCTGGCCAGCAGCACAGCACCCTGCACCCCTGCTGCGGGGGGCTGCAAAGGGCCTGGGCACGGCCACACCGCTCCCCAGCACCGAGCTGCATGGCTGCAAACTGCTTTCAGCTGGTGCCAGTGGATGTTGAAATAAAACACATGGATAGGGTGGATGGACAAGTAAAGAGGCAAGCTGGGCTCACCGTCTCCTTTCATCTCACCCAGGCAATCCCAGTGTAACCCCACCAACTGACCCTGGCCCTCACTGCAGGCTAGACCAGTACAAACCCGACTTACATACTGGCTCCCTCAGCCAAGACCTTCGAGTTACATGAGTGCAGGCGAGCAGGGTATCTCCCACATGCTCCCTCCGTTTTATATTTTTAATGATCCATCATTTAGATATATTCATAAGTGAAGTTGAGTTTCCCAACAGGGAATTTAAATGTAATATAAAGGTTAGCTGTAAAGATGGGCCCCTGGAACTAGTTTTTAAATATGGGCAATGAAAGATAACAGCTAACCTTATGCTCTGCTCAGATTAAGCTACCACACACTGTCTCTGCTTTTCTTTACATGTACAGTCAGATAGTTCTTTGAAACCTTAATTACTTTTCAAAAAAAAATCCCAATTATCTCCAAACCTCTGCTCACCACCACCTAAACTGGGAATATATGCATGCATTTGTGTGTGTGTGTGTACAGTACATATAGGTGCACAGACATGCACTGCCAATGAATCACGCTGCGGGGTGGAAGGCAATCCAGCTCCTCAAAAAAAATGTATTTCAAGTCTTCATAATATTTTCTTTCCTACAAGGACAGACAATACATACAGAAGTCAGTACTATCTCTACAATCACATACTTGCTCAATATAAGTTTATGAGGTGAGTAGTACCCAGACCCTTACACACACCAAACACACAGCCACGCATAGCCAAGCACCCAGCAGCTGAAATCATGCATTTTGAAAACAGCACTGGAAACCTATCTGCCACTGAAGTCAACAGAAGACTTTCAGTGGCTGTTGTAGGAGTTGGACAGGTTCCTAAATTCTCAATTATCTGCCTGATACTTTGCTGATCTCCAGACTTCCAGCCCAGAGCATTCAGGTCTGTGTGACTCACTCAGGGACAAGCCAGCCCCCAACCGCAGCACCAGTCCTGGCTGCCACAGCCAAAGCAGGGAGACGATGCAAGCACCAGCACTTGCACCTGGATCAGACAAGAAAAGGCCAGCAGCCAGCAAAATGCAGGCATCCTTCCTTCTTCAGTAATATCACTCAGATTTTCACTTCTTAGAGAGAGAGAGGTCGACTGTAAGTAAAAAAATTACTGTGTTTTAAAATCTGCTGGGTGATTTCCAGTATGCAACAGAAACTGGGGTTGTATGTCTAAATTCCAGTAAGTATCACCATAAATACTGTCTCAAGCAGACTGCTAAAGGTGATGCTCACATCATCAGTGATGGTGTGCTGCCTGGCTTGTGGATGCTCCCAGTGCTCAAATCTGCCAGAACTTCACTGCACCAAGTTGTCTTTAAAAATTGGAGCTAATGGGATAGAGCAAAGGAGAGCCCAGTAGCGGTAATGCTGTTTTGATAACATTTAAAGAGTTCACCAGCAAGCAGCGATGGCTTTGTGTAGACTCTTCACTCAGAGGCAGAGTTGATTCAGAAAAGAGTATGACAATAGAATTTAAAAATAGCTCTTTAAAGCTGAGAAAATTTGGGGGGTTTCTGTGTTGCATTTTGACACAGTTTGTATTTTCAGTGCATCGGGCAGGAGATTGAATTCTGAAACCAAAACTTTGCAGGAGATTGATAGTGTGTCCTTTGATGGTATGGCAGTACTAGTTACAGAAAAACCAAGGCACCAGTTTTTCACTTTTCATTGACTAATCTCATTCTTACTCAGAGATGCAGTGATTGAAATCCTTGTCACTGACTGTGTAGCTGCTTCTCTGAAATGAATTTGCAACCTCAGTCTAGATCCCCATGGACAAAAAAACCCACCCCACAACCCAAAACCCCCTAAAGCACTTGGTATTAATTGGCCATCCTTGCTGGTGGTCTCAGGACAGAGGCCGTGGGCATGGAAAATGAACAAGCTCCTGACCTTCTTCTGATCCTCTCCATGAGGGCTGAGACAATGACTGGGCTATGCAGTGCCATTTCCTATTTAATTAAACGGCTAAATGGAAGATTTCCTCTGTGGCTAAATGGGAGGTTTCTTTTTCCAGTGCTGCTCTCAGACTACTAACTCTTGCAGTCACTTAGGTTGACTGGTAACATTTAAAGGAAATAATTCCCCCCTTTGGTTTTCTTAGCACAAAGGAAAGAACACTGCACCAGTACTGCAGCTCAATTTATATAGAGAGAGATTTATACATATGTCTTTCAATTTGCATCATTCTTTTCTTTTTAAAGGGACAACCCATGTCATTATTCCCTTTAAAACGTATGATACATTTACCTCTAATCCCACTGTAGAGAGAACTTCTTAAATGTGAGAAAAAGTTGCTTCCCTGTAAGATGTACAAACTTCAGCTACCTGACGGTGATGATATATGCACATTATATAATACATGTATGTGGAAAACAGCCTTGATGTGACAGCTGAGTCCTGAGGCATCGTAGTAGTCGCTCTGTGTTTGAAAGACAGCTTCTCTACCAAACCACTCAAACAGTAAAATGAACACAATATACTCTCCAGCTAGAACTATGCCCTTAAGCTTCAGTTAGAAGAGGAAAAGAAAACTTCTCATTGAAGTCTATTTTAATTAGGACTGCAGAGAACCAGTTTGAATGAAAGCCTGCCTTCCCCGCCCCCCCCCCCCCCCCCCTTTTTTTTTTTCTTTTTGAAACCCAAGCTAGAGTTTAAAAAATTCTGGGGTAGGGTGAAATCCAAGTGAAAAGCTGAAGTAAACCTGCATTTGAAGGTCCTTTAGCTGAAGAAATTTCCCATAAAAACTTGGATTTAGGGATGACAAAGGAAGGATGGGTTCTTATATTCAGTCTGCTTCTCCCATATGATCTGCAGACTGGCTCTGTCATGAAAGCTAGAAAACACTAAACAAGTTATACAGCATTTGCTTAACTGACAAAATATTCACTGATTATTACTGCCATTAGCCTGTTCTTTTTGATTTCCCTACGTATTTGTTTCTCAGCATTTTGGATGTTTAGTATCCTGACATGATGTGTCTCCAAAGCTTTGTCAGATGCTATTTTTCTAGATTAAATACAGAAGAATATGCTATATATTAGCCTGTGACAAGTGCCTTGTTTAATGATGGACTTCCAGGAAGGTCACAGAACCTGCGTCCATCTGTACACATGATAACAGCTCGGTGGTACCTGACTGCCTCCACTCATGCTAGATTTAATCATGAAAAGTTTGAACCACAGCACAAATAGGATGAAAGTAGATGATGCATACATTGCTTGCACCCACCTGCCAGGGTTCATGGCTGTCTGGAATACCCTCAAACGTTTCAAGCGAGGAGGCTTTTCCTATTTCCCTGACTGCCTGGGGTATCAACTTACCCAATATGTCTCAGGGTCATATGCTATTACTTTAAATACATGCATCTTGGATCACAGATTTTCAGTTTGTTTCCGGGCAATGGGAATACAAAGCCTATTTAAGCAGATGCAAAAATTATTTTGAAACAACAATGCTGCAGAATTCGGTAAGGAGGCAAAACAAGAGAGCTTCAGTACCAATCCAGCGCAGGCATAAGGAAGCCGTAATCATAGCTAATTAGAGTTAAAATAATGTTTCCCTTTGAAATGTTTAATTAGCTCTGTTTTATTACATAAACATTCTTGATGCAGAGCATACTGAGCTAGAAGAGTCTGATGAGTTAAACAGTGCAAAGTGCTCAGGCGCCCAGTGTGGGGCAAAACCTGACAAGGAGTGGCTGTTGTTACCAGATGTCTGGACCATCAGTGGAACCATGATGCTTGCTGCAAACAGCAGGCTATCATTTCAACCTTTGTTGCCTCTACTGAAGCCTCCCATCGTGCTTTCAATTTAACAGCATCACAAGGAGACAAAGAAATTTCTTACAATATGCCTTTCAGTTCAGAGACAAATCCCATTTAAACTTGTTCAACCTCTCATAACATATTAGTTATTGTTGCCAGTCTGCATATCCACTGGCAACACACTACTTGTGGAGGAGGGAAGATTCTCCCCTCCTACCCCCTCCCCCCACCTTTTCTGGGGTTTTTTGGGGGGGAGGGGGGTTGTGTGGTGGCTTTTTTTTTTTTTTTTTTTAATTCTTGCCCTTCAGTTTGATAAAGCAAGACCAGATTTACTGGCAAACTTACAGCATGCTTGTCACAAGCTTGCAGCAAATTTAATTAACCTTATTACAAATATGGTTTTCTTGAAGATTACATCACAATCTGGTTTCACATCGCCTGCTGCTGATTCAACATATTCTGTGCTTTGGAGAATATGTTCATTTTCTGAAAAAGGTCAAAATGTTAAAATATCTAAAACTTCACTATTTCTTCTAGTTCCTGTTCAAATGTTGTCGTGTACCAACACTTTGTCTTATGAACACTGTTTTTCCCTTGCTGTGTGCCAATTGCAGACTGGTTTACTTCACAATACAGTTTGCATCCCTTTAACAACAGGGATGGCCAGGTGACTGAAAATTTGCTGCTAGTTTAACCTCTCATTAGCACACTGGGACAAAATCACTAGAAATGCATAACCAGAATGAGCTTTGCCCAGCAAGCTGGGAAGTAAAAGTTACTAGCATAATTTGGAATTTCAGCTGCATAAGGACTGAGTTAAAATACTACTTTTGCTCAGGAACACTGACAGTGAAGATGCATTAACTGGTTTAGATTAGCAAAATAGACCAATAACTTTTTACAGTCAGTACTAGTTTTTAAACCCTGAAATGTTTTGTTAAAAGATTTTTCGGTCTTAGTTTCCAGAAACTGGAACTACAAATGTCCTGTGACAGAAAATGTTAGTGTAAGATTTCTATCACCATACTTCAAACTCTAAGGAGCTGGATAAAAATCTTGATTGCTTCCTTGAACTATACCTGATTTTAAAACTTTTAACTATTTGCACAGCCTGAGTTAGTCTCCTTGAAAGTGCATACTCTCAGTTAAAACTCTGGGAGAAAGATGATTCCTTACACATTTATTTTTTCATTTAATGTCTAGAAGAGGAATGCCCTTGTCCATATTCAATGTAATAACCAAGCAAGACATCACAGGCTGAAATTCTGTTACAGTGTGGGAGGAAGCAGAGGAAAAAAGTCACAGCATCTGTACTAAAATCCTCTTTAATAAAGCATAAAGAGAGAAGAGGTTGCAAAATAAAGACACCTTTGCTAATTGCTAACTCTGTAATTCTATTAGCACACAGGTGTTACCAGATCAGTGGGTAGTGGATGCAAAAGAAAGATTATACAGAAAAAACCAAAGCAAACAGTAGTATAATAGCAGTGATCTAAAACCTCAGCATATTTAATAATGTTATGGCTCCCACGAGCCATACAAATAAGATGGTTGATCAACACAGCACAAGTGCATCAAAGAGACTCCTTGAAAAGCAGCTGTGCTCTGGAGAAGATGTTCTCCAATAGCAGAGTTACTAGTAGAGGGTCTAAATGTGTGGCTATTGTATATCAGCTTTCATAGGATACCAAGTTGCTGACTCCCATATGACAAAGGATGCTTTTTGCATTTATGCCTATGTGTACATAATATATATTTGGCATTATTTTACTTTTAAATGTTTAAATAGAGACATTTGAAAACTCAAGTGAGAACACTTGCCAAAGAAGGGTCTGCCTCCCAAGGTCACTTTTTTTCCCTGCAAGAGAAAAACAAAACAAGCAAAACTCTCCATCCCATCCAGTAACTAAAACCTTTCACACTGTTCTGCTAAACAATCTGTAGATCATTTGAACACTGCCACGCATGGAAGCTGTGCACTATTTTATTGATTCACCTTACAACTAACACAATATAAATCTTAAATCATTTAAACAGAACAAGTGTCCTTGATTCTCTCAGGAATGTATATACCATTAGGGACACATTTTGAAACTTTTTGCAAAACATCCAACAAACTACTTAAGAAACGGGCAAGCCAACTACGCAAGATGCTTTGCTGGGCCTGCTACTCAAGAAGAAGCAAGACATGGTTGGGGATGTGAAAGTCAGGGGGAACCTAGACCACAGTGCCCGTGACATTCAGGATTTTACACTTCTCAGAGGAGTAAGGAAGACGTATTAGAACCACTGCCTTGGTCCTCAGGAGAGCAGACTTCAGCTTGTTGTGGGATCTGCTTGACAGGATCCCAGGGAAACTGCCCTGGAAGGCAACGGGGCTCAGGAGAGCTGCTGGATTTCCAACCCACAGCTGCCTCAAAAACACAAACAGTCTATTCCTATGTGCAGAAGGTCAAGCAAGGGCAGCAGAAGGCCAGCATGGGTGAAACAGAGAAGTCCTCAGCTAGCTCAAACACAAGTCTATAGATAATGGAAGAAGGTACACAGGGACAAACAGAGACATTGCCTGAGCATGCAGGGAGGGAGTTAGAAATGTAAGCTCAGCTGGAGGTGGAACTAGAAAAGGATGCAAAAAGCAGTGAGAAGAGCTTCTCTAAGTACCTTAGCAGCAAAAGGAAGGCTAAGGAAAGTGTGGTCCCACTGTTCAGAGTGGTAGAGGAGCTAGTGACATGGGACATAGAAAAAGGCTGAGTTACTCAATTTTTTGCCTCCTGGTAAAGTTTGCCCTCAGACTTCTCAGGTCTCCAAGCCTACTTGCAGTCTGTGAATGTAAAGCAGTGCCCACAGCAGACCTAAGTCAAGTTCAGGATCACTTAAGGCAGTGGGACACATACAGTAGAACCACACAAGCTCCATCTGAGGGAGCTGGCTGATATTACAGAAGGGTCCTGCTGTATCACCTCTGAAGGGTCAGGGCAACTGGGGGAGTTAGATGGCAAGCTGAGCATCAGCCAGCATGGCTCTGGCAGCAAAGCCAGGCAACAGCCTCCTGGGCTGTGCAAACAGGAGCGTTGCCAGCAGGCACTTGTGTGACCCCACCTGGAGCACCGTGCCCAGCTTCAGGCTTTTCCCAGCACAAAACATCGATACACTGGAGTGAGTCCAGTGAAGGGCTGCCAAGATGGCTGGGCACTTGAGCACACAGCATGTGAGGAGAGGCTCATGTGAGGGGTCCGTTCAGCATTAAGAAGGGAAAGCAAAGGGAAGCCCAGAGGCAGAGTTGATGCTTAAAACTACCCAGAGTGAGGGGAGAGAGAAGGCAAAGCCAGAGTTTTCTCAGAGCCGTACAGCAATAGGACAGGAGGCAATGGAAATGCCAGTTGGGTATAAGTATTTTTTTCATCAGGATGGTCACCTATGCCAGCATCTTGACCGGAGAGGTTGTGGAGTCTCCACCCTTGCAAACATCCAAAATTCAACTGGACACAGCCTTGAACAACCTGCTGGAGGAGGTTAGATGAGACTAACCCCAGAGGTCCCTTCCAACGTAAATGATTCTGTAATTCTACAGTTGCACAAAATGCGCATCAGATTGGTCTCCTGCCACTTAAAAACATCACAGAAATATTCCATATTTAATTGAATTGTTTTGGGTTCTATGCACAGTTCTGAATAGCTCCAGCACCGAGTGATTTACTTGGCATATTTTTACTTCTATTTCTAATAAAGGTTAGACCATCTGATTATTCGATCATATACTTCATGTCTTATACTGGTGCTGTACACCAAACTGTTCAAAATGGGCTAACATAAACCTGTATATACCATCCCAGCACTTCGAACCAATTTACTGCTGCTTGCTTTTCATCCATGTATTGGCCATGCAGAGTATGTACCAGAAATATTTCTTTAGGAGTCTGTGCCTAAAAACTGAAAATTGGCAGCTCACCAAAGCTGTTCCACTCCCCTCCCCACCCCCCTGCCCTTCTAACAGGCTTCCTTTTCTGAAAGCCCTTAAACATCATAGCAGAGAATTCTGCTTTTTACAAGCATTAAATCCTGTTTAGTTATATGGATGGTTTTGAGGAGAATATTTGCTGGACTGAGTGCTTCTGGCTTTTCCCTTCATGGTCCCTGCAAATCCACAAAGCTTTATGCCAGTGGGATAGAAAGGTGTCAGGAAACTTGAGAGCACATGGGAGTCCACTACATTAATTCTTCCTTCATGGGACTTTGAGCCCTTCCTCCTCCTCGCTCCCTTCCAGGCAGTCTGACAGGGTGAACACAGCAGAGGGGAACTGAAGCAAACAGAATAAACTCAGTGAAGGAAACAATCACTGTCCATAGGTTTGGGATTGCCCCCCCACCCACCCCACCCCCCTTCTTTGGGCAGTGTGTGGGGTGTGCAAGAAGGGAGGCTTTTTCTCTGTAATAATTCTACATAGTGCTTTGGGGTGCTATAGAATGAAAGGTACCATACATAAAGGCTTGATATTATTATACAAACACTAACATCACATCCAAAAGAAATACTTTAAGATCTATAACATTTCTGAACTCTCAACTCTTGGGACACAACTGGAGACCTTTAGACGACTTTCCCACTACTACTGTTACTAAAACTCCTGAGAGAAAAGACGAGACCACTACTGATTGCATATAAAATAGCATAACCTGAAAGCTTTATAGCAGCCAGCTCTCTTATCACAATTCTCCACGGACAAAACACCTGTTTATGCTGGCAACAAATGAAAAAACTCATTTCTCTTGTTTAGTAGGTCCATGTATTATTACAGTACATAAGAGACCTGCACACAATTTTTCTCAAAATTCTCAATTTAGCTGGGCAGAGAATAGTTTTCCCATTCTTGAGAAAAACTCTGCAATTTGAAACTATTTTCAAGTTCCAAAGTGGGACAATGCCAGTACCATTAAAAGTATAACATTCCTCAGCAACCAGATAAATTAAATGCATTGACACCAGTGGTTACAGCATTCACTGGGAACATACCACAAAAGCTTCAAATTCCTACCATAATCAATTCATCAGTCAAAGATGAAGGTCTTTACCACAGTCTCTCACACGATGCATATGCATGCATCCCATGCATCCCAACACGCTACTGGGAGCATGCGCTTGGTCTCCTGGTCCCTCCTGCTACAGCCAGACAGCCAAACAAGTGAGAGGTGAAGGCTTTCAGCTGTAATGAAGGAAACTGTGAATCAAGTCTGAAGTTTGAATCAGGTAGGGTAAGAGTTTTGCTAGATCAGTGAAGTCACAAGTGAGTTCTCATATCTGTAAGTTATTCTCATTAGAATAACTTCTATATTTTTCTCATCTGAAATTGATGAGAAAATAGAATCTGGAGATAAGAAACCTTTCTCCAAAAAAGTTTCATTGAACTTGACATATACCAAAAAATCTTACGGTTTCATTAGAAAAATTCCATAGGAAAACAAGTTTTACAGATGAAAAAAAATGTGAATAGACCTAAATACAGTGGAAGTGAAAATTGTTAGGGAGTATGCAAGCAGTCTTTTTTAACTTGCTAATAGCTAGCTGAAATGAAGGTGGGGAAGAATTTACTGGATTTTTCAGTGAGTGTACATAGCAAATTCCAAAAGTATTATTCAAATTCATGGTCATGGTCTAGAAGCAAGAAACCTGAGATGAAGCACTCTGGTTAAATACCTCTGCTCATATTTAAAAAAAAAAATAAATAAGGGGAATCACCTGATGGGAGACAGGAGATCACACACAAAGAGGGAATCTTGTGACAATGGCCACCTAGGAATTCTGCCCAAAACTTTATCTTATAAAACAGCACAGCACCGTCTTGCATCTATGTAAGCAACTGAGCCTTTTCTAATAAAGGTAGTGGGGTCATATGCCACATACCTCTTCTGCTGCATGAGACTTACCACCACCACAATAAACCATCCAGCCTGCAGCCCACCCCTGAAATGGGCTCAGCGTACACAACAAAGAGCACTAAGGGGCAGATAAACGTCCTGGCAGGCTGCACGTGCCCCACAGACTATAGATCGGTTAACCCTGCTACAGACAGAGGAAAACTGTTTTGCAATGCTCACTGATGTCTTCAGGAACAATTCATCTAATAACAGCTCTTCTATCATAAGTCAGCAGTTTTGGAAATGCCTACACATACCGTTAGGAGGATGTTCTAGGTAAAACATTCTCTAATTTATTTTGCAACATCTGTGTGTAGCATGAATATGCATTGCTCCCATTCTATATCTGAATGGTGCCAAAGCTTATGGCATTACTGGTAATTCAAGCACCAAGAAAATACAAAAATCTTGGCCACTGCTCTGTCATTTGGTCCTTACATAAGCCAGAAAGTGCCAGACCCCCGTGTTCTTTGAAAAAGGCACCCTGATCAAAAGTGGAAGACATTTGTTACAAAGACCATGTAATAGTTCAGTATCTTTAAAAGGGTAAGTCAAGAGAAGCACATTACCATCCAGTTATCTTCAATAACCTTTCCAGCTAAAGGAAACAAACAGAAGTGACTGGATGGAGGCAGAGAACTGCTTCAGTGACATCTGTTATACATGAAAAATGAAGGCTAAAACTGAAGACAGCAACAGAAAAGTTAACGGCGAAAATTGCAACATCAACCTCTCAACAACTAGGAAAGACTGTTCTATATGCAACTGCATTTCATACTGTATGGATGCTGCATATTTAGTCCATCAACAAGTGGAAAATGTAAACAGTTTGAGTATTTTTAACTACCATCACCTGGAAATGACATGTCTGAGGTTTGGTTACTTACTTGAACTAAGAGTGAAATGGCTTATGACCTATTGTCCTGGGAGACTGATGAGATAAAAACATCACTGCTGTGCCCTGTGCAAGGCTTGTGCAACAAGCTTTGTAAGAGTGGATGCACTGGAGGTTGATCTGCAAAAATCTGGGAAAATAATGAATATTTGCAAACTGATTTTTATAGGCTGATTAAATATGGGTTAAAAATTAATTATATGCTCATAGGAACAGAAGAAGGAACATTCCTGACATAGAAAACACATATCCATTCAAAGACCCAGAACTATTACATTTCAAGTTACTGTTTCAAAAGTTAAGGATGACGATTATCCAAAGAAAAAAAAAACTTTCCAAAACTAAACATAGAAAACCAGACTATTTTTCTGTAGCCCTCCTCTTCATTATTTATTGGATGAACTTTTCAAAAGAAAGAAGAAAACCCAACAAAATTGGGGTAGAGAAGAAACAATTTTGCACAAATTTATAAATTATTTTCATTTATACCATTCAGAGATTTATAATATGAACAGCTAAACAAACAAAAAAAAACAGATGAAGAGGCACTTTACCCATCTTCAGATGAAGAAAGTCTTTTTTACCTTCCTTTCTTAGCCTCTATTAGTGATTCTATCAAAAAAGCTAACACAAATTTTCTCTAAAAATTTGACGATTCTATTTTGACATTTCAACAAGAAAACTATCCCACTAATGAAGACTGCCATTTTTTAATGGCTTCTCATTTCTGTATTCACAGGAGTAATAACAGCAGCAAAATCATTCAACTCTAATGAAAAAGGTTATTTTCATGGCATGCATATATAAACTGAGAGAGTTCTCTAAAATCTATCTTGTCAGGAAATTTCAATAGCTCCAATGGAGAACTCCCATCTTAAGTTTTCTGGCCCAGTTTTTCAGGACCATGAGATTTAAACAGAGTAAATAAGGGTTGGAAATCTGTAAGATTACTATCTATTTATAATAGAGCTCAGTAATCTTCAAGCATTTCTCATTAACATGAGAATTACATCACCTGTGATTAATACTTTTGCAATTAATTCTAGTTCCATTTTGTTGGATAAAAACGTAACATCAGTATTACTTCAGATTTATATGACAACTTTCATTGCAAAGTGATTCTAACATGCTTTAAAAAAAAAATCCATTATGTATCATTATCAACTCAACAATGAAACGAGCCACTGGTGGTGGGCAGGTGAATAGCTGAAGCAAAACACAATGCATAAATGAAGTGGAGAGATAATGGAAATTTTGGCTGGCATTAAAGCATGACCTCAGTCTCACAGAATAGGTCAAGGGTTATTTTTAAATGCCTAGAGAATCAAAATCTCAGCCTGGAGCTCTGAGCATAGAGAAAACAAAAAAGTTGAGTCACAATTGTAAAGGTAAACCACAAAGATAACTCACACTTGTTGGAATCTGGGTTTTGATCCAAAGACCTTAGAATTTGATTTATAATTAGCTACGATAGCTTGAATCAACAAAAATGGAACTCATTAAAAAAAATCTGAACTCTGTAATTGGTATTAAAAACAAAAAAATGGAAATGACAATATTGCCTACGTAAGTCCTTGACATACAGGGCTTGCTATAACATACCCTTACTTCTCTCACTGATTTTAGCTGCCCTCACTTTGTAAAACCACTACTCAGAGCCGCAGACCATCACAGCAGTGGAAAGGGCTTGTATGGAGTGTTTCAACAGTTACTCAACTAGAAGGACAGCATTCACCCCTTGCCTTGGGAGTCACCAGCTCTGTGATCACAGATACTGACAAACTCAACCATTTATTGCTCAAGAAGGATTTTCGTAAAGCTTTTTGTCTCTAATGTAGGCAAATGAGGTCTGCAAATATTCACTAGAGTCAGGCATGCTGTGAGCATCGTCTTAATGAGACCATAAGGATGCAAGCAGGAAGAGCTATTTCAGCAGGTCTAAAATGTAATACCCAACAGTTAGATTTCTTAATTTCACCTAAGTGTGAGCGACTGAAAAGTAAAAGCAGAAAGCATTTAAAACAAGGAATGAAGCAATACCGTAACTGCCACTGTGGATTTAAAGAAGACAGGACAGCTTTCAAGAGCTGACTGAATCAAGTGAAAAAGCAAATCAAGAATGTTCAAATAATCACATGGTATAGAGTTCCTTTTCTCTTTACCAAATACTTTGCCTTTAAAATAGTTTTCACTGTTTAAGAAACATAACTAAATATTCTCAAACTCTACCAAACTCTACATTTAATGTTTCTTAACAGGCAGAGAACTATTTATTCCAGGAATCATATTTGCTAGTCAGCACAACAAATATCTACATCAGTAAGTTCCTCTGAAGAATTTCTTAAAATTACAGATGTGAGATGCAGAATAACAACCTGTACCAATTCCTCTCAAGAGATCACAGATTCCCCTTCTGAATAATTCCGGCTGAAAGGTATCTCAAGTGGTCTCTGGACCAGTCCCCTGCACAAAGCAGGGTCATCTCAGACCAGGCTGCTCACAGCTGTATCCTGTCAGCTCCTGAAAGCCCCAAGGATAGAGACTGCACAGCCTCTCTGGGCAACCTGCCCCTCCGCCTGACTGTCCTGTATGAATAATTTTTCCTCATGTCCAGTCTGAACCCCTCTGGTTTCCATCCGTGTCCGCTGCCTTTTTTCCCTCCTGCCAGAAACCACCCCGAAGACCCTGGCTCTGTCTTCTCAATCACCGCCCCACAGGACTGGGCAGGCTGCTGCTAGGACTGCCAAAGCCACCTCCTCTCCAGGCTGAACCTCTCTCAGCCTCTCCTCACAGGGCAGGTGCTCCACAGCACACAACCACCATCGTGGTCCTCCTCTGAACTCATGCCAGTTTGTCAGTTACTTTCCTGTAGTGGGGGGACAAAATTGGACACGGCATTTTGGGTATGATCTAACAAATGCCAAGTACAGCGGATGATTCCTCGCTTCCTGCAAGCTACTGGCTGTGTCCCTGATGATACAGCCCAGGAGAAGATGGCCACCTCTGCTGCCAGGGCACTGCTGGCTCATGCCCAGCTGGGTGCCCACCAGGCTGCCCTTGCAGTCCTTGATGCTCCTTCCAAGTTTTGACTCTGACTGAGCTTTGGCATTCCTGACACCATCCTTGTGTGCCCAGGCAATGTCTCTTAAACTCCTCCTTTATAATTCCCAAAATTGTGTTTAACTACAGTTGATCAGAATAACTTTATTCTTTTAAAAGCAGCTAAAGCAATCTTTTTGGTAGAATTCATAATTTAATGAAATTCTCTTACTGATAAACGTTAAAATTTTTGTCAAAAACTCCCCAAAAATCTCATCTACCTTTTGACAAAAAATAGGAGGGGGTGAATCTGAGTTTTTATTTGCAAAATATTCTACCAAATTAGTTAGTTACTTTACGGTGTAATTCATAGTGAAGTTATACTACAGGTTGTTTTCCATTCAAAGATCTCAGGGATTTTCCAGCCAACGCATCATGCATTTTGCAGCAGGAGTACAGCGAGCAGATGGCAGTCCGGGTCTGGCCCAAGGTCACACAGCATGGCTGTGGCCATGCCAGGCACAGGGCAAGGTGACGGTCTGCCAAGACCCAGTTCTGTGACTTGAAGATAGTATCATCTTTTTTTCCAGGGATTACAGCAGGACTGTGTTGCAATTTTCTACTGTAAGCAGAATTTTCTTCAGATTAATAACCTCAGATTCTCATCAATATCCTTCAAAGAATGGCATCTTTGTGTCTGTACAACCAAGATACCATTTATACTAAAATGTATCAGATTACTATAGGGTCAAAATGTGCACAGTTATCACAGATGAAAAGAACAGGTGTTTTCTTCGTAACTTAATTAAAAAGAACCAAACAAACAACTAGGTCAGGATTTATTTAAAAAAAAACAAACACCCAACAACAACAAAAAACCCAAACAAAACCCACAGAATTTCTGAGAAATTTTAAAACATAAACTGAAAATCATACACTATGTAATCCAAAATTTTGAAAGGCTGTAGAAGTGATGCAGTAAGCAATTCTTACAGTAACGTGGAGGAGGTTGGGAAGCAGGGAAGCTATACTCTTTTCCCTGCAAGACTCATGCTGCATCTTTCCTGCTGGACATTTCAACATGGGAACAACAACTGCCTAGGAAGGCTGTGCCACTAAGGGTCTCATTTTCAGACTTGGTAGGGAAGAAATAACTTCGTAGACAAATATTAGCTACCTTTCCAGTTCTGCAGAACTACTGTAAGCTCTCCCACAACTATATCACTCAGCAAAAACCAGTATAGTATTGTCCTGGTTTCAGCTGGGATAGAGTTAGTTTTCTTCTTAGTAGCTGGTGCAGCGCTGTGTTTTGGATTTGGTGTGGGAACAACGCTGATAGCACATGGATGTTTTTGCTTGTTGATAGGTGATGTTTACACTAAGTCAAGGACTTCTCAGTTCCTTGCGCCCTGCCAGCGAGAAGGCTGGAGAGGCATGGGAAATTGGGAGGGGACACAGCCAGGACAGGTGACCCAAACTAGCCATAGGGATATTCCATAGCATATGACGTCATGCTGGGTATATAAACTGAGGGAAGAAGAAGGAAGGGGGGGGACATTCGGCATTATGGCATTTGTCTTCCCAAGTCACCGTTACGTATGATGGAGCCCGGCTTTCCTGGGGATGGCTGAACACCTGCCTGCCGGTGGGAAGCAAGCGAATGGATTCCTTGTTTTGCTTTGCTTGTATATGCAGCTTTTGCTTTACTTATTAAATTGTTCTTATCTCAACCTTTGAGTTTTACACTCCTTTCTGATTCTCTTCCCCATCCCTTTAGCTAAGGGGCAAGTGAGCAAGTGGCTGCATGGTGCTTGGTTGCTGGCCAGGGTTAAACCACAACAGGTATAACACCTTCATGAAACAGCACTTGCATGTTCATGGTCAAGCACATGAAACCTACCATGATACTGAAGGCTTTGGCAAATCTTTACAAAGCACTTACAACCGAGTCTATTTTTTCTAAGTTAACTGACTAGGCTGAAAACAGAAAGCATACAAATTACTCCAGATTGGTAATATAGCTTGCTTTTTAAGTGAATGACAACAGAACAGCAATTTCTATTTACTCCTTCAGCCTATGGATAACTAATTACAAATAAATTCTTTCCATTATAAACCTCAAATGGCAAAACCCTGTGACAATTTGTTTAAAAAAAGTTCTCCAACTTCTGTACTGTTGGACTCTCTTGTTAACTTTAAATCACCACAGTTGAAACTGCATCTACTTGACAATGAAAATCTTCTTACTCATATTTTAAAATAATATATGACTTCATGTTGGTGTAAGTAGCAACTGTATAAACAGAAGAGCAGAAAGCATTATTTTCTGAATTATAATGAACTTCCAAAAAAAATTTTTAAAGTTTCTCAAAATTCAGTATTTTAAGTTTCAAACTTACACAAAATGAAGTCTCCTATTATTACTCAACACACAGACAAAATTAAATTATATGTTGCTTTGATCAAGTCATCTCCCTCTTTTTTTTCCTTTGTTGTGTTTGTTTCTTTGTTGTTTTTTTAAAAAAAATCACTCTCAGTATAAGCTAGTGCTGTCTCTAAATTCTTTCTCAAAGATAGCATTTCCCTACGAGGTTACCAGTGACAAGGAAACACTCAGCCAACAGCTTTGACAACATTACAGTAAATAAAACTATTTGAAAGACGTTAGTAAGTTAAACCTGGGACCTGCCCAATAAACAGCTTTATTCCATCGTTACACAGTCAGTAAGTCTGCACCGAGTCCATTGCTGCTTCATGTTATGAGCAACCTTTTGCCACTTGTTGCTTCACCTTCTGCTTGAGCTACTTACGCAGCATGTGAAAAAGAATGCATAAGGAGGTTAACTAGGACTAGACAAAAGGCTGCAAAGCTCAATCAAGGCAGGCATGGATCACTGTCTTCTCAATAACATCTCTGTTCCCCCCCGCCCGCTGCCCATCACTGCCATTGCCGCACACTCGCACACGCTCCAGCTTCAAGCCATAAATCTTACAAAGTCACTCAACTGACAGCCTAATAACATGAAAGAGGTATCTGCAAACAAGATGGTTTCAAACCACTGCTGGTGACCCTGAACAAATCAGGGCCCAGTTTCTTTTGCAGCCTGCGTTTCTCCCCTTCAATCACTTAACCGAGCAGATTGATGTGACACCGCAGAAATAAACTAAGCTCCCTCTCGCACACTCTCTCTCCCCAGCTCTCCTGCTCTCCGGCATTCACTAATGAGTAGATCTGGCTGTCCATACACAGCACAAGTCCAATGCTCAGAGTCCTTTGGGTGTCAGAAATGCAGCTTCCCAACAACATCAAAAAAACCCAACCCCACCACAAAAACCACTTCTCGCTGTCTTTTGTGTTTTCATTTATTATTTAACAATTTCTTCCTTTAAAAAAAATATAAAAAGAAAACATGAAAAACAATACGAACCATCTCTCCATGAACATAATGGTCTAAAACCTTGTGAAAAGCTGATTACAAATTGCATCCTTTGGGAACACAACCAGAATACTGTAGCATGTTGCACAAAGTTGGAGATGAAGCATTTGTTTTAATACCTCTGAAGCACCTCTATCTTCCACTGCTCTTTATAGCCACAGTGGTACCTGAACCCCTCCTACCCTTTAACAGGAGTACAAGCAGAAAAGTTTGAAGTGATTTTACCACACACTTCCACCCCGTGACCCCAATTAATAGAATACATCAAATGATTTAACTATGATTATGATTTTTCATAGCAGAGAATTGCTATTAATCTAGACATCCTAAATCCCAAGGTAATAACTTCTTTGAAGCAGGTGTGAAAGGAAATTAAACCGCTGGCATGAAGAAGAGCAGATACAGCCACCAAAACAACCAACCGGTGAGCCTCTGCCCACTATCCTGTTTGCGCAATTTCTTCATGTTGCTATATAAAAACATGGGAAAAGCAAGTATAAATATACATATTACTCATTTAAAATATTTTTGTACTCATAACACTTAAATATTCATATTATTACTTTTGTTTCCATTTTCCCACACATTTTTTTAATGGAAGCTTACTAGACAAATAATTTGACGACTGAGATCTCTAGAAGAAGTGCTCGTGTCAGAAAAGCTAAACAAAACAAAGTTGGGAAATTAGAATATTACACTGATAGACTTCAGCCAGCTTCTCTCTTGCTCGACATGAAATCTGGTTCTCATTCACTAGCGCAATGTTTTATCTGGGTAGCAGAGTAATCTTGGTTTAGGTCAGCATTACGAAATAGTGGGTTTAACACCACACCTAGTAGCAACCAGTCTGGCCTTCTCTCCAAATCAATCTGATGGCCATATTTTTGGCGACTGGACCGGAGAAAAGCACAGAAGAAAGCATTCCTAGAGATTGCTGTCACTGTGTTTTTCACAGCTGTCTTGACAAGGAAAAGGGCTAGTAGCAGTGTAACCTTACAAAACAAAGCAAAACCTCAAAACTGACACTGACGCCAACTTTTGGAAGGTCCTAGTTTCCTGAGGAAAAGGAGGTGGACCCAGCAGGTAACACCAAGCAACGCATGACTGTTCAAGTTACACTTTGCTGGAGCGTGGTAGCATTATGCAGAGATGAGCAAACTGTATAAACAGACCAGCTAGAGAACCAGAACTCAGAAGTGGCTAACCAGCTTACATTTTAAAAGCATAAACGTATTTTTACCTATGCTGCCAACAGTAGTGGTTATCTAAAACTGATGGCAAATTTAATGAGGCCAAAACTACCTCATTTGTATTACTGGCTTGCCGCCAGTGGTCTCTGTGAAAAGCTTGTAGGATAACAGGAACCACAAGCTTAAATAAATGTATGTGTAACCAGCATCCAGAATAATATTTCACAAAAACCTATCAGGAACCCCTAGAAAGCAGTTTAGGATGGGAATAGTCAGCTAGTCTGCTAAGGTCACAGGGGAAATAACCATGATGCGTCCCATGTAGCCAGCTCTGAAACAGCTTCTTATATCATTTAATGCCATCCATGTACGATGAGTTGTGAACAACAAAACCCACCATTATCTACCAGAGAGGGCTGACTACAGAGAAGCATTGTATGCATTTGCATTTGTACTCCAGGAATATGTAAGTGAGGACAGAAAGACATAAAACCAGTTCAGAAGCTGGGGAAGCATGCGAGGACAAGATCACATCATCAACTTTCAACTCCCAAATCTAGACACGGAAGTCTAGAGAGGTACTGGGATGATATCTCATCTTCAAATTTAAGCTTTGTTTTCAGTCTTGTATCTAGAAGCCTGATGTTTAGGGGTTGGTAATGCTGAAGACATAGTGTTGGGAAGAAGCTCTGTCTAGCTAATAGCTCTTCTCCAGCAGCAGGTGATTGAGATGGCTCTCATTGCTTCAACAAGGCTCATACCAGACTGGAAATGCTGATTTAATATTTCCTACTGAAATTTCACAAGAATAATATTGTTATGAAGCTCATAAAACATACTGAAATCCCTAAATCTTGTCTCTGAACTGTGTGACATTTCCATTAAAAGGTTTACTAAATTTAGAGCTCATGTGATTCCTATGTAACCCTTATGCCTGGTGAGAACTGTGCTTCTGCATTCTGATGCAAGTTTGCAGTATTTCTGCTGTTAAATATCTCTCCTTTTGCCTGTTGAAATCACAACATATCAATAGTTTTTCATTAAAAATAGTCAAACTTAGTCTGCTCCTTAGAGTGTTAATTTGACCCACTTATTTACACCCTCAGAGGGGCTTTTTTTGCTCATACTGTTTTAAGGTTGGTCACACAGCTGTTTTATACCATTGCTAGCACATGTTACCATAACTGGGAGGTTGGGAGACTGTGGTATCTTTCCCATTCTCCCATATTGTCCCAAGGTTGTTTCTGCCCACCTCTCCCCAACACCCCAAAAAAAAATATCCCCATGAAAACAAAACCCAAGAGAAAGCTATTAAGGGGTGGGGTGGGGTGGGAGACCAAACAAAAAAATCCCAAACCAAAGCCATTGTAACTGAAGAAAAGAGCAGAAGAAAGTTCCAGTAGCTTGCTGTGTACAAAAAAAAACCCCACAAAGGAAATAACTAAAGAACATATATTGTATATGCAGCCTGCCAAGTATGCTATTTTTCAAATGTCCTCAGCCCAGGATGGCCTATTTGCTGCTTTGAACTTATTTAATAACATTAAGCAAGAACACTTAACTATCTAAAAGAAGGATCAGTGGCATAAATCAGACATCATTTCACATATTTCAGGATCAAAGCTGTAAGGCAAAATGATTTGTGAGGACGTTTGAACAGCTCTAATATATCACAGTTCCTTTCGAAGGATACTTAGGCATATTAGTTGCCCAAATGATGATTTCTTTGCATAGTTGTAGCCAAAAAGAAAAGAAAATTGAAACTTTTCATTCACGAATTGGTTTCGTCTATAACCTTGATTTATGTATAGCATCAAACAAAGCGATGAAGAACACTGTGAATTTGAATTATCAAAATTAAAACCAGGAGAGTGAATTGATTTTTTTTTCAAACGATCAAGGCTAATCGAAGTGACCAGCACAGAAATTGCATAATCAGTAGCCAACACGAGTCAATAGCAGCTATATAACCAATGTCCAAGATTACACTCATATTTCATTCAAACTTTCTAAAAACTGTCAGGATGGAACATGGCCTAGAGTACTGTTTGACTTAAGGATAAACACTAGCTGTAGTGTTCAATTTTAAAGCATATTTCTCTTCATACACAAAACTGCTTGCTATGGTGGATTGCCCAAGAAACGTCTCAGCTTAAAACTTTCTAATGTGAAAGGTGGGACCAGATGATTTTTCGAGGTCCCTTCCAACTTGTGCTGTTTTGTGAGTCTGTGAAAAATGACAGTCATAAAACCTCCCCACACACTAACAGCTAAGATCAGAATCAAACTTTTCAAGCTTGTAGGTATCGAAGATGTAGCTATAAAAAGGGAATATCAGTCTGGAGCTGAACATTTGTTAATGATTTTTTTCTAAAACTCCAAGATTATCTGTCGTTCTCTCATCATCTTCCTGCACTGGTCTTCACAGTTTAGAAAGAGCTAGCTACCAGGTTTTCTGAAATTCAGGAAAAAAAGTCCTAGGCTCACAGCTGCTAGGGTACCACACTCAGGGACTATATTATCACCAAGGTTATGAGGTTGCTGCAAACTTGTACCAGTTGGCTCCCTCATCCTGAATCAGTCCACAGGAGGAACATCTACTGTTCACCATGACAGAGGAAAAGCCATAGGGAGAGGGGAAGAGTACTGCTAAAAACAGGCACCAGAACAGTCTCAGGAATCACCAGCCTCTGGTGTGTGGAGGATGGATTATCACCCAGTCTCAAATAAAAGCAACAAGCAAGAGGCAAGAAAACCAATGGGAAATTAATACTTTCAGAAAATGTGTTTAATGTTCACAAAACATAATAGCATTTAATGCTTTATAAAAGTCTGTTTAGCCAGTGAGTTATTTAAATTAGCAAGTCGAGTCACAATTCTAATTCCCTGTGAAAAGGAATTCCAGTTCTTTGTCAAAAAGTAATCCCATATTCTTCTCCTAAGACATGCACACATACACAACCTTACCATAAATAACATTATTCAGTAATTACAACAAAGCGGAAGGTTAAGGAATATCTATTTTCCCCGTGATCTCCATCCCATTAGCATACAAGCCCCGCTACATTCAATTAAACACCCATATTTGCTAAAGAAAACTAAACACTCCAAAGGTCCAAAACTTTCTCAATAAACTAATAGCAAGCTTCTGCAGGAAACAAACTCAATGATCACAGCTTCTGTAGGATCATTTTGAGAGTATTCTTCAGTTACTTACTGCATTTTTTTATGCTACTCATGTAAAGTTTTTGACATTCGGGCCACATCTTTAAAACAATTATTGATAAGTTTGAGATGCAGTATGCACTGAAATCTAGGGGAAGACTATTATGAATTCTGTGCACCCTGAATCAGGACCTCATTGGCTTGCAATGTATTAAACATTCATAGAAACACTCATTTATTCTTGTACGTACACATACACACACAAACACGGAATCCAGAAAATAGACCCAAATGGAAGTTTTTATTAGAAATACATCAGAAGAACAAGAGGTGGGTACAAAACCACATTATTGAATTATAACCATCTGATAATTGTAGACACATCCAATGGTATTGATGTCATAAACAAGCGCACTGGGTCAGCTCAAATGCCTGCCTAGTCCCATGGCCTGCCTCGAACAGCATTGGGTAGCGGATGGTCAGAGAGGACAAGCATGGACAAGAGAGGACAACACTCAACACACCATCTACATGCATGGAGGGATAGCTAATGTGAACTTCCTCAGCCACAGGTTGCATGTCTATGCTTAATAGTTCTTAATGGATTCTTGCAAGAACTTCTAGTACTTTGAATATCTTGTAACAAAGGATACCACAGTTTAGGTATGCTTGCCTAATACCTGTGTTTCTTCTAGACAACACAAAGCGATGGACTTCTAAGGGAAACGAGGTACGTAGCAAAACCTGATTTACATATTTAACAAAATGAGAATACACAGTTTTGGTATTTGTTTAAATAACAGCATTTGGAAAAACTTCACTTCCATAAATGCTGTAGATTGAACTCTGCCCTTTGATAAGCATCGTATCGAAAAGGGCTTACTGTGGTATAGATCTCAGCTGCGTGTTTAAAATACACCTGACATATGGGGAAACTTTTCACATATTAAATGATACTGAAAATAATGACTAAACACTGAGTCACAAAAAAAGTAACAAGATATATGCATCCCCTGCATCCCTCCACTCAGCCACCCTAAGTAAGATGATGTGTAAAGAAAAGATAAATTGCACTATTCCATAAATTAGAAGAATTACAGAAAGGTCAGATATCTAAAAAGAGAAATGATATGCTGAGAAAGAACTGAGAGTATATAGCTCTAGGAGGACAGTTAATATTTTATGTTACAATAACTCAGAAATGTAGGAAACTTAACTTTATCTGGAAATACAACTCTTTGGATTCAAGTAAAATACTGAAAAACCTCATCAGTTAGGTTTTGTTTCTTTTTGAGTGGGATCAGATTGGAGGACAGACTCTGACCCAGCACATGAGCAGTCCTGGTTGGTGAGAATGCTTGGGAAGTAAAATCCCTCTCAGAAAAGCATCTCCTCTGAGAAAACAATTTAGCACATATGTAATGCTAATTTTTATGAGTCAGGGCTCAGTAAGAAAAAAGGTAGACGAATCAGTCCTACAGTAAAGCAATATCAAGTTCCAAGGATGAAATGGTAGCAACTATTCAAAGTAATGGTATTTTTGCATAGCTTCAAAAAGACATATTTTTTGACAGATTTAGGAGGTATACATAGTAACAAAAAGAAAAGCAGAAGAACTTCAGTATCTTAATATAATAACTTTAGCAAATTAATTTGTTAGTGCTAACAATAAAAACCTGGAGAGGGAGTTAGGCAAACACAGCAGAAAATGTCTGAGTCTTTACAAATACAGACAAGACTCGAAAAAAAGTCTTGGCTCAAAAAAAGAAAGTAGTTTTAAGATCCCACCTTCAGTGGGCAGACGCTTGCTGTTCCTAATGCCCAAGGCTCAGAGCCCTGAGCAACGCTGAGCCCCAGGCACCCGTGGGGAGGTGGGCTGTCCTCTGCAGTCAGTGCCCACACCGAGGCAGAATGGGAACGTGGCTTTCTGAGCCGCTAAATGCAGCGGGGGAGAGGAACAAGGGAGTTACTAGATTACTAAAACCAACATTGGAATGAGGTACTGGGGGATACCATCAGGAAAGCGAGAAGACTGCAGAACCAGAAAAGGATTTCTGACATCTGGAGCTCAGGGAGATGAATAATGTGAGAAGGTAACTGGGGGCTGTTACAGGACAAATGGAGAATACGAAAAACTTGAACTGAGAGCCTGGAAGAGCAAGATGAAGACAAGAGAAGACTGCCAGTATCCACCAAAAAGTGGAAACAAGAACCAGTTAGTGGGGAAAAAGGCACTAAGGCAAGAAGACCATTAACACAGTATAGACAAGCCATGAATTGACTGGTGGAGATGGGTAACAGGGAAAACAGCTTAAGGAGAAACCAGAAATTTTTCTCTCTCCCCAACGCCCTGACAATTCTCCCTCTCTCCAGGGTGATGAGAGGGCTATAGCTGTACTCTTACAGGCAGAGTGGGGCAGAAATCAGGGCAGCTGGAGGCAAGGTTCTCACAAGGACAACAATGAGGTGTACGTATGATGGACAGGGTGACATTTCTGGTTTTCCCCACACACATATACATAAACACTATTCAGGTTGCAAAGTAAAGAATTCAGAGAGAGAACTGCAGGATTTAAGTTGACGGTGCAATCTTAATTCAGGTGGTCTTGTGCATACATATCATGGTAGTCTATAAATACATCATGCCAGTCTTTTTTTTTTTCATAGAATGTCACCCGCAGGATAGATTCTGCTTGCTTAACAAACAGTCATTTCATATTTTATTTATTTTCAGTATGTGTTGTAAAAGCCTGGCCTTGTTTATTCAGACTCCTTTCAGATAAAGCAACTAGGTTTTGGCTTTTTTGCAGTCTCCCATCAACAGAGTTGTGATGTTATACCAAATACAGCAGTCTGTCAACATCCATACCCACAAGAGGACTATACTAAGGTTGCACAAGTTATCTTAATTATGCATCCTTACACACACACACACTCCCCCCCCGCACCCCCACCCCCCAGTTTCGCAGTGCTTAGGCTTTCTGTCTTACTAGTATAATTGGCACTGACTTTTGTGGTCGATACCCGAATATCATGGCAATGCACTTAAGTCATGGCTTATTTAGTTACTATAAATTTTAAGATAAAAGTTGCATTAAGACATGGAACAGAAAGGATGAATAAAACCAGTAATTAGAAATGTAGATTATATCCTTCCAATCTACACATGAATAACATATTAGAACAAGTATCATGACTATTCAATGGCATAACAGTCTTCGAAGCACATACCTATAAAGAAATAAAAAAGAAGCACTATGTTTGAGAATTTAATGGTATAAACAGATTAGACTCGCAAAGAATGGGAGGCAAACAGATGGAGAGGAAACTCAAGGAAAAAAAAAAAAAAACAGCAAACCACACACTCCAAAATCCCCCAGAGCAGGTCACTGGCAGAACCGGGTCTCTGCAGTCCCAGCCAGCGCCACCTCCCTGAGACCACACAGCCTCCCCCTGAATTGTGGGCTGGAAACAAATTAATCTGCGGGGCTTCTGTGGAAAATCAGGAACACAAATAAAAGTCTCCTTTATTTTAATGTATTAGCAGTACTAAAATTCACTTTTCATTCTAATGTACTGGTGTTAAACTTATCATTTTATCATTAAGATTATTGTTTTCCCTACACATTTGCAATAGCATCCATCATGATAGTATTGGAGAGCTTTCAACATCTCCATTTCAGTTAAATGAATTGCATAAATTCTCCTATTTCTACAGAGGGCAAGAGGCACAGAGGATAAGAGGTTTTTAGCAGGTCTTCTGTAAAGTTAAAGATATACAGATCTGTAGAGTGAAAGATGCTTAGACTTTGCCTAAATCTGATTCATTATCTTCAGTAATACCAAGCAGCAAGTATTAATGTAGAACCTTTTTAAAAAATCTTTACCAGCAAAGAGGAGTATGTAACTTCAGCTGTTTCTATGGATTTTAATTGATTTTTAATCTGCTGATGGTAGACTGTAAATAACTGCTCAAAGCACACACAAGTGCAAGTCAATAGGAAGTTTTATTAGTTTGCTTTCAGAGAATTATAGCAATGATTGAAGGACTCTGAAGCATGAAGAGGCCCACGACCTGAATGGTTTCTCTTCTCCTCGCAGACTGTTTGAACACCACCTCCATAAGGGCCCAATTCAGCCAGAATTTACATTTGACTTCCGCACCAGGGAAGCCTAGGATGGCTGCAAAGAAAGTGCCAACTTTTTTTTTTTTTTTTTTTTTTTTTTTTTGAGAATAGGGCACTAATTCATTGGCAAGGCAGCCAGTAAAAGCTCTTGTATATAGCACACCTCATCTATAAATCAATTCACAGAGTTCCAGAAAAGGTTCTGAAACAAATCTTCCCCACCCCCCACCTCCCCTCTCCTGTAGTGAAAGGGAAGGGAAGGGTTGTTAATGTAAAAATTTACTTTTTTCCACTTCTTTTCATCCCTTTAAATGGCTTACTGTTTATATTTTTATACAGGCACACTCTGCAAGTGTTCCCAACACCATATTCACATTTTTCTTGACATCAATTGTCTTGCTGACCTTTGGCTTGTACTGTCTTTGTACAATGGAAAATTAGGGCCCCTGAAATAGTATTTCTCAGCTGGCACCCAAATCTTCTCCCTTTCCACATCCCCCTAATTCCATTCTGTCATTTGAGAAGAGGTTGACACATAAATCAAGTTTAAAAGAACTAAGCCAAGAAACGCCTTATTTTTAGTGAATCCAGCCTACCGAAGTAGAAGAAAATGACAGAGCACCCTTCTTCATAACCAGCCTGGGCAACACCTCTGCTTCTACCCCTCCTCCCCAGCAACGCACCCAGTGATAAACAGTTCACAGCAACACATCTATGCAACATCAACACCCTTGATGTTTTACAGAAATCCTGAGAACAGTTATCTCATGCTACACTCTTAAGTCCTACAGCTTGGCACTAGATATATATGTGACTCACCCAGAAGTGGAAAGTAAGAGAACAGCATGCAGCAGAAGTGCAGCAGAATACACTGTCGGTTCCACCGAGCACCACAGACACTTAGGAGGTTGCTTCAGCATCTTGCCTGTAATTTAAGCTGACTACCAATGAAGAATTTGCATAGTTAAAAAAAAAAAAACAACAACAAAAAAGCCAAACCACAACCAAAAACAATAGTCAATTTTCTTAGCCAACCTACAAGTCTGTAAGGAAGGTGGCAACATCACCTTCTGCTCATCTGTTCACATGAAAATGGGAAAAAAAGGAAGCTCTTCAATTTAAAACTCACAATAGCTCAGCATCGGAGAATGAAAGGAAATGGCAAAAAAAAAAAAAAAAGGTCATAAAAACTACATACATATCAAACACAGGAAACACAGAACCCTTTTTGGAAAGGACTTCAGCAGTTATAAAATACACCCAGAAATAACTCACTTCACTGTCCATCCTTTAAATAGTCAAGTCCACCCAATGCACGGGCCCCGTGCACTATCAAATTTGTGGATTAACTGTGTAGTAGTGCAAAGAAGGCTGAAGTCACCCAGTACTACTTGTAGCACTCACATCACCAGGGATAGAGTAAGTATCCTATTACACATCCCTTGTGGTGGTGGAAGCTGACATACATTTTATTACAATTACAAAGGCACCGGATTCCTCAAGGCAGAAAGGAAATCATACCATGACAGAAAAAACACTAAATGGAAAACCAGAAGTCATTGAGATTAGAGTATTACCCATTTTACCTTCTTTATCAAGATAAACATATTACCTAACAAAATTGAAGACAGCATCTTGGTTTCATGCCTAATTTGAGAAGAAAATGTTTAACATAAATAATATTTATGAAGATTCATCTGGCCCAATTTCCATGAGGGTATCATGAGGGTCTTAGCACACTTCTAATGTGAATTGCAAGAAGAAGCACCAGTGACATCCTCACGTGCTTAGATATTTTGTCCTGTGGTACTTCTTGAAAATGTCTTTTTATTTGGCCATTGTTAATAGATACACACAAGATCAACCCCACAGATCGTTCACAGAAGTATTTACTTTGGCAATTATCTACATGCCACAATCAGTCAAGAAGTGTTATTTCTGACTTGTGAGCGGTTAGCACATATTCAAAAGAAGAACACCACATACAATGCCAACTGAGATATTTTCCAGGGAAATGCTGATTGCGCCAAAATCCTCAACACTTTTAGGGATGGTAGCTGTTGCACTGATCACCAAACAGCTGCCAAAATCCTCCCAGACACAGAGTTCTTTGACCACAGATAAGAAAACCAAACTCTTGGGACAAAATAAGTTCCTAATGACATTCTGAGTTATCTGGCTGTCTCAGGTTAATTCCTTGGATAGATTCATATACATAGAGATGTGCTTCAGCAAGACAATTATTCTTCAGTTCTGTTTTGACTATAAAATAAATGGTTAACTCCACTAGACACTGGCTTATAAAACAATTCTTTGAAATAATGAATTCAAATATACTAATAGGATACAGAGGTTCACCATTAATTGTTTAATCCATAGCTGCATAATACTGTACTGAATTATTTCCCCCCCTTTTACCCCTGCTAGGAATTGACACAAGTACAATAATTAAAATAAATTTCAACACAATCATTTGGAAAATTGCCAACATTTTGAAGAACTTATAATTTTCTTCCTCCCCCTTTTCCCTAAGATCAAATACAGTTTTGACATCTTGGTAAAAAACAGTTGCAAACTGTTACTTACAATTTAGGGGGAAAAAATAGAAATCACTGTTTTAATCATGACCTTTCATCTGTCCTTGATTTGGAGGGAAAGGGTGGGGGAAATTGGCCACTTACAGAAATAATCCTACTGGGCTTTCGTCTCACTGATTGACAGCCTCATGCAGCTAAACACATTCACAATTATAAATAAAAACTACCCCTCTCAAAATGGCAGAATTTATACTCCATCAAGCAAGATGTGCTTGGAGCAAGTATAGCTTTTAGGGGAGATGGTGAAAATGATTTTTGAAATATATGGTAAATATCAACTCTTCTGTATTGTCCATCTTCAGCCACGTTTGATAAAAGGATACTCCCAATTATTATTTACGTAATGCCCAGAATAGCTAAATACTGGCCATGTTATTACAAGAATGAAAAACACATCAATAAAAGCTAGTGTTAATAGTATGGTAATAATATATGCCAATAGGCTCTCTTCAATTTAAGATTTTATCTGAATATTGGCTATTTGAACAAAAACGCAGCTATACTACTAGCTGCAGGGTCCTTACAGATTCTTTTCAAGATGTGACAAATCAATCTGTACACACTGTACAAAAACAGTGCCTTGTTGGCATTTGTCTGAGCCCACAAGGAACCAGTTCAGTGAGCTAAACCAGCAGAAAACGTTTCAGTTTTTCCTAATGTAATTTTTCTGCCAGCTCAACTTCCTGGCTGGGCTCATGGTGGGGCAGAAGAGCCCAGTGCCAGGCAAAGGAGAGCTGTGGGAGTGCACGGCCGGGCCAGATAGCCAGAGGAGCAGGGCCCCTTTTTTCCAGCAACCTCCAGCAGCAGGCATGGGTACGTACACCACCAGACATGGGTACATACACAGGAATTATAGAGGACTGTATGAAAAATCTTATTTGTAAAAAGATTGTAATGATTGTTAAAAACATAAGGCATGAAATGTTAAAAAAAAAAAAGAAAAAAAAAAAAGAAAAAAGGAGGAGTTGTACAGGAATGAAGCTGGGTTAATTAACATTGATAATATACTGAGAGAGAGAAAACACACGCCCTGGATGAGGGGAGACTAGGAGAAGGCAGCAGAAGGACTGGCATGAAGAGTATGTTGGTATGTGGTGGTAAAAGACCTTGTTGCCGCCGGCTAGTTTGGAGAGTGCTGCGAGAGGTAAGCACACCACCAGACCACACAACAGAAGAGTGACCTCTGGCTCTGCAACTGAAACCTTCTGCAGTCCCTCCCTCGTGCCTTGACTTCTCCAAGGGCAAAACAGCCATACTGAGCCACGCTGACCTTTCTAAAGGGCTCTCAAACCACTGAAAGGGCTAGTCAGAGTGCCAATAAAGCCCATCCTGGAAACGGCCAACCAGCTCCCTACCGCAGAAGTTTCTAGCAATGCTGTGAGTATCACGCCACTCTGAGGAGGCAGAGGTGGATGCATCACAGAGCACAGCCTCTAAGCTGTGAAGGTGACTTGTGAATCAAGGAAAAGAGGAGACAAAATTATGTCAGACTCCTTCATACCTTTTCTCTAGGCACTTATTTCCAAAACCAAACGTCAAAAACAGAGTAACTTGGCAGAAAACGCTGTACAACAATCACACAAGCCCCAGTCGCTTTGGAGGGGGGAAGACCCACCCTCTTTCCCCTTCAGTGGACTCCCCAGCCACTTCTGCTTCTGGACTGGAACCGCACCCAAGTCACCAGGCAAGAGGACACTCAGGACTTTCTCATACGCCTGCAACCACGCCTGCCACCACCGGCACCTCAAACGGGCTTTGTAAATCAATTGCTGTGTAACTAGTAACATTCCTGCAGACAGACAGCTGTATAAGGTATGATTTTTACTGTCTTGAAGCAGGTTCAGAAGTTTCACGAGCCCTCTGAGAAAAGGGTAGGGGTTTCCCCTCTCCCTCCCGCCGGCACAACACCTCCTGAAAGCTGGGGAGGCACCAAGCCGAGCAATTTGGAACAGGACCCGCGCCAACAGATCGGCCTGGGCAGAAACAACGCTTGTCTGTCTAGGTAAGATCCCTGCCAGCCTTCCCGCTAAAATTAGAAAACGGGCGACAGTACCTTGGCGCCTGTCACTTGCTGGAGACAAATCTTTAGCTCTTTCTGCAGCCAAGGGGTGGCATTTTGATTTCTGCCTGCCAGCTCCAAGTCCTTGCTATCGTCCGGGCTCTTCAGCAGCAAGACCCCCGCCTGGCACCAGCTGCCTGCCCTGCCCTCCGCCTCGGTGCCATCCTTCCCCACAAACAGCAGGAACGGGAGAAAGCTGAGCGAGGGCTGCCGCGGCCTGCAACAGGCAAAATGTTCTGGAAGGGGGGACAACCATTTTTGCTCACTGCAGATTAAAACTCCAGCCTGGCTAGGCCAAGAAGTAAATTCAGTGTGGAAGCAGGCATGCTCATAACTCACACAGTTATATCAATATCACTTTTTAATCAAAAGATCTCAACCTCTTTCACATAGATCACAAACACTAAGCGTCACAATATTCCTGTGACAGAGCAATGAATTATTGTGCCCACTTTTATTAAAAGTATTTAAGTTGATCTATTACCTATGTGAGTTACAGATATATCCTACTGTCACAATCTCAAACACATTGATCCTCACAAATCTTCTCTGAAGTAGGGGAATGCTATTTTCTCCATTTTGGGTAATTGGAAACTCCGGTGCAGACAGACTACAGCCAGATGTAAATGATCTAAAAATCCACCTAATCCCTGGGCCTCCACTTTCAACTGGCTAGGCATTTCTAAAGGCCTAGAGACATCCAGTAAGAAAACACCACATTACATGTTGGGCAGAATTTAGGTCTAAATCTGAGTTGCAAACTGCCCTTAATGCACTCAGGCATCTTTCCTGCCTTACGTCCTTGGAGCCAAAGCACACTGTGGGGCTCCAGGCTGGAAACGGAGGCTGCAGGCAAGCGTCAGAGGGACAACCTCACATGGGCTCAGCTGCACCAGGAGGGTTTCCAGCTGTCAGCTCTCCAAGCAGCAACCCATCCCTCATCCATAACTGAAATGGAAACTATTAAAATATCTGTAATAGGAATAAAAGTTTTCATTGAAACAAAATGCCCATCCTCTTAAAGACCTGATACTGAGATGTTACTTCAAGGGAAAAAAAAGAAGAAGAAAAAAAAAAAAAAAAGAGAGAAAAAAAAAGTACCTTTCCTCCCTTAGTTGCTTTGTCTATCTCATAATAAACTATTTTGTGATCATTAGAGAGGTTTACACTGTAGAAATATTGCTAAGAGGAAGCAACATAGAAGCTAAGATTTTTATTTAGTTTTTGAAAGTGAAAAATCTCTTGGGTAAAAAATGACACCTCTCCTTTTTCTGAACTAGATATGGGTTGAAGCACTTAGCGTTTGGCTACATATGCATGTACATTATAAAGTTACCATGCTGTTACAGTTATTATTGACAAACCTCTTCAAAGAATTGTGTTTTCTGTCAACTGTGAAATGCAGCATGTTTACACAAAACAGAAAATAAGATGCTCCTCACCCTACTGTTTTAAGTTCACACTTTATGTAACTATCATTAGATTGTTATTTTACTAGAAAAGGTTGGAAAACAAAATACTGCTCTCAGAAGATTATACAAAATCCATGGTTGTTGGTTTTTTTTATATATATTCAGGTCTCATTTACCCTTATATTTGACACAAATGAAAATAAAACAGCATTTTAAGCTCCTGGAAATTACAATATCATGTTATCTAGATAAATAACACAAAGCTATTATTGAAATTCTGATAGCATTTGCTTTACTGGTAAAGGAAAATTACCTGTAATGCATAGTTTAAATAATTACTTTTAAACAAAAGCTTCTTTTCTACATTGCTTATTTATCTTCTGAGACCAGCTCAGCAGGGCTACATATTTTATTAAAATTGCGTTCAGACTGTTAATGGCGGGATGTGTGTTAGCACAGGAGAAAGGATGGCCATTTGACTCCTGCTCCTAATATTGGGAGCTGGTCCAGATACTGAAGAGCCAGAAGTCTGCTGTTCATTTTAGTATGTTAGCAACACTTGGCTTCCTAATGATAACTGGCAACAGCATTTCAGGACAATGGGTCAGGCAAACTGGAAAGCTTGTAATTGTGCTTACAAGCACCGCAGCAGCAACCACCACCAAATCAGAAATCTCTTTCACTGACGTTTCACTTGCTATCAAGTCACCCAACAGGAAATTATTTTGTAAGCTCTTGCCCAATATTTCTTCATTCTCTTTCTCTCACGCTCAACCTTGGACATTCCCTGTGCCATATATCAGGAAATGGTATAAAAACTGTTGAGTTACACTGTGGTGAGTTTATGTGGCAGATAACCAACACAAATCATCCAGATAACTTTCTGTCAGATCTTGTTTCCTCTCAGAGGAAGCCACAGTCAAAATGCACTTTGATCCACAAAGCATAGGCACTGAAACCTGAAGTCCTCCCCCTGGGAAAGCCACGGAGCAAACACATTCTGCACCCACGGCCACAGTTACATGCCCTGGGCGCAGGTTTTAGCTGCCCCACGGGAACACGGGGTCCAGCTTGGTTTGGTGACTCCTTTCCATCACCACCAAGCCTTTCACATGAAAAACATGCACTTCTACACTCCGACATCCTTACATTAAGTAAGTTAATTTGCTTGATTAAATCATTCTCTGTTTATATATGCTTACTTATTCACATGGTTCAGTTAATCTGTGTTTAACATCTTTTGCTTTAAAGCGATTAAAACTCTAGAAATGTAAAACTGATTTTTCAAATGAGCAAACACCAGAAATGCTACTTACACTTCAGAACTGAATTTGCTAAATGAGATGGTCTCTTTGTTGAACTGGTATCTGACTGGAAGCAGAAAAGGACACAAAAACTTCCTGGAGTTTTGTAAGTGATCACAACACTGGCCAAAGACAGAAAGCAGGATTTGTCTGCTGCATTGACCCTGTATTTTGGAGAAGCTTAACAGCTCCATAGATCTGCCATTTTTTTGAGTTTTAACTAACTTTTAAATGATGTTTAAGGAAAGCCATGAAAAATGGTAACTATCTGATTTTCACAGGTTCTGAAGTACCCACAACACCATGTCAGCTTCGGAAGATGACTTGCTCATCACCTCTGAAAAACAGCCCATGTGCACACTGCTTCCAGGTAAGATGGACCAACACTCCCAGTGGAAAGCAACGTTATTAAACATGCACAGAAAGCAGGGAAGCCAGATAAAGCCCTTGACCTTTTTTTCCTAAATAAAGAGCGTTTCCCCTTTCAGAAAAAAAAGAACAAGAAGTTAACACCCACACATAAGACTCAAAGCCAAAGAAAGGCAAAGCTTTTCAGAAACCCTGCCCTTCAGCTGGCCCAGCTACACCAGGGCTGGCTAGATCCCATGGATCAGGATTGGAAACAGCAACGAGACTTCCCACAGGGAAGCATGAATGAATTGCTTGAGCTTTTAACTACTGAATCCCTTACTCCCATCATCCAGTGTTCAGAAAGAAAATGATGCACCTGACACAAAGTGTACCCATGTGCAAGAAATATAAAAACCAACTTGTTCATAGGAGGGAGGCAGAGGAATCACTTATCTTCAGGAGCAATTTAGCAATGCTTTTCAAATGTGTTTTTGATTTAAAAGCATGTTTCTAAAGAGTAAGCAAAAGCATTAGCAGAAAAAATACTAGGAGCATTCTGACCTAAAGAAGTAACAAGAACCCAGCCATGCACGTTAAAATTTGCTCACAGAGAAAGTCAGAATCAAGCATGTAAATGACTGGATTATAATTTCAGATCCCAAGCAGACTGACCCAAGGTATTTCTAGGTTTATGAAATTTCTCCAAGACTCTAGAGCCACCTTCTCTTTCCCAATCTCATCTCAGCTGCCCTAGCAACACTGATTTTAGCAAGAGGTCACATTTGATCAGTTACCTACTGTCATATTTCTTAGAGCCACATGATTTTCATTGCTTGTGATATTTAGACAAGAGATTGCCACCTATCCTACCTAATGTGACACCCACACCCATGAAGATGACTTTCAAAAATCTGGTTTTGGTTGCATTGAGACTCAAAAAAAAAAAAAAAAAAAGTGTCTGCTTGTCAAAACAGGACATTTCACACATGTTTTCTGGTGCACTCAGCTCCCTTAGTTATCATTTCCTGTTTGGTCCCATTTTCATGGATATATCAGTGAAGGATGTGCGTGATTTTAACTTCTGCCATCTGGGAATAGTCATCCACTGATTCTTGGTTACCTGAGCAACTGCTGGGTGTAATATGAAGGGATACGAAAGAACCTTATCCCACTCTTCAGTGCTATAAAATCATCCTAATTCCTTCTTAGGCGACAGTTCTTGCAGTTGAAATCCACAAAGACATAACAGTAGGCACCCTCGCATATGAACACTCCAATAAAACATCACAGTATGATTTGGACTTGCTCCTTTGACAAAATTATGATACACTTTAGACCTGGTGGGTCTAATGATCAATCACACAGAAGTACCTACTCACCAGCCACTCTTGCAAACAAGGCTCAGTGATGGATTTTTATAAAAACCAGCATAAAACAAACCAGAACTAAAGCGAGCCATGCAGATAAAAGATTCAGATCTCAAAGTTCAGGATGACATAGAAAACAAATGGTGTGCAGGAGCGAGGGCTTTCTCCCTCTCACAGCCACACTCCGAAATGCATGCAAATATTGTGAGCTTGCAGATTACCAATTTAGCAGCTGGTTTCATTTTGAGACCTTTTTGGAGGGGAAGTAATACAGTAACAGCAATTCCTCCCAACTCACTTCCCACTGTTGCCACACAAACAGGCTCAAACTCTCAGGTTGACCAAAAACTATATCTGCAACAGAAAATGGGATTATCACGAGAATATGCCTGAACATTTATATTATTTACCAAACCAGAAACAATATCTGAGGTAAGCATACAACCTCAGACAAACTCCTTTTCGTTGTTTCATAGAGCTATACTCTCCAGCCTACAATGCGTGTCCAAATTGCAGACTACAGGTTTATCGTGCTTTACCACATATGTGTGGAGGAAGTTTCTGCAACTGTACCAATACCCACTCTTTCTCATCAAAATCATATAGAGGAAAAAGTAATAAAAACTTATACTTTATTTGGGAAAAGGTCGAACAATTTGTTTTTAATTACTTTAAGACAACCTATCCAGAAAAAATACCAGCATCCCCCTTCTTTCAATCTCTGGCTGCTTTTCATTTTCATCAGTAAAACAAGTTCTGCCACATGGTTCAAATTTTTTTTATAGATTAATCTTTCTACTGTCTTTTTTTTTAATATGATGTTAAAATAAACTGCAGGGATAAACAAGGGCATATATGTCTATACCTATGTTTGTATATACATGAACATTCTATATTTGACAGCTGTCTTCTCCACCTTTTCCATGTCACTTGTTACAACTTTATCTGCAAACTCTTTGTAGTGGGATCCATGTCTTTCGATAATTACTTGGACTTACAGTCCAAATTTGATCAGAGTTTATAGCAACAATGTTTATATGCTAAGGAACTATAATAAGAAATCACTCACTATTCCTATTGTGTGCAAGGGCACAGCTATTAAAATCAAAAGGAGCACATGAAAAAATAATTTATAAATATTTGAAAGCTGAATGTATCCTGATCAAAGACAGTGGAAACAAGAGGCTGAGGCTGAAGAATTACTTCAATTCTGCCATACTTTAACTACCAGTTCCTAGCAGACAACTAAACTGTTATGAAAAAGCACAGAAACTAAGCTTTAATTCTAAACACATGACCCAGCACACATAAGGAAACAGCCTGATGTATTACACTGGTTTGCTCGGAGATGATGTAACTTCACAGCAAAAAACAGATGCCATTATATGGTTTTGAAAATTTCAAGAAACTAAGCAAGCACTCACAAATTAAAAAAACCAACAAACATCCAAACCCAGAAAAAAAAAATGCTTCCAAACCAAACAACATATCCCTAATCATCATCATGTACAGCTTGTTAGAGTTCTATTAGTGACATACACAGTGAAAACACAAATACTTTAATCTCAGACTAAGAATTTTGCAACTAAAATTCTATTTTTACAATGCTGCTATTTAGTTTGTATTGATGAGTCTTCTCATAAGCTCTAGGGACCAAATTATTTCAGATTAGAAAATTATTTATTCTCTTATCAGACAGGAACTTCTTTTGACTTCAGAGTTTGAGCCAACCTTGCTCCATGTGCCTGCAAACTCTCAGTCATAGGGGTTAGGTATTTCTTCTGTGATATGTTGCTAGAAGCTCCCTCCAAAAAGCCACACAATGCTGCCATGCTCAGGGCTGTGCAGGTGAGTAAGGGAGGTACCTGCTGCCCCACGGAGCTTATTATCCCTATGTCAGACAAAGGACAATAGGTGGACCTAGCAGGGAATTTCAAACAGGGAAATTTATTTTGATGTTATTTACGTTTGCTCTATCTCTGAATATTAAATTTTAAATGTATTCTCACAGATTTGTAAGAGGGGTAGGAGAATCAAGGATTCTTGCTACAGTGTGCTATGAAGGAAAGGCAGAGAAGCAGAAATACAACAGTCACTCCCTGTCTGGGTGAGCTACATCTTTTAAAACAGGGTCACAGGGCCAGGTCTCACTCAGTCTCACTCAGGCACATCTTATGTATCAATAACTTTGCCTCAGCAGGGACCCATGAAAGACTGCAGGACAGTTTATATAATTGACTGGATCAGTAGCTTCACCCATGATTAAGATTACTTGACACAAGCGATTAAACAACTACCTGCAGTTGTTCATACACTGCCAATATTTTGCCATTTTGGCTGATTTATCTATGATGCACGACTGCCTCAGGCTGAGTGTTTTGGAAATGGTACATCTTTTTCCAGGAACAAGGTTAAAGAATATTACACTTAAAATTCTTCGAGCTCTTCCTCTGAAAACAAACTCCAGTGTTTCAAGCTTTGGAAGATGGTTTGAAATCTGGCAGCCTGGATGTGGCTTTTGTCCCCAAGAAAAGCCTTTTGTCCTCAGATATGCCTCAAGTAAGCCCTTAGGAACCGTCTTCGGGAACTGCAGTTCTCTGCCAACAAGTGCTTGGCTTTCCAAAGTTGTTATTTATTGTGCTTTCAGCACAGTTTTTATATGAAAGCAAGTGTTGCATCTTGATTATACTGTATTTCACCTCCACCCCATCTAAAAACTCTGTAGAACAGGAAATGAGACTAAAGTAATCAAACAAGCCTTCAAAGAAAAGAACGCAGTGAAATTACAGGTATCACAGAAGTACCTCAGTAAAACATTCCTTGAAATAACGCAAACAGCAGCCCAGCTGTCCACACAACATGGTTGTCACCCGTGAACCAGGCAACTTTGTCCAAGTAGTTCACACGCGCTGCCACATATTATACGAGACCATTATTTCCCAGCCTTTCCTGCATTTCTCCACAAGCTGCCCTCCGGCAGCAGGGAAGCAGTTCTGCCCCCATCACAGGTGAGGAACCAGCAAAGCGAAGCTTTCACCTGCGATTACACAGAAAGACTGCAGAGGAACAGGGAGCTCAACCTGACTGTACAGGTCCTGGGCCAACCTCGTCTCCCAGAGCTGAGCCAACCTGCCGCCAGTTCACATTAGCACTTCCAGAAACGCCTCACCAGCAAGTAAGAAAACACACCTCTTACCTGCCAAGTCTCCCAGCTTAGATTCTCAACTCCTCCTCTTTTTATTTTCTTCTGCTTCCAACACTGAAGGCAGGCAGGGAAAAGAAAAGAAAAAAATATATATATCAAAGGAAAAACCACAACTATCTCATTCAAAACCTTTTCATATTCACTACAACGTTTTATCCTGAGCAAAAATCCCAAGGAAATAAGTGGGGTTTATCCACTTATTTCTCCAAGAACCCAGGTCAGGCCCCTGGCAAAGCTCCCCCCTAAAATACGAGATGCTGTACCTGAGAGCAAGGTCTGCAGCATGAGGAGGAGAGGGAGAATCTCGTTAGAGGAAAACTAAACTGAGCGAAGCAATGGATATTAAGGAAAATATGGGGATTAGGATCCCAGTACAGCAAGGTGCTTATTCACAGAACTGTAGAAATACATGTAACTTTAATTAGAAGTCTCTACTCAGATGGACACAAGCTCACACAGGAACCTTCAAGGTCTGCAGAGGGGCAAAAATGGAGAGGGAAGGGCAAGTGGGAAAGTGAGCCAATGTCAGCTGAAATTGATAGAAAGACTGACAGCAATTTCAGTGGACTTTGGATCATCCCCAAAGCAGCAGAAGAAAAAAGATGCAGCAGGAACAGGGAGAATAAATGAGAGAGCAGATTAATAACTCCAAGAAATATTATTAGTACAATTTAAGAACAGCTGGGGAATTGCAAGAGGAGGGTTAGATTCTGCTGCTCAGGCTCCTAAATGCTGGCTTGCTCCATCAAAATCAATGCAGTAGTTTTAGATTTACATCAGTGTATCTAAGAACAAAATTAAATTAAGGAGTACAGAGTAACTGGAGAAACACCAAGCATTATTGAGTGTTCCAACACTGGGAGGCACTCAGATACTATAGTGCTGAAGGCCCCATTAGTAGATTGATTAAATGTTTGATCCATCAGTAGGAGATTTATCCAATATGGGGAGGAAACAGAGAGCTCTAAGTCAAGACTACTAATCAGCTATTATTTATATTTTTCTGCATGCTATAAACGTACAAAGGAGACGCTTTGTAGAATTTGCAGTAATAATTCCTATTTATTTCCCACTCTTGAGATTAGTTCTTCTCTTCAACATTTTAAAAGTATTTTTAAGAGCTATTTGAAAAAAGGTTTCAGAAGGAAATACCAGGACTTTCATGTTCTCATTTAGATCATGACTCCTTTTAGTCTTACAGACTGATACCAAGTGCTACAAAAACTAAATTCAACTAAACCCAGAGCCATTTATACTATGAGACATGCACTATTTTTCTTGGATGAACAACAGAGGCTTTCTCTACACTTCATTGCTAGGCTCACTGTCAGTTTTGTATGTGACAGTGTGAAAGTAGCAGTTTCTTTTCAACAGTCTCATGCTCCCACAAACACAGACTAGTTTCTTTCAGACACCTACTTTCACTAATGCATTGCTATTCTTTATGTACACACTGCCTCTGTTCTAAAAACACAAACCTTAATAAAAATTAAAGTTCTGACTTGAGCTAATCTTTCTTACCTTCTATTTACTTCTTATTTCTTTCACAAATCACTGCAATTATCACATTGTACCTAAGTCCTTTCCACTGGGATTTCAAATTACTTGAACATTACCTGGTTTTATCACAAGTTAAAAAAAAAATATTCTATCCACTGTGCCTTTCACTTCCATATTTAGTCCAGAAAATCCACCCATTTCTAATGATATCTGCAGCAAAGCTAGTCATGTTTTGTGACATCTGTCACCCATATATGCATGCATTTTTTCACTTTTTAGTAGGTGACCTACAGATACAGACGACAGAAGACCACTACTAATAACCTGAGGAAATACTATTTATCTCAAATTATAGAGATTTATGTTTAAATAAGTGAAACAAGAGGTTCTACCTAGTTCCTGCTCCCGCAGGTAGACTTTGATTAGTAACTACTAAATTCAGTCTTCAAATTCCAACTAATAATCAGACCATCTATTAAAAAAAAAAATAAGCAGGTTTAGTTTTTCTTTTAAGTTCATTTAAAAAAGTCTCTTTAAGAGATAATACCAATTTCCTTTCAGAGAAGATGATGTCCGTAGCTGGATTCTTTCCTAATAGGATCTATCCAGAATTTTCAAAACATAAGGCAACTTTAACCAGAACAAATGGAAGATTTCCTAAAATGCTGTGGAGCAGGAAAAGGAAAGCTACACCTTTCCCATATGGAAGGTGAATCATATATGTGCATTTATAACAGGGTTGTGTCAAACACAGCAGACACACAAAGACTGCCCAACTTTGCATTCTTCTGTTAGTTTGTATATCACTGATGACTGAAAATACTTGGGTCCTATTCCAAACCTAATGATCACAAGCACTATTATAATTATTATTATTATTCAACCTATTCTTAAATACAGTTTCAGAATGAAACAACATTTTTACAGCACTTCCCTGTTACATGTGTTCTGATTCCCAGTGCTTGGCTGTAGCAGGATCAGAAAGGTATGATCCAAAACACTGTGGAAGGGAACTCCAGAAGGTCCTACCTGGATATTTATTTGAGCAAGTTTTCCCAACTTTGCTCAGAGGTTAGGCTCTTAACTATATTACAACAAATTTATTGCAGATTACAGGTTAGTAAATAGGCCACCAATGCATCTACCTATGATCAAAAATGAGAGCTCTGTGTCTTGGGCACAGAGTCATCATCTGCTGCACAGAGGAAACAGAGCAGGAAACTTGACTGTAAGTCACCATTTCCCTTTCTTCCATCTCCCCAAAAATAAATAAATTAAAGACATTGTGAAAGGTTTACAGTAAAACCCATGCAAAACTTTCACCACAAAATGTAAAAATCCCTCATGCTTCATTACAAATCTGAAAAACAAGACAGTGTCGGCAAACAACTTTCACACAATGATTAAGACTGTAAAAACAGAAACTAAAGAAAAGCTCTGAGACTGACAGAGAACTATGATTTTAAGAAGAAATTATTTGAAGTAGACTGCTTTCATATGTTGTGTCCAAAAGCCAGGAAAAATTAATATTTTCAGAAACCAAAAATGGAACCATCTCAATGGGCAAGAACTCTTGCAAACTAGTAAAAAAAGAAAAAAAAAGAAAAGAAAAAGTAATTTACACACTCTCTCGGACATCCCAAAATTTATAGTAGCAGTATATCTGTCTTCAAGTGCAAACAAGCAACTTGTCTCAACAGTTGGAACTTTATAGTCCAAGAAGATTTCAGGGGTTCTAGAAATAGTTCAGAATTATGCTAGAATTTATTACATATTAGAAAAGAAACAACACAAAGCAAGCCACCTATATTCATCATCCACAAAACCAGCATTCAGCTTCCTGGCTGTATTTTCATGGTCATCAAGACTTTACTCTGAATGCACTCCCATCACTTCAGCAATGCCCCTCCCAAACAACACTGGGATTCTCATTTTCATGTTTTTCAGGTCCTAGATAGTGACCTCTCAAAGGCAGGGACTGTATTCATACAATTTGCCCACGAAGTCCCTGCTGCTTTTCCACTTTTTTTGCTGGTTTTCCACTTCCCACCTGCAGTCTCAGGGTACCGTTATCTGAGATGCTGCAGTAGAACACATTAACATCCCTCAAGCTTTCATCTTTTTCTTCAGCATTGACAATATGCATTTAAGGAAAGAAAGTACCAAGCTAGACACATAGAATCATAGAGTCATTCAGGTTGGAAAAGACCCTTAATGTTAAAGGGTAGGACTCAATGATCTAACACTACCAAGTCCACCACTAAAGATATCTCTAAGCTACATGTCTATGTGTCTTTTAAATGCCTCCACGGATGGTGACTCAATCACTTCCCTGGGCAGCCTGTTCTAAGGCTTGACAACCCTTTCAGTGAAGAAATTTGAACCTGAATCTACAGAAGCCTGGAAGAGCAGCTTGAGAGGTATAAACTGCTTTGTTCACCTCTGACTTACTAACATTGATAACCCAAGAATGGCAGTAACAGGGTTGAAGTTTAAACTATTTCAAGGCTTATGGATGAAAAAAGAACCGATCGTACAAAGCACTATATGACTTCCCACTCTGATCTTGTAGGCACATGACATTTGGAAGATAACCTGATTAGCTTCCTCCTGTCTAACAAGGAACCAGCCCCACAGAGCCTAACACACTGCAACAACCACCATAACAAGACAGGGATGATGAATTCAAGTGGCTCAACAGAGTTCAAAAATAACATGCCACTTAAGCAACCTGCACGAGTGAAGCTGAATTTTTAAGCAACCTCAGAAGGGTATTTATACCCTTTTCTACCCTGCTTTGCTCTCACTGCAATACTTAGAAAATTTCTTAAATCAGATATGGCAGAACCACTAATAATCCATTTGCACTCTGGGTGAGCTTGGCTAATGAATTCAAATGAGAGCAGAAGCAAGCCACAGACTGCCAGGTTTTTTTAATATCCTCATATTTTCTAGTAATAGTGTAATTGTAATTAATGTTTACTTTGTTGCGTGTTTTACTGTTGAGTCTTTAAAGTCCTCTGGGATCCCTTTGGGATATACAGCACTATATAAATATAAGTTGTTATTATCAAATAACAATCATCGTCCATTTAAACTATACAATAGCTACCTGATTATACTTAAGCAAGTTAAAGCTCTAATAAAAAATGATTATAGATAATTGAAATTAAAGATATTTTTCCCCAGCTCAAAGAACCCAAAGTTCTTGTATTGAGTATTCAAGTGCCCTGCAACACCTGGAGCTTGATCCTGCAGTTCTGAAATCAGTTAGGACTTTTGCTGTTGCTTTCATCGGAGAGGTGGTAAGACACTTGGCAGAGAGTTAAATATCTCAACAATTCTACCTTTCTGAAGCAGCAAAATTAAGATTTATTTTGTTTCCCAAAATCATTTGATAGACTACTCATTTTTACCTCTAGTATTGATCCTGGAGAATCTCTAACAGTCATTTTGGTTGTATCACCAGATACATATACGCTGTATGGCTGAGAAATTATTTCAATACAACACAGAGATCCCTGAGCTTACACTAAACCCGTTAACTAAGTGTTGGTGCTGCCAACTGGGTGCAGTGTGGAACATGAAGAAGGCAATTGGCCCTTCCAGAAGTCTGACCTCCTCCTCTTCTATGATATTGCCACTGGGACAGAGCCTCCAAAATATTTACCCTTAATCTTGTGCATTAAATAGTCCATATAACCATGACAGATATTTTCGGATGCAGTAGATTCTGGAAGTGCTGCTGTCAGGCATACTCCAAAACTCCAAAATCATGTAATCAGCAGTAAGGTACAGCAACATTTTATACACCAAGTCTTGTAGGAGATTATTTACTTGGCTTTGAACTCTTAGAAATCACATCTTCAAGCTTTGAATCCACTGGGGAAAGAACTCATTTAGCTGAAAGTCAAACATAGAAAACATGACTACAGGACTTAAGGTTAGAGAAAGCCTTGGTTTTTGTCTCTCCTAATAAATACCACAAGACTGGGGGAGTGGGGTGTGGGTGGAAACACGTCTTTTCTGGTTGACCTCTGCCAAGTCATTTCCCTTGCTTCAGGTTTCTCATCTGTGGAACAGCGGTAATGACATTAACCTCGTTACTGATGAATAGCATTGTAGATGAGCCTACATTATATTTCAACGATAATAGATTATCTTGTGGACCTTTTAGTATCAATAAAAAAAAATTCATTCCAGAGTCAATGACCTGTTGGCAAGTGATGACTAACCCAACTTACATTCAGCTCCGTGGGTTAAGAACACAGTCAGCCCAGGATCCCTCCAGCAGAGATGGACAGACTGCCCTAAGGGTCGTAAAGGCCTAATGGGGGCTGAAATGTTTCCGCTGAAAAGCATCTCTGTGCTGACTACAAGGGCAGGCTCAGATGACAATGTTCAAAATCTAGTGACCTCAGAAAAGTGCCTGACATTAGTTCAGATGAACCTGGAGCCACCACCTTGACTTTAATCCATTCTGGATTCTTCGAAAATTTTTTTTGGGGGAAAAAAAATATCTAAGGTTTGAGCTGAACTTCCTTTTTTTTTTGTTTCCTCCCCAATTTTTTTAAAATGAGAAACTACAGTGGGATGATTTTAAAGTGAAAAATCTACTAAAAACCGTTCAGAAAATAACTTCAACAATTTCCCCCACTAGATGTATAAATATTTTTATATGGATAATATAAATGAAATTATTTTTTTAATGAAAATAAATATATAACAATAATTTTAAAAACGTTTTAAATTAAAATAATGGAACTGAGAAAAGACCGCGTATCTTTGAGAATCAGACATTAATTCTCTAAGATATGTGCTAAGATCACACCAGCTGAAGATCCCTCTCTCCAGCAATGCAAACAGCGACGATGATATGCCATAGACCTTTCACATACAGTTAATGACTTCAGTGGCGCACAGCCAACTTCCACCAGCTGAGAATCTGGGACTAAAGCCCCAGATGAAATCAGGACTCCCTTGTAGGAACCTCTCTGTACATGTAAAGCAAGAGACAGCCCTCATAATACAGTTTGTAATGTAAAAGGAAGTAGAGATTATTATTAAAGGGAGCATAAGTGTCTGTCACAAAGTGACACAGAAACCTGGTGTGAATTTCTTCAGTTCTGAGCTCCCAACTAATGCTTCCTTTCTTAAGGCCATTTCTTGCAATCAAGATGGGAATAAAAAAATTATAAATTAATAATAACCAATAGTGTTTAAGTACAGTAATCACACATCAAAACTCCACATATATCAGCCAACTTTGACTTTAAAGTGTTACCCACTGATCTTTCCTGCTTGCTGAAGCATGCTGGCAGTAGGATTCTTCAGCTGCAGAAGGTGGTGAATGATCATACCTGTACGCACACGCAGCTTTCCCCTGAAGTACAAGTCCTCCAGTAGCACTGAGACTGCCTGAGCCACAAGCAAGCACTGCCTTTTGTTTGACATATTTCTCTGTAATGTGTCGGCAGAAGAGCACTGGGCGCTATCCATCAGTCAAACCACAATACACCCAGACACACCAGTTATTTAGAAGGAGTTGGAAGGCTAGGTCGGGGTGATACCTTAAGTTGGGAAAAGGATCTGGGAGGTGTGGGGAGGAGAGAAGGGTGGGGTGGTACAAGATCCATACTGTTGTTTCACTGGAAAGACACAGCGTGTCATAATGAATTACTGTTAATTTGCACCAGCAGTACAGTTAGATTGAGACCAGCAAGCGACGATGACAAACAGCACTTGCAAGATCACATAATGAGGGGGCAAGGCTGCCTCACTGGAGCCGCTTCACTCAATTAGTGGACAAGGCTTTTAATGCTGCTATGCACAACCAAAGCAATTTTGATTACTTAGAGCTAAGTCTCCATTTAGAATGAGTCAGAAGCTGAAATGTTTTTGGATTGTTTTTTTTTTTTTCTTTTTTTCCTCTTTTTTAAATATAATTTATCTACAGAGTATTTGAATGGTAATATGCTATCTGGAAGCTAGACACATTAGCCTCTGTACCTAAGTAATGCTGAAATACACTTTTTAAAATATGTTCAAATAGTAGTTATTCCAGCAAAGAAAACAAATAAAAAGATAGCAAGCAAGCAATACTATGCCAAAAGCAAGGGCCAGATTTTGCTCTTATTCATTGTGATTTAACTCTGAAGCTTTAGAAGGGGATTTGGTGTAACAACAAGGGTTTCATGACAGTATAGTTAAGAGTTAGAACAACAGTGTGCTTCGCTCACATCCTCTTGTGCTAGGTTTACAATTAGTCATTTGACTGATTCTGTTAGCCAAAGACCAAAACTGCATTACCTCTTGAGTAATATATAAAAATTTCTTCGTTCATTTGCTTAATGTGGGTATTGGATGGTTGATGTTTAGGAAGTGTGATTTGATCCCCAGAAACTCACAAAACCTGTTAATGTTCATTTAATGTTTCTGAGCTATTTCCGCCAGCTTATGTCCGAACCTTAGTTTCCACTGTAGAAAGTGGAGTTGTACAAACAACTATGGCTTAAGGGTACTTTTGCTAGGCAAAAGAAGGTGCTACCTGCAGTTTAAGAGTAGAACCTGTGAACAAGATGATGCTGCCAAACTCTCCTTGCCGTTGTATCTTAGGGATTAAAGTGTTCACAAAGATCAGGAGGACCTGAATTCAAATTAAATGTGATTTAGAGCAAGGATCTGTGTGTGCACCATATCCTAATATCTGCCCTAACCAGTGGTACATCAGCATCTACTTACCAGTCTTCCCAGTCAAAGCTCTGCATAAGCACTTACATATTGCTTGGTACAGGGAGTGGATGCCAGCTACTTGTTTTCACAGAAATCACCCTGTTCACAAACCTACAGAATTCTTCTGTATCTCCATCCATGAACATGTATGCATGCATGTATGTATATATAGTCTAAGAATGGAAACTGAGAAGAGGAAAAACTACATTCAAGACCTTTCCTCAATTTAGGAAGAAAAAAGATAAGAACATAGATCTCCTACGTGCCTGTGATCGGTCCTCATTACTAAGCTACGTAAGTTACTGAGTCTTCTTGGAAATCCCAAAAAATCAAAAAGCTTTGTTTCATATGTATTGAAATGAACCATTTTTATGTTCAGAATTTTATTTTCATCTTTATTTTGGCTGAAATTGCTTATCGGATTTGACCCAAATTTCTGAAGAACTTCAGCTGCTTAGAAACTGAATTTTTGGATGGATAAATTTGTTTCTGTGGAAAAAAAAAACCTCTACCCAAATATGCAACATTTCAATACTTCATCAGGTTTTCTTACAAGTGGGTGGAGGGGACTGGGGGGGGAGGGGAGGGTGCTGTTGAGTGAAAGGGATTCCTTATCAAAGAATCAAAAGGGATTGTTTATCATCCACACTTCTCCCTATATCTGATACAGGACGAAGATGGATTTTTCCACTGCACTCTGAAGCATCTAGTACTGCCCAGTTGCTGTAGCAGGGTACCCAAACCAGCAGACCAAATGTCTGATGCATTAAGAACACAGACTGGATATAAGCTTTGCCTAAAGCACAGAACCAGGAACATTTTAAACTGCTTTATTTCTCAGCTCTGGTACAGCTATGTATGTATAACTTATTTAAGATTTGACTCAGCAGGGTAGATGCATGCAATCAGCATACTGTTTTTGTGAAGGTTCCCCCCTATTGCCCCTTCAATTTTAACTGTCAGTATATTGGCCTTTTGAATTTTTGTTTTCATAATACCTTTAGCTATTTGAACATACATTATTATATACTAATAATTGCTTGCCCAATTTTTTTTAGTCTTACAGGCGACAGCAGAGAACAAGAAATGCAATCTAGTTAGAACTTCAAAGCAATGTTTCGTTATCGTCCAAACTGGGCCTCTTTTATTCCTCTCTCACTATTTGGTTTTAAGAGTGAAAGGAAACCAGTTGCTTAAATTTGTTCTTTCAAATTTCCACCCACCTCCTCCTGCTCTCGAAGAAGGGGCTTTATGATAATACATAGGCTGATCTTGAGATCAATCACAGATAGAGATATATTTACTGTCCTCAGATAGTCATAGTATTGCTTACATTCACATGAATTAAAGATTGCCTAAATCCTGCCTCTGAACATTTCCAAACTTTAAAAAGATAGGGATCTATATTTGAATTTCATATCCATCTCATCTCTATATAGTGGGATGAACAAAAATACCCGATTCAATCACACCCGAACTCTATAAAAACTGGATCTTTCAAGATTTGATGTCATTCTGTGGACTTGTGTACATAACAAACCAGCCCTGAAAAACTAATGCAGAATAGCTCCACTCCACACTCGTCCTTATTCCTGTTCAGGAGTGCCTTTGTATGGTTTAGCTTTGCTTTTGAAGTGGATTAAGCTGGACTCCATACGGCACATTTAGTGGTGAAGCAAAGTGCCCACAACAGGAACCAGCGCAGCGCAGTATTGTGCTTCAGTGCATAGCCAAGCCTGTTCAATAATGACCTAATACAGGGTAAGCCTGAATGATATTCTCGGGTATAACAAGATGCTGGGTGCTTGATGAAAAACGTATAGTGAAAAAATTGGTGGTTTTCATTGTGCTAAAGGTCATATTACTGTAGATATTCAAAAGGGTTCCTTTATAAATTAAAATCCGCAGATTGGCCACATTCCATATTTCAAAACTTAAATCCCAGACTTTAAAATCCCTATGCTACAGGTGCAGTGTGGACAGCATTTTAGTCAGGACAAGCAGTATAGGCATGATGGACTTCCACTTTTCATATAACGGCTCTCCAACCATTACTAGAAGTCCTGGTTACTCCTTCTCTCTCATCCTATCATCCCTTCCCCCTTTATTTCTGACCAAATGGTCCAGCCTGGGCACAAGAAAGCTTTGTTAAAATCCATTTCGTTCCATGCAAAGAAAAAGAATATAAACTCCTCCAAACCAAATTTTGAGAAGCAAATGAACAAAATCTTTGACATTTACCTAAGAAACTACAAAGAAAAAAAAAAAAAGGGAAGAAAAAGAAAAAAAAATGCAAAAACTATATTAAACTTTCATACAATACCAAAAGTTCATCCGGGTGGAGCAGCGAACAAGAAACTGAAAAGGTTAAGGTTTTTCTGTATGAAAACGGTATCTCAAATAACACTCAGGGGGACAGTTATACATATGTTTTTGAACTAAAACTCTAACCTGGCATGATTAATTTTGGCCTTAGTTTTGTCAAAATATTGGAGTCCATATGGCACAAAGCAAATAATTTTACATTTTTATTTTAAATCCCTATGTGTTTTTCTTGTCTATTCCCTTCTCTTCCACCATACACACTGGCAGCCGCTACCAATACGCCAAGTGCCATATCAACCCTGCAAGCTGGCTGGCACAAGCACTCTATAATACTGGCACATGCTTCCTTTTGCAGGGGAATTCTCTCTGAAACACTGTGGCACATCCTAGCATCCCTGCATAGCAGCTGAGGACCCTGTCTACCCCAGTCACATCAGCAACGGGGTGCCTTAACTGTGAATGCTCTGCCCGTTTTATTACGCTTAAATCAAATAAAACAATGAGACTTCACATCGGTGCATTGGTTCCCCCTCCTGCCCCAAAGAATCACTCAGTGCTTTATAAGGTCTTTGTATCCAGCAATGGAGAAGTATTGCTGCTGCAGAGAGGATGAAAATTGCTGCAACATAAACAAAACCAAAAAACTGAAAAACTAACGCGCGCACACACACACATCACTCAGGCAAGCTGAGCAAACTCCTGCACCTACAGTTGGCTCCACAGAACACAGATGCCTAAGCAGAGCAAAAAGGATGTCACTCCTTTGCCTCTATAAAACCCTTAGTGAGCTGGAGGGAAATTAGGATCATGGAAGACTTTGCTGACCCTGTCAGGACTCAAACTAGTATTTGAGGCTCAAATGCTAAATCATTCCCTTTGCTGCCCTGCCTCTGGTTTTCTGCTATGCATTCCACTCTAACTCAGTTTTTATTTTTTTATACATATATTTAAATATTTTAGCTAGATATTCATTCAGAGTATAAGACAGCAGGCTCCTTAAATAAGCAGACCAGCAATACTATTTTTAGACAAAGACCCAGAAGAAGCATTGGAAAGTCAAGCGCGCTTTACTGAACCAAAGGTGCATATAACTTCTAGTTAATTTTGTACATTAAGTTCATGGCCAGGGTGAATCCTACCTCCCAGTGTGATAAGGATCCTCTACAACCATAGGAACTGTGCTCAGGATCTTCGAGATGGCCTTGATGGCAAGATCAAAATAATACCCCTTTTTCACTCATAGCAGATAATTGTGAATCCTTCATCCATGATAGCCTGTTTTGAGGGAGTTTTGGAGGATTTCTGAGAAAGATCCATTTCTTGGGCTGCATTGTGCTGCAGTACACCGGCTAGAGGAGCTTCTGGGGGCATGCTATGCAGCCACAGTTGTTCAGAGGTCCTTACATCAGGCCAGCATCTGCAAACAAGGAATGACTCCATGCACTGCTCTTCCCTTGAGACGCAGTGAGGAGCCCTGAGAACCAGGTGAGCATACCAGCACTAGCCCATGATGCTGAGGACATGGCCTGCAAAGTTTGGTAACACCTGGAGCTCCCAAAGTGCTGGAGGCTCCCTGCCAGAGTACGCCACATTCCTGCAACCCAGCAGAGAGCTGACCAAAGAACAGGTAAGCAACAACGAATTATTTGATTACTCCATGCCACTGCGTAATGGTCAATTGATATCACTCCATCACAACAAAGCTAAAAACTTTCCTCTGTAATAGCCTCATGGAGAGAGGGGAAAATTTTGGTCTCCTGTAGCCACACAACACATCCACAAGACACCGAGCTGTCTGTCTCTTCCCACATTACAAGTTTCTGTTGGAGCAGCAACTCCACCTAACAAATGTAACTTTAACAACAGTAAAACAACCTAATAGCTTAGCATGCCAGGGGGCTAATGTGGTGGGCCATTTAACGCTGCACTAAATAGCCCTGGTTTGATTCTCATTGCCAAGTGCTGAACTGAGAATTGCAACTGCAGGAGCAGTTCCTAATTCGTTAGTTAAAGGGGGTCATTGCTCATAGGGTGGGGAAGAGGGAGGGTAAGAGGAAAGAAGGGGGGAAATATCAGACAAACTCTAAACACTCAAAGTCGACAGAAGGTTGCACTCCTGAGAGATGCAGTATTTAGCTGAAAGCCTGACAAAGCTCTGCAGCTGGGAGGCCTGTGGTGGTTTTACACAACACTAAAAAAGTTGCCATAAGATACTTGTAACCTGTATAATAGGCTTGGTGGGAACAGGGAAGCTGAGAATGAAAGGAAGGTGAAAACATCTTGCTAATAACACTGCGGTTTAGTTTCAACTGGCCCTCAAAACCATACACCATGCAGGCTGCCAGCACAGCAAAGCAGCAGCAAAAGAAATAAACTGCCTTCCCATCTATACTTCCTAAAAAAATGAACTCCCAAAGCAGACCTGATTGCAAAGGAGTTCACTTAGAAAACCTTAAAATGATACAACGAAACAAGCCCAAATTTACAGGGCAACTCTGCAAAGGGAGAGCTTTATTCCTGAATGTTAGAACCCTAAAACAACCGTTTTCTCTAATTTCTGCCATCACTCAGATTGGCCTTGAATTACCTCCTGATAGGCCTCCCATGTGCTTGCAGATGAGAGAGTGTAATGGGGATCTGTTAATTAACTAGAAGCAAAGTTGCACGGTGGGGATCAAACACTGGATGCGTCCTAAAACTCCCACAGAGAAGATGAAATGCAGCGCAAACTTTAAAGACTTCCCGTCATTAGCCAAGACCTTGGCTGCTCCTGGCCCAGACCCCTCCTGTTTCAGAGAACAATGAGGACAATGATGGCAGAAATGAAATAGTGCAGCAAGGAACAAAGGAATTAGCTATTTACCCACAGAGAGAGAAAGGAAAAGAGGGGCGGGGGGGGGGGGGGGAGGGGGAAGGGAACTTGCTTTTTTCCTAGGGTTTCTGTCTACTTTTAATTAATTTACGGCTGCCAGGGACTTGCACACAGAGCACGCCCAGGAGCATTGTGTTAAAGCGCGGTGTTAATACATGTAACATCTACTGTTTACTCCCAGGCAGGAAGGAGAAGGCGTTGGGGCAGAGGGGCAGTGGGGAAGGAGGAGAGTAGCTCTTCCCTCTTCACAGCCACTTGAAAGAGACGGGCAGAGATGAACAAAAGGTTATGCTGATCTCTAACTTCTATGAACCCACTTCCATGCAGGCTGTTATTCTTTAAAAGAGCTCCAGGTAGGGCAGAGCACTGTGGGCAAGACTTGCACTGGGAACTGAAATGAAAAGGGAGGGCACTAGGACAGGGACACCCAGGTGAGGTGACAGCGAGCACTGCACCAACGGCTCATCGGAATCTGAAGGGCCAAGTTTAATGGGCTTCCTCCAGTGCCCTCAGAGCAAGGGAGAAGATCTCAGGGTGGAGACCTACAGCCAAACACAGCGCTCTGCAGAGATACCCAGCCTCACTTCACTGTATTTCCAAAGCACTCGCCCTGAGCTAATAAGGCTGGCCTCGCAGCAAGGCTAATTGGGCCAGGCAGAGCGCTGCACTGCCGTGACGGCACTAGTAGTTAGCTTCTTCTGCAGTTCCACTGGTAAATACTGCCCTTGACTTAACTGAGAGGAAAATCCAGCTACAGCCAAACTGTGCCTACTCGTTGGATGCCAGGGCACAGCACCAGACTGGGACCTTTCTCAAAAGGCAACTGGATGCAAGACAGGATACGGTAAAACACCTAAACATAGGCTTACGATGCCAGCTTGAGTGACTGACTTGAGTAGCAAATGATAATTTGCTTCATCTTATCTTGCATTTAGAATAAACCCCAACTTTGTCAGATGGCTATTTTCATGAAGCCTAAACCCCAGGATGCAAAGCAGCCCTGCATTTCCATTGGTAGCCTAGAGGAAAAGGCACAGAGAAGTCACACTGTGGGGAGAGCTGCGCATTAAGACTCTGCAGCTCCACCTACAAAACCACCAGACCTTAGACAGTATGGCAATGGGTGCAGCATGAGAAGCTGAAGGGAACAGAGCAATTCTCCTAGTAGGTGCTTTGTGAACGTTTGCTTGGGCTTTTGTCTCCCTTGGGAAAGGAGAAGAAGAAATGGAGGCTCCACTTAAAAATAATACAAGTCTGCAGCTGATCAGATTTATTCTCAGCCTAGACAGTGGACTTAGGCAGCAATGGTTTCAGTCTGTATTTTGCACATCACTGCTTTTGATAGGGAACGGGAACAGGAGCACGAGCCTCAGGTGAAGATAGAAGCATTTACAGTACTTTCTAGTTGCTCAGAAGAATGGGGGGGGGGGGGGGGGGGTGGTGTCAGCCTTTTTCAAAGGTAAGATCAAATGATACCATTAAATATGTGTTAAAACTAAGAGGCATAAACTTTTGGTTTCTAGGCTACCCATTCAGAAGAATCAACATGTGTTTCACAGTTCAGCAAAAGAGACAAAACCTTCTAGGCTTACAGTTAACAAGAGCAAACCAGCAGTTAAAAAGCCCATTGCACATCAGGCATATTTGGCTATGTAGGAGAGGAGCACAGAAAACGTCCCTGACATTCAGTCCAGGGCACCAAGCCTGACTCACCAGAGTGGGGGCAGGGGACAGTGAGGGAATGTCCTTTGACACTGTAGCTAGTGTCTCAGCACTGTCCTACATTAGCTAACTCCAGAGATGGGAATTAAATATAAGATGAACAGAGAGTTGGAGGATTTTATATTCTGTTCAGATGCATTATAAAGCCAGCTACATTTTCAAAGGGGAAAGTGATGTCTCTTTTTTTCAGAAGCATCTCATTCCTGTGCCAGATAGTTAAGTTTTGATGTAACGGGCACCATTCTTCAGCATTGCCTACATATCACTCAGTCCTAACTAAATTGAACTAAAATATCTGGGAATAAATCTCATTGCTTTTTCACCCTTTTCTCTTCCAGCTGCTCTTGCTTCTTCCCCCAAGGACTGCCTCTCACTGTTTGGAAAACACTGCCATACTGACTTCTGTGTGTGATTACATTGTCCTGCACTGATCTGATGAGGTCCAGATACCCACACTGGCACCCCAGGGATGACTGTATCATTTGTGTCTTGGGCCCTGATGACGGCTCCAGTGATGCTGGCCACAAGCACTACGCCACCACTTAACACCCCCATCTTCACTGCTCTCCTTTTAAGTAATGGTGCTATTTACATTTTGCATTTAAACACACACGTGATTTGTCTTGCCTTTGGTCAGTCAGGAAAGCTTGTGGCAAAGCTTGGAACTGAGCCTCAGCTCCAGATCTGTATTACCAGTATAATCAGTATTATTCCTCTTCACTAACAGGGTTCCTGTGCCTACATTTACAAACAGGTATTTCCCTTGTTTAAAGCTATCGGACTTAGCTATACAGGTGACTAACATTTTTTATGTATGTAGGCACCATTTTCTCCATTCTTCTTGCATTGCTGAATCTCCAGTGATACTCCGAGAGACCACAAAGACCAAGTGATCATAGGGATTGAATGAACTGGTGCAGCAGCAAGGAGGTCACTTCGGGTCAGAGCCGAAGCACATTAAGGTGGCAGTTGGCAGCAAACCTGCTTGCAATCATTGTCTTTTTGGGGAAAACAGACATCATTGATTTCAAAGGCAAGCACTACCACCCCCCGCTGCCCAACTTAAAACCAAACCTTGCTCATCTTGTTTATCCAGGCAGACCTGTTTGGACCTTTACTTTTGAAACGGAAGAAAACTCTTCAAAATTTATAAAAAGAGACAGAATAAAGGAAATGCAGTTTATGAAAATTGTTCAGATCTCAAGCAGAAAACACAAGATCATAACTCCAAAGGGAAAACTGCTTTAACATGGCATAAATACATGAGATTAATCCTTACAAAAAGGTTTAAAGTGCAAAGTAACGGAGTCCAGGTTGCGAATTTTTTGCTTTTATGCACCTCTGACAGCAAAATGACTGTGTTAGAATAAGTGATTTTTAAAAATCTGTTTTATTAATTCATTTGGCTTATATCACTGAGAGGAAATCATCCCATCACAAAATCTGCCAAAAGGTTCAGTTATTATTAGCCTCTAAGATGCAAGCTAATTGCTTTCTGTGTGTTTCACCAAAACCAGCTGAGATCCTGAGGTTCACAAAAAGGATACTGCACATGCTCAGAAATTTGCCTGTCCTGAAGATTTTTAATTACACATTTGACATCAGTGTTCCCCAGTGTAAAATCTATGTTATTTGTTAGGCTCGCATCTTACAGAGACTTCAGCAAGCCTGTAAACTCTGCATGCATCAATAGTCTTGTTGAAGTCAGAGGGATTATTCAGATGCATAAACTAATACGTGAACTTGCCAAGCCTTTGCAAAATCTGAGCCAGATTGTATCACAGTGAACACCATAGACCTTGTCACAACTGCCTGAAATTCAATTAATCTCTTAAAGATATATATTTAAAAGAAATTCTATGGGTAAATTGTTGGGCGTCTCTCCACTTTTCTATAAAAAAAGTCTCAAAATAGATATCCAAAGATTTAGTACTGCACAGCCCCTCTAGTTTTATATATCTCACCCTTCCTTGAAGTTGGTTTAAGCCTGGAAGTAACCACAAAAAGCCAAGTGGCTTGACTTCTCCTACACCCCAGTAACTCTCTGCTGCCATCATGAACCCTTGAGACAACAGCGTCCCGATACAGTCCATTTTGAAGCAGGCACTTCATGCTCCAGTTTATTCTGGAAGCAGGAAGAGGGAGAACAAGATTGATGCTAGGTCAAGGGCTGAAGTTCAGCAAGGTGACTCAGATCAGAGCACGGTCAAAAAAGCACCAGAGCAGGCTCAAGTGAGAGGCGCAGCTCTGCAGCTCTGAGTGGCAGTTATTTTTCTTTTTCCCAAGCAGGACAAGTGTAAATGGATTAAACCTGACCAATTCCTTTTACTCTGATAGTGTGTCTCTTACAAACACTTGTTGATAAAGAGTTGAAATTAGGTATATAAAGTGTGTAATGTCTAGTCATAGTAATACAACACAGAAGAGAACAATGGTACAAACAACTTTTCCAGGGAAAAACCCAGCACTCCTATCCTTAAGGGCATGAACCTCAGCCCAAGGACATCCTCCAAGAAGTTGAGGACTCTGCCTCATCGCTCGACATACGGACCTGCACAGCCAGACTACGCATTTACTCAAGCAACACACAGACAAAAGAGCGGCATGCCAAGGAGTAATCGGAAGAAATCACACTTTATAGAATTAGCAGTATAGAGATCTCTTTCCATCTGTAACAGGCCAAATCACTATGATGTAAGTCTTACCAATGCTACTCCCAGTTTCCTAACTATTTATTCCTGCCACAGGAGCTCACCCAAACCTAATCGGTACCTTTTTCCTGGCTGGTTCAGAAGACAGCCCCTCCTTCCACTTTATACCTTGAACCAAAGCAATACTATAAAGGTGGCAGTATCAAGATAGTGTGCTTTATTTTCCCATAGCACAGACAGCAATAGGCCTGAGCTTTCATCTAAGTTTTCATATGACCTGTATCAAACTCTTGTTTCAAAGAGCTGGATGACAAATTTACAGGAACTGTCCTTCTTGAAACTAAATAATGCAAATTTAATTAAAGATGAGCAAACACCATTGCCAAAAGAAAGAAGACCAGATTTCAGGCTGACATGCAACATCACTCTCCTTTCTCGCCCCCAAAAAATTTCTTTCAAACCAGTGTACTGCCATGAAAAGTTTTTGTTTTGATAAATATACAATTATTTAAAAAAAATAATCCGTTTTCTGATTACTTGACAATACCGCATATAAAACATTGCCATACATTTGCTTCAACTGCATGTAAGCCTAGAGCTAAATACAAACTTTAGTCTCCAGAGGTGTCAGTGCCCACCACCTTACTCTCTTTTAAACGCAAAGGTGATAACATAATATACACATTAGCATTGTGAACCAGCTGATGTATGCTGTATGTGTATTTCATGTATGGGGTACATATAATATAGTTCTGCATAACTCTAGTGACTGTAGTGACTTGTTCAAGAGCTTAATCTTAGCCTGTGTCTCATTTTTATAGGGTTGCTGAAACTGGAAAAAAAAAAGAAAAAAAAAGGAAAGAAAAAACCCACTTACGAGCACGCGGAGAGACTATTAAAGGCAGAGGTCTCTCATATAAGCACAACATGTGATCGGATAATATTGTCTGGATTAGCAGCTTTATAACCTAGCCAAGCCCCAGGGCTACAATTATCTGGTTGCATTAAACTGAAATCACCTGCAAAACCTCACAGTGAATGAGCCCTTGGAAGTGTCTAATCTGCTGGTTCACACTTGCAAGTGAAAGCAAAATTCAGCAATGGTGAAGAGATGAACAAACATCACAGTGCGAGATTTTCCAACTAATGGTTCTAATTTTACTTCAAAAGGAAGGTCCTTCCATTGCTTTTGTCTTTTGTTCCAAATACTTTCCAAGTATAACATTGTAATAAGCAAACAGTAAGAAGATAAAAGTCACAATAATAGCTACTACCAATTTGCACCTGTATAAAACTTTCCATTTCATTAGTTTTGATGCAGAAAATTAGCAAGGTCTAGTCTAAGGCTGTAGGAGGAACTGGATTAGACACACACTCCTCTGATTCCTGTTGGCCCCAACTCTGTTAATAGTTCAAAGGTTCTCAAACCACATTGTTATTTTAAAGAGAAACCTTCCAAAATAATTTACTTGTTCATGTTTCCATTGTTTTCTCCTAGTCTTTCACTAGGTGCCACGGAAACAGGAACAGTAATTCCATAAGCATTAAATCTATCTAGTACCTGAGGTTTTTTGCTCCACAACTCCTACAGTCTTGCAGTCTATCAACCAACCAACCCACAAATGAATGGTCATTTTAAATTCTCTGACCAGGTCTCACTTCAGGCATTCACTTCCACCTATCTACAGTTCCTTCTGATTATACAGATGCACATGATGATTGCATACTGCTTTACATTGAGATTTAGCAGGGGTTGTACTACAGGAAAACTATGAGTTGATGGGTGGAATTACAATGAGGTTACACAGATAAGGAGGAAGCCATAGATAAGAAGCTCAAAATTGTGTGGTCCTGCAGGTCTGTCTAAAAGATTGAGGCTAGTCTGCCCTTGAAATGGCAGTCACCTGGGGCACGGAAGGACAGTCTTGTATTTTAGGATAGCAGATAGACAGTGAGCTACCTCTGAGCCTTCAGAGTATCTATGAGCCAAAGAAACTTCTTAAAATAATTTTTTTTATATAAAATCATCAATAAAGTCAGGTGGATGGACACCTACGCTCATCATATAAGTGACAGTGGTGTGGTTTCCCTACATATCATAGTATAAGAAGCTCTGCTTAAAAGCAAATAAAAAGTCAATTACAAAAAAAAGTGACATTTGAAGAACTGCTCAGGTACTACTGTATGGGAATTAATGGTACTATTTTTACTGGTGATCTCTGCAAATATTCATCTCCTCTATGCTGGAATATGCAAGTGGGAAGAAACTTCTAACTAAATTAATTTTCATGCAAAGTTTAGAGACAATCTGGAAGATGTTCTTAAAAAACTAACAATGAAATTCGAAATAACTTAAACTGAACTAATTGATTTTGGATTTTATCCATGTTAGAAGCTATTTTCTGGCATAGTGGCGAGGAGAAATGTTTAACATGAATATGACTCGTAAAAGCTACTACACTTTTATGCTAAAACCAATATTTTTTAAAAAATTAATTTATTGCCTGAGAAGGATTAAAATAATATCCCTTTATAGGAGTTTCACTAGATTGCTGCTCTATCTGTACTGCACCATCCAGTTGTGTATTTATGTCATGACTTGCAAAAGCTTTTCAAGGCACTACTAAATGTGCTTTGAACAGATGGGGAAAGGTAATGCATGCCATTTTGTCAGCACAGACACACGCTGATTCTGACGCAAAAAATGACATAGTAGTATATTGATTTTACATACATTTCCATATGCTTAAATAGCTTTAGCCTGCATGTTACTGAAGCATTTATTTTAGGATAACAACACCATTTAAACTTAGTTTTTTCCATTTATCTTGTTGTTATCAGAATTCCTATTTCATTCCAAGTCTAGATGTTTGGGTATGCAGAAAAATTTTAAAAATTGGAAAAAAAATATTAATCAACCTCCCATCATCCAATGTATTGACAAAACAGATAATGCCTAAACGATATGGGGCTTCAAGAATGCAGGCCATCATAGCTGCCTAGAGATTTTCTGGTTACTTCAACCCACCTCACATCCTCCTCAATCTTTGGTGGGCTGAGATCTCCTTTCCTCAGGTCCACATATTCACAGAATCTATTTCTTACTCCCCAAATTAACATTCCTGTCTCCTTACACTGGCCATTTGCTACCTCAGTAAGGCAGAAAAAGGAAATCTCTAATTTATTCTCTCCTGAAAGGTTCAGTGTCTGCCCACAGAAGCTGATATCTCAAATAAGTGGTGCCTGTCACCACAGGGAAGAGCTGCGCTCCTGCTGCTGCAACAAGTTCAATCAGACCTACCTGCCTGTATGCTCCCAAATTTACCAAAAGCAGCAGTGCTGTCCTCCGCTTCTGCCAAGCACTTACTTGATTTTATTTCTCTTCCACAATTCAGTACTACTCTTTCCCTTTTGCTCTCTTTGTATTTCTGACCTGAACTTTAGGAGGAAAATAACACCTCACCTAGACTAAAAAGGAACAGTTCAGTTCAGGTCAAGCTTAACTAGCAAGACCCTCAGCTAACTTTGTGGCTCAACTGCAGCCTGAGCTATGGCTCAGCTGGATACAGTTGCAACAACAGGATTATCCAGTTTCAGAGCGATGTAGGCAGATGGGCTAACTAGTTCTAGTTAAGCTCACCGTAACCATTTCTCCCCAGCCACCACCCCAAAGAGAAAGGCAGCAACAGAGACACATGAACCAGTGGGTCCACAGTCTGGCAAAGAACTCCACAGGTTAGTTAAACCTGGTTAATTTTATCACTCAAAAAAGTTACTACTGGATACAAGAAACGCAGCATTTCAGAGGCTTGTAACTTGGAAGCTGAGCTTTCCATCAAGACAGTGAGAAGAATATTTTTAATAAAAGCAAAACAACTTACTTCTTCTCTCAGCTTGGGGACAGCTGAGCCATTTTGGCTGAAAAATGCTTTTAAATTTATTTTTTTTAAATGTCTGAGGCAAACACCCAAAATGGAAAATATCAGCCAAAGCTGAAATCATTTGGCAAAGATATAAACAGCTGAGGAGAATTTTAGGATGGAAAGCATCAAGTAATCTTCAACACAGACATAACTTCCCATAGCTCCTCCTGCCTATTTCCCCACACTCCTGCAATGGTCAGGAGTGGTGGGCTCCCCTCCAGCATTTGTGCTTCTGCACAGGGTAGGAGTAGTTCCCAGCTTATGGGGCAGGTTTCGCCCCACAGCTCCCTGCTATACAATGACACTGAAGCTCATGACCAGGTAAATCAAAGACGGATAATTGTAGATGTACGGAAGTTAGCAACAACTTTTTATCTATGACAATAAATAAAATCAGAGGAAATAAATGAAGTTTATATGCTACCAACATCCATGCTAGGAGGAAAAGCTTGACAATCCAAACTGTTATTTCCAGATACAGGTTCTTAAATAGTTTTAAGACGACCTCCTAACAGGGCATTTCCAAAGGCATATAAAATGCAGTGGAGGATAAGCCAACATCCATCTGCTAAAAAGGAATCCCATGGAATAAGACAGATTCTGGGCTTCTTCCTTTGAACCACCTGACCTTCGACGCTGTTGAAAAGGGGCTGCTGAGCTTGACAGACACCAGATATGTCAGTACAGCAAAGCCCTCAGTGCACACTATCTAGCAACAGCAGCCAAACATAAACCCCAGGGCGAGGATTCAGCCTCCTGAATCACACCTTTATTTGCAACGTGTATACACCTATTATACGTTTTGGGTAAAGAATATGCTTCATTTTTACAGGTAATTGTTTGCCTTGAGCAAATGTAGTTTACAGTCACTGGAGGAAAAAAATTGCTTTGGTGAATTAAAACCATGGGGTTATTTCACTAGGAATGCAAGAAAGCACAAAGCTAAAAAGATTAACAAGTAAATATTTTATCTTTTTTCTCTTTTTAACTCAATGACGTGAAAGCTCAAGACCCTTATAAATGCCAGATGAGATTTCACAAGTTTGCATGGTTGAGTTTTGAACAGAGGAACATTTTGGGGTGTAAGCCAAACAGTCTGCATTAAGGAAAAAGGAATTAAAAAAAAAAAAAAAAAAGTTGACCATAACCTGAGGCCTTGGCTCCAGCCAAGTGCCTGTTGTTATGAAAGCAAGGTGCTCCACACGATCTAATCATAGCACTAAACCTTGTTACAAGCCCTTTTACAGCTCCAATATCTGGGTTACATGGAAACACGCTGGAGAGCCTCCTTGTACTATGAAATAAATGTCATTCTGACTGGCATCCTCTCTTCCAGCGAGTAATTTCCCTCCGCTGATAAATCGATACAGCAAAAACAAATGAGACCACACAATGGGCACATTGAGGATTACATTTTTATTCATTTCAGAGCCCCTGCAGCAGAGTTTTTTTAAACACAATAGCAGAAAATGATGCACTTGAGCCGGGGTGGGGGGAAGGAGAGCATGGCTTAGAGAGGAAAAGAAAAGGAAAAGAGCAAGAAAGGAAGAGAATAAGAAAAAAGGGGGGGAAGAAAAATAACCTCAGCATTTAGGATACAAGTCTAGATTTGCAAACCTCTGAAGCTCAGTGGTTTTATGTTCAGTGAGTATTTAGCTTGGATCATTTCTAAGTTCTTGCTATTTGTTACAGCAACACTAATTTGCCTTTTTTTCCCCCTTCCCCTTCTTTTTAAATTCTGATCTTAATGATTTCTTGTTCTGTTTCAAGGAGCAGTTCTTACCCCTTCCATCACAGCAGCTGTACTAATACAAACAGGAAACCACCAGCACTGCCCACATCTATAATGTCTCATATAAAAACGGTGATGTCAAAAGATATACATTTGCTATAGTGAAGATGTAACCATAGGAAAATGTACCAAAACATATAGACTTCAGGCTTTCAGTTCAAGGAACTGATCCAACATCCAGTGGGGTCAGGAGAGAGATTTTCAGCGACCTGTAGCAGGTTCTAACTCAGTCCCCAAGGTAAGCGAGACCAGCCTGGTCACCATTAATTATATGCCTTGGGCTCCGAGTCTTAAGGTTTCAATCTTTCCTAGCTATGAAGCAAATTGGAAAGAGCTAAATGGGTTTTTCCCTCAGGGCATTCAGCCAAAGAGGGTGCAACCATAGATTTACTGAGGTGCAAACCCAGAGGTAGGAGCCCAAGTTGTTAAGAACTGCTTGGCCAGCCCAGATCTAGAAAGAAACTGAAGGGCACATCAGGACACCAACGATATTAGTGAAACTCTCAGGCTTTGGGTGTTCACCCACTGCTGGTGAAAGGCCAGACCGATAGCGCCAGAGACCACTTTCAATAGTGCCATGGTCTAGGTTTGAACCAGCAACCTCAAGGTGAGAGGCTGTTGTATCTCATTACTAGTTCCCCATGCCTCATTAAATTTGCATTTATTTGGTTCTCACTGCTAGTGGCTTCTACAATGACCAGTTAGAAATTACACAAATGTGCCTTTTTTCTTCCTTTTCACACTCGCCCCCCTTCCTTTTTTTTTTTTTTTTTTTTAAAACCCAAAGGCCATAACACAACAGCAACATAATGGAAAGTGAAATCCTTTTACAACCCTGGGAAGGCCAAGATGTGTGCCCAATAAATGTAAGCAGACATGATATCCTTTATAATCACAGCAAGATGAAGATGTGAACTGAATAAATGCTTTAAAAACATCATAGATTCTATTAGATGCAAAAGATTGAAGCGTTAGGCACCTTTTAGCTCAACTTTCATTTAATTTACTGCTTGCTGTACTGTAGTCTAAAGGGAGTGAAAAAATCCTCTCTCTAATTTTTTTTTCCTTTTCATGAGCTGACCAAGGAGATGAAATCTGGGTACTTTAATTACCATTCAGAGCCAAAGGCCTGGCCTTTGATATGGAAATCCCACTTCAACTCCAGCTTGCTGCTGCCTTTCCCTGTCCCCTTCTCCTTCCAATCTCCCAACATGAATTTTAAGTAGCCTTGTCAACACCTGACCATGAAAGCTAACAGAAGCCTGTGCTGCTAAGTTGGTGCTGCTGGTAATTTTGTAAATTTTTTTCTTAGTTTTATTTTTTTAGGAGGGAGAGACTGGGGCAGGGAGGGCAGGTTAGAATTGGACAAACCTGAACGACTAGATCTCAGCGTCTTCTTATTCCTTGTCCGCACATGATGCGGCCTGGCTGCCTCGCATTAAAGGGTGAAAGAAAGAAGGGGGGGGGGGGGGGGGGGGGGGGGGCGGGGGGGCCGGGGGGGGGGGGGGGGGGGGGGGGGGGGGGGGACGGGACGGATGAAAGCTGTCATGTACAGTTACCCTGTTATTGTCATCTGCCTGCTGCATAACTCCCAGCTTTGCTATAATTATTAATTGCACTTGTCAACTATCATTAATTCCTCTTTAGCATCCCTGTCTTGGAGTAATTAGACAGAACAGCCTCACTGCACTCATTGTTTTGAGAGGCCCCTGATAGAGCCCAACGGGCTCTGCAAAGAGACAACCATCATTAATACAATAGAGCACCTCAGCATTAACCCTTTCAAAGGTGTAGAAATTGGAAGACATTGGCTTCCCTGTCTCACAACTTCCAGTTGCGGGACCCCCGTTTCCCTTTTCCTTATGAGGGCTCCCATCTGAAGACTTGGGAGCAGCTGGAGGCTATAGATGCTTCAGCCTGGGGCACCCCACTTGAGATGCTGCGAGGTCTAATTTTCCGAGGGTGGGAACTCAGCACTCCCCAGATGTTTAGTCAAGACATCTTGTGCCCGACTGAAAAAGGAGGCACAAAACATCGGAATGTTTTAAAATTATCATCGTCGTGTTTTACCTCTTTCATCTATGTTTACAGAAGTTCACCAAAAAGCAGCTGTGGGTTGTCAGTATTCTTTGACACTCGTGTCCCCCCGTACCTGAGGAAAGGAGTGCAGAATACCAGTTCTGACTGTGGCTGCCAAGTACCTGGTGCGAGATCCCGAAGCCCAGCTTCACTGTCACTGTCCCCTGCACTAGCCACCCTCAGGAGACCCCCCACAATATGCTTCCCATGACTACTAACGCACTACAGCTGTCCTGAAATTCTCAATTCCCAAACCCTGTAATCTCCGCTGCTGTTATACAGGTATAAGCCACAACCACAATCTGCCTTATGCTTGACATTCACTTGGCGGCTGTGCAGACGATGTATGGCAGGGAATGGACCCTGTTTATTCTCCCAGAGTTGCAAAGCTAGAAAGCATGAAAGCTCACGTATGTGGAGAAGGTACAGTTATGAGTCTGTGAGCAAGGAACAAAGCAATCAAACAGGATGATACTGTATTTGTATCACCAGTCTTGAGAACAAAACTGCACTTTCCATTGGAAACATTAACTGCTGCTGGGGGAAAATAAAGGTGGGGGGTAAAGTGTTCACTCTTAACTTCAGTTTACTCTGGTGCCTGGCTATACAATGGTGGTTTAAAAAAACAAATGGGGAGGAAATACAGCAACATGTTGCTGCAACAGGGAAAATATCTGTAGTTCTACTCTTAGTTTACTGCTTAGGTTTACCAAACTCTTTGGTTTACCTCTGCAGCTAAGCCACTCTCATCTTCTTCATTATATTGCTGGAACTCAAAGTTCTTATCTAAAAAAGGGAACCAGCTAGGCAGTAGCCAGACTTCATTTTACTGTTGCTTGGGGACACTCCATGGAGCTGCCAGGCCACTGGACAGATCTGCTGGGGGGCTTGGGAAGACCATTCTGCACAATTGCACGCTCAGTTCCACAGCTGGGAGTAGAGGGAGCACAGATTTTCTTCCCCTAAAATCCCAGGAAAGACTCATATTCACACTAGGCAAGCAGCTCTGCCAAACTTGGTCACATCAAATAACATCTTCGGCAACAGTATTCCTAAAACAATGTATTTTAAATAAAACTATATATTCCTGGTTTAAAATCAAAACTTAGAATACTAAAAATTAAAAGGAACTTTCTTCAGTCTGCTAGCTTAACTGCAACAAGAGAACTTTGTGAAAATATTTTTTCCCATTAAATTTTGCCTATCTTTTCAATGCTTACCCAACTGAGATCAAAGCCACAAATTAATGAAGCAAATATACACTAAAAGAGGGTTGCAAAGTCATAAATTGTTAAATAACTTTATTCAGAGCTTCACCTTCTTTGGATCTGGCTTAGTAGCTTCTGACTTACTGAAATAACAGAGCGCTTTGTATAAAGCCATGCGGAATGTATTTATAGTACATACAGAACCAGAAAAATCTTTCATAAGCATATGCATCAGATTTTTGGCACTGTGCATCCTGTATCAGAAATAAGAATTTGGCCATAGATCTGATCAGCAAATCCATTGCTTTTCTCTATTGTGGCTATAGTTAATCAATGGAAAAATTAGTTGGTTTTTTTTTTCAAAACAGGGCCCAGTTCCGCAGCATGTTAATTACCATCACTGATTAAATTCCTTCTGCATTTTTTAAAAGATGGATTTCAGTGTCCCACAACAGTGGCTGTCTTTTACAACAACTCAGTTGACAGCCAAAACTTATTGTCACCTTATTAGTGAGGTCTGCTAAACCATCTTTAAATTGCACCCAAGGCTTAACTTACCTAAAGAGCAGATTATTAATACAGTATATGCCTATTATTACAAATTTCTGAATGGCCAGTGATACTAGTTCCTCAGGTAAATAAAACAAGTAATTATATTTTACTCTGCTAATGCCAGATGTTTATTTCACCTTCTTACACGAGTATGCTCTTGGGGCAGATGTAAACCAATCCTGACTGCTGGCAATGAAGGCACCCTAGGATAAATCTGGCTGAACTCACTGATGATATCAAGTCTTTGGTGTGATCTACTGAGACATTTCTGGGATTTGGCCAGAAGCTATGGCATTAGCTCCAGTTATTTGAAGAAGGTGAAAAACAATAGGTGGTTAACAGCCATTTCAGTGTGAATTCACTTGCTTTCTGCAGTGAACTTCTGTCACCAGTATTTTGATGCACGGTTGGGAAGTTTTGCCAATTTGAAAGTGCATCTCAGTGAGCAGCTCTTTATCAAATGGATTCAGCTGCAAATCCATGCATTCTTCTAACCCTTAACGCCTGGCCTTCATACAGTGGATATTGCAGTCTCCCAAGCCCACATTTTCTCCTCCCTCCCCTTTACAGATCACACTAGTTAACAAAGCAAATAACATGAGTAAAGCACATACAACATGTGTACAACCTTAACAACACACTGATATCATTACAGATAAATTCTCTGTTCCAGAGTCTCTCTAATGATGAATGTTCAAGTGATGATTAACCAACAAGCTAAGTGTTCAGCTGAAATCTCAGCCCCTTTTGAAGGCATTTTGCCCAAGGCAAACTAAAGTAGAAGATTAAAAAACCCTCCCCAAATGGATTTAAAACCCAGTTAAATGACCATATTTGAGGTCATTATAGCAATAAGTAATACATATATATACACATATATATTATACACAAAGAAAAAAACACCCTCCGACAATCCATCTCCAGAGGATTACTTCAACACTTTTGACTTCAGAGAGATTGTAACTGATTCTCCTAAGCCAGCAGTTTTAACCTAAATCAGAACTCACCTCTCCACCAATCAGAGAGAAGCTTTTTCAAAAACTTATACTTTCTAATAGTTATATGGGCCTTAATCCTCTTGGAAACAGTTTTAGGTCATTATTCCGGGAGTTATTAGGTTGGAAAACAGCTTCTAGGCAAATGATGCTATTCACAAACCTTTTACACCAGAAATAATAGTTGGATTATTTCTGCCTCAAAAATAGTCTTGAGGTCTGATTTCTGATTTTCTTTATATCTGATGTTCCTGAGAAAAGACACAGCTACTTGCTCTTAAATAAATAACAGCAATAATGAAAATTTTAAATACATAAAAGTAGTATTATAAGGAGTATAACGGCAGTAATGAGATCAAGTTTGGATTTTAAGTGGAAATAAAAAATTATATTTTATCTCCTGACTTCCAGTGCTCTTGCATGTTTCCAAGGGTACCCGAATGCTTTGGTGTTTCCCCAAAACACCAGTTTCAAAGGGCTTTCACAGATCTTCATTTTTTTCCTCATGTCTTCAGAAGTGTTATTCCTTTTTCACATCCATTGGTGTCTCACAGCAACAGAGAAAAATAAAAAAAAGTACACTGAAGTCTGCTCCTTGTGCAGCAGTTGAGAGGATGACCACACATCCTTGAGTCTGGGAGTACCCCTGTTTCCAGGACCTTTGAGAGCTCTTGCTGTTTTTACCAGACCTTATGCTTTCTCTTCAGCTGCCAGTGCTCTGCAGAGCAGGCTGACCACAGATTTACCCAGCAGCTGAGCTCACAGAACCAGTATCAGGTAAACAAAACACTCCAGTGTTTGAAAATAAGGAATTATTTTTTCATTTTTTTAAATTTTTCAACCCTTTAACACAAGAAGTGGATGGGAACTAGGAAGCTCAGTACCTCCCCACCCCAAATAGTTTCCTTCTCTTTCAAAAAAAAATAATATTATCATTATGTAACATATTATTTCCAGTAAGAATAGGCAGATATTTAAAAACATCATTAGAATCAAAGAATCATTTAGGTTGGAAAAGACCTTTAAGACCATCAAGGCCAACCATTAATCCAGGACTGCCAAGTCCACCACTAAACCATGTCCCTAAGCAATGCATCCATGTTTTTTTAAACCACCACCTCCCTGGGCATCCTGTTCCAATGCTTGACCACCCTTTTAGTGCAGAAATTTTTCCTAATACCCAATCTAAACCTCCCCTGGCGCAGCTTGAGGCTGTTTCCTCTTGTCCTACTGCCTGTTATCTGGGAGAAGAGACCTACCCCACCTGTTTACAACCTCCTTTCAAGTAACTGTAGAGAGCAATAAGGTCCCCCGAGCTGCCTCCTCTTCAGACTAAAGAACCCCAGTTCCCTCAGCCACTCTTTGTAAGATTTGTGCTACAGATCCTTCAGCAGTGTCATTGCTCTTCTTTGGACACGCTCCAGCACCTCATGTCTTTCTTGTAGTGAGGGGCTCAAAACTGAACACAGTATTTGAGGTGCGGCCTGGCCAGTGCTGAGTACAGGGGGACTATCACTTCCCTTGTCCTGCTGGCCACGCTGTTTCCGATAAAAGCCAGGATGCTGTTGGCCTTCTTGGCCACCTGGGCACACTGCTGGCTCATGTTCAGCTGGCCATAAATCAGCACCTCCAGGTAATTTTCTTCCAGGCAGATTTCCAGCTGCTCTTCCCCAAGCCTGTGGTGTTGCATGGGGTTGTTGTGACCCAAGTGCATGACCTGGCACTCAGCCTTGCTGAACCTCATACAATTGTCCTTGGCCCATCGATCCAGCCTGTCCATATCCCTCCGCAGAGCCTTCCTGCCCTCAAGATCAACAAACCCCACCAGTTTGGTGTCATCTGCAAACTTACTGAGAGTGCACTCAATTACCTCATCCAGATCATCAATAAAGATATTAAACAGAACTGGCCCTAATATTGAGCCCTGGGGAACGTGACTTGTGACCAGTCACCAGCCAGATGTAACTCCATTCACCACCACTCTTTGAGCTTGGCCATCCAGCCAGCTTTTAACCCCGCATCAAGTACACATGTCCAAACCATGAGCAGCCAGTTTCAACAGCAGAACACCGTGGGAAAGTGTCAAAGGCTTTGCTAAGGTCCAGATAGACAACATCCACAGTCCTTCCCTCATCCACTAGGCGGGTCATCTTGTTGTAGAAGATCAGGTTTCTCAAGCAGGACCTGCCCTTCATAAACTCACACTGGCTGGGCCTGATCCCCCGGTTGTCCTGCCTGTGCCGCATGATGGCACTCAGGGTGATCTGCTCCATAACCTTCCCTGGCACCGAGGTCAGGCTGACAGGCCTGTAGTTTCCCAGATCCTCCTTCCTGCTCTTCTTGTAGATGACCATCACACTGTCTAACCTCCAGTCCTCTGGGACCTCCCCAGTTAGCCAGGACTGTTGATAAATGATGGAGAGTGGCTTGGCAAGCTCCTCTGCCAGCTCCCTCACTACCCTTGGGTGGACCCCATCTATGTGTGTTTAAGTGTTGTCTAAGTGGAGCAGCAGGTCAGCCTTTTCTTCATCCTTTGTGGCAATGTTCCCCCACCCACACCCCCACCACCACCCCCATATCCAATAAAGGATGCAGATCATCTTTGGCCCTCCTTTTGTTTCTAATGTATTTGTAAAAACAGTTTTTGTTATCCTCTACGACAGTGGCCAGCCTGAGTTCTAGCTGGGCATTCGCCTCTCTAATCTTCTCCCTGCTTGACCTCACGACATCCTTGTAGTCCTGAGTTGCCTGCTCCTCCTTCCATAGGCCATAAACTCTCCTTTTTGCCCTGAGCCCCAGCCGCAGCCCCGCTCAGCCAGGCCGGCCGCCTGCCCCGCTGGCTCACCCTTCGGCACATGGGGACGGCCTGCCCCTGCGCCTTTCAGGCTTCCTTCCTGACGAGTGCCCGGCCTTCCCGGGCCCCTGGGCCCTTCAGGACGCCCCCCCAGGGACTCTGTCGGCCAGGCTCCCAAACAGGCCAAAGGCGGCCCCCCGGAAGGCCAAGGCAGCGGTTCTGCTGACCCCCCTCCTTACTTCTCCAAGAATTGGAAACTCTTATCATCCCGTGATCGCTGTGCCCAGGATGGGCTCTGACCTCCACATCACCCACCAGTCCTTCCCTGTTTGTAAACAGCAGGTCCAGTGGGGCGTCTCCTCGGGATGGCTCCCTGGCCCGCTGTGTCAGGGAGTTATCCTACACACACACCAGGAACCTCCTAGGCAGAAGCCAACCTCTTTCCTCACATTTCATATTTTTCAATGCTTGCAGATACAACAGCAACAAAAACACAACCCATCATGGGGTCAGAGCAAATTGGGTTTCCAATCCTGCCACCAGTTACTACCACTGCACAAGTCCAGATCTCTAACGTGCATATAACAGAGACCGTGATGTTGGTGCATGCCCCAAACAGCCCCAGGAACGGGGAGCCTGCAGCATTGTGAGCACTTCCACAAGCCCCTCAACATCTCCCCTCTCTGCTTTTTAGCATTGGCAGAGTATACACAGAGAACTCAGAGTCCAGTCCGAAAGCTGTAAGTCCAAAAGGCTCTCCTGGAAAGTTGGTGACTCCTCCATTTCATAGTAAAAGTCAGGTGTAGAACAATAACAACAAACAAAAAAAAACCACCAAGTCATCCATCCAAATTCATCTGTGCTACACTGCAAATGTGGCTTCCTTCGAGCAGATCAAATACTGAAATTTCAAGGGTGATTTTTGCCTGAAAAACGATTTCAGGATTTACTCCTGTCACTTTTACATATAGCTGTATATGCATGCCAAGTAGCCACAAGCTTCTTTTTCTCAAAGAAAATAACTAAATTAAAAACTTAGAAGCCTGCTTACTGAAACTAATTAAATTTTCATCCATTAATTCTTACCCTGAAGATGGCAATCCCATTCTTTGCAGAACAAGGGGGTCATAGTGGGAGATAACATGCCAGCATCACAAAAGACTGCAGTGCAAAAAGAGCAGCAGCATCTCTGACTAAATGCTTCACTGAGGAAGTGATATCACAGAATCCGGTGGCCAAAGGATTCTGTGGTATCACTTTCTAAAGTATATTAAAAATGTATTAATTTGCCTAGACAACGACTTCATCATCATTGCTCAGGAAAAATCCAAAAACCTACAGGAAAGGCCTTCTGAGGTAATCGAAAGCTAAAGAGACATAACATAATTAAGAAGAAAAGAAAAAGAATTGTTGCATTTGTTCTCTTTAGCTATATTAGGAATAAAAAACAAAACTAATGTAATAATGTATCCCAGCAGTTCAAATCTTCTAATTTATGTAGAATGGATTATTACTTAGACAATCTGACCCTGGGCAAAACTTCCTCAGTTGAGAAGATTTACAATCTAATTATGCAGGAAGTTCTGCTGAGACAGTTTGGGTGCAATGGTCTTCTATTACATTAGCTTAGCTAAAATTGCTGCTTCTTCGCTTGCTTGGTGTTCCAAGTACTCATACGAAAACAGAAAATCTTCCCTTTGCATCCTTTATTTCCCTTTAGTTTTTCTCACCATTACTGTATGCAGAAGCACTCATTTTCAACTGCAAATAGCAGCAAGGGGCTGAGGTTGTTAAATGCAAACTACGAGTTGCCTTTCAGGCTTTTGCTTTGTCCCCCGTTTAGTGAACTGACTTTAAAAAGGACCATCAAAGTGCTTTTCATAATTTTTACAATGATAGTTGCTGGGTTATTGCTCCCCTCCCATACTGCAAATGCCCCCATAGAAAGCCTGAAGGTGAAATCTGTTCCTGTACGCTTTCTTTTTCATCCTGCGTGCACAAAACTAGTTCATTTTTGTAGGGTGGCTCAGAAATGTTTTACTGCTGTCTCAGACACCTGAGTATTTTTAGCAATCTATTTCATTAGATCAAAAAAAATCCCTCAACACATTCAAAAAATAGTGAGAGCTTTATAAGCCTGTGGAGTAAAAGATGGGAAATTTGGGTCTAACATAATCCAAAGTATCTTTTTTTTCCCCCTTAGATATATTACAGTGTATTGATATAGCTGAATATACAGACATGTCCTATATTATCACAGATGGAGAAATCAGTGCCTTTTTTTCTTTACAGTAAGTGTTTTGATTTCAAAAGGTCAATGGATCATGTCACGGCCTTCAGTCTTGATAATTACCATGTGTAGTAATGCACATTTTTATCTACAGGTGGCAGACCTTTTAAAATCATCTTCAATCAAATTCATTAGACATTTTTTTTGATACTGCTACCCACATTAAAAAGTAAGAATCTGCAGTATAAAGTTCTAATTAATGCTGTTCAATTTAGAGGATGGATTTGTCAACAAAGTGGCTCAGTTCTCAAAGGCTAGTGACCCCTCTCAGAATGAAAGCCTTAAAAAATAATAATATTTAAAAAAAAGAGATCAGTTGCCCGGTGCATGGTAAGCTTTTATTATTTTTAAATAATAAACTCAGCAAATAAGCAACTCAGCAAAGGATTTCTTTTTTTTCTCTAAAGCAGAAGTTTCACTTCCTTGATTATTAAGCACTGGCTGGTAAATTAGTGATTTCTTCTTTGATAAGCTTACTTAGAAGAGTTAAAAAATCAAGAGAGTCACAACTGACTTCTGGCAGTTAGAAAGAGAAAAGTGAATCATAAAACCTTTTTGTATCTGAATTAATACTTTTAAAATACCACAACTTAAGACTGTCATCTCATATGCGTAGTGAGGCATAAGGCCTCACTAACAAGGCAGAAAAGCACTGACTTACACTAGAATATTATCAATCATAAACCCTGCATTCAAACTTAAATAGAAATTTTGTCCCAACAAGAACAGTAGAACAGCCCTCTGCACGTGGACAAAATCATACTGAAAATCAAGAAGGCTGATCCAGGGTTTCATCTGAGAGTTGGCCCTAAATACTCAGTTACACCAGCTCTGGCTCTCTACCACCTTCCACACCTTTTCCTCACTCCCACCCATTCAAATCAGACATAAGTGTTACCTGTCACTATGGCTGCATTTATAATCCTGATGTGCTAGAAATTGCCACTCCCTTTGCAAAGGCAAAAATTATACCAGAATACATGACTATCAAAGGAACCTGGTCAAGCTACATGAAGCTCTAACCCTAGGACTAATTCATCACACTCAATAGCATTTGACATATTCATCTCTAGTTCCTAAAGTCCACAACAACAAGATAAAAGCCACCCCACCAAAAGGAAGTGCTTCTCTTTGAAACCTTAATTCTGCAAACATTTACTATTCATGGCAGTCAGGTTAAACACAAAGACTACTACAGGACTGAGCAGACACATTAACTGTGGGATTGACTACCTGTACCTGAGTGTCCTATCAGGCCAACAACATTTAACCTTATTGTTCCCTATCCACTCTCCCTAACTGCAAGAAATATCATTTTATTAAGTATTTATAAAAATTTACTACTTGGGATAGATATACTTACACATCAATACTATTAAAATATTGCATATATATGCACAAGTTTATAGGAATTCAGGGAGAATTCTTTACCTTGCCAATAAATTTTAAAGAAAAAAAACCCCAAACTTCTTTTTACAGTTATCTTTTTAGGGGTTTTGAATACATTGAAACAGAACTGCAAAGCAGCTTGGATGTAAGTAACAGAAAGTGTAGATAAACTTAAAACATTTACACTGGGAACACAAACACCGGAGAATATCCTTATTTACTTGCTGATATGCCCACTCCTCCCCCTCCTCCCCAGTCCAGAAGAGTGGGTGAGAAAAACTGTGTACACTAATGTCTTTTGTGGTAACCTAGTAACCTTCTCCTTTTTCTCCACAAGCTCTTCCTTCACACCACACTCTTCCATACTGCTAGCCCTCCAGAGTAATTGCTGTATGTCTTTATACGGTTTTGTTTTCCTACCCAATGCAGAGGAGTTGGGGTTATTTTCAATCTTCGGAAGCTTGTAAACAGGATCAAACAGGAACCTGGTCATCAGCAAGAGGAAGGCTAGAAAAATAAAAGCAAATGCATATCAACAATTTTATTTTAAAAGAAAATACATCCAAAACATGAAACAAAAGCCTGGGCTCTGCTAGACATCCCCCTCCCTGTTCCTTTTCGTTTAGTTCATGAACTCTTTTTTACAGAAGAGAGGCTGGTGTAAATTAATGTGTGACCCAAAATATATCACATGGAAAAGCTGCCACAGAAATATGTAATAGCAAAAAAAAAAAAAAAAAAAAATTATTAGAACTAAAGTGACACCTCTTCCCATGATAAATCAATACAAAGATTGAACTAGGAGAAAGATATGACTATATATTCCTATTCCTCTTGAGTGTTTAAACAGCTAACCTACCCATACCAATTCTGGTTTTATATCCCCAGCCCAACGTGCTTCCATGATAGGCCCTTTTAGCATGGTTAGCAGTGCAAGTATGGCACTGGGAGCAAGAAGTCCTCTGCATTTGCCCCCACTCTCAGCTGCCACTCTGTGAGTAGGAGGGTTACTCACACATTTACTCTGTGACTGAGACCCCTTCCTCAAGGTTCTCTGAGCTGCACTTAAGCTTCATGCACGGGTGACACAGTGGCATCTCCCACAGGTGTGACAAAGCCCAGAACTTCAACGACTAACATTAGACAGTGTGACTTCCCAAACCCCACCTTGTCCTTCACAGTTCAGGAGTGCGATGCACACCAGATCTCTGGGCACCTACTACAGTTCCAACTGCTGCTGATTTACCCCCAAACCTCCAGCAGAGAGGGAAATGTTCTGTTCACAAGGCATACATGTATGGGACTCATGAGGTAAGAGCTGGAAATTCTCTACAGAGGCCCATGATACTGTTCATTGGAAGAATGCAACTGCGCTGTATGACCCAGGTGGCTCTGCCTACCCATAGGCTCCCCGTTACATGCTTTGAGCCTCAGTTTACCTGACTGCAAAACTGGGAAAATAAATTTCATGTGACAAGTGTTCATCAAAGCAGTGATTTGAAAACAAAAACTCTCTAGTACTACTGTTATTTAGCTGGATCACATGACACAGTTGCACAATTAAGTCTGAGACCGCACTTGTGATATGACATGCCAAGGTCACACACGCCAATGTCCACACCATCTCAACTGTGAAGCGGTCCTTTCAGTCAGGTTTTGTATCCCTAAGCTGTATTACCATCTATTAATATCAATCTAGTCTAGCCAAAACAAATAATTTGTAGTATGAAACATACACATGAATAAGAAATAAATAGGAATTTATTTTTAAACTACAAAACACACACCCAACCAAATTCTGAAATTAATAACCTCGATATATAAAACAGGCACTTTCTCCACTGGTATAACTCAATGGAATTGCTTTGCCAGCCCTACAGCTCTGAGAGCACTCCATGAAAAGCAGCAGCAAGTAAGACTTGAAACCTCATGCACCAGCTTGGTGGTAAAGACAACCACCCCTGGTTCATACTGAGCTCTGCATGCAGGCAAACGTGAAGATACACCTCAATTTCTGATATTATTTTTGAGCAATCAGATAAGCAAACAGAAAAATGTTTTATATATTTTGTGCAGACATTTCCTCAAACATTAATTCCTGCTCTTCGAAAGATTAATACCTCTGTGGGCCTTTCAAATAAACCTATGTTGAAGAAGCAGAGGAAAAAAAGTCAGTCTTCAGTGAAGGTAAGTCATCAACATTTCCTTTTACAAAGAAAGTTCAAGATCTGTAGGACCTATCAGACTACCTGGTTACCAGCATTGCAAAGAACCAGAAAATATAAATAGCTTAACTGTTGTTACTTGATTATCTTGTTAAACATTCATCAACTATTTAACATAATATAAAATTTGTTCTTCATCTTCCTTCTCCAACCAACACATTATTAATACAGCACACATGCACTAGGAGCTGAGAAAAGAACAAGCCCCACTCAATTCACTCCTAATTAGGATGAGATCCCAGGACAATGAAGACAGGTCACAGGACAATCAGATCTCTAATGCTTGTCTACAGCAAACAAATATTCCCCACCATGTTTTTATCTTTCCCAGCAACCTGGAACTGGGGCATGGTGCTACCCCCTGTCCTCTGTGTAAGCAGAATATAAGGAAAAATTAATGCTCATTCTTGTGCTTTCTGATACAAACTTTGATCAGCAATACTTGCTCATCCTTGTCTTGCCTCTGGACCAACTCCTCCCTTAACAAATTCCTCTTCACAAAATGTTTGAAAGAAAACCTAGATATTTCTAGATTTTTGGAGAAGCTTTGCTTTCTATTTCTTTGTACTGAGCATAGTATCCTCGACAACCAGGCCTGGGCAGGTAGAGATACAAAAATAAATAATGTAGTAACAACTACAGGAGCTGTTATTATTATTATTGGTATTAGTATTATTAACAACAATATCCTGAGGTAGCATCTCAGCTGGATCCAGGTTAGTTTTCAACAGCAACAGCATGGCCCTCAGTTTATTCCTACACAATAGACTGAAGCATTTTCTACTTATTTCTTCTACATAAAACTTTCTAGCTGGTGTCAAACAGCATACTTCAAAAGGGTTGATTTATGACTGTTAGAAAAGCAGCAGCAAATTTAGGATAACGACTGGCTGTAAGCTTCCATATGTAGGGGAAGATTTATTTTTTTTTTTCCCAGGAGCAGGGCTGGAGATATCTGTATGGTAAAAGACCCTCTGGAAAAATCAGACCTACTTGGAATAAGTGACGTTTAATTAATTTGTTGAAGTAAAAAAAAAAAAAAGATGTGTTTGTAAAGGTAAAAAAACTTGTTAATGAGATGAGGCAATCCCCAAACATTAATAGACTTCAGAAATTGTGGTCTTTGGCTATGGTCTTCAAGTGGAGTTGACAGAACAAGCAAAAAAGGGACCTGTTGTCATATAAAGAAACCTAGATCCTACTCTGCAATTCAATTCACTCTTCTCTGTGGTTTCCACAGGATGTACCTAAGAAAATTTATACTTTTAGCTACTTCTTTGATTCTCTCTTTATTTCGATAACACGTCCTATGGTGGTTTTGTTTCTACAGTAAGATGGTTTGGGGACCATTATGTAGGAGGACTTCAAGGGCAGCATTCCAGAAGCGGGGAAGAGCTCTTTCCACAGAAGAGTAATGCATAAAAAAACACAAACAGGAGAGTGAAGAAACCATTTCCAAAAAGCGTCCCAAGATGAGAGAAAATTTTAATTATGAAGAAGCTTCAAACTGTAGCACACATTTTTACAAAGGCTTTTACAACATTATTAGAGTAATACACCATATATCGTATAATACACACTATATTAAGTTTTATGTATTGTATGATATTTTACTAAAATGATTTTTTTAAAAAAAACTTTCCCTGACTATTAATAGTGGTGAAAACATATCAGCTGTGTTCAAGACAGAAGTCCTACTTCTGACCACAACCTCAACACCATCATCCCCACACAACCCTGCCTCAGAGCCTTTACTGATGCATTCTCTACAAGCTCCTTTCAGCTTTTTGCCTCTTTACTGAGGCCACCAGGAAGATGTCACTCAGTGATAAAAGCTGTGGTGGCTTCTCTGTGATGGTGATGACATTATCTTGTGCTAGATTTTTTAGGAAGCAAACAGATTAAAGACCCAAAATTACTCTGATCCACCCTTCCCCAACACAGAATAATAGCCAGATTTTCTGAAGGCACAAGGGAGAAGGGTGGGCAGAGGCCAGCCTCCATCTTCTGAAGGTAGGCAGTCCCACAGTGGTGGTGGGTGGGATCTCATCTCACCTAACCAGGCTGGGCATGCTGATAAGGCTATCTCAATCTAACACAGCCCTTGCAAAGTAAAATACTGTTACCATAAACATCTGCTGGATCTTTCTCAGGGATTAAATAAAAAAGAAAGAAAAAAAATCAAACGCCCAGCCTACTACTGCACAGAAAACACAACCATTTACAGTCACTATGACTCACATCTCTCTGCATTTCACCTGTGGTGTGGTTAAAGCTGCTTCCAGTTATGCAAGTGCAATGCACTAGAGAGGACAGAAATGAGAGAAACACAGAAACAGGAGGTTTTCTGCATATACTTTCATTTTCACAAGAACTTCCTGAGGTTTATAGCTGCTAGTTTTTAGCTCTTCAAGTCTTAAGCCTGCCCATTAAGGTTGAGGTGAGTTAATGGAGCAGCATAAAGAAAACTGTATTGCTGCATCTTCTGCAGACAAAGTCTTCAGTGTCTCAGGGTATAGTCTGGCAAATTTTTATCCACTCTTAAAAAATTGAGTGCATATAAGAAAAAAGTGTAACTGTTTTTGAAAACCTGTTGCCTTCAGAAAAGACCCTACCTCCTACTTTCAAACAATGTGTTCTCCTTTCACAAGCCAAAATTAGATCCATGTATGAGTCTTTCAGAGCACTGCTTTTGTTGGCATGAGCCAGGAAGAATCACAGGCTGGCTTGGATTGTTTTTCCCACTCAAAAACAGCCAAAACCAGTCTAAACAGACTGGTCTTTGGGGCTGACTTGGGGCCGGGGGGTTTGGTGTGGTGGTTGGTTGGTTTTGAAGTCACTATTCTGCTAGGAAAATACCAGACAGCTTGTGCAAGATTACCTCCTCAATATCTACCTGTTCATATAGCTGAGCATTACCAGAGAAGTCCAGAGAGGTAGTGGGGTTTTTTGTTTGTTCTGGGATTTTTTTTCTCTCTCTCTTTTTTTTTTTTTAATCTATTTGCCAACCAGAGTCATTTATCCCCTATTAGATAAAGTATAATAGACTATACCGAAAGGGTCACTGGCCTTCCATTTAATGATATTGCCGGCACCAATCTACATTTTCCCAACACTGTCCCTCAACACAGAATAAATGGCTGATCTCTTCACAATAACAGCTGATTTCTATTTATTAAGCTAAAAAGGTCACCATTTTCTACGGCTGGGCCGCCCTGCACTATTGATAATTTTATGCATAAACAAATGGCAAATTTGTGCCACATAAATATGCATTAGCAATTACTTTTTCCTCGGGCAACGCTCGCCGCATGCAAATGTGTCCCTCACAGGGCCTGGTGGCTTTTGTTTTAGCTCTTGAACAGCTAAACAAAAGAGCACAATAAACAGTTTAAAAATTGCCAATCAATAGAAAATGCAAATGCAAAGGTAAATGGCAAGAAACTTGCCCAAACAAATAAAACTAAACCAAAAATGCAAAACAAAAATCATGCAAGAGAATAAATAAATAAATGGAAAGGACTCTCTCTTCACTCCCCATGCTCATATCTTCAGCTCTGGGATTTGCTACGTTTCTTTTTGGTAGAGACAAGTCTAAGGTGCTCTTCACACGGCAAAGCGGAGCTGGTACTAACATGGACCCCAGATGGGAGTGCTCGGAACATACACACAGGTTAATCACACGTTAAGCAGGACTCACACCTATGTCCAAAGGAAGGAGGCAAAAGAAGGATGTCTGAGGACATTCACAGTAGACTCTCGGTTTAGCTTTCTGAGATTGCACACTTCCATCAAAGATTTTTTTAAAAAAGCTACATGTGAAGGAATCACTGGAAAAAGCTTAAACATTTTCTGTAAACATTGATTTAGGATTTTATTACTAGAAGTGCCCAGAAAATACCAACTTATCTGTGCCTATATAAAGATGTCTGTATTAATAGGCTAGTCAATGTTGTCACTTGAGAAAGTTGAACTACATATCATTTCCTTCATTACACGAAGAGAAAGCTTGATTTTCCCTTGTCTTATCCTAGGACTACTCATTTCCGATAGCAAGCCATAGTTGTATACAAGATGTAGGATAATGGAAAAAATCAGACTCAGGCACCAAATTGGTACAACCACAGAAACCAAAACTGACAGTTTTAGGAGAACTGATGATTGCTTTGAATTTTCCCTTTCAACAGAGGAGCTGCAGTGCTTTACAGAACCAAGCATGACATGAACCATGATTATTATCATTTGTAGGCAAGCTACTATGTGTATGTCTTCGTCTATGTGTAGACAAAGAATCCAGTTCAGTAATGCAGCAATAACACATTGTGCACAAACATATGCTAAGGCCACCTGTATGATCCATCCAAGTAACAAGCTTTCTTTTCACCTAACTTTCTAATGTAGTAACTTTGTTTTCATGACCGGGATTGGGAAATGGAGAGGCATGAAATATAGCCAGCAGAGTAAGTTGTACCACATTCTACAAATGTTTATGAAAAAGCCAAACTTAAAACATGTGTGCTTATCTTTTGGTTTACAAAAATGAAAAGATTGTTTCAACAGAAATTGAAGAGATTAATCATGTCCTTCAAGTGTTTTCCCAACAGGGGACATAACATAGCAGGTAACCCACATACAACATTTCTATGATGTCAGTGTCCAAGGTTTTTATTTTTAACAAATGGGAATGTTCCTGTCAATGTAAACATTCAGCAGCAATCCTATGTTTTTCCCACCCAATCATCTGTCACTGAATGAAAGTTTCACAGAATTAATTTCCATGAATTATGCTAAAAATCAACAAGCTGATAAATATATTTTTTCCCAATTAATTCAGTTTATTTCTTGCCTTTCAATTTCCCTAGTTTTGGCTTAGATGGTTTTGTACCATCAATTTATTCTAGGACTTTTGATTCTGATAGAAACTGATACAAGTTTTAACTATAGTGCCAGCAGTAATTGGTTTTAACTGTTCTCATCCTAAGAGCACTCCTACAGGTGGTCTAGTATGGGAGAAGCTACATTAGGCGCAGGACAAGATACCTCCTCTCAAAGCAGAAGTTCTCATTTTAGGCTTTTAGCCAAGAGCACTCCCACACTAGTTACACATTTCAGCCACAAATCCGTAACTTTCAGTTTCTCTAAATGATGATCAATACAACATGGTAAATGTGAGATAGAACTCCTCCCTTGCCATCAGCCTTTCCCTGCTCTGCTTCTTCCATTTTCATACACAAAAAAAAAGTGGATATGGATAGCACCTCCCGCTCTGGGTCAGTCAAGGCACACCCAGCAATTGCATATCCACAAGAGAGAACATTCTCAGCTAAGACAAACTGCCTTTTGCAGCTGGCCTTGGAGCTGCTGGGCAGCTGCTACTCAAACATGCCTATGCAGTCAAGGGGTATCCACCTGACAGCATACACACTGCAAATCCCAAAGAAATCTGAAATGACATATCACAGAAATTTGCATACCATTTTGTTAAGTTAGTTGTGATTGAAAGGCCTGTGATTATACACAAAGTTCTCCTAAGGTCGACAACAGAGTAAAAAAGGCATGAGCAGGTATGCTAAAGCAAGATCAAATAAATTGTTTAAATGTCACTGCAAAGGTAGTTCTCACGAATGTCTCTGTGGCCGGTCTACTGCCATTAACATAGTTAGAAAGTCTGTAATAGGAAGAAAATTATTACTACATAAAATATTCCTGCAAAGAGACACTGCTGCAGAATTGAAATGAAAAGATGTAGCTCAATCTGTTAATGCCCATCCCACATGTGTGAATGTGATGAACAGTGGAGAATGAAATGACTGTTAAATCTCTGTTAACAAGTGTATTTTAAATAGTATACATGGATCTTTCTGTATTGGTACCATGTTTTAACAAAATCTGATAGGGTTATTTGTGTTAATCCCCAAACTAGCACTATCAAAACAAAACCTCCAAAGAAGATACCAAGAGATGGCCATTTTCTATAACAGTGGGTGGAGTTGGGTTTTGGTTTTTTTTCAGAAGTATGCAGCTCAAGAGGATGAGATAGGAATAGAGAAGAAATTATTCTGCCAAATTCAAGCCCTCTTTCTCTCCCCCAATGAGCTTAGCTTCTACTCTTCTAACCCCCATTTTTGATGAAATTTATTGTTGCTAATGGTTCAAAAGAAAAGAAAGAAATAAGCACAACTGTCATCTTCACAGAAGCATGCTTTTAATATCAGAGATATCTTTTTTCTTCCCACCCCCCCCCCCCCACCCCCCACCCCCCACACACACACTTTGTTTACAGCTTTCCTGGAAAGATTTAAAGCTAAACCTGTCCAACAAAGGTATCCCCTTTCTTACATGATTCCAAATGCAAGAGCAAGTTTCTTTAAGGACTTTAATACTAAACAAAGCTGTCACTGATAGTGTCTAAATATTTGATGTATATATTTTGATATGTGATACGCTTCAAAAAAGATAGCTGGATGACAATACAGATGCTGGCACGTCCATATGATAGGCTTTTAGAATTATTTAGTCATATGCCAATTCTTTTCTTGATGCTATAAATAATGTGTTATTAGATCATCACGCGTGTGCATACATACAAACTTATGAGGACACTCAAAATAGACTAATTTCAGGCATTACGGATTAATCCTACCGCCTGCCCCTCCCCAAAGTATTAACACTTCAAGCTGTGTTCTTCTAATGCAGCTATGCCCCTCTGATTCTCCATTCTTCTCCCTTCACTTGATTGCTTTCAGTTGTTTTGAATTGTGAAACGTCGAAAACTGTCAGCAAGAATTCAGCATGAATTAGTATCAGAAAATTAGTGTTTTTCTTAATTAAAGAAAATACGATGTTTTTGTTCTCCCCATCTCCTCCTTCCTCTTCCCTCCCCACCCCAACAATAACCAAAACGTGCCTCTGCAATCAATCTAGCATCTGAAAAGCAAGCTGGATTTCTTCTCTTTCCTGCATTTTCACTACCAGTAATAACTCCATGATTAAGACTCAGCTGACAGTTCTCATGCCACAGAAGCTGAAAAAAATCCAGCTCACTCCCCCAGTAGCTGAATTGGTCCTGGAATATGGGGGGGTTGGGAGGAGACTTCCATCAGACAAACATAAAGACATCCACAGTAAGGCAAGGCTCCCAGCACAAAGCTACAAAACCACCCATCCCAGGCAAATACAGACTCTCAGCAGATAACAGATTTAAGTATTCTACTCAAAATAGTAAGAAAAAATTCTGAAGGTTTCCATATGAACCCAGCAGAATTGACCAAATGTATCCATCTGTTCGCTTTCATATAAGCAATATGTATGCTGCCAGTATTGGACCTCTTCTAGGGCAGGGCCCTGGGACTTAAATTACATCTGCCACTTCCCTGGTTTACAGCAGCCTCATCAGCAAAGCATGAATTTTTTTTTAAAGCCTCAAAATAGCATCCTGAGGAAACACAGCAGAAAATGACTATTTCTACATTTCCTCCCTTTTCTACCTGATGACTTTGCCTCAGTACCTAATATTAATATCAAATGTGATGTTCTGAGCCGAAAAACATGGAAGCACTTCAAGAAAGCCTTTTAGTGTCTCATTTCCATCTCCTTAGCTCAGAAGGGACTATTTCATAAGCAAATTTGAACACCTTCAAGCAACTCATCATGAGAGTATCCAGAATCGAATTAGTTACCTCACCTCTATTAAAACTGGCAAAGCAGCAAATCCTCATCCCTCCTCACAGTATATAATCACCAATACAACAGGCTGACTAGAACTTCCAAATTCAGTTGCACCTTACATACCCCAAACTTGATTTGTAATAGTTTAATACAGATTATTTTTGAAAATTGATATTGCTGATAATGTAGCTTATTCCAGCTGTAACATTTTTTTCAGATGCAACCATGAAAATCTGCTTCCTTGAATGCAAAGCAGTATTTCTTACTTTAGCAACTGTGGTACTTGCTACCAGCCAGCACAAGCAACCCCACAGTAGAAGTTAACTTTTGAGTGATTCACTACATTTCTGCACTAGTCCTCTTCAGAGCATGGAGTCCCCACCAAGCTGCAGTGTAAGGCTCTGTTACATAGCTTGCATTTCTCCCCAGATACCTGCTCCAGGTATCCCCACAACACACACCACTACTGGTCAAACCTTTACCACTACTTCATCAGCAGTGCCACAATATATATATTATATTAGACCAACCACAACGAAAATTATCTATAAGAAAATATATGCAACTGCCAATACCACCAAAACAGTGAAAATAAAAATTGAAAGACTGAACTGCTGTGGCTAAATGCATTACTATTCACGACCTGAGTCACACATCTTTTCTTAGGTCACTCTGGCTGTCAAGTGACATTGCTTAAATCTTTCTTAGATGACCTTGAAATGTGCCTGGGGGAATGTGACCCTTGTGACTTGCCCTTTGGTATCATTCCCCTGAACTTTGTCCAGATCTGGGAAAGAGAGCTCTCATTTTGGACGTATGCAGAAAAGACCTGCTGAAAATCAGCATAACAGACTGAGCAGCCTGGTACGTTGGGCATGCTCCATCCTACACACCTCCTGCATGCTCCTATTGTGCCAACCTGCTTCACCCCAAAGGCTTCACAAGCCTCTCCTCCAGCAGCTCTTCTGAGCAATCAGAAAGCTCCCAGGTGTTAACACTGGAAAGCACTACAAAGACAGTGAAACCTCACACCCCTCTGCTTCCAAATTCTAAAGACATATGAAGACCTGAGTTGATGTAAAGACCCAAAGCACAGAAAAGCAGAACTGATGAGAAAAAGGAGCAACAGGAGCAGAGATGCAAGAGGCACAGGTGAAGATGAGCAACAAAAATACATGAGAATGCCTGGCAGAACGCATCAACATTGCCAGAGGACACTAACCCCACAACCTGGAGTAACTGCTGAACTTCTGACAGACTCAACCCACCTGCTGCTGTTCACAACTGTCAGCAGAAACACCTCTCAGTGGCCACTGCATGCAGTAGTAACAGTCCAACACCAGCAGTTACTCCACCAGCTCAGCTGGCAGTGCTCTCTACTGAGCATCTGTAAGTAACAGCTCTCTGATGACCTAAGTGAGAGGCAAAGGGCAGCGGAACTCTACAGGATAACACTCTTATTTTTCAGCTTTACATTATAAAAATTCTTTGGTTAAAAAGGCTGAATAAAAGCGAACATTCAACAAAATACCATACTTAACTACAAAATACTATACTTAAGATTGTACAATCATTCCTAATCTAGCCATTGAAAGCATGAGCTAAGACTCAGTCTTTGTGCATACACACTGCAATACTCTCTAATTACACGATCACATTCCAAATTCTTCTAGAAGATATCACTCCAGAAGACCCAGTTCTGGGAACGAACATGAGTTGCATACTTAAAGACAAAGTTGCCTGCTAGACCATTAACTCATTCATTGTGGGTACCGGAACATGAGAATTGAAGGCGGCACAGATTTGCAACCCAAAAGTAGGACAGTTTTGCAGGAATCCAAAATCTGCAGGAAGCCTTTAGTTACACCTGCCCCACTTTCTAACCTGCTACACCTGAACATATACTTGTGGACGCCATATTTTGCAGTCAACTAACGCTATATTTTAAAGATACAAACAGTTATAATAAAGTGAAAGCAGCACTTTTAAAAAGTCAGATCTGACCCAGATGCATTTAGAAGCTTATCACATCACTTAGCTTCCCTACACATCGAGTGAAGACAGAGTGGTACCTCTGAAGACTTCCAGAGAGAAGTCTAGTCCAACAAAACTCTGCATTTCCCTTTCTCCGCAGATGGAACAGTGGCCTTCAGAGAGGATCCTTTCTACTTAAGCTAGATAGTTTCCCATGATCATAACTGAAGAGAAGGTAACAGAAAATATTAAGTGCCTGTAACTACCTAGGATCAACCACTCCACTGAAAGCTCAGTTCCTCTACTAGCCTACCCCCAGGGCAGCCTGGTGCCTGGCTTGCCACATGGCTCTTGCCTCCTGGATGCATAGTAGCATCGCTTTGGAAGAAGGGTGGAAAATGCTTTTTGTCGGGGTTTCCTTAAGCCACGTGGCAAGGGCACTTTTCTGGGGTATGTGCATTCAAATACTTACAGGTGCTCCAGGAAACCCCCAGACAAATAATCATACAGAATTAGGCAGACTTAAATGAACTGGATTGCTGCCAGCTACTGTAGCTACGTTGGTAGGATTTGACTGAATTGGACAGTTTTCTTCCCCTTGAAAAAAAATGAAAAAAATTTTCTCCTGTCTGTAAAATGGATACAATACCAACAAGATGGATGTGGTGAGAATCAGTTAACATCTTTACAATATACAGGTAAAACACTGATAAGCATCACAGAGAAGTCCACAAAAAGTTATTAATTTTCACATGTATTTATTATACCAAAATTATTATGGAATTGCTGTTTTTAAGATGGGGTTTCAATGTGTGCAGAATAATCCTGCCATAGGGCCATACAAACAATAAGGATTAAAAAAAAAAAAGTCAGAGTATCCTCTTATTCTGTCAGCACCATCATTTCAGTGGTCTGATATGTGATCATGTAATTAAAGACTGTATCATAATGCATATGCACAAAGGGGCTGAATTAAGGTTGTGCAGGCAAATCTAATTCTGGCATTTCCTATGCTTTGAGCGCCTGACTTCACAATCTTAGCATTCATTTAACAAACAGTTTCTGTATGTAATGCCATACATTATATACACATGTCAGTAACATCTTCCATATTGCTGCGTATTCTGACTCTGTAAGGTATGTTCACGTATATATGAACACACACATACTGCAAAAGCAGAACAATACAGAGTTCTACTCTGGCCACTGCACTTTTCCCCTTCTGCAGCATATTCTCACCAACATAGTTATCACCACCAGCAATAAGCTTCTCAGGGGCACCAGCAGCTAAAATGTTCTTTTACCTTTTACTTTTAAGTACATGGAATGTGTGTCAACACTTCCAGCTTCTTACCCACTGCTAAAGAACATTTTAAATAGCATCTACTGTGTATGAGCCATTTGTGGATCGCAGCACACGTGCACAAATATGCAAAGCTCTCATACTGGGCCCTGGGCCCTGAACAGAGGCTCTTCTGTTAAGAAGAGCCTGCAGAGATGACCACTCCTTGGCGTTTTAAGAAGGTAGGATTAGAGCAGACATTGCTTGTGGCCCTGTGCTACACACTGCTCATCAGCCTGCTGTGGGTGCCTGAGAAGACTAGCTTCTAGGGCTGCAGAAAGGCCTGCTCTCCATCGGCACCAGAGAGGTAGATCAATGGCTTGACCACCTTCCCTCCTTACTTGGCAAAACTTCCATTGATTTAACCATGAGCGTGGCCAAATTCTTCTTTTTACATGTTGTAGTTCAGTTTGGTTTATCCTTGGGAAAATATACTTTTTTCTCCCCCTCTTCTGATTTCAGTATTTTTCCTACTTACTGAGCAGAACTTTCATCCCAGCCCTTACAGAACCATCAGAAAGAGCTCCATTAACACTTTGCTGTGCTTTCTTGCTCTGACACTGTTCTGTCTGCTCAGCTCTGGTCAGACACCAGTGTTTACCCAGTTACTGGATTTTCCAGCCTGCCGTTGTATGCCCTCCCCGTTCTTAAGAGTACTGACTCTAACTGGGATCCTTGTAGCACACATGTAGTTTGCCAGCTAAGCTCAGAGGAAAACGCTTCATTGCCAGCTGGAAAAAGATGTGTCAGCTCAGTGCATACCCATTTATTTCCCAATCACTGTCCATTTTTTTTACAACATTGTTGTTCACTAATACCTTAAACCCATCTCCCTAGAACAAAACAAAAAAACTCACAGAACCACCCTTAAATACTAATTACACGCTTTGTTGCAATATACATGCACTGGTCTACAGCTCTCAACCACAAGTTCTCAGACACGCTTTTGCTACAGCCATGTGTGACAATGTAGTTTGGTCAGGTTTTAGCACGTGTGCTCTAGCGTACAATAAATACTACATTGTTAGACCTGATGAGGCAGGTGAGTGTGCCCTCACTGAGGGAAAAGTCACCCTGGTTTGTACTAATAGCCACAGCAAACTCCGGGACTGAAATAATGGGAATTTCCTCTTGCATGGTTTTATAAAAACAATGCTGAGCACTCACAGACACTAAAACCACCTTGAATCTGAGCTTCCTGAGAGGCAGTTTGCAGCCTCACACAGTTAACAGTCTAGATCCTTTACTCCTCCTCACACCAGTTTTCTCTCTCAATTTCATAGAATGCAACCTACAGTTGTCCCAGAATTTCAGAAAGTGATAATTTTCTGTAGAGGTAGTTTATCTGACATTGGGCCTATAGCACAGGAGGGCACTTGTAGCTTCTAATCATCCTCTCCATCTGTTCACCATAAGCAATGTTGATCTTCAAATTACACAACCTACACAATCCTGAAAGAGCCTTTTACTTTCCGGTAGGACAATCTGCTCCTTCCCTTTCCCCATTTATTGCAATCTGCAAGATCCTTGCACTGCCGCACATACGGAGAATGAGAACATATCAATCCACCCTAAATGACCTTGAAAGGCTGAATCAGTTATCCAAAATAGGCAGAAACTGTAGCTTTTCAGTAGACTTTCCCTCCCTTAAAGTTATTTGTAAATCCCTCTCTTTGCAGAGCAGATCCTGCAGTTAAGACTGCAATTATAAATGTATGTAGTCATAAACAATGCTAAAGTAACTAGGTGTCAGTGCCACTGTGGGGTCAGAAACACTGTTCCCTCAGCCTGCCCTGAGCCATTCTGGCCAACGTATCGGGGTCCTGCTTCAGGGATGCAGACTTGGAGCTGGCCCGGCTCGGCATCACGCCACCCACACCTCTCCCCAGGCTCTGCAAGGTGCCTGCAACAGCATGGGTGGGCAGGAGGGGTGACAAGCCAGCTGGCAGTGCTGCACTCCGTCTGCCCAGGAGACAATTGTTTCAAAGCAGAAATGCGGTGGGTGAGGTTTCCAGGAGAGAAAACAAGGAACTGTGATGAGGAAGGAGAGAACTCGGATACTCCGATGCCTAACCATGGGTGTTCCCTCAAGCTGAGATCAAACAGGAAGCAGTTAATGCACAGAGGAAAAGAGAGAACAGCTGCCCAGCCCTCCAAAACCTCAAATGACGCTTTTCACTGAAGGATTTGTAGTAATAGAGCATCTCGGGATATTTTCCCATAGTAGCAACATTGTGTGTGCTGCTCCACCAGTATACAGCTGCTGCCCATCATACCCCTCCTGCTAGCAGCAATTGAATGCTGACCTGAAAGGACAGCTGAAATACTGGTTCCATGTCAGAAACCATCATCACAGTATCTGGTTTCCATACTACCACCACACACCTTGTCATGGTTTCAATGCAGTGATCCCCAGTGAGGGATCTGAAGGCAAGATGTCATCAGTGAAACCAGGAGTCACCCATAGCAACCATGCTTCACCACCAGGATTGACCTTCCTGTCCCAGAGACAACAGTGTGAGATGCTGCTCACAGCATGATACTTGTTTGGTATCGTCAGCCATGAGCCAGAAAAGGCAGGAGTCCACAGTGATAAGCAGCACAGAAACCTGCCAGGTATATTAAAAAATAAAACCCAAACAAACAAACAAACAAACCAAACCAAAACAAAAAACAACAACAAAACCCCAGAAAGCCACACAAACGCTAAACCAGGTCCATCACCCTGTACCAAAAGATGCTCCATAACATGGAGCTCAGCAACACAGGGTAAATTAGCCCAAGCAGGGACAGCCAGGCTATTAATGATACTTAAGGGCAGATAGCATATGGCTAAGTGGCTGCTGTCACTTTGGCAGCTTTATCACACACCAATGGTAGGTAAATGTCATACATACCACAAGACTACTGTGGATGTGGTTAGCACACAAGCCATTGCATCTGCACTTCTCTTAAAGCTCCATCTCCTAGACATCTGTGAATACATGAGAATTCAGCTTACATTATGTTTTTTATTAGGTCTCTATCCCTTCTGTTTCTGGGGAAAGCTGGTATAAGCACTACTTACAGACTTAAGGCCTGAAGTATAACAAAAACATCAGGATGTATTTGCTTTTCATCCTAACATTTATAAATCACTCTTAGAAAAAAAATTTTAGCCTAGGCATTTATTGTGGGTTTTTTTTAATTCTGGCCTAATATTACTATAAGATGTCTCCGGATATTTGAAACTTCAGGCATAAACAACCAAGGATACCAGGCATGAGTGCAAAGGGATGACTAGCAGTGTCTTATCCCCACATATGCCCCCAATCTGGCAAGCAGACCTGAAAATGTGGCAGTATGACTTTCTCATGGCTCTCGATATCATCTGTTAACCATACTGCAACATACTATTTGTAGCTTCTGCCTCTGTCTTTATACACAGATCCCTGCAAGAAACAAAACTTTCAAGACATACTCTGGTCTTAGGAAAATTTACTCCAAGCACCTGAAGCAGCGTGTCCTTCCCACACAGGGCAGAGGCAGGAGGCAAGCTGTACGCTATGCTACAGCCCCAGTGTTTCAAGTCTCTCATTCAATAAATACTGTGATGAGTGAGGACTTGATATTTTCCTTTCAAAATGTTTGTCTGAATTGTTGTTACCTATTAGCTCTGCCAGCTAATGAGCCTGTGGATCCTCGTAGATTACAACTGATTTTAGTTAGCATCAGGTTTACAACCAAGAAGCAACATAAAGCATACATTTCATTATTCTTTGCTTCATATACATAGATGTTCACACACTTTATTTATATGACCAAAGGTTACTAAACCACTCCAGTAGCTGTACAAAGCCATTCTGAATCAAGCAATTCAGTAGCAAGATTCTCACGTTGTCAGAATAACTTTTTTTCCTTTTTTAATATCAGGAGGGCTAAAATTCAAAACGGGTCAGGGTGGATTAGTTTTCTGGGGTGTTAATTTTCAGAAGTAGTGAGCACTGACAGCTCCTATTGTCTTGAGTGGGAGATAAATGGGTACACCACATTTGCAAGCGTACCCTAAGCAGTGGTTTGTAACTGCTTGCCAGGCTGCACTGCAGCAACAGGAAAATAATAGAGTGTATCGGTGAGCCTTAGCTACAAAGGAACAGGTTCCTCACAGCAACCTTTTCGATCCTTTTCTACAAATTGCTGACTGCAGTTTTAAGGAGAAACAGGACATTAATAAATACACCCAGGCATGGGAATTATCTCCCAAAGACTAGTTGGTATCTATGATCTCAAGCTTCAAGAGGCAACATAATTTTCACAGTATCTAGGAAATGTAATTTAGGAGATGTCACTGTGATGGGTCACAAGTCTTAACGCTCCTTTACCTCAATTCCCAACAGTCCTATGGTAAACACACCAATACTCAGGTGTCCTACGCTCAGTATGGCCAAGCAGGTACTGTCCACTGCCTTGTCAGGGACCATGTCTTCTTCCTGTTAGTTCCAAACACATCCCAGTAAGACCAATACATTCAAATGAAGAAAACTTAGAACCCAAGATACAATGCTTCTGCCAAGTGACCATGCTGCAGCACTCATAAGACTATCCTCCTTCAGTGTTCTTAATTACACAAAGAAACTCTTCCAAGCCGCATGAAACCATAACCTACAAATGTTCCTACACTGTTAGGCAGAGCCCAAATTCCAATGCAGATGGCCATATCTTCTGCCCAGACTGTCAGCACACCCCCTTTTAACTGTGCAAAGCAGAAGCAAAAAGAAGTAATTGGGCAAGAACCTGGGGGAGACAAATACTACTTTTTCACTAAGAGCGTGGGTGTTGGGTGGGGAAATTGCAAGAAATAAACAGTAGCAAGATATGATACAAACTCAGAAATAAGTTTAAGAAGCTTGAATTTTGTTGTAACAGAAGCCAATGGAAGACACTAAGAATATCATTAACCGTAGTGGGATGCTTCCATGTGCCAGGGATGCTGGTGGCAATATGATTAACATCCCAGGTACAAAAGAACAAGGAAGTGGGTTTCAGTGTGGTTTTTAACTCAAGACCCTGGGGGGAAGGAATTAGTTCAAGCCTGGAACAAATCTCTGGAAATTAATGATAAATCAGACTGAGGGGTCAATGTACTATAAGGGACACATCTAAAGCCATTATTTTATAACAGCTGATGGCAATAGCTGCTCGGGAGGGAAAAAAATAAAATGCTGATTTTACAGATATTCAGGGGGTGGGAATTAACACTCTAGGGAAAAAGAGCAGAAAAGACGGCAGGATACAAAGGTCCATCAAGATTTATTGAAAACCAGAGGGGAAATGTAAGCTAAGGGAAATGAACATTCAGAGCACACAAAACAGACACTGCAAAGTACATTAATTAGACAGAATACTAAAGTAGCCTCTATTAAAAAAAATTAAAAAGATAAAAAAGCAGCTCACGAACAAAACCAAAAGCATCACTGCAGTCAAGAGTCAAGGTGCACAGAGTAAGAAGCCCTGTGATCCCAATCACAGTTCAGCCATACTGACTAGATATTCCCCCCTGCCTTTTTCTGTTTCTGACTACCACTGGCTAGGTAATGGCAAGCTTAATACATCTAGATTTATGATTAAAGAGTACTTAGAAAAGATTGATTTGCCCTGCCCAACAGCAAACATGAATAGCCTGGAAAAAAAAGAAATAAAAGGTTAGAAATCACACAGACTTCACAAGACATGAAAAGGGACAAAAGTGCTGGCCTTAGTGGCTTTTATTTGAAAAATAAGTCCACCCCCCAAACTTCAGATTACATACCCCTTTGTACCAGAGGCAGGATAATAAAATGCTGCGTAAAGTGATATCAACATGAATCCTGCCCAAGAAGAAATCACTGAATGCATAAACAAACTTTTTCATCCCTACATGTCTTGCATACTAGACTCTTTAAATACATGCATCAAGCCTAAGAAAACTTATGTGGAGCCGGTTAAAACACATTCATAGGGCACCACACACTATTATTTACTTGTCAAACACCACGTTCAACTCGAGAGTGGCTGGCTTTCAGAGAAGTCAGATAACGTTCGATGTCAGGATCTAGTTCATAATAAATGGTATCTAAATGCAACAAGCCACTACACCACTAAGGATAAAAATCTCCTATTCAGTGCTAATCAAAACACATGAGAGATGCTAAATCTTGACACCTGAAAGGGGGATTAATACATTCCCTGAATACAAGCTCAAGGGTACTGTCACTGTCAGTGTCAGCACCCAAAATTTTTCCATTCCTCCTTGCGTGATGTGGGCTGTGACAGCCATCCTGGTGGACTGACATGTAGTGACACACTGACCACCAATGAGAGGAAGACGTTAAGTATTTGCTACTAGCCAGCTGTCCGCTAGTTGCTCTGTTGACGGGAAGGGATGGTTCAGCTGCTTGTTTACAGAGTGATCTTCAACTTTATTTTGAGAGCACTGAGTAATGCACAGCACACTCAGAGCTCTGCAATCCCCTACCTATCATGTGCTGCAACTATCCAGGACTTCATCCTAAGCAGCTGTCAACTCAACATTTTCAAGAGCAACAAATTCATTAAAATTGTATAATTACAGCTGAAACTTTCCAAGATATCTAGGACATTTAATCATACAGCTTAGATTCAAATTAACAGTCTCAGATACTCCAACCAGTCTTAAAAATCCCAGACTATACATCTATATATTTGTCAAATGCCACAAATTATTCAGATTATTAAAAAGGTCTTATCCTTAAATTACTCTTCTACTTCTAAAATTCTGCTCCCATGTTAAGAAAACTTCAAATGAAAAGAATTCAGAAGAACTGAATTAAAATGAACGTATACATGCTATAATGCAGATCTTTCAAGAGAGATTAGATGTTAAAAAGTAAATAGCATTGGGAACCAGTCATTGGTAAATTAAAATCAAAGTAAGCAAAAATCCCATTAAAACCCAGCAACATTCATGAGTACGTAGCAGCAGAAATACTACAGGCCACAAAAGACCGTGACTTAAGGCACCAATTTAATAGGAGTTTGCCAAAAGCATAGAACAAAACACAAGTCAGATGGCAAGAACATACAAAACCAAGTTTATAACCTTTTCTTCAAAATTTGCACCCAAATTACAACTTCCAAACAAATCTCCAATTCCTCATATCCTCTTTAAAGTATAACTTGGAAACTTCCCACAGTACAAAAGCCTGTTTTGCCATCTTCTAAATGCAGGGCACTAAAACTTACTATTAGAAAAGCTGATTGTGGTTCTTATTATTTCATCTTAAAAGTCAAGTAGAAATCATTATTTAAAACTTGATATTTGGAAAGATTAAAAGATATCTGAAGCAATTCAGGATAAAATAAACTGGTAGTTACCTGCAGTAATCCAGGGGTACACGAAACATTAGGATAAATACAAGATATGGAGTCTAATGGGCAGAGTGAAGGTGAGACTGCCAAAGATAAGTGGAAAAATTTATCACACAGGGTTTGCAGTTTCTCTCATCAACGCCACTGTAGGGCATCAGATACGTATGGAAACAAAAAGAGGTTGTTACCCCTCAGATTCTGTCCTCTGCAATTCCAGAACATAACCACGTTTTACCATTCCTTTCTTGTTACTGTTGTCACAATTAAGAACATACAAACTATACCGTTGTTGTCAGCCTGAAATCCCAGTGCTCCTTATGCAGGTTTTTTCCAGTGTAAAACTGGTTGCATTACTTTGTCCCTTTCCCTCTCCTTCTTCCGTAGGGAGCCTTCGTCTCAAACTAAATCTTAAATAGAAGCCACCAGTTTTTCCTTGCAATCTGATTATCAATTTGCACCTCAGTAAAGGAAGGCTAGAACTCTATTGTTTTGTTAATTGTCAATTTGCATCTTTGAAAGGTGTTGTGTATTTTCTTCTTTTGGCAGGTTAGGACTAATTCTGTATGTTAACATATATGTGGGTGGTGTGGGTAAAAAACATTGTCTTTTAGAATGCAGTTTGCTTAAAATAATTTCTGGGGTTTTTTTCTGTTTCTGTGCTGCTTCATTTATTTTCTTCTGCTAAGTTGCTTAATTTTCTTGGACACAACTTGTTCAAAAGCTAGTCAGGATCACCTTACCTAAGAAAGGGCTAAAATCCAATAGGTATTTAAATCAACTTCTAAAAATTACCTGCAAAAAAAGGGAAAAGTCATAAATGAAAATTTAGTTATGCTTTCCAGTTACAAGGAACAACCAACAAAGGAGCTGGCAAACATTTCCTTTCAGGGTAGCTGGAGAGCTGTAGACATCATCCTTATGTTGACTTCACTTCAGCAGGATACTATTTTTTCAAAATAGGTATTGTTTTTAAAAATATGTATGTAAAAATGGCACATGGTAAGTCAACCAACAGGCTCCAGAAAGCTCCACAGACCTGGCTGCTGCTCACCAGCCTGATATAGACCTGGTTTCACCACTGAACTGCATAAACAGTTCTGAGAGCTGAAGCAGGTTTGTATTTGCTTCACTATTACTTCATACAGAGGCACTCATCCACTCACACAACTTCATCAGACTATTGCCTGGCTGAGCCGGGGGTACAAGCTTACAATTATCTGGATGATGCTCACTCCTGCACTCGTCCCTCCACACTGGTGCTCCAGGGTTCAGCACAATCCTGCGAGTGATGATTTTCAGACTCAGTAACCACAAATCTTTTCCTGAATTTTATTCTTTTGACTCCTACAAAGCCCCTTTCCCGTACTAAGGGTATCAAATTGACAGATTCATCAACACTAACATAGTTAATTAATTTTCAAATGCAGAATGGTTGTAGATGAGCTTTTCAAATTCCAAGTTGCAAATGAAAAGATGGCGAAAGCCATTCCTAATGATTAATGGGGCAGGCTTCATCCCAATCACCAAGAATACATATGAAACTGATAAGTTGTGGTCCTACAAGTCACCATTCAAGTAGAACTGTGTGGAAGAAATTTTTTTAATCCTCCAAGCTAGAAAAATGCAGCAAAGCTTGAAAAACACTGACCCACCAAAGTATTCTGAATAATGCTTAAGTGACAAAAGCAAGAAGAAATTCCTGCTAAAATATCAGGTAGCCACCAAGACAAACACTCTACCTGAGACTATAGCACCCAAATACAGAAAAATTGAATCAAATAACTACAGGAAGACCTAAGAGAGAAAGCCTTAGTTTCAAATAAGTCCATGTCTTATCATCACCTTCACCTAAAGCTGTATTAAGGATGGGGAGTGAGAGAAGAATCAGAAAATCACATATTGTCTTTATACACTTCTCAATGCTTTATTTATATTCATGTTATTTTCTTATGTTAAGACTGACTAGCATTAGCTTTATCTGACAATGGAGGTTAATAGAAAGAAAATAAGATACACCAACCCATTTTAAAAGGAAAAATGAAACAAACTGAAAATCCTAACAACTGGATCACTGGCTGAGCCACAGATCTCACAAAGTGAGATCAAAAGGGAACATTTAATGAAATTTCTATTACTAGTCCTAGAGAGATGAATCCAAGCTTTGATGGCAAAAGTATCTCAAATAATAGGCTTCCATATACTTTAACTCAGCGAACAACCAGCTTTGATCGCTTACAACCTGCAGAATCTGGACCCAAGTCAGTTGTGCTCTCACAACTTTAAGTTTGATTTCCAAAGAAATCTGGAAAGCAGGTTAAGAGGAACTGGAACCCCAAACGTCTGTTAAAAATATATAAAGGAGCAGGAAAGAATTTTATTATCCACATCGGAAAACATTCTTAGTTTTACAGACTTCTCCCAGCAAGCTGAGACTTGTTATAATGCCCACCAGCTATATGTTTGTGAAGATCAAGGACATTTATACCTATCATGCTAGAAGAACTATACTTGTCCACAGAACCAGAAGAGGAAGTGCTTCTGGCTTCAGGGAAGCCTCTGCAATCAAATAATCCTATTTTACATACAAAAGTATGCCCAAAAGTTAAAGGACTGTGTAAGTCTGAGCACTGGAAAGTTGGCAGTGTAAGCAAAACACTAAACTTGGTTCTGTCGAATCACTGGGAAAAATAAAAAGATAATCAAAGTCTTATTACAATCTTAAGTAAATGATTAAAAAAAAATTATTTACCTGTAACTGTGGTTCAAATATCACAAAAACTGGCTGTCTCATGAAACTCCTGGAGCTTCCTGTTTCCATGTGACAGGAATGACAAAAGCAGCTTCCCGTATAATCTTTGGAGGGGGCCTGGGCTGAAGCTACAGAAATTGGATTTGGACCTAGACTCCAACACAGCATCAGGACTTGACTCACTTTCTTACTTTTTTAATTCCCAGTAGAAGGCAGTGGAAATATTGAAAACCTTCTCTCAAACCTAAAAATAAACAAATAAGTACGTAATACAGGCCTTTAACTGATAAATCCAATCATAAGGGCACGTCCAAGTAAACCATCTAGACAAAAAGGCCTAATGCAGAGCTGGCATCCCATTTTGACACTAATGAACAGGAAGAAGTAGAGACTTTTTTATTCAAACAGACTCACCTACCATTTCATGATGGACAAACACCATAAGATACATACCAAACAGTCTGAACTTATGCACAAACAAGCTTTATTACATAAGGCAGAACTGAGATTTGTTGAGGTTTTGATACCATGGACACAGATTAGGAGACCCAAAAGCTATTTTATCAGATGTCCTCCTTGATAATAAAAATAAATCTTTTCCTATTCAATGGTTGCATAGCTTTGCTTCAGGATTGACCTAAATTTCTCTTAGTCGTATTAAAATATCAAAACCATTAAGACAGCATTTCAGCAAGCTGACAAGTCTCACATACACATACTGAATTAGCTCACCTGTTCTCTCTGTGTTATGCCCTGGCAAAAAGGGGAAAAAACCCTCAACTGGAACCTGACATTTCAGGTGGTGGCATTCCCTACCACAGACAGTGCAGTAAAAATTGAACACTTACTGTCCCAGGTGTGCATGCAGGGATCCTATGGTCACCATCTCATAGGCCACTACTACTGAAGACAGACAATGCCCTAACACATATATACAAGAAATTGCACCTATTCACAGAGGTACTGTGGCCATTTCACAAGACATGTCAAAATCTTTCAAATAGTCCACAGATCAAATGAGCATTTCCAGTAGACCGTTTAAGTATCTGGGAACACATTTCCTCACTCAAAAGATGAACAAAAGATATTAAAAAAAAATAATTAATCATGACCTGTTAGATACACTTTTCCATTCAAACAAAACCAAATAACTTTTTCAAATACCTCTCTTCTTTTTTTTTTTTCCTCCCTCCTCTTGACTCTTCCAAACTAATAGTTCAAGTGTATTTACTATCCTCTACAACGTACCCTATGCTCCACTCCAGTGGAAGGACCCTGCTGTGTTCTCCACCCTCAGAGCAAATGCCATCAGACGTACAGTCTGTTTCTCCTACACTGCACAATATTGCCCAGGAGACAACACATCAATTGGACACAACCTCTGGGAACCTGATTTGACCCGAGGCAAACAGGAACACCAGACCAGACCACCTACTGGAGGAGCTCTGAAAGCTCTCTGAAAAATTAAATTCTGATTTCCTCTCTGAAATATGAGTAATAAATTCTAATAGAATAATAAAATTCTAATAGAATAAAAAATTCTAAAACTAACAATTTCACTATGTCAAGAGTTTCACCCGACAAAAAAAATCATCCAGTTTCCATTGTTATCCTTCAGATACCCAGTAGGGCTTGACAATAACTCTTCGAGCACCAGAACAAAAGATTAAATGTGATAAAGCCTAAGAATTTTTATGAGGAGTGTTTTTAGAAGTGTATCAGTGTACTGACAGATCAGAGACAGGAGAAGCACTTGACTCTGACCTCCACAGAGCATGAGCTCTCTGCAGCAGGATCTCCCTCTCTCACACCCATGCTTCATACCACAGCAATATGCCAATCTTCCTGGCAGTGTAGTAACAACAGTAAGCGGGGAGGCAGGACTGAGCTCTTCTGCCAAAGCATGTTTGAGTCCAGGAAGGGGACAAAGATAGGAGAGGAAAACAGAAGAGCCTCAGGATTTAAAAAGGTAAATACTCTGCCACTCTCTCTGCAGCCCTGTTAACACTACAGTGGCTTCAAATAGATGCAACTTCAATAAGTATTAGTAACGTTAGTGCAACAGCTCCGTTCTAGTACTTCTCCTGGCCCAAGATATCAGACCCACATCCCTCATGACACTCAGTGGAATGAAGTTTTCATGATCTGACAGAAAGTGTCCAGAACACCAGGACCATCACAGTGCACTTTTTTCCTATTAATTTTTGTTCTGTAAAAAAACTCAGTAAAAAATTGTTCTGATTATATCCCCAGTTAGAAATCCTAACTTCTGCTGGCATTAAAATACTCCGTCAAAGCCAGTGGAAGTGCCTGCCAGAACATCACTTCCTTTCAGAAGTACATCAATGTCCTGTTATTTAGTTTTCAAGTATTTTATGATATCCATGACCTATAGTTACAAGTTCATTTCTAGCCAAACTCAGCATCAGGAAATTTTCAATTTATTCTTCTGATACTTCCCTGTCTTGACTTCATCCTATTGCATCTCACTTACAGCCCAAGAATAGCAGTATCACCACTCCTCTGATTTACTGTCCTGTCTCTGCTTGAAAGATGCAAGAAGCCCTATGCTAAACACCTGAACGTTTGTCCATCCTCTTACAACGTCCAGTTGTAACCCAAAAATCCCATGCTCTTCTGGAAGGAGCAGACTAGTGCCGTATGTGTTGTTTTAAATACAGATGTACATCTGCCTGCTTTCTATGCTGTCCTCTTTTCCCAGTTTTGGTCCATCTAATCCCTCAGTTACTTCTTTGATGGCATCCACCCACTGCACATACATCTTAGCTGAGGCCTCAGTGATTTCACTCCCCTTTCCCAAATCTCTGATGTTCATGCAGAACCCAAAAAGCTGTACAGGTACTTTGCATATTTGCTCTCTTCAATGACCATACCCCTCCTTTTTGGTTCTTGTTCCTCTCAATTGCTTGTCCAGCTATTATGTTCCACTCTTATTCAACCAGGCTATATATAACTGAGAAAGGTAGGAGGAGGAAAGGGGGGAGAAGAAGGAGAAAAAAAAAAAAAAAAAAAAAAAAAGGGAATAAGGTCAATCCCCTGGAGGCTGGAGGTAGACCTCTCCCTGCTCTCTGGAGCAGCAATTTCACATCTCCACCTTCTCCACCTGGAGACATGCTGGGGACTTGCAGGGCAGAACGTGTTTCCACTAGAGTTCATCTAAGGAACAATCAGCTTAAGCAGTTGTATTCAAATAGTATTAATGTTTTCAAATCGACTTCCTATTTTCCTGCTGGAAAACCTGCCAAACACACTCTTCAACAGACACTAAAATAATTTGGATAGTTGATATGCAATCCAAATTTTTAGTGGAAAACTGCCAGATTCGACATCTGTGAGAAAGTGGGTAATTTTTATTATCCACAGAGAGCATGCACTCAGTCCGATATTTTCTACCTCTACACATCTCTTTCTACTGGAACTGCTTTATGGTTTTACATGATCAATGGGCTGCCAAAAATTATTTAACCCCTTCACTGATATCAGAATCTAAGACCTTACTGTCACCATTTTAACAGTGTCCATCTAGCGGGAAATATTTTAAAATATTTATTTTCAACAGCAGTATGTTCTTATCTGTTACCTCTGACCTCTCTAATTACAGCAAGTGCAGATATTTTTTTTTTTTTTGAGGTAGTGCCTTCCGATTGTTATTTGCCAAACACAAGAAAGAACATCGTCTCCTGGAAACAAGGGGTTAATTCCTTGCTTCCTCTTGTCCCTTCTCTTGCTGGAGAGAGGTTCTGTCTGAACAGCTGCTGGGGGAAGCAAGGATGGGAAAATGCTTTTGGGAAAGTAGGCCTTCCTGCTGAGGACCCTGCCCAACCCCAGCCTAAAAAGGTAATTTTTTTGCACTGAGTTTTGCTTAGGGCACCTTCCAGTTTATTAATGGTTATAAACATTTGGTTCTGCCTCTGGACCACCTAACAGGTCAGATACTCAAGGCTAGTGATGTGCATGGTGTTATGCTGATTTGCACAAGCATGCAACCTGTATGACTTCTACTCTAACTTCTGGTTATCAGCATCACTTCTGGTTTAGAATTATTTTCACTGTCTCATTTGCAAGCATTAGGAAAAGCAGAAGATGAAAAATACAGAAGAAAGGAGAGAATATTATACAGACATTTTAACACGGTAGAGTTGTTTGGGTTTTTTGCTCTTTTTGTTAGTTGGTTCTTGTCATTTTGTTTTGTTGTTTGGTTTTTTTTTTACATAAAAAACCCCGAAAACCCAAGACTTACTGTTCAAAACTGCCTACTGAGGTTCCTTTAAATAAATGAAAACAAATAGTCCCCAGCTGTCTGGGCTGCATTGAAGAAGCCTATCCTCTGAGTGACGTGTAAGACTGAAAAGGTTTATCTCCTTCACTAAAAAGATTATCAAATTTCACTTTGTAAGTGCACATGTATATTTTATTTCTCAAAGATTACTAGTTTTCTTCTTATCCCCACCTTGTCCTGCTGGGAACAGGTGGCAGAACTCCTGGCACCAAAGCAATCTCAAAATGTATGCTAAACAGGGATAATTCATTGTTGTCTTAATGATCAGAAAGGAAGCTTCTTGTGGCAGTTAATTTATTTTTTTTAACACCATCTCCCGCACCCCCCACCCCCACCCTTTTTTTTTTAATGTTGTAACGAGGCCAAACCTAAAGCTAGCAAGTGGGAAGCTTTGTGCTACTCATATATGTTTACTGCACAAATACCAGCCGTGGGGTTGCAGTGTCCAGCCTCTAGTGCAGAAATCCAGCTCAGTGCTCACAGTCATTCCAGCAAACCAGAGCACCACACAGAGCTATCAAGAGATCTTTTGATCTTTGGGGCTTTTTCAGTCTCAGAAATGAACAGAATGTTGTAAAGTTATGAACAAGGTAGAGAAGACTAAGAAACGTCCTATTGCTGTGCTTTCAGAAGACATGAAACAATGCATATATTTTATGACTTCCCTATCCACACTTAAAAAAACACCCCATATTCTTGTTGTGTTATGTCTAATTCAGACTGTTCAGTCAGAGTCAAGGACACTTCAATTGCATTTATCTTATCACCCTAACTGTGTGAATATCAGTAATTTTTCATATTTCATAGCTAGTTTCATCTAAGGATCTCACAGAACTCAGCAAACACCGGTGAACTAAAGGTCTGGTTCAGAAATGTGCATGGAGATGAAAAGCTCCCATTGACTTGGGCAGAGTTTGGATCAGGCTGTAAGTCTCCAGCAAATTTCAAGATAAGTATCATCATCATTTTACAGATAGGTAAATCAAAGGACTAATAAATAACACGGTGATAGTGCAGCAGATGCAGCACACTTGTTCAGCAATACCTGTGAGAGAAGAGCAAACATACAGAACATGCTTAAAAACAGTGGGCACAGCTGAAACCTAGCATTACAGTCTTTCCAGAAAGGATGGTAACTAAAAATTATTACTCTCTGAATATACTCTGATACTCCCCTCCCCCTCCCAAATTTTGACCAATAAAGTATTATGGTGAACTGCAAAAGTGAAATGGTGTTAAGGTCTCAGAATGACAGACAATGAATACAAAAGTTCCCAAGAAATGAGGCATGTTTTAGTAAGTGCAACATTAAAAAAAGGTGTTAATTTTCCTGTATTGTGATACACTTTTCTTTTTGGATATAAAGCACTGTGTTTGAAGCACAACCAGCGAACTTAATTCCTACAGCAACAGACAAAACCTGAAAATCCAAATAAAGAGAACTAAAGTTAAGTTTGTTTGAAAGTCTTTTAAACTCTTGCATCGGTATCCCCTTTTCTTCTAACACATCTTACAGATGGCCATTTCTTACCCTGACATAGTGCTTAGGAACATGGTTTAGTGGTAGACTTGGCAGTGTTAGGTTTACAGTTGGACTCTATGACCTTAATGGTCTTTTCCAGCCTAAATGATTCTAAAACACCTACAGGATAGCCACCATAATGTAAAGCATATAGCCCTTCTTCGAATACTTCCATTGCTTTTGGTGGAAGAAAAAATAGCCTTTAATTTGAATGTTATTTTTCATATTTGGGATCCCACAGAAAGTGTCACCTCTACTGGATTTATCACTGATACCTTAGCAATTTCATATTGCACAAGATTATCCCCAGATGTATCTATATCAAATTCTGAAAGGTTTCCATCAACTGTGCCTTTTTCTTAAATCCATAGAAGAATGTCTCCAAACAAAAGGTATTTTCTTGGCAAACTTTTAAGTCTTCTACATTAGCAACTTTGGGAATGTGGGCACAGCCTCACAATATTTGTCAAGAGCTGCCAGTGTGGAGTGTGATATTAGACATCTGACAGGAGCCTCCTCCAGCAAAGCCTTCCAGAGCTTCCTTACTGTGCTGATGAACCGCTCCTCCTCCAGGGAAGTCCCATGTGAGCTCTGAAACCTTTCTTTATTTTGGAATGAGTAGTATTCAACTGCTGACAGAATGGAGAGGCCAAAATGCCACACTCTACACATAACTGTAATACTTAAACGCTCTTGTTTCTTCCATTTTGAGACCATATAATTGAATATTACTACACAGGCCAACGCTTACTTCTAGGAAGACTGTGAAGCCTTTCAGAAACCCAGCAATTGTTCATAATGTCTCCAGCAGTCACATACATCCAGTGCATGTTAACATACATCCGCAGCTCACAAATCTTCATTTACTGCCCTTTCACGAACACTCTTAAATTTGTCTTTTTTTTTTTCCCCACATATGCCTGCACTGATACAAACAAACCCTCAGCTAACTTAGTTGAATGATGAACAAAATATTCAGCCTGCATTTCCCAGCACAATCATAGTGAAATGTATTCACAATGTCTATTGAGAAAACTGAAATTTTAGTTACATTTCAGAGAATATTTAATTTTGGAGTGATATAATCATAAAAATCTGATTTAAAACCAAAAAAAAAAAAAAAAACAACCCACCCCAAATTCTGCCTTAGGAGTATATAACACCATGAAAGTGACACAAGATATTTTGGCTTCTAATTAAAATCAGAACTAACAGGCTTTCTAAAATTGTAAGGCTTTAAGATAGTTTTGAATTTCAAGGGGGAGTTAGTAGTTAGGTCTTTTTTTTTTTTTTTTACCCTAGGAACCAGCAGAAATGCTAGAAGAAAACCTGTAAACAGCAACATTGAAAAATGGGGTTTGTGATGTGAGTCTTGTGCTGATGACAGTCACTTGCATTTAACGAACTCCCTCTTTTCCTTTTTTAAAAAGTATGCAATAGTTAAACAATATGACTTTAAAACATAATATAAATATAAATATAAAACAAATATAAAACGTAATATAAAACAAAACAAAAATATAAAAAAATTATTGCGGAATTCTTCTTTAACTTCTATAAAAAGCAAATAATTAAGAGCAATGGAAGAGTCTTGCACAACTGGTATTTCCTTACATCTCAATGCTTACCATTATGTAGGTATAAAGATTACATCCGCCCCTTCCTGGAAACTGTAAAGGTCTTTAATTACATGATCACCTCCTACATACTAAAACAGCATCTCCCTACAAACATCTCCACACGTCAGATCTTACAATCTCATGTATTTACATTCACTTTGTTTTTGTAATAGTCAAGTACGCACAAGCATAAAGAGTTTGTATCACAAATAAATGTATCTGTGCATACACACACAGAGACAACGTGTGTGTGTGTATATATATATATCTGGATGAAGAACTTCACTGCTGTGAGCAACAAGCTGGTACACAGTAATTACTTCTGTGCCCACACAGAGCTCCATTACTTTCAGGGGTACCTCATATGATCTGTATTTTTGTACCTTTAACAATACTTTTAAAATTACTTTACCAGATACCATCATACTCGTACTACAGAAATAATGGAAAAGAACAGTAAGCATGATAAATACATCAGCTAATGGGTAGTAGGCTGTACAGCTCTGCAGAAAGATTATTACAGGCACAATGCCACAGATTTATTTATGGTTTAAAGCAGTGCATGTCATAAACATACATAGTTTTCGTAGGTGGAGTCATCTGACCCAATCTGGCAGAGCTTTCACATGGGAATGGCAAGGACTCCTCATTACCCATGAATTAATGCTTTTATTGGCAAAAAGTGTCTCCTATGTATATTCCTGAACGAGAACAATGTGAAGTAGTTTCCAGTGATTCATGTAAACTCTTTTTCCTTTTGAAAAACTGGCTGACTAACAAAGTCACTTCCTTTCTGAGTTCTGCTTCAGCTCTTCAGTCTTTCCAGCCATGCAAGCCTGCACATTGGGCTCATTTGTCCACTCTAGCAAAGAGCCTCAATTCAGGGGTGAAACACAGTTATCATTTAATACTGAGCTCCTACCATAGCTTAGCATAGCAAGGTAACTCAAATCTGCATCACAATCATATGTAAAATTCAAATATGCAGATACAGTTACTTGTCTCTGTATTCAGACAGACATTAGTAATGCTGCTACAGGTCTGAAATGAAGCATGTGCTTTTTCAATGAACCATGGATTTCACATCTTACTGGAAAGAAAGGCTCACTGGCGGCTCAGTTCTCCCCAGCATGGCAATGGATGGCTCATTCAGTTCACAAATCACTCAATCACCAGCTCTGCCTGGCCTGACTCACTGGAAATCCCTAAGTCAGGTTTTGAGCAGACACTGTTCCCTTAACTTGCAGCATCTCCTGAGACCACAGAGCCTGGGGACATGATTGTACATACAACAAATAGGGTCCATGGGTTTGATTAAATTTGCATTTAAAAAAGCAGACTGTATTCTACAGACATAATGTTTCTGAAGTTCGTGGACTTGGTTCAGGTTTTATCCTCTCAGTTGCTCCTATGATGACAGAGACAAATGAGTAACACCTCTTTCTAAGGGTGCTAAACCAGAGCACTTCTAATACCATGAAGACGTCAGCCTGAGTTCCACTATAAAGCCATTAAGAACTTGTTCTAAAGGACACAGCTGATTCAGTGTCCACAAAAGCAGTCTCATCCCCCTCTTACCACAGCAAAAATCATCCTTCTTATCCCTTGCTTTCCTCATTATACACCTGCCTTTGCAATATTCTTTTGGCTTCCCTTCTCCGTCACAGCAGGTATCTGCTGCTGTCCTGACTTCCAGTGCTCCTCTCAGCCTAATGTCATCTTACTTCATTCTCTTCAATTCTGCACAGCCAAGCTGAATCATCACTCAAGCCATCTGGCTGAACCACCCTCCAACACTTATTAATCATATTTTCAAAAATGTACACCAGGTATTTCCCATAGCTCCCCCCATAACCAAAACCATCCTGTTCACAAAGCTACTACTATATTCTCTTTCAAAACTCCTCTTAATACCCTCCTCCAATGAGATGACTACAGAAAAATTGACAACTTTGACTATTAATATAATAAAAACACTGAATCATGCTGAATACCATTATATGGCTCTTTCCTTATTTTACCCATTTGTTTGTTTGACTTAAGGAAATATTTAAAGAAGTAATAGATAGGTAAACCCAAGAACTACAGGATTCAGGCAGCTTTCACTGGAACAATAACAACTGCATATTTGGGTAGAACGCAGACAACCCACAACTACCACAACAATGTTATGCCAAAGGAAAAGCCATTATCAGTATACCCAGTTCAAATTCATACCTTATGATACTGCACAGTGCGATAGTGCCTTTACATGAAAGGCTGTGGACCCATAACTCTACTGACATGAACAGGCAATGTCCAAAGGTTTCTTCTGAATCAAAACGACATATCCTAAAGGTTAATCCCAACAGCCACCCCCCATCTCCTTGTGGGCTCTGCTCTCTGCCTTGATGCATAAGGGGAGGGCTTTTATGTTGCTCCAGTCAAGCCACAACTGAGCCGCATATTTCCCACGGAGCCAGGAAAGCTTCAGCTTTGTCATTTATCCAGTTTGGGGCACATACTATCTGGGCTCTGCACCTCTGAAACAGAGTTTGGAAGGTGCTTCATCTGGGTGTGTGCGAGCCAACTCCACCTCCCATAGCAGAACCCTAAAATGCTCTTCCTGCCAACACTCATGATTAACAAGGCAGCGAAAACAAAGTGTCATCTTTGACTGAAGTACAAGAATAGTTTGCATTATCCTCCTCTCTGCAGTTACTGAACCAGAGTCTTTGATGTATTTTTTTTTTTTTGCTCTCATTCTGTTTCCATGCAATGAAAATAATACATAATATTGGCTTCGCCTTAAAAATACTTTTCTTATGAAAAGCATTCCATTTGTATTGACTTTAGTGGAAGGTGCATGGGTGTGTCAGAAAGAAGAACTAAGTCCTGGACACTTATATCTCCCTGTATACTTAATAAAGTAATAATTCAAACCTTGTTCGTTTAAAAGAAAAAGTCCAGCTACAGACAGCTTGCAAAGCACCACAAAGAAATTGCCTGAATCCCAAGAACTCAAAGTCCAGACAAGCTAATTCATTCTTGTTCAGTTTGGATCCCACTGCAGCAAACAACTCAACTTATATATGATATGAAGTCCTGCTGAAGTGCCTTGCTGACTGTGGACCTAGATATTACTGCAGCAGAATTAATATAAGTAAAATAAAGTTACCTTGTGCGGTGTACCAGGACATTCATTATCTCTACACATTTCCTTGGAGGGCTGGAAGGGAGAGGAGGTTCGAGCCAATGGAGGGAGTTTGGATGTTTGTGTCCAAGGGACCATTATGCCTCAGCACCCTGCTAATCTTTCCCAGTTTTCCTTTCTTCCAGGCTCCACAGCACCTTTGTTTCCTTCCATTTATCCTCCCCCTCCCCTCCCTCCCTTCCCCTCACTCTCTCTTGGTGGCCATTAACTACGCTGACAGTTTGACAGGCTGAAATAAGGAAATAAAACACTTAAACATTGTTTCCTGACGTATGCATTCATCTCCTCTGCCAAACACAGATATTGAGGAGATACTTCACTCCTCCTGTCAGCTCGCTAAATTATAGCCCAGCTCTCACAGCAACACAACTCTCAGGTCTCGTACATTCACTTGATCTGTCTTCCTATGGAAATGGCCCTTGCATGGCCTTCTGATGTCTTTAGCAGGAGCGTCTTATAGTTATACTCTTAATACCACATTTTCGTATGCCTAAGGTTGAATTCCTGTTAAAAACAGAATCTCATGCTTCTGCTGAACACACTCACATTATCATGACAGCTCCACTTCTTGCTTGGATTATGACGAAACTACTTCAGAAATAGAACAAACTACATCGCATTAAACTTTGTGTCATTCTCATAACCCATTGCAGCAGCTGAGTAAACTAAAACCCAGCTTCTCTTTTGACCAGGTTTATTAGACTCTTTTATTTAAGTATTTTCTCCTGGTTGACAGAAAACATGCTGCTGGAGACTAGAGGCATCCCACCCTTTATATAAAAAACCACTGCTTACAGCGCTGGCTTACAGGAGCCAATGTTGTTCAGCTCCCCGGGGGAAAGATGCAGTGATACTGTCACTGCTCATTACCTCCAGTGGGTGTTGCTGTGAACAAGCCTATGGGAAAAATGCAGGGAAAAGAAGAGGAAAAAAAAAAAAAAGAAAGAAAGAAAAAAAAGTATTACAGAAGCTCATAAACATGTCCCACATCCGGAAAGTTTGCCTGATCCATATAACCAAAAAGAAATGAATGCCTGGTAAGAAACTAAATCATTTTACTACTTTGCCATTTATGACAGTCTTCCATACCAATCAGATAAACACAAGCATTTTGTCCTTTATCTGCTGTGCTGGTGCAAGGCTACAATGGAGCCAAGTCTTCCTTTTTGTGATTTCAGGAGCTCCCAAGGTCTATGTAGAGCAGCGCAGTGCTGCGGCTGTGGCCTCTCAGGAATGCCTGATGGCCAGCATCCGTCACAGAACAGACCAACCTGATGTCATCACCATCCCAAAATGGCCAAAGGGTTGTGACAAACAGGGTACCAAAATCCCAGATACATGACACGTATCTGAAAAATTATGAGTGTAACAAACAGAACTATTTCAATAGCTCGGGATACACTGTCACTTTTTTCCCCTGACTGATGGGGAAAATTAGATCAGGTTTCAGCTAGCAGGTGGAAATGTAGCAGAAGTAGGGTGGCACATTTTGGACCTTTGAAACAAATTAACAAAGACCTTTCTTTACACCCTGATTCTATAAATCCTTGCACAACTTTGCTCTCTTCCTTGCCTCCCATTTCTCATTGTTTCAGATATCTCTAATCATGACCCAAAGAAGCAGTCTTTGAAGTAACTGTAATCCCACTGACGTGTAGATTTAATTGTAGGTAGAATGAAAAAACCCACAAACCCAACAAAAACTTCCACAAGGAAAAGTCCATATAAGTGATGCTGTTGAGGTTTCACTCTCTCTAAACATATTTTTCTATTTGTAAGAGTTGCTATTAAACAGCGGAAAAGATCCAAAGTCAATCACCCTAAAAATCTAGCAGAGCCTGAGTGGAAAAGTAATCCATTTGCTCATCTAGAAACAGTAAGGGCTTTGCCACTGCCTTCCAATATTGACTGTCCAACAGCAGATTTCAACTGGTTCCACCCATTCCTTTCATTATCCTCCAAAGACGTATTAATAAAAGTAGCAGCCTGTTATGTGCTGTTATTTAACTGAGAGGTTTTGAATTTCATGAATGAAAATGAAAGAAAACATCAATAAAGCAAGAGGAAACTCCAGTGCCTTACTACTTCCTCCACAGAAGCATGTAAAGGAGGCGGTCAACCAAAAAACTACTGTTAACTCTTTGCCGACAATATGCACAAAACTTCCTAAAAATATCTAAGATTGACTTTCTTTTTATCACTGCAAATCATAAAGAGTTCCCAGCACACTGTCAGGGTGCACCAACCTTTTTCTTCTGTCTTTATTTCATACTGCCAGAGAAAAAGAGATCACGCCTACTTGAGATCAGTGCAAATCCCATAATATTTTTCAAGAGTTATCAGCTACTGATTATTGCATATTGGTGAATTTTCAGTTCAGTTATCTACTACTCTCTGAAATTTTCTCTGATGTTTCAGCCACATACGTTGCCATCCCACAGCTCGTGGCACAGACTCACTTATCCTACCAACAGCCTTGCATTCCTGCTTACTGCTAGGTAAAAAAAAATAGTCCAGAAGAGCAAGGGTGGAAAAAAGGTAAAACAAGGCTGTTTTTGCAACTTTAGCTTTTCACATTGTATGAAAGCTATCTACATTTGGTGAAGTTCAGACAGTATTCAATTTTATTTTTCTGAATAGCTATTCTACTCTCTCTTCATTTACAAAAGGTCTCTTCTTACTATTCCCCAGTAAATAATTTTTTTTAAATGAAAAAAACAAAAATAACCCACAAATGAGAAGACATATATTATACTGAAATTAAATTAACCAAAAAAATATATAGGAAGTCAACAAAACCCAACATTGAAATGTCAGTAAAAGAGTTTAATTTCCTTTCGTAGTTTTTATAGGAACAACTAACATTATTAATTTGCCTCACCATATTTTTTCTTTCTTATTGTGGAATAGTAGAATATTGTTATTTCATTTTCCTGAACTAACTTGTCATCTCCTCCAAGGTTTGCTCTTTGTACCTTACTTATAGAAAGAATGCCTGGTACTAGCACTGAACCTGGAAATACTTAAAACCTGTATACTATAGGACTGTATACCATAGACAATATTGGTTTGGAACAGCAGAGTGTTGCCTAAGATGGAAGTAGCAAATGTGTGGTTATCATAGTAACCTGAACTAGCATCCAGAACAGAAAAGTCTGAACTTCTCAAGAACTATTACCTACTTTATCCAAGCAGTGCATTCACATCGTGGCTAAGGCAGCACTCATAGGGGTGTCCTGCAGCTTCCTGTTCCTCTGCACACACCTCATGACCTCATGCTCCTTTCCTCATAACAAAAGTGACTTTTTGGTGACCAAGAGAGGTCCATCAGGCAAGTTTGGAAATGGTGCTGTAAAGCCTGAGACCCAACGAAAAATAAATCGCAACCATTGATAAGTTTTGGTGTGAAAGCAACAGCCTACCTACTGGACATGGAGGTTGAGCCTTAAGTTAGTGATTCTGTTCTGCAGGTTACGTGCCTTGCTGCCACCTTCAGACTTCAAAATTCAGACTTCCAGAAGGGTCCACCTTTCACTACATACAAAGCAAGGTCTGCACATACACTGCAAGGAGGGTCCCCTGCGGGGCTTGTGCACAACTTCCTTGCCCTCTATGAATATTAGAACATTCTTCTTACTAGGGCAGAATTTCCTCTTCAAAGTTTACGTGATGACTGTGTGTGCATGTATGTGTGCCTGTGTGTGTTTGCATGTGCAATCATGGCACTTTCCCAGAAATAGAGTTGACTGTCAACATGTTAAAGAAATTGCAGGTTGCTACCTTTGTAGTAGGTACTGTATCTGATTATGGTTACCAGGGTTCTTCCACCTACTTGTAGCAAAAAAAAAATCTTAGATCCTTCTGCAGGACTCTCTAAAACTTGCTGACCTTAGATTTCAGCCTGACATTTATTTTTGCCCAAGGTTTCTCAAGTGTCATACCCACTCGTATGAAAACTTCAAAAGTCAGAGTGTGAGGTGCACACACGGCTTGTAAAAATGATATAAAATCCTCCATGTTCAAATTCAAATTTACATACTATATGTCAACATATTATTATCTAAAGTGGAAACTGCAAGGAAATACTGAGCAGTAAATAGAGAAAAATATGAGACTGGAGAAAAATACCAGACATTGGGTAAGCCACAGAGGAAAAGATACATGCTTCTCACGTTCTTATTTTAGGAAAGTATCTTCAGAGGCAAACAAGTCTGATACAGCAGCTCTTCATTCACCTATAAATTAATGAACCTGAGCTCAAGGGTGAGCAATTGCTGCGCCTATGTTTCAAAGGCAATGCAGAAATGTAAAATAAAGGTGAGTGCAAGAAGGTAGAAAGTAGCAGGGAGCTCTTGAGAGCTGAGCTGAGACTATGGTTCAGGGCAGTGTCATGGGTGGGAAAAAGATTACAGCTGACCAGAGTAAGTGATCTTCCACAAGGTCAGCATGATTCAGTGCCACTAGGCAGGCACTGCACATCAAAAGCCATTGTGCAGTTGTCCCCTTAAGCGCAATATTTACAGCACACACTAAGAAAAAAAAAAGCATAAAATTGACTTCTCCCCATTTGATCTTGTGGTCAAGGAAGTTCTTTCAGACTACGTCTGTATCAGTATGCAGAGGATCGCAAACAGGCACAGGTAGAATGGGTAAGACCATTTACTAGCTGTCTTAGCTTATTTCAGCCTCTCCAGAAGTTAACTATTTAAAATATAACCGCTGTGTGAAAAAAGGAAACCTTATCAATAAGGGCATTTAAAGAGCAACAGTTTTGTATTCCATACAAAGGTCTTCTTTATACCAACACCTTCCTCTTAACCTGAGACATGATGTTAACAGCATCTTCCAGCAGCCAAGATAAGCATGAAGTGGTAGTCCGCCTCCATGAGTGTACCAGCCCCCACTGCCTGCAAAGGAAGTTACTACTTCAAATTATTTATGGAAGAAGGTTTATGGTAAAAAACTAGCCAGGTATTTTAGTGTTAGAAACAGGGGGTTCTTTACAAAGAAAAGGCCTCTAGAAACAGAAGTTACTGCCCTTCCCATCCTCCATATGGCAGAAAGCCAAACAAAATTAAACTTGAACACAGTTCTATAGTATCTCAGCAAAAGCATTGCTTGTATACCTCATCCCTTCCCCTTCTTTAAGGGCTGAGATCCTTAGATAGACCACACCTTCCACAACACATCAAAATCTTGTTATGTTTGCATTGTTCATGGCTTTTAGAAGAGCTCTGTTTCATTTTCTTTGCCAGTTTTACCTTTACATCAATAAGAACAAAAGACAGGTCATCAAAAATAACTAAAACCATTATAGTTATCCATTTAAGGTTTGATTAGGAAGAGCCATGAGTAACCTTTGCAGTACCAAGTTATTTTGACAAATCAAATATTAAATTTAGAAAGAACTATTCCTCACAGCCAGTAATGCAAAAAAGGTCAGTATTCTTACCCCTGCAAAACTGCTCTGCTCATAATATCAATGCCAAATGAATTTTCCAAGTCAAAAATGGTGAGATGAAACAGGGCTTTACAATCCCCATTGAAATCAGCATTACTTTTTGCAGCAAACAGCAACAATTCACAGTATTAATCACAACTACCATAAACCCCCCAAAAGACCTGGAAGGATAAAAACCATAGAGCTGGGGTGGGTGGTGGAATAAAAATAATAATTAAAAAAAATATATCAGTGCTCAAAGGTAAGATGAGTCTTAGACAAAGTCTCTGAAACTTCAGGAGCTTAACAAGTATATGTATTTCTTTCACTTATTCTCTAGGACTTGTCTCAGCTGCTTTAACTCCCTCTTTCCACAGCTTACGCTTGCTGCTTCTCTACTTCTGTCTTCCTTCCACTTCTTTATCCCAAGACTGTTCAACTTGCTGGTCAGGATTTGGAAAAAAAAAAAAAATGGTAGGACCAACCAGTTAGCTCCTTCCTACTTTCTTCAGTGATAAAAGTTTTGGATGGAGGGAAGAAGCAAACCTCTCCTAGGTGAAGCCGCTTAGTTTACCAGACCTTGGAAATCACAACAGCCAGTGACAGGGATCCACTTTCAAGCTGGTGCCTCTATGGATCTGCTAGCTGGGACAGGGCTGTCAGCCCTACTGTCACAAGAGCTGGGAAGTCCACCCTGCACATCCTGAACAGACTCCATCTCTGCATACCATGCAGCTGAAGACAGCTGCAAATTTTAGAACTGGTTATAAGATGGATAAAAAAACAAAGTCATAAAAATGTGTATAAAAATTAAAGAAATCTCTTCTTCAGAAGCCTCTTTTATATGTTCACAAGTATTTAAATTAATGTGTCTGATGGAGTAATGAGAGCCAGGTAGAAGATGGCACTTCCTTCTGATGCTAAGATAATTAAAAGGGCAAGGTATTAACTAGCTTTGGAAAGAAAAAAACTTATATTGGTTGTTCTGGGGATTACGGTTCTGTCTTGATCCTACCTTCACTAATCACTGCATTTAGTCATTAGACACTTTGCCCATTCCCTGGAATCCACGTCTGCTGATTACTGTTTGCTGATCCACTCTTCAGCCAGGATTTGCAACACACGGATAGTGCTAAAATGCCCTTTAGAAAGGCCAGATAATGCCATTTCTGGTTTGTACTACCGAAAAGAGATTCTTTCACAGATACTGGTGTCAGCTACACCGTCATCATCTTTTTACTAATGTGCTCCTCACGCACAGTGGAATGCTGTAGATCAAATTTTTCTTGCTCAGTCAAATATGTATTTGCTGCTATTTTTTAACATACCTAAGAAAAAACATAACATCACCACCCCGTGTCCCCCCCAAATAATTGTGAATTAAACATTACTACACGATTACAAATGCTGGCACACTGGATAGAAAGCACAAGTCACAGAATTATTATTGATGAAATGAATAGTATTAGTATACATCCATCTAGTTAATACATACCTTATTAGCATACATTTATCTGAGATGAAAAAACATCCAAATATGCTATATTTTATGCAAATCACATGCAGATCACAAGGCTTCTGGAAAAGTTCCATTACAGCCTTTGGTGCTGCACAATGTAGGTACTCCTTTTCATAACCACTATATGCAATAATATTTCCAAAAATAAGCTGATAGAGTAAATGAAGTTACATAAGTGATGCACCTAGCCCACAGCACATAAAAGAAAAATAGTATGACAGGCCTCTGTGCCACAAATTCAGCAGCTGGTTATATATTTTATATAATGTAACCAGTAGGAACAATATTATTTACATCTTATATTACTGTACGAACAATCCAATTTATAAAATGCCTATTGTGTTTACACACAAGGAACTATCATAAATCCTGAATGCTAAACAGTGTGAATGGATGAAAGCCAGCTTTCCCACAATATTTGGCATGCTGAACTTAACATGCTTTTAAAGAAAAGGCAGTTGCAAGAGAAGGTTCCTCTGAATTCAGCTATTTACTGGTGCTGGGTACTGGTGACAGCAGAAAATCTCTAAGAAATTTAATCTTTTCTCATAATGAAAAGATATTCTTAAATTAACCTGAAAGGATGGCACCTATCCAGAAATTTTACCATTTTTAACATTACACTTTAATTAATTACAGAAGAACTAATAGTGGGGGGAGTATCCCATGCTAGGGAGAATCCCACTGCACATTTCTTGCCTGTCTCTTGCTCTACTGACAGGAAAGGTAGGTCAGTGATAAGAATACGTTCTTGTCCTTATCTGTCACCCTGGATTAACAACTTTGGGGAAGAAAGTCTTGGGAAACATGTACAGCCAGAGGACTGCATATCCAAACATGCAGATTTGTCTCCATGCTGCCTGGAGTACCTGGACGTTGTTATGCACAACCAGCTTCTGCTTTCACCAAATTCATACAGATTAGCTGCTTCTATTTCTGCTCCTCAGCGAGGCATCCAAAAGCCACCAACTCATCCCACCTTTAGCAAATACACAGCCATAGTGTATGCACGTTTTTTAAAAAATAATAAAATTGCAGCATTTGGTCCAAATGCAAGTCATTTCAACTCAGCCTGCAATGGTACTGATCTAACCATCGGGACCAGGCCACCACCTAGGAAAGCTGATCCTCCTGGGGGATTGCTCACAGAGAAGCAATGGTCTGGCAGCAACAGCGGCCAGGATGAAAAACTTTGGGCACTCAATGACAGCATATCTCTCCATTACTAGCAGCTGTAGTCAGGAAGGTATTCCTCTCCACCATGGCTGCTTCCTGATATTTTCTCATTACACGATCTTAGTACTTATTTTAAGGGGCTGGTCCCATTCTTCTGAGAAATTCAAGTCTTATGTGAGCACTTTGCTTAGAAACTGAAATTCACTGCTGGCCACAGACATTTTCTGTTCCAAGACTTCCTGCAGAAAGCTGCCCATCTATTCCCATAGCTTGCTTGACCATCACATCTTGTTAACACAGGACAGCTTACCAGAACAAGTTCTCTCTCATGAGATTTTAAATATTCTCTCTCTGTTTCCAGGCCAGAAACATTGCAAGAGAGGCTGTTCTTGCCTCATGTTAGTATGACAGCTGCCCTCTTGGCCAACACGCTGGGGACTGGACCAGGGAGTTCAAAACTGAAAGCATAAACAGATACAGCTTAAAGCAAAGAGCAAAGACTCACTTGCTTGGAGGCTGTAAGAACTCCTGTCTTCCCTGATCAGCAGAGAGGGTGGGACTTAAAACATAAACTGGCCACTGGGTTGTACTAGTTACCACATTGATCAGTTTTAACATTGGCACCTTTTCTTCTGTTCCTGAAGAGTTCCAAATGGATATATGTTTAAGTGAAAGGTTCTGAGTTTTGTTCTTAACCTCGTCTGTATTTTGACCACATCATAAAGATTCAAGATGTTGGTTTAACCTGACAAGTTTACCCACTTCTGGTTTTGCACTGTACTTCTCTGTAGCAGATCAATATGTGCTATATCAGTGAAGGCAAAGTGTTGCAATGCTGGTACATGCATCCTCTAAGATCAGACACGTGGTCATGTTCAAACCATGACCAAACACTAAGATCATGCTTGTGGTCTTGTTCAAGAATGGGGCGAATGGCAATGCACAAGAGTCAAGTTTTGAGAAGCATCAAGTGGTAAAGGACCAGGAGCTGTGAAATATAGGCTGGGGTCAGGCTACCACTTCTCCAATGACTGTGCTCAGTAAACAGAACTGGTCCCTCAGCACCCTTACTGAAGATATTTCTCTGTCACTTCCCCTCCCTATCACATCATTTGTCAATGCACACTGCTGACTCAGCCTGCCGAGGGAACAGCCAAAAATGCAGCCTAGTTGGTACCTCTGTACACTTAATAGTGGCCATAATCAGAAAGCAAGGACATCCTGAGGACTGCCTGTGAACGGTAGTAGACTACTATCTGGAAGCTTAATAACCACTGCTATTACACACCTACCATTTGTAGGCTTTGAATTTTTATAAAAAGTTAGTGGTGTGATTTTCAAAAAGAGCTGGAGAGAATTAGGAGTCAGGTTAGATATTTACAGCCAGACTTAAGATGCGCAGGTGCCACTGTCTGTCTCAGGACACCTTTTACTTTCTCAGACTGTAATATTCATCCTTCTTTTAAAAGCAAATGATTAGCGTCTGGAGATTGAAGAAAAGTTCACATCACCCCAGATGCCACCTAATGAGACATACAAGAAAAGCATGTGCACAAGCACTGCTCCTCAGTACATATTTGGCACATCCATACAGGCAAGTGTAAATGGACTTGACACTACCATCGTTTGTATTTTAGTATGAGATTGATTGCAGATGGATGCAGAGACAAACCAAAACGAAACTCCAGGATAAAAAAAACACCTGCTAGTGCTAATAATACTGTTATATGTTTGGTAACTTAACACTAATAAAGACTTTCATGTCAACTCATGAAACCCTATTGTTAGTGAGAAAATTAAAAGAAAATGTAAAGATGTGCTATGCTTATCTATGCTTGCTGTGCTAGGTGAAGTAGCTCCCAACCAGCAGCCAGAACCCAGCAGCCCAGAAGTGTATGACAAGATATACTGCAGTCATGTCACAGCCTATCATACAGGAAACTTCCTCCTGACTGTATGCAACTAGTGGCTGGCATACACCATGAAACACAGACCTTGGATATCTGTATCTAACATGATATATGTGAAAGTTTAATCCTGCCTTAATCTGGTCTACCCCTAGATATACAGTATTGGTCTACATGTACCTCATTTTATTAAAGTGTTTTATATCTATATGAAAAAGGGCAGGGGGGGGCGGGGAAGAGTCTTGCTTATTGTAAAAATAAGAAATGTGCCAAATGTTCAACTACACTTTGCATGATGTGGCAACATCATAAATATAATGCAGCCTGAGGTGCTTATTGCGCCAATGATAACACTGGTACAGGACACACCAGTTTCTTCTATACATGTAGAACAGAAAATACAACAATTGTATTTTATCCTTTAGTAATAAAATCTCTATTTAAAATAGTTAAGCAGTTATTACAGCTTTGGTTTCAATGTATTTCCCTTGATCAACACAACTTCCTTCAGTCATTCCACTCTTTCCAGCTGACTGATAAGCCTCCCCCCATTTAGCAATGCCTTTACACTGAATTTTTAGTCTTTATAGGTGGCACAAAGCTGCTTCACCTCAGCAAACCCAAGAAGGAGGAATCCTGACTCACATATTTTGAGTTCTTTCCTGCTTTTCACTCCCTGCTGAGGAAGCCGTTTACTGCAGTTCTGAGCAAATGCAATTTACTATCCCCTAAAGCTGATGGTTCCAGTAGGAAAAGCAAGCTTTGGTGCCACCTGTTTCCTCACAAAAGCAGCAGTGACCAGAATCGAGGCCACAGTTCTGTCCACAGTTCATTCATGCAAACAGTCGGGATAGTTCACCAAAAAAAACCAGGACCAGGACAAACACAATACAACATCCAAGTCCTGAGCTACTTTCTCAAGTGACTGGAAAGTATTTGCAGTATCTGTTCACCCCAGGCAAAGTATCAGCATTCTTTAGCAAACCTGCTTGAACCCCTTTGAACAGTTGTCTGGAGGCCCAGCCCAGAGCCGGGAGACAGGACCCCTGAGAAGGGACACTGGGCGCCACAGAGCTGCAGCTCAGTGCAAGCCACTGTCACACAAAAAGCAAAGCACCACTAAGCAGCTGATGGATCGCATCTGGCTTCTGCATGAAGCAGTGACCCCCAGCACCCATGTACCTTCACAATACGCTTAGTTGTTGCCCTTTGGGTGCTTAACCTGTAATTTGGAAAAGAAAACCACTATGTAATACACCATCTTTGAAATACGACTATTTCCATTAAACCCCAGTGCTGCTTCTATTTTTTTATTCTATCACAATGACTCATGGCTTTTGCCCCCACAAAAGAGACCACCCAACCAAGGGACAGTAACATCCCACATCCTCAGCATCAATTCACTGCAGAGTGCTCCCTGCTCAGCAGGTCTCTCTTGCAGCTCCATTTTAAGGCAATCCACTCCCTCCATGTCTTCCTCAGGGTTGTGGGTACCACCACACTTGCCATATTTCAGACCTTTTTTGAAATTTAGCTCCTAACTTGCGTTATCTGACTTCAAGGATCCTCACTCTGTGTTGTTATTCTTGCACTGATGTCAGCAGTTGTCTTAACTGAGAAATTCAATTATCGTCATACTTCTGAAAATAAAGTTTAATTATAGGCAAGTGTGATGAATCTGTAAATTATGATGATTATCAAAGTGAACAGTAGCATAACCAGTAACATTAAGAATATATCTGAATATCCTCATAGGTCAGGGTCCAAATCTTTGAAGTTGGTGAAAAGATTCCCACTGATGCTAAAAGTCTTTGGATTTCAATTAATAAGAGACAATTACTTAGAGTAATTAGTGCAATTCAAATAAATATTTTATTACTGATGTTACTACTCCTAAAAATAATAAAAAAATTAAGTGCATTAAGTATTATTTGAATAAAGGTATTAAAACCAAGTAACAAGTGTAATCTAAGAAATACAGTAACGTGGTAGTCAGGCATCATGATATTCTGTCAATAATCTTTTGCAACACTAGAAAGTTGTCCCGGTTATTTACATAATATTTTCCTATTCATCTTTTTATAACAAAAAAATTGCAGTAGAAAAGAAGTCAATAAATATTTAAAGTTTAAACACAGTCAATTTTTTTTAATATGATTGCTGAACTAGAATAGCAGCTTTATTTTTATTTATTTGCTTATTTTTACAGCCTCACATTGTGTTCCCATGTTGCTAGTGAAAACTTCTCCAGCTAAATAAATTCAGTTGAGATTTACCCTCACTCTATTTACTCCCTGAAACATAACTGTGATGTTTGCTGGACAATGAAGAAATAAACCCATCATATCTAAAAGAAGGATCTATCATATTATCTATCTGTTTTAGTTAATGAGAAAATTTAACTGTGAGTCCACTGAGAGCAAGAGAGGCAGAGAGCCTCTCAATAAACTGTTGCACGTGGTAGGACTAATAGTGTACTGTCTCATAGCCATCATTAGGCTAGCTAGTAAGTAGTACATTATCTTTGGTTTTCTTTCTTTCTCCAGGGCATAGTCATGTAGTTACTGCTCCTCATTATCCTTGGAAGCTGTAAATTTAAGTGTAAACTCATTGTCTCTGCAGGGGTTGCAGGTGAGTAGCACGTAATGTCATTTACTCCATTTTCTCCACTGAATTTTGTAGAACTGTATTTTTAAAAGATTCTTCTCCCCCCAGATCATCCTCACTAACTGCTGACTGTTTGGATCCATTCTGTAACCCCTCTGGTTTGACCAGAAAGATCACTTGCTGCATTCAAGGAATCCACATCTGTGTGGTCCCAAAAATGATGTGTGGCCACTACAGGATCTCATAATTTAAATGAGGGTGCTCCTGGGCAGTGGTGGGACAGTGGCCAGGCAGCTTCAGGCAGCAGGGGAATTTATTCGATCCACTTTTATTACCAGTTGCTCCACCACTGCCTGCAGTTCCTCAATTATGGCTAGCAAGCCTTACCTCAAAAGCTAACGAGGGAGGCATGTTCTTTCCTGCTTATAGGAGCTGCAAATACATCAAAAAAAGAAAATTGACCCTTTTATTGACTCAGATACCAGCTCCACGTTAAGCCTGAAGCTTCCAGTTCAGCTTCTTTGCTTGCTTGTATTATTCAATTAATTTTTGTGGGGAGCCAGCAGAGACCCACATTAAATAATACAATATGGAAGTAATTATGGCATTAGAGCACACGACACAGAAATATACAGGGCTGGATCACGTCTAGCGGCTTGGGAAGGACTTACAGTCCCTCATATGACCTGTCCACATCTAAGCCACACAAAAGAGGGCTGGGAGGAAACAGAAACTGCACATTGAGTGCTGCCCATTTCTACACAGGCTGGCAGAATAGAAGAGGGAAGAGATCCCAGTGCAAATAAGCAAACATGATGACAGATGTAAACTACTAATTAATATAACCAAAGGTGAACCAAAGAGAAGAGACTGCAAGAAACTATCATTCTGTGAAGGACTGAGCTAATGACTTCAAGTACAGGAGGCCACCTTTGATACCACAGAAGACTCCAGCCTGCTGACCTGCAACCTGTCATGGAAGAAATGCAGATTAACTGGAGCCAAATATACAATCTACCGAAACAAAAATACCTGTATTCACAGAGACAGAAAATGAGATGTCAAAAGACAACCCTCCTTCCTCTCCTCCAAGGAGTCACAAATGCTAGTGAATCAAAGGAAAACAGATGGTTTCAACCTTACACTTAATTCAGCAACAAGAATAAAACATTAACCAGCAAACACTGGTGCTCTAGTTCTTCCAAGCACGATGTATGTCCACAGTCAGAACAGCCTTATGCTTTATACGACTGGTTCAGAGAAGTCATGAACAGTAACAGGACAGTAACAAGAAACCTCACAGCCTTCAAAACACAACAGAGGAGGGAATCAAATCTTCTGGTGCTGTCAAAACACAGCAGTTTTATAGGCATAATTGACTGGAGCTTATTTTGGGAAAGTTGAAAAACAAATTTTGACCTTTCAATTGCTAAAGTACCTATTTCAAAATTATCGTAAAACCTGTTTCATAAATTTCTTCTACATCTTTTGATACATCTGTATTTATAGGCAAAACCATCAGGTTTAGCAATTGTCTCAAAAAATTTTATAAAGAATGAAGGTTTTATAATTTTATTTTTGTGGTTTAAAGTTGTATACACATGTTAACAGTTCAGCCATTTTGAAAATCATTAACCTAATGATAGTGTAGATAGTTTTAAAGGCTTATTGCTTTAGAGAGAGAAACCACTGAAATGGGCAAAAACATTGCAATTTTTTCCAGTTAAAAAACATCCAAAGGATCAACAATACCGTTTGAATATGCTGCTTTGGAAGACAATTTAAAATTTACTGTAAAAATATCTCAAAAAGTATTCTTCCTGTTCGCTTTTTTCAAAAAAACTAATCAGCACAGCATGAGTAGTAATTTTGTGATTCGATCTATCAAGTATTAAGACTGTTACTAGATACACTGAATAAATGTTATAAAGCCTATGAAGCATCAGTGTCAACCAACTGGCATTAGGAAACAACTTTGTTAAAATGTAACTGATAGTGAATTACTAACCCTGTTGTACTGTCAAGCTTTAATAGTCTTCCACATTGAGCCAAACTGATACAGTATATCTGGAAGAGCCTTATGTTTTGTAAATATTAATCCTTTAGTGGATTACCTGTATTTTATTATTTTGCATAGTCCAGCTGTACTGCATTTGGCTAAAAATTGACATTGTTAGCAAGGAAGAGATATGCAGCAATGCTAACTTCTTACCTAGTATTTCCTTGCCTGGATTCAAAGAAAGAAGAAAACAGCTGCAGGTCATATCAACTGGACAGATTACTGTGGGCAACCAAGAACTCAGTTATATCATAAAAGACGTCAATATAGCTTAGTCTCAAATTAGGTTCTCATAATCAACTGAATTCACGGTTCTAAGATTTTCTTAAAAGACTCCCAAATAATTAAGTCACATTTTTGACCAGGCTAAGATGTTCAATTTTAGGAAATAACTCCAAAGTTAATTTTCAATTTTAACCAAATATATCATAGCTGCACTTCTTAAACTTTGCATAATACTTTGATGATTTCATATGTAAATCCATTCAATCAACAGGACAGCCCTATGAAGCTATATATGTAGATTTAAGTCACATACTACTATGTAAGTCAGAACTCACTGATATTTACAATGTATATTTATAATCTCAACTTGTTAAGACTTTTATTCTTAGAATTTTGCAATAACATTTATTAGCTATGTTAATGTAACACCAGTATTCTATTCTTAAAAAATTGTCATGTATATAAATGAAACTAATTGATTACAAGAAAAAAAGTTACAGTTCTTAAACATCAAAGTTCACAGCACTGCATACAAAACAAATACTTCAATTTACATACATAGCCAGATATGTTCTTTAGAAATGCAAGGGATAAGATTTTGGAAGGACCAAGAATTCAATTGACTTGAGAAAGCATGAGTTGAGTCTGGTTTTCAGAGGCTGCTGAGACACAATTTTGATTCATGAGTTTTCTCCCCACCACCATTTTAATGAAAGGATGGATTTTTCTCCAAACATGTCTGGACCTTGAAATACAACAGGAGTTACTAGGTCACAATCAGAAGACGCCCTGCTGTATAGATATTACAATATTGAAATTACTTCCTTGTGTCATGATATATCAATACCTTTGTTACAATAAATGTAGATCAAGTAAAACATTACCTAAATGAAGTAACACATACATCCTGAACATTTGTAGCTTAAGCAATAAATTTTACCAAAAATATATATATTAGAAAGCACTTTTTTGTTCAAATCCATTGTTTCCCAACAAGCATTAGGTTCCTAAATTATTCCCAAACAATTTTGGAAGTGAATTTGGGCTTATAAATCATATTGCATCTGAAAAAATGTCATTTTTAGTTCCTTTGTCAAATAATTCATCATTTGATTGAAGCAAAATGAAACAGAAGAAAAACATAAAAGGACAAGGGACCTGGGAGAAGGAGCATCAGTATTTCTGAGTATACTACAAACTACATGTGCTTCAAGAAGTTGTGAATGTCAAGCTCAATTACATTTTTATATCTTACAGGACTATAGCTGCATTAAGAAAAATACACGGCTACACACTAGTGTTATCAGGTCAATAGGCTTATACTGGCATGCCAAAACAGCACACACAAACTCTTCCCCCACCCCCCCAAAAAAAACCACCACCCAACCCTGCACAAGTCCATGTTACTCTCATCACATACTAAACAAGATGCTCTGGGACAAACACCACACTGGTGAACATGGCAGGTTACCAACGCACCCAGTACACAGAAGGCTGCATGTTCATAAATGCAAAGCATTTCCTGGATACTCAATACCATAACTTGATTGAGTATAGCACCTTCTTAAAGACACAAGTCATTCTTCTGCTTGAAGGACATTAGCATCCTGTATCTACAGCTCTTCCCAGGTTAAAGGACTCAAAAGCACCAAGAGCACTGCACTCAGCCAGAAGCAGCAATGCTTAAACAGGCATGGCACAAAAGTAGCTTACCAAGGAAATCTCTGCTTTTCTGCTGCCAATAAACACTTAACGAATAAATCAATATATCCCAGGACTACTCCAGAATCACATACTGGAGTAACAAAAATCACTGACTTTTCCTGAATGTCATAGGATAAAAGGAAAAAAAAAAAAAAAAACAGAAACCAAAAAGCACACACCCAAACCCATGGGCACTCCTCCTTACTCCTGCCAACACACTGAAGAAGACAGGGTGAAAGTCATGATCAGGAATGACACCACTTCAAGTGCCATGAGAAGTAGGTTGGTTTAGCCCCATTCTTAGTGGACATTCCACTTGCACTAGCACTTCAGTCTGCATAAACTAGGAGGCATGTTGGCAATCCCAGACTAAACTGCAGTCTTGACTCCTTCAGTTCTCAGTGCTGCATTTGACATGGCTACAGATGGGTGGCCTGGTCTTCCTCAGCTAAATCTTTGTTTATTCACAAAGCACCCACTTTCAAGGAGTCAGCCAATTAAGTTTTGGTTAATTTCTGATGTATTTATACCACCATTTAAGAAAAAATGAAGAGGAAAGCTAGAATATCTTAACCACCTTCAATGGTAAATTTTAATTCTTCCTTTGGATGGAATTTCTCTGTATTGTTTAGTTGCTGATCAAAAGCTGAACAGTGATCCTACTTGGATTGACACAAAATTCTTCAAGGGCAGGCCAACTGAACGGCTGCAAAGGTCATGCAGACACAATCACTGTTTTGCCTTGGGTCACTTCGCATCAAGAAGTTTCCAGTTTTTCTTACAGCCCCTCAGCTCACACTACAATCGCAGAGAAGCACAGCAGTCCTCTCCCTTGGCTCTCCTCTCACTGCACCCTACCCACACTGACCTACAAAACACAGCTCCATTTAGTGGCAGCACATTTCACCTCCTTTATTCAAAACTAGGCTTCAGAACTAGATGTGGGTGAAGTATCTTGGTGGCTTTCTTGAATCTTCAGGGAATTAAAACCCCTCATTTCTCAAATGTCTTGTAACATCTGTGCTTTGTTCTTGCAGGGGAAAACTCATACCCAAATTTGACCACATCAAAGACCACAGACTCACTGCAAAGTTCAAAAGAGCATTGCTCCTGCTAGTGGAGGCAGCTCTCTTTGCACAGCACTTTTGAAAAGCAATCAGAAATTGGGACTTCATAGTTCCTATCCCAGCTCCATTTTCAAAATAGCTGCAGGGGAGAAATGGAACAAACCTACATTAGAAATACTGTGGTTTGGGTGCCACAGGGCATTTCTGAGAACTTCAGCTGCAAGTATTCAGTGTACTTTCATGTATGGAGGGTAAGGCAGGCCTCTATCTCTGAGGGCACGAGAGGTTTGACATAACGCCTGCAGAGTGCTCAGAGGACCCCGGATGAAAAGCACTCTAGAAGGGCAAATCTTGCCTATGCAAGTTCGACATCAGACCATGCTTCCAACCTCTTTTAATCAGGAATAATATTTCTTTCCATTATTAGTTTAGGCAATGGTTAAGAAGAAAAGCTTTTAAATGTATATATATATATATAGCATAGAGAAAATTTGCAATTCAAATTGATATTTTTAATCTTAGAAGTATTTTGGTGGAATGGAGTGAAAAATAGAAGAACAAGTCCCATAAATCTGTCACTCGCATAGCACATCACTCAAAGCTTTCCCCAGCCCACTGAGGAGGAGAGCCATACAGCTTTAAAATGACTTCATTCCCATATTTACATATTTTTTAATAGGGCTATGATGAATCTCCTTCCGCTTGACTCCTATTTTGAGCTGTGATATTTTAATCTCCATTCTTGCTGCAACTTAGCAGATGAATGTGCAGTGTGACAGAGCTCAGAGGAAATAGTATAAATAAAGCAAAGTGGAGCTATGACATCTCACATTTTATAGCTTTTTTATTGTAGCCTAAGCATAAACAGAGCACAGCTGTGTTATACTTACTGCTGTGAGCACTCCCCCAGCTCCAACCCCCTACTGCTTTTAAAGAGACACTGCCCCTACTCAGGATCCTCTGGGTACAAGCACTGCTGTTCCTTGCATTGCTAACAGAAGCAACCCCCCCACACCCATTGCTTCCCTTCCTTTGTTTTTACTTTTTCTTCCTTCTACTGATTTGCCCCCTTGCCTTCCTCTCCCCTTGCCTCCGAATGGCCCAGGATGTGACCCTGCAGTCCCCAGCGTGTACACGCAGTCAGCGCTGTGCTACTACCTACAGAAGGATTCCTTTCTTTTCTTGCTGTTGTAATTTGCTCTAAGTACACAGACACATATGCAGAGCACAGAAACAATTTGCAAAAACAACACTTTTATCAAAGACTTGTAACTAGCTGGAAGTACTCAAAATATTGCCATCTTTTAACGGTGGTATTTCACAGAAAGGGTTCTCACATTTCTCATCACTTCTTGATAGTTTTTTTTTCCCCCACAGAAGTCAGTCAAAGAGAAAGAAGGAAAACACACTTAACTTTACTCCTGCCTATTTAAAAGCAAACTATCATGATGAATTCCTAGACAGCAAAAACTCTTTCCAGCTCAGGAATTTAAGAGATACCACAAAGGATCTCATCATAATCATCACCACACGTCAGCTGAAAAAGCTCCCATTTGAAGCTTTAGACAAGAAAATCACAATGCACCTGGACATTTTCATGACTATAAAAGATAAGGGCAAATCCAATAGCCAGCAGTTTACCCCACAGAGTCCAAGAATGCTGTTTATCCTTCTGGCATGTTGGAAAGTTTTATAGTTGGACTCAATCTTAAAGGTCTTTTCTGACCTAAACGATTCTATGATTCTTTGAAAGTGCTTCTCCAGCTCTAGTTCCAACATTACAAACAGGCAAATCTAAAATACAATGTGTAAGACTTTCTTCTGCTACCCATTAAAAAAAACCAAACACACGCACACACACACATACATACACATACACCTCAAGGCATTGCAGTGGTTACACTGAGCTTGAAAACTGCATCCAACTTTCAGAAATACAGGGCCAAGGGACATACAGGAAAGTTCTTTGCTCAAGGAGGACCATGTTGCATTTCTTATCCCCTGTAACTTGCTACTAACAGCTTCAACAAGGAGGGAATTCTCAGTGACCACCAATGCTAACCTATGAGCTATAACCTAGTTCTTCTGGCTATTCTCTGCTCTCCCTCTATGCCCCACTGATCCTTGAGAGGATTTGCTGCTTCACTGCTACCTGAAACATTTTCTGCAGCTATTTTCCCCCTTTCAGGGGTTCAATATAATCTAGAATAAAGCATCATGCAATGCTCATGCAAGCAAAAGAAAGTAGTTAAAAATAGCAAAATAAAACTATGCTAGATATGCATCAACAACTGTATTTTTAAAAAATTATATAAATTTTAAAATTCATCCAGAAAGCATGCTGAAATTGTTTACACATGGGGAGCTGATTAAACTAACAAGCTTTCAAAGTTGAGATCTCTGGATTCTCAAGTGTGCCCAAAGTCACCCCTCAACTCATGACTTACCAAGCCACCAGCCTGATACAAAGATCTGATTAGGAAACTGCACTGTTTTGAGAAGATTAATATGACTCCTTTGTTTCGCAGGAAGATTATCACATCTTAAGAAAATTAATAAAAAAAAAACAGTTATCTCGAGTCACCTGTCTATTCCCTGAAATCCCATAGAGCTTGTCCAATCCTACTCTGCTTATACAACCTGTAATTTCATAAAGAAGTTGCCATCACAAGATCATACTAAGCACTTGCTCTGTGTCATGTCTGTACTGTAAATAACCTCAGGCATTTTTGGAGGAGGGCAGGGATTGTAAGGAAAACACATCTGCACTGATACTTAAGAGATTCCTCATCAGCCAGAGTCACCCTACCCAGGAGGCACTACCGAAAGCTACCCACACCCAACGCTTCATTTGCAAACTCTTCCAAGACCTGGTATGAGGGACACCTCACCTCTCCTGGGACACACTAACAGGCAGAGAGCCATGAGGGGGTCTTGGAGCTGTCACTCAAGGCCCTGCAGTGGGCTGGTGAGTCTGGGAAGGGAGCAGAAGAGACTGACCTCGGATCCAGAAGCTCAACACGACCCAGCAAATCCACCAATAGTAGGTTACTACAGGCTTTCCACCACTGCCATCCACTTAGGAAGCAGTTATGTACTCCATGCTGACCACAAGACCAATCCTATTTAACAGTATAGTCATCATCAAGATGTGCTCACTCTGAATAAGCAAAGACTGAAGGAGGAGGGCCATAAATTTACTTTTTACTGGGAGAAAAAATAGACAGAAGAAAAGATAGAGGAAAAGGAGAAAAAAGTACAGCCACAGAACAATACATTTTCCCCACTACCTACCAACACCTATCTCCTGTTAAGATTTTAACTACATTTTTTCAAATTCACACATGATGTCTTCTATAATAATTGTACCACCAACTTCACTTCCCTGTGGATGGATCCTAAGTACTTCTCAAAGCTCAGCAAATACCTAAAGCTGTGGCCAGGGCCACTAAAAATCAGTACTCAAAGTACTGTAGAAAAAAATGAGACATTGCAATGAAGCCTGGAAACTCAGACTACCTTCCAGCCTTTCATGCCTCTCTCATCTCCACCTGGAAAAGATCCTGAAAATATTAATCACTACATTATTAAGCACATTTTGAATGAGAAGAGTGTGACAACATTATGATACAGATTTAATGACAACAGTGGGAACTGACCCCTTAGGTACAATATTAAACATTATTTCTGACAGGGATGCTGAATTTGGAAAGCTTAATCCAAGTCAAATAATCTGCAGCTACAACTTAGACCTTCCCCTTTAGAATTGGCCTAATGGGAAATTATAATCAGTATGAGATAAAACCCTCTATGAGTTTCCAATTAATACGGCTGACCCCCAAATTCCTTTGCACAAACTTCCTGCCTGTTGCTGAAGTGAAAGTTTGATTAGCACCATCTAAAATGTCTCAGACATTAAACAAAAGTAACAGTCATGTACATGCAACAATGCAACAAATCAGCACAGGTATGACAACGTCAGGGCATCACCAATTCATTCACAGGCTGGTACAATACTACATAATTATGAAGTAGCTCTCACCTACTGTTTTTGAAGGGTAAATATGGCTAAGACCCCGGTTTCTAGAGAAAACTTCTTATGCCCTGAAAGGCATTTCCCTTATAGGCCACCGCACTTCTCATCGACAGCTTTCAGCCAAATCAAATGGAAGAGGCTGCAGGCAGCAGCTGTAGGGTACCTGCTCTGACAAACAAAGAGAGGTAGCAACGGGCTTTTTTCCTCCTTCTTGTTTAGTTTTCAGTCACAACAAATGAATGAAATGAACCAAAGAAAAGAACTAAGCTGAGAAAAAACAAAGTAAAATTAGTAACAGGCTAACAGCATATACCCACTGCCTGGGGCAACATACGGCTGATGGATGATGACAGCCAACAGACGAATCCTCATTCCCTGTCTACTAAACAAATTAGTAATCTCATCAATATCGTCACTACATCCACCTTCTGCAGCAGCTGCTGCTGCAACACAACTGCTGTTAAGCTTTAGGGGGAAAGCCTGGCTTTGTCTTATAGTTTGCCAAATCCTGTGGGCAGTCAGGGTTGCCACCTTTTGGAAAGCACAATTAGCCTGATAACTAACCTGATAAGATTTTTTTGTTGTTGCTTAATTTTTATTTTTAAAAAGCCTGCAGAGCTGTGTATTAAGGTGACGGTCACCTGCATGGCACACTGAAGTCTTAGGAACCTGCAGAATTTGCACCTTCAGGACCTTCCCAGCTATCAGTGTCTCTCCCATTAAAGTCTGAGTTCAGAAACCTTAAGCTTGAAGGGTACACCAGAGCTCCTCCTCAGACTGAGATGCGGCTTTACACTCCACTTTCCTAATTACTGCTGAAGTTTCTCTCAAAGTGACTACAAACCATGATTCTCAAAAATAAAGAATAATTTTGGATATCTAACACATCTCACTTCTCCCCTGCCCCAAAACTGTTCTGAGCCCCATATAGTACTGGCACTCACAACACTGCCAAAAGGACACAGCATCATTACCTTGACTTCCAAAACTGATCAGAAAAATTACCTGATTCAAACACATTCCTATCCAGAAAAAAAAATAATATCGCAACAGCACTCAACACAAATCATGGCAAATCATTTGTTGCAAGAAGTCTGGGTTATGAAGTATCCCAGCAAACACCCTCAGTTTGCAAATTTTGATACCTACAACTTCACTTTTGGAGTTTACGACCTTTGGAAGAAGGAGCAGGCAACTCAGGAGGACTGCAAGGATGTCATGAGGTTATGCATGGAGAAAATTAGAAAGGCCAAAGCCCCACTAGAACTTAATTGTGCTACTGCCATAAAAGACAATAAAAGATGGTTGTACGAATACATTAACAAAAGGAGGGCTAAGAAGAATAACCATCCTTCATTGGGGTCAGGGGGAAACATTCAGGCTGCAGAAAAGGCTAAGGTACTTCATGTCTTTTTTGCCTCAGCCTTCAATAGTAAGACTAGTTGTTCTCTGGGTACCCGGTCCCCCGACAAGGGTGGAGAGCAGAATGAAGCCCCCTGTAATCCAAGGGGAAATGGTTAGTGACTTTTTACACCAACTGGACACACACAAGCCTATGGGGCTGGATGGGATCCACCCGAGGGTACTGAGGGAGTTGGCAGAAGCACTCGCCAAGCCACTCTCCATCATTTATCAACAGTCCTGGCTAACTGGGGAGGTCCCAGAGGACTGGAGGTTAGACAGTGTGATGGTCATCTACAAGAAGAGCAGGAAGGACGATCTGGGAAACTACAGGCCTGTCAGCCTGACCTCAGTGCCAGGGAAGGTTATGGAGCAGATCACCCTGAGTGCCATCATGCAGCACATGCAGGACAGCCAGGGAATCAGACCCAGCCAGCTCGGGCTTATGAAAGGCAGGTCCTGCTTGAGAAACCTGATCTCCTTCTATAACAAGATGACCCACCTAATGGATGAGGGAAGGACTGTGGATGTTGTCTATCTGGAACTTAGCAAAGTCTTTGACACTGTGACACTGTTTCCCACAGTGTTCTGCTGTAGAAACTGGCTGCTCATGGTTTGAACAGGCATACTTAATGCGGGGTTAAAAGCTGGCTGGATGGCCAAGCTCAAAGAGTGGTGGTGAATGGAGTTACATCTGGCTGGCGACCGGTCACAAGTCACATTCCCCAGGGCTCAATATTAGGGCCAGTTCTGTTTAATATCTTTATTGATGATCTGGATGAGGGAATTGAGTGCACTCTCAGTAAGTCTGCAGATGACACCAAGTTGGCTGAGAGTGTCGATCTGCATGAGGGTAGGAAGGCCCTCCAGAGGGATCTGGACCTGCTGGATCAATGGGCCAATTGTATGAGGTTCAACAAGACCAAGTGTCAGGTCCTGCAATGGTGAGGCCACACCTTGAATGCTGTGTTCAGTTTTGGGCCCCTCACTACAAGAAAGGCATTGAGGTGCTCAAACAGAGAAGGGCAACAAAGCTGGCGATGGGTCTGGAGCACAAGTCTGATAAGAAGTGACTGAGGGAAGTGGGGTTGTCTAACCTGAAGAAAATGAGGCTCAGGGGAGACCTTATGGCCCTCTACAACTACCTGAAAGGAGGATGTAGGTAGGTTGGGGTAGGTCTCTTCTCCCAAGTAACAAGCAACAGGATGAGAAGAAACAGCCTCAAGGTGCACCAGGGGAGGTTTAGATTGGATGTTAGGAAAAATTTCTCCACTGAAAGGGTGGTCAAGCATTGGAACAGGCTGCCCAAGGTAGTGGCTGAGTCACCATCCCTGGAGGTATTTCAAAGACATGCACATGCCGTTCTTAAGGACATGGTTTAGTGGTGGACTTGGCAGTGCTAAATTAACAGTTGGACTTGATGATCTTAAAGGTCTTTTCCTGCCTAAACAATTCTATGATTCTAAAAAGAAGGAAAGTCTAATATATGCTGTGCAAATAGAAAAATATGTACACATATATGTTCACATGCATAGACATAAAATTGCTCTCCCTTTTCCCCCACACAATTCACCTAAAAAGGTTTTGCATTTTTCATGAAGTTAACAATTTTTCTTAAAGGTCTTCAAACAGTAAAGCTGGTTAAGTTTGTTAATGTCAACAGAATATTTACTTTCAGTATGCTTCATTATTAGACAAAATATTTGCCAATTATTTTGATTTATCGGTTTCCACTTGAAAATATGCTATATGGAATGACTTCCTTCCGAAGCAACCCACTATGTATACCCGTGTATGGATCTGTGTACATATCTTAACTACAGGAATTTGTATGGATCTGTGTACATACCTTAACTACAGGAATTCACCAAATACTCACTAGAAAGCTTCTAGTGGTTGCATTAGCATTTTTCTATCTACGAAAAAATTTAAAGTGTTCCAAGTAACAGTTGATGCTTAATCCCACTGACTCAGCCTTTCTAGTTGTTAACAGCTTGAAACCTTAACTGGATGTCAGGACTGGTGTCTTCTCTTGGGGTCAGCTAAACCAACAGAATATGTGTTTTCTCCTGTTTGCTTCCATAATTGACTCTATGAAATATTCACAGTGCTTCTTTGTGCTCAAGTAAAATATGCAACTTTCTTCTGTATTCTCTAACAGCTGGCACAGGGATACGTTCCTGGAACCCATTTAGTCAAAATGTATATTGCATTTATGTTCTAGTTCACTAATTCACATGTACAATAAATATTCCAAGAATTAAACTTAAATATTGAAGGATCCTCATTGTCACATTGAAATATTTTACCATTTTTAACCAAAACACTCTCATTTATTTTCCAGTATTAAATACCTTGCTGTCTAAGTAGCCAGTTACTTCTTCCCCTACATAATACATAAGAAACCAAACAAAACCTTCAAGCTCTCATCACGTAACAAAAGAAACAAAAGTTTTGCTACTACATGTGATTTTCTCATTCCTCCCCAATTTCTTGTGGGTTTTGGTTGGTTGTTTTTTGGGGGTTGTTTCTGTTTGTTTGGGGTTTTTTTGTGGTGTCTGTCCCCTGTCCAACCCTTACCAGTTCTTTAGCAGTATCATAGGAATATTCTCTTTGGCACTTAATCATCCACAAAAAATGTTCTATTGCTTCATAAACTCCATCACAATGAACATAATCCTTCAGTTAAGTGCCAATTAATTATTAAAAACATTCATTTAGGATTAACAATCATGAAATAGATACAGTTCTATTATGTAGTTGTTAATCCTCAATAAATCTACTTGCAACAGACAGCATTTTAGTATGAGAGCTAGCCTACTTAATCTAATGCTTTATATTTAATTAGATAATTATTGCATATTAAAAAATACATTCATTAGGTTTAATAACTATGTAATAAGCATACATCTAATAGACAGATTAGTAATCCTCAGAAAAGGAGATTTTTTTAATAATCACTTGTATTAGCATCCAAGAGCTACTCTCCAACATGAAGGCCAGTATGTTACATCTTCCCTGTCTTGATCCACACTCTTTTTGGACCCCAGGATGAGGACAGAGGAGCCTGAAATTCACCTGCCTACAACTCTTACATTCCCTTGAAGCACCTGAAGTCACACCTCTCCAGAAAGGAGTCCAGCATTTGCTAACATCAACTGTATGACATGGCCAAATAGTATTCTTGATTTCAAGACAGAGGACTTAATCTGAAAGGGATAAGCAGATTCAACAAGATTAATCTCTAAAAACAAAGAACTCACTGGGGCTTTCAGTTATTTGGAATAGGGCTAAATGCATATCCAGCTGTACAGAGATACATTTCTTGCTATTTTCTCTCTCCTACTTTTTTTTTTTGGGGGGGGTGGGGGGGGGTGGGGGAGTACCTTCTTCAAAGGCACATCCTGTTATTCATCTGGTACCTAACTCCAGTTAGGCATCAACCAAAGGCAGACGGGCACAATGACCATTTCTAGGATTGAACTATGGGAGCTATTTATAGCATAAATAGCACTGAGTGGCCTTTTTAGGAAATAAGTTTAATAAAATGATCGCCAACCCCCCAGCTGAAGCTATAAGGGCTATCTGATGAAACAGTAAGAATATAACTTATATCCTGCACCTCTGGAAATCTGTAACTCCCAGCTGATGGTCAGCATCATTACCTAACAAAGGTGACTTGCGAGATGGTGTTTCAGATGACCCTTAAACATCCCTATAGTCCAATTTCCATCTTGTCTTTTTCCCTTGCACTTCAATGATGAGCTGATTTTAGTGACTGCTCTCTTTGAGGAGGTGTTAGTTCTTGAACCAATGCCAGTGCACTGCATCTTAAGAATAGTAGACATTGTTTTCTGATGGTGTAGGGAATACATCTGTAACGCTGTAAATCTGTGACTGGTTACACTGCCTTCTGGCACCAAAAGTGAGGAAAAAGGAAAGACAGTAGTCAGACAGAATCAAAAAGCACATATTTTGACTACTATTTTAAGACTCATATTGACACCATAAGTGATCTGTGCTCCTTCTTTAAAGTGAAGCTACAGCAGCTAAAAGTTAACTACAGTGTGTTTAAAAAAAGTCCACTTAACTTGGCAACGTTATTACTCTTTAATATGAAAAAGGAGCCACTCAGGATTTCAGCTACAGGATTATAGTCACTGGACCTCTAGTATTTTGATGCAAATATTCAATTTCTCCACTTCACAAACCTCCTAAATTTTAATATTTTAACATTCAGTAATAAAAGACAGTAAATATTAAGTGATGCTAGAAGTATCAGCACGTTCTGAATTTTCAGAATAGCAAATGTTCCAACAAGATTTAAAAAAATTCTTTCAGGATCAGTAATTTTTTGTAAATTCTGCTGTTAGCCCAATGATGAGAAAGAAATTGTTTCTTCTTCAGTAGGACAGAACTACTGCCCTTACTTTATGCGAAAGGAGGGCATGTCTTTGTCTACACGGAGAATAAAAAGGCACAGAAACAAACAATCCTGCCTTGTTTCTCAAGACTAACTGCAGAGTCTGGCTAAGATCTAGGTACCCTACTATCACGCTACTCAGCTCAACATGCCACCAAGTTATCCCACACAACTTTTTTTTTTTTTTTTTTTTTTTAAGATAAACTTTTATTTTGAGGATAGCAAAACCAGCTCAAAAGCCATCCTATAAAACAACTAGTGAGTAATGTCTGCTTGAACAATTGTCAGCTTAACACAGCTGTCAAGAAAAGTGAATCTCCCAATACTACCCAAAGGAGAATTGATAACCTACACCTGCTGTTGCACAGTGCCCTCGCTGCTCAGCTGAACAAGTGACTCTGTACAAACAGCAAGCCTGGGGGCGGGAGGGGAGGAATAAGAAAAGGAGGGAGCAGCAAGGCTGCCAGAGTGGCTGGCGAAGGTGTTTATAGCCACAGCCATGCTGCTGTCTGGGCAGCCCCAGCATCCATCACAAGGGAGGTGGGAAAAATCACAGTTATCTCTCTCTTGGAGCAAGGTCAGGGCCTCATGGCACTCGCACCCGGGTGCAATATGTTCCATTAGCTTTTCCTGGGCTTACCTGTGGTAAGCACCACGCTACCCCAAAATCCTTCCCGCTCTGCCTTCCCGCACTGCGAATTACCTGCAGTTATATCCAAGTTACATCCAAGAAGGAGGCCTTCCCTTTTTAAAATATTGACAAGACACAGTGGCATATGAACGCCTAAATCTCCCAGGGGCCTAAAACCTCCATGGCCTAGCAAAATAAGTAATACCCTGACCCCCCCTTTAAGAAAAACAACAACATCCCTACACACACACAAAACAAACAAAACCCACAAAACAGCCCAAAAGACAAAGATTTCAGAAGTCTGGGATACTGATGGAATGAAAAAAGTAGCCTTACAGTTACAGCAGGGCAAGAAGAAGAGGTCAACCCTGTCCTCCACAGACCCCTCCTCTGGGCAGAGCTCCCCAGTCAAGTGAGGGGCCATAAGCATTTACTCCTTCAGGGAGCCAGTCTCCACAGAGCCCAGGGGAAGAAGCCGGTCTACAGCCACTCCTTGTTTGTGTCCTGTTGAGGCAAGCCAGAGCACAGTCTGCTCCTCCAGAAGCAGCAAGCAGCTCTGAGGGTCAGCAACAGCTTCTTCAGACAGCAGCATGCCGCGCGGTACAGAGGTCTCACCCTGGTGGCAGAGGGGCCGAGGCCACAGGGCAGGCACTGGGCTGGGACCCCTGCCTCTGCCCAGCAGCGTGCCCCCTTTCATTCCAAAAAGCAGGAGCTGCTTTGAGATGAGAGCACAAGGAAGGGGGAGGCTTATCGGTTACAGCTGTTTGAACGACTGGTAATTGCAGCTGGGGGTCCTTCATCTCATGTCATACGGAGTAGGAAAATGGGTCAGACATAATGCATTTGGTTAAGTATCTAGGCTGAAAAGGTACTATTTTCTTTCAAATTATATAGTCTTTACTGGAAGTAAGGTTACCGGTGCAAGGCTTTCTAGCTTTAAAATGTATCAGGGACATGCCCTCTGAGGGTCAGGCTTTCATTTGCCAATGTTAATTCTCAGCTGCCTGTATTCGTCCTTCATTGTAGCCTCTGTCTCAGCTGGGCACGCTCCCGATTCCCTGCTATATCCAGACGGTCCATGTAAATAGTGTTTATGTTAAGGAAGTCATGTTCTGTGTGACTGGAGCACATAGAAACTGATGTTGTTGTCACTTTAGATTAAGCTCTCATTTTAGCAAAGGAGGCAATTGGAGCAGGCAGCTGAGTGGCCGAATGAAATATTCAGCTCATTTCGTTTAAAGCTGCCCCGTCTCCATTGTTCAGGCTGGCAAGGCTGATTAACCCTTTGCTGGTGCCGCCACAACAACTGCTCACTCCCTGTCTCTCCACTCCTGCACAAAACCCGAGGCCCTGAATGGTCAGGCAGATTTCAAAGGTCAGCAAGATGATATTTGCTGATTTTTCTTCCCCAATTAGTGAACTTTAAGGACAATGAAAATTAACCCTTCAGTCTCCCACCACTTTGTAGAGATGAGAAACAGAACAGTACTTGGTAAGGGTCAAGGATATTCTCCATGCTTAATGTAGGCAAGAACACAGCTCCCATTAACCATAGTTTGGCACCTAATTCCTCACACCTGTCAAAGTCCTGCTAACCTTGAGTTAACCCCAAGCATTTTATGACCTTCTCCTTATGGAGAATTAAGTACTTTATTTTGTTGCAGAAACTGTTGATAGTAAATAATATGCCAAAATAAACACAAAGTCTAGGTAATAGAAAGCAATGGCTAAGACTGCTGCAAGTGTTCAGCTCTTGTGATACGTGCAGACAGTTTGTGGTTGTTCAGAGCACTGCAGCCCAAGGCTTAAAACACTGCTGCCTCAGGGCTGCTCGCCTACAGCTATCCCAAAACCTACTTTGTAAATGTCTTCACCACAGCATTACCACTGTGCCGGGCCAAGCACAGTCTTTCCTCTCAGGGAAAAATCTTAAGCAGTTTTCTAGGATGAATGGTTGTTATAGGAGAAATAGCAAATGCTCAAGCATGCAATGCCTGATGTCCCAACACCAGAGAAGGGCATTATTAACTGGTCTTCCTTTGGCTTGACTTACTGCAAAGCTTCTATTTATAGAAAGGCCTAATGCTGTTTCATGACATGCATTTTTAAATGAAGCTCCACTTGTGCCAGCATCAAGCGCTGTGTCACTTACTGCCCTACACTGAAGGGCCTCGTGCTTCAGAAAGCTCAGCAGCACAAGCTCCCGCCATAGGGTTTGGGTTGCTTAGCCCAAGACAGAATTAGAAACAAGACAGAATATTCTTGGCAAAAATGGTAACAACAGCCCCAAATACTGTAAAGTAATACTATAACACTATAATAAACTGCAATATTGAGGGTAATAGCACTTTATTTTTAGTGAGAGATTCTCTGGTATTTTAAGCAACAGCTCAAGCACAGGTGACAAGTTTTCGTATAAACACAGTGACAAGTACTGTACCAATTTCTCCCTTTGATCTGTATTTTGTACTAAATTCCCAAAAGAAAAAATTTACCTATTGAAAATATCAGTAGTTATACCTACAGTCATACTGACAGAAGCCCGAAGTAACCCTGCTCTGGAGCAGTTGAAGTCGCAACTCCCCCCCCCCCCCCCCCGCAAACAGACTGAATTGTACATATATATTTGTCTCTATCTACTGCTAAGACCTTTCTCTAGGATACAACAGAACAGGGAGGTACTGATAAATGGATAAACCTCATAAAATAATATTTATAGTACCTAAATGACTAATTTCAAATAGCCTTGCAGCTACAATTTACTGTGACATTTTACAGCATAGTTCATATGAGAATATTCTGTAAGAGCACTTACACTAATACTGTCTACTTGCATATATAGGATAAAATTCCAGCTTCATTGTAATGATTTCAAGAGTCAAAATCTCATCAATTGCACGTTTGCTTTACTAGTTATCTGGATAAATATGCAGCTATCTATGAATGGCTCATGAATGTAGGTAATAGTAAGGTAACAGGAGAATGGAAACATTAAGCATGATATCTTGAGTATAATTATTGTAAACATAGTTTAATTACTAGCACTTTTTTCCCATTTGTTATCTTAGAGAGTATATTTACTGGCCTCCAATACTCTATGTATCTGCTTAAAATTTAAGGCCTAATTCTAGAAGATCCTTGAATGCTGTTTGAAAACATAAGGTTCTTAATACCTCCATATAAAATATACATCTGTCATAACGAAACAAGTCCTACATGTTATAATGAGACCATTTCTTTAAAGACTAACATCTTAAACCTCAGAAGCAACAAATTAAATACCCCTTTTAGTGATCTCTTTTGAGACTTTCCTGAACAAGAAGTTACACAAGAAGTACACAGATGCAGCTCAGCTCCAATAATCAGTCTAAATGTGAGTGGTTGTAAAACCAAGTTTATGTTATGCAGAAACATATTTTAGACCTATGCACTGGGAACAGTGAAGTGCTTGACATCTGGAGTTAGACAGTGCTGAATTGTAGCATGCACACATGCTCATCTGCATAAATATCTGTTTTTAGAATCAGCAGGGCTCAAACACCCTCAGCTTTCTGCTAATTTAAAAATCATCACTCCTTTGAAACATTAGGAAAAAGCCCAACAGGTAAGTTACCCCCCAAAACTCAGTGTTGGAAGTATTATGGTTCCATATTTTCCCTTCTTCCCCTACTTTAATAAAAATAAAATAAAATTAAAAAAAAAAAAAGTCACACACATAAGCATATCCTTTTACCCTGATATCTGACCCACCTGCATCTCCAAAAGACCCATATCTCAGGATGGGCAAGTACGGAGACAGATGGTCTCTAGAGACGGGAGGAAATAAAACAAATCCAAGAAAACAAAGGTCCTGCAGAGAGCATGTCTAATTCAAGAGGCAATGCTCTCCCCACTGGGCTGCTCAAGTCAGTCAGCACGCCAGCATGGTGCTGTGGGTGCCCTGCAGACAGAGGTGTTGGGTTTGGCTTGAAAGTCTCGGAGGTCCTAAGGGCTGTGGTCATTAAAACTGCGGCACCTTTTGAAGGAATCGAGTTATTAACCTCCGTGACCTCAGACAAATTTAAACCTGACTAACTGCAGATTTCTCTGAGGAATCAAGGCACGTGTTTGTAAATTGCTTGGATATTCAGTATGATGAAAGACGTTACATAAATGACAGTTATTAATATAATAGGGGCAAATGGGTCAGGAGGAAGATTTTAGTACTGATTCATGCTGGTTTTTCTATCCAACATCAAATATTGGTCAAGGTTCGGATACTGAGGTCTTGCAAGAATAAATGTGATATTCACCTTTTTAAAAGTGCAAATCTAAACCTGAGTAAGTTGTTTCTCTTGTTTGAAGAAAATCATGGAACAAACTCTTAAGAAAGTTCAAATCAAAACGGTACCAATTCATTATATTAGGTATAGTCTGGGATTAAAGTTTTGAGTTTGGACTGTAATACTGTCATCCACTGAATTACTGCCAAAGAAATCCCCCAGCAACATTTGTAAAGCCAAAGTAAAGAGAAAAAGGCACCTGGGAATGCATGGTATCCTCATTGCTCAGGAAGATGCTGTAAGAATATAAATTAACCTAATGTTTTTTGAAAGAACACAAATGGATGAAAGCAACCTAAAACATGCATCATGAATGAAGTTTTCCATTACAACCTAACTAGAGAACTTGTGTCCCTACAGAGCATCCCACTATCACACACAGATACAAAAGGACAAGCTCACCATCTGAATTCGCTGATCTTAAAGATCATAGCTGTTACACCCTGATGTTATTAGCTTCACTACAACTGTTGTTTGGCCAGATCCAACTACATACAAACATATATATTTGAACACAGACATCAGCTCCCCTGCAATTCAAAGCACCCAGCAATCATTTACAGATTATGAGCAAGCATCACTTCCCCCACCCCCCAGCCCAGCTACTCATGACGCAGCCCTCTTCTAAAATAGACTGTAACAACCAAGCAACATCACCACTTCACAAGAAGAAATAAAGTGGAATTGCTCCCAGATTTGAAGTCAAAGAAGATATCAAAAGTAAACAGCATGTAATTACCCAAATGGCAATTTGCCAGAACACAACACAAATTGCCTGAGCCAGTGGTTCCCAATTCAGAGGTGGAGGCCTTGACAATTGGGGTCACAAGCCTAGCCAAAATTAAATCAAGAGAAGCTAGGCTCACAAACAGAAGTGCAACTCCTGGGCCCAGAAGCACTGTTAACAGGGGAAAACTCTGGAAGCTGTTTAAAGGTAAAGGTCCGTCTCTTTCCAGATTCAAAGCATTTCACATAACTTGTGAGAAATAAGGCAGTAACTGGTTACCCACACAGAGAGTGCATCTTTGTTCAACACTTCTCATAGAATGGTTATCCAAAAATACAAGCAGTCTGGTTACAGCTGACTTTCTGAGGGAGAAATTGGGTAAGGGAGGAGGTGTCAAAAATCAAATATCACAAAAGCGGTCCTCCCTCATCAAATTATAAAAATTAATTCCCAGAAGATTACAGTACTGTTAACACAAAAAATGAGCTCCCAGGAAATTATACTACTGCTAATGCTACTAACCCCTTCAAAACAGTTTCTCCCCCTGTTAAAAAGAGGACGAGAAAAAAAATAAACAAAACAACAAAATAACTCACAAAAGCTAGCACAGCTATGCCCAAATCTGGGGTGATTCAGAGGGACATTTGAGAATAGCCTGCACTTAGCACCCTTCCTGTCACAGGAATATGACAAGGTGTGTTTTTCTGCTTATTGTATTACCAGCAAACCATACAAGAGAGGCACTTCAGACAGATGTTTCAGGCCAGCTTAAGCAACTTTATAGGTCAAAACAAAATTCCATTCTCCCAAAAGTCATCACAGATCCTGAAGAACAGTTCCAAAATTTTGTGACTACATTCAAGCCTGAAAGCAGTGTATTAGGATTTAAGGAAATCTAAGGAATCCAGCTTTACAGAACATTTCAGTAAGGCTTCAGTAACTTATGGTGTATACAGGCCAAGTATAGAGTGAACCTGGGTCAATTTATGGTTTTTGGTGGAAACTATGCAAAACGTGGTGGTTTCAGCTGAGTTTCGCTCTGAGGTTTGGGTTATATTCAAAGCCTGAAGTCTAAGGGAACCTAAAGGGACATGAAACCATGCAACATGAAACGGAAATAAGTTTTGCATGAACACTGAAAAGAAGGAGTAGGTTTCATGAAGCGGAGAGAAAGGAAAAAGCCCCGACCAACAAACAGACCTGGGGCTTAAAACTCACCATACGTATAATGATAACTCTAATCTTCAGTACTGCTATCTCCGAGCAGTCATTCTTCATACTTCACCCAACTCAGAAATTTGAGGTCAAGAGAAATTACTTTTCATTTATGAAGCCTTCCAGATCCTTAGTTGGAAGGATATTGCCCCATAACATCCACTAATATTTTCAGTCAGGTGTTAAGAATAAAATAACAGCATTTTATTTATTCATGTTTAAACCTATGAAGACTTACACCTTCACATATATCATTCTTTTGATATGTAGCCAGTATCATCACCCTTGACTACACACAAAAACAATGCATCATGAATCTATAATAGCACCTTAATTTGGTTTGCAGCATGGATTTTTGTCTGGTTAAATGTCTAAATTACTCCCACTTATAGGTTATCCACATATGGACTGAGAGCTGAACCCATTTGAGAATTAGCTTTTAACAGCTGACCTGCTGCCTCAGCAAGTGTTTTGCACAGTCTCCTGGGAAAAAGCACATTCATGAGCAAGCCTGGAATCACAAACCTTACACCAGAAGAGGCCAAATGCGTTAATACTTTTCACACCATGAGTTCAACTGCCCTACTGCTACAACACTGCTCAGTGGCCAAGTGACAGAACAGCATTAAATATTATTTGCAGAGAGAGCCATCTGCCTGCCATCACATAGGAGGGTGAAATCACCTACCAGTAAGTAAGAAAGGAAAGAGATGACAATGTTTAAAATGAGAAATAGAAAGGGAGAGAAAAGAGGAAAGCCAGCAAAAAGTAAAACAAAAATTAATTAGAGCTGCATCTCAGCTTACTATGGACTTATTAACATCATATCCCAAGTAATTTATCATTTCCCACTACCCTCACACTAACTGCTGCTGTACTCTTATAAATTGCTGTATTATATAAAACAATGTATTCTTCATGTTCCTGTAGTATCTGAGCAATTATATGCATTATAGTTCTGTATTTTCACATCACTGAGGAATGATAGCTTCAATTCACCACCTCTGTGCTGATGATTCCCACATTTCACTCACAACCAATCTTGTTCTATCTAAACACATTTCAGCCAGTTTTGTTTCATCTTACAACTGTTAAAACCTTTTTCCGTCTGGTACTGAAGACTCAACAGCAGCAACTTCAGACACACTGATGGGACAGCACTTTTTTTTTTTTTTCACAGACTATAAAATATTTAATGGAATTGCTAGATATCTACAGTTAAAGTCAAAGGCATTAGAAAAGATCATAGAGTGCTTCTAGGCTTAGTATGTAGACTCAACAAATGATTTAGAAAAATCATTATGGGTTTAAACAGGAAAAAAAAAACCAAAACCCCACAATGAAACACCACTCCTTCCATCTGGCTGGTAAAACTACCTACCCACAAGTTCAGTTCATTATAGACCAACTCCAAACTTACACCTCCTACCTAGTAATGGTTATCAAATGGTATATAACAGCTTTAAGAGACCAACAGTAAATTAAACCAAGAAAAATAGCAATAAACTTAAGTACCTGCATAGGTCCTGCAGCTCCCTCCTCTGCTGCCATCCACATTCCCCTCCATGACCCCAGTGCACACACCCACTGAAAGAGCTCACCTGCTGCAGAGCCAGCTTTTACTGATTCCCTCAATTTGGCTTTTGGCATTTACCTAAATCAGTAATTTTTAACTGTAGTCCTTGCTGCTCTGATTCCTCCAGACTGCAGAGGTAGCCTGGGACCACAGACAGGAGGCTGGCGTTTGGTCAAAGGAAACTTGGAAGAGGTGGAGTTAAAAGTGGTGAAGGTACAGCTTGCTGTTGAGGCGTGTGAAGCAAGGGGAACCTGGAGCAGACATAAAATCAAACTAGGTCTGCTTTCCCATATTGTTCTGATCTTTTGTAGCATGGGAAATCATGGCCCCAGTCAGGGAAGTAAGGCTCACTCAGGAAAGAGGAAATGCGACCTTGGTGTAGAAATTTTTGTTTTATCAATTAGTGCCATCATGGGATCCCCATCACTCCATTAGGTGTGCCAGTGCTCCCAGGATGTCATACATGCCATGGCAGAGTCAAATATTCCTGCCTAGCTAGTTATTCCATACATTTTCCACACTGTGGAATATAGCAGCAGTACTAACCAAAACATGCTAAGTAGCTGCTCAAATTTCAGTTCCTGCCTAAGGAATGGTTATTTTTTTCACTCACCAATTCCGCCATGCACAGCTTGCTTAGAAGTTCACCCTGTTCTCAACCTGTAACTGCAAGGGAAGAACATACTCAATAAAGGCTCAAAGGTTTTGTTCTAATGGGTGTAAAGAGAGTTTAAACTTCACACATCTTATCTAAATGGTCCAAAACTCCTAGAGAAAAAGAGAAAGAAATCTAAAATTCTCCGGACTTTCACACAATTTTTCCAGCTCTCCCGTCTGTTACACAGACTAGACATTTTGCAGATTTCTTGGAGAACTTCCTGGCAACCACCAGCAATCACCAGGGCAGGATGCATATGTGTTAAAATGAAATCTTAAACAAAATCATCTTTTTGAGCATTAAACTTTTTTTTTTTTTTTTTACTGTGAATTCTGGAAAATGGTTTAAATGGTTTAGTATTATTTTATTTCACTGCAGTTAGTTCAACCATGCCCCATCTTAGGAACAATGCTGCAGCAAAGATGTAGGGGTTACCAAATAAATGTTTTACAGGGCCCTTCTAGGAAGAAATTGCACAGATTTTTTTTCTGGACATCTTGTTATTTCTACCATGGTGGATTTTCTGACACTGTATGCTATTGTGTTTCTAAACCAAGATCACAAGTCATTTTTTCAGGCACACCCAGCTAAACTGATTATTAAGTCAAACAACCTGGGGTCCATGAGGTCAATGGTTCAGTTTGTTCCAGAGCTGTTAATCAAGCAAGAATTAATACACTGAGCATAGGAGAAATTGTCAGTTAAGAGTCAATAAAAGGACTTAATCTCTTTGTGAATCCCTAATAGCTTAACAGCTTTCTCTTGGATGGATGGCAGGTACCATGAAACATGTTAAGTGTGACCCCTCATCACTCTTCATGTGTAGTTAGCTGTTTTTATGTTCAATGACATTGGGGAAGTTCACAGCTTTTATCAAGCTTTCTCCTTTACAAATGATACTAGCAACATACACTTTGGGTGTATGTGTTATGGTGGCATGACGTATGGGCTGGCAGTAACACATAACACATAAATGCCTTCCCCTTTCACAGGCAGCACCTCACAACAGCTGCCACAAGTAATACGAAATACCTCACAGTGTTGCAAAATCTAGAGCGTTACCGAAGCACATTTCTGTAAAATACTCAGCATCATTAATATACTTGTTACTAATTCATGAAACAATTCACCTTAAAAGCCCTGATTCATTTCAGGTTTTTAATAAATATATGTAGTCTAAGTATGCTGTTATTCACCTCATAATATGAGCAGGTAAGTGAGGTAATATCACTTCCTGTAACTACCCACAGGGTAGGTGAATTTTAGATATTCTTACATCCCACTTGTACTAAAGGCAGAAAATGAGGAGAGGTTAAGCTGCCTGCAGAAAGCCACAGTGGAAGCTGCTGTTTGTCATGGGGTAAGACCTCAACTGGTAATTCTGTGCCCATTCTGGCTGACCATAGTCCTTCACTTCTTTTGGGAGTCACGCATTAAAAAAAAGGAAGATGTGAAAGTGTTAAAACTAAGTGTAATCAAAACCAGGCTTCAATATAGAGTGGGAGAGCAGTGAACTAGAAAGGGAGAATGCAAAAGTCACCATGAACTCACTAGAAACAAGACCAAGGGAGGCACTACAAGACAGTTGGAGATGGAGTAACACACTATAATTACTTGAAACCCAACCACTACATCTTGCTTTGCTTTCCAGAGCGAAGCTGACAGAGGAAGTCAACTTCTGGATTAGTGTAGTAACTCATCTGTACGCTTGATACAAACAAAATCGAGAACGCTGAAGTCAGTGGGAGTTGCAAGTGCTCGGCACCTCCTAGAGGATATGTATTCTGCAATCAGAAGCGTAAGTGCAGCATGCCTGGGCATAACCACACAAGTTCAAATTGAACGACCTCAGGTAACAATGGTGTACACAGTACAGAGACTGAGGCTTCAGAAAGCCTTTATGAGCACCTTTTCTCTCACAAACAAAACTACAAATGCTATGCATTACAAAGGAACTAAGACTCACAAGGAAACAAGGAAATTCCCATCAACAGCCCAATCTTAAATACTACTCCTAACAATCAGGGACAGTGCAAATACCATCAGGCCTCTGGCAGATCTAGTAAAAGCTATTGAAGTCTCAAACTTTGAAACTCAAAATGCAAATGCTGAGCACTCCTCGATTCCTCCTCAAGGCCAGTAACTGGCCAGTTAGTAAACTTTAGTAACTAATGGAAATCAAGACAACTATAACAAGCTGCTCTATAATTCTTAGCTAAAGGGAAAGAAGGATGAAAATAATTTATGTATATTCTTTGTGATCCTGCTGTAAAAATCTCAGGCAAAATACACAAATCATTATTTTATTTAAAAGAAAGAGGGGACAAAAAGGTAATAATCATAGTTATTTGATCTAATTATTCCTAAAGGAATCCATAAGAGACTAGGAAATATATAAAAACTACCACTCCTGATCTGCTACCTGGGGAGAATAAAAAACATTCTAGTAGGAAACATAGGTGAAAAAATAATGAAATTAGCATCTCCAAATTGTTTAAAAAAGGATCTTCAGCCTTAAGAGAATAGACAGCATAGCTTTAAGGATAGATAAATGGCTGCCTCAAGGATCTGTCTTACCTCCTCTTTTTTTTTAAGTAATACCTTAATTTGCATAGTAATAACCCAATTATTGTAAGATTAGGTGACAGAAATCTCATTATTACTGTTCCTACAAAACAGTTGATATTCCATTCAGTACCTTTTAATGTTACACACCTTAAAACATAATTATTCCAATATATGCTCATTCATCTTTAATGCAATTTCTTTAATAATAATAAAAAAGACTCTTCCTGTAATTGTTAGGGGGTTTTGGTTGAATATATTAGTGTTAAAACATGATTTTCCTCTTTCATGCTGCTATAGAAACAAGCAAAGCCAACCAACTGCTTAGGGGCACGCTCCCTCCCCTCTTCCCAAGAGGGAGTCCACCAAGAGGCCTAAAGCACATATGTTAAAATATGTTGCAACAACTCTCTCTCTCCATTTCCCCACTCCCTGCTTCTTCCCACGCTGAGAGCTGGTCATAAGACAAGACTGCAAACAAAATCAAATACATAGTAGCATCAGGCTTCTGATAGTTATTTGCGTTTGGGGCTTGCTGTTACTGGGAGAGGGGGAAGGGCTGTGGTTTTAGGGCTGTGGGAGCAGAAATCAGAGCAAGTGCATAGAGGCACGGGACTTACCTGCCGCAGGCTTTCTCAGTTTCAATTACAAAGATAATAAATACGATAAGTGGCCAGTTACCAGATTAACAGCAGAAAGGAAACAGGGGAAGGAGATAGGGCTGGCTCCATCAGAAGAACACAGTACCACACATGTTCCGCGTCAAAAAGATGTCATGAACAGTTACGAGACTGGAAACAGCAGCTACTATTTCCCAGTCTCATTTATCTCAGTGTATGCAAGGTGAGGCTAGGGAGCCTTTTACAGGCAAATCTTCTGTACCACTGCTTCAAATCCAAGAAAGCCTGGAAACAACCAAAAGTTGGTACTACCAGGTACCTGGTGGAGCCCATACAAAATCAGTCAGTGCTCCAAGCCCAGGGCTTAGCACACAGTGCACTTCACAGTCACTTAATGAAGCTGGGAAGAAAAGGACTGCAAACAGCCACTCTATGTACAGAGTCCCCCTCCCAATATACCCGGGGTATGTAGAGCAGTGCTGCTGGAAAAGTTGGTAGAAGCCATTCTTTGCATAAACACACAAATTCAGCTTGCTTGGCTTTCAGTCGATCGCTTATCCCACCATCACTAAAAGCAGTAAATACAAGATGCAATTTCACAGGAGTTATTTACTGTTTAATTTTTGTGAAAGCCTTCTGTCAAAATGGCAAGAAGGAGAAGTAATTTGGCCAAGTTCCGATTTTCAAAGTCCTTTACAATCACTGAGCCACTGCAGGTCCGATTAAAAAGGAAGAGCATGTGTAGCTACAAACTGTCCCTGGATGGAAGAATTCCAGGGTTTTTGCAGGCTTGGGAACACAGCTTGCTGATCTTGGGGGTTAAGCAGCCCACCTCCCATCCCCAATCACTATGGGGCTAAACACAACTGAGAGCTGCAGGGCTGCCTCTTTATGCTGCCCTGGATTTTACAGAAAGGGAAAATATCATGTGCCAGCACACAAAGCCGACAGCGAAACGACCATCCCTGTCGCTGCCCACAGGCCTGCATGGAGGACAAGCTCCAGTGCAGAACGGCTGGACCTTTTCTCTGAAGATTTTGACCACTTGCCTAACAGTTCAGGTTTTGAAAAGTTTCCAATTATACCATGTTTCACAGAAAGCAAATTAAAATGACTGTTTTTACTTGAAAAAAAAAAGCAAGCAGTGAATATGCTAATGATTTTTCCTTACATTCTTATCATCTCATTTCATGCCTTTAAACAGAAAACCTTGTGAATCTTACTATGAAAATTATCAACAAAGAAGAAACAGCCTTCCATCTTACACCAAAACTTGGAGGGCTGAGTTTATACCATCCTGACCCAATCTGACTGAAATTGAAAACTTTTCCTCTTCCATTAATAGCTTTTCCAATTCAGCAGTTCAAAGCTGCAATCCCTCACAGCCTATGCAAGGATTTGGGATCATTTTATAAATCTGTGTGGCAAATGAACATGAAAGAGAAACTCTCCTTATGGCTAGGAACTATCCTTTGGGGGGGAAAATGTTATTAGCTTTTTAGAGAGCATTTGCAAGGGTAATTTGCACTACAGCATCTCTTTTTATTGGCCTTGCAAGCAAGTGTTGAAACAATTTGTCTTATCATATATATTCACTTTGAATACAGACCTCATGTGAAATGCTCCTCTTGAAACAAGAAACAATAGGTTCAAAAACTAACACTAGAAAAGGTTAAGTGTGGCAATAATTTATTTCAATAAAAAACCACTGAAAGTGAAGGGAGAAAGGAAGAAGGACAGGATAAATGAAAAAGGAAAGGAAAAGCTTCTGATTTAGTCTGTCATAACTTAAGGCAGCTATGTCAAAGCTCCCGGTTTGGTCCAGCAATTTCACAGGTATTATAACAGGAGGGTAAATCGCTACTCCTGGACATCATTTGTATTCCATTACTTCTTAGGAGTCCTCAACCAAAACCAGGGCCTCACCATGTGCGACTGCACAAACAGTAAAGAAACACCTTTACCACTCCCAGACAATTCACAACATACAGCTGTTAAGTCAGGATTACCATCACCCATAAAGGACAACAGCACAGGACGGAGCACCTGACACAAGGAGTACAGAAGTCAGTGGAAATCTTTCCCCTCTTTCAGTGTGCTTTGACTCATGGAAGAAGCAAAGCTGCAGATTGCTCCTGGAAAAACAAGTAATTCTCTTGCACTGAAACCTCCGAGCCATCTCACCTGGCTCTGTGGGACAGTTCTTCAACACAGATGACTCTGAGCAAAGAGAATTGATCTCTTTTATGCTTTGGTACAGCAAAATGCAGACTGTGGATCTCCAGTTCTGAAAGTGGCATTTCATTCTGCCAGGGCAAATAACTTCCATTTTAAGGAAGAAAAAAACTATTAATTACATGACTTGGAGACAATACTACATTTGCAGTGAAGTTACATTATCACTTGAAGTGGAAAACCAGGGAAAGTACCTTCTTTCAAATAAAATAAGTTACAAAAAGATCTATGGAAGTGTAACAAGAAATAATAAAATCAAAGGTCGCTAGTTACATGTTTCTACTGCTGATTCTTCCCTACAGCAAAAAGTCATTTGCAGATGACAGCCCTGCAAGGCAGTTTGCTAGTGCAGATCCCTTCCCCTTCTACTGGAGCTCAAGGGGTTCCTAAGGGAGATAAGAGTCCATTCCTCACAGGCTAAAACAATTCACTTGTTCAGCTCCTGCAAGTTTTCTACCTCCCATCTGAGTGCTGTATTGGGTACGTTAACCAGAATTTAGCCAGAAATAATACCTACTCTGAATTTTTCAAATAAATGCATTTTAATTTAAAATGTTTTTTAATGGAAACTGGCTAGTTTCAATAGCAAAAGTCTCCAGCCCAGAATAACTGAGTTGAAGAAAACAGAAAAAAACCCACGCCAAAAACACCCCACAGGCCAGCAGGACGGATGCTCACCCAAGCTGGGAGTTCAAACCCCTGCCTCAGATGAGAGCCCTGAACCACAATTCCACATGTCTTGTGGGAGTGCATTAACCTCTGGGCTATGAACTACTCCGAAGTGGTGTCTTTCTCTCAAGGTTAAATTTGACTTCTGGGAGAGTGGGCTTTTTTTTTTTTTAGTGAAAATCCTGAAAGCTTCCTTTTTCATTCTGATTCAGAAAAAGACAAGAACTGAGGGGTTTTTGAAAGGTTATTGAAAAGTGCAATGGGCCAGCACTTCAACTTTCACAAATCAACATCGTGGCATTTAAATCAGTGTAACCCTCTTGACTAGTTTTCAGCTTGACCCAACAGAAACAGAAATTATGTAGGCTTTTTATGTTCAATGAAAACCAAGAAGTGAAGCTGACCAGCAAAAGAGAGCAATAAATTTCTCCAAAATTTTTGCCTAAGATAAGAAAAAGAAAAAAAAAAATGCTGCATATTCTTTAAATTATTTAAACATTTGAAAATTCTTTAAAACATTTGTCCATGCAAAGCTATAGACTCAAGTCCCATATCCTTAGCTAAATTCTCACTGGCTCCTGAGAGATGTCTGTGCTAGCTCTTCCTTACCTATGAGGATATTTCACTGCATAAACACTGCATACATAAAAAAGGCCAAACTCTGCCTCACTCGTTCATAACAGAATTACCACTTGTTTACTCAGAGTAGTAAGGTAAGCCTATTTGGCCTCATATCATCAGCTTGGAAGGCAATTTATTTTATACATTGACATTCTCATCAATATTAACTTCAGAGGTAAAACTTGTCCCTTTTGAACTGGCCCATATAGGAAAATATAAAATAAACCAAAACAAATGCACAGCTAACAGTACAGGAAAAGACAGACAGGCTTAGTGAAATAAATAAATAAACCCTCAAACCATTGTACACAGTTCTTGCTGATGCTTTGGTCAGCAATATGCACCATCACAAACTGAACAAAGCAATTTCTGGCAGTTTTGAACACCAATTTAAGTCCAAAGCTTACATACAATTCATGTAAAAACTCAAACTGAAGCATCAAAGCACATGACTACTTTTTAACCAAGCCTGGAATACGCTATTCTAACTGCATAAACTATTTCTTCCTGCTTATCATGGCCATCAAGACTCAGTATTTGGCTGCTCTGCCGTACTTTGTAGTGTTTCCAAAAGAAGATGCATATTATGATATAGATGTAGCTACCATACATGTGAGTCCATCTGCTTGCTGCCAACATAACATACTTGTTAAATATTGCATTAGTATTTAGCTGTGACATAAACAGGCCCATATTCAGCAAGTGCTTTTGAAGCATTTGAGTAAGCGCTTACAAAAGTCCTTAAAGTTAGCCAGGAGTTTAAGCACTAAGCTGAATCAGGGCCAAAGTCAGAGTAAGTGTTGATGTGGTATAATATAAAGGCTTAATATTGAATGAATACTGAGGCCAATACAAAGCTAATTCACTGTCATTAAACTACACACACACACAATTCCTGGAGACATCTGATCTAGTGGAACTCTGAGGACAAGCAGAATGATCGTTACCATCTATTTCAATGTGAAAGCAGAATTATTTGTTTGTGAATACAAAAATTCTCTCAAGAGTAAAGCTGTTTGAGACAGACACGTCCACACATACAGCAAAGACTTAAAAGTTTATCTAAAAAGCTGAACAAAAAAATCACCTATGACCCTGCCAGATGTATGATAAAAACTATAGAATTAATAAAATTCTACATAATAGTTCATTTAAATCTGCAAATGACTTGATAAAAATCTGGCTATCTTTCTACTGTATATCCCTCCTCAGATGACTTGGTTACAAAAAAGTAAGAAAAAAATCCCTCTTCATTTAATGTCTCAAAGAAAACTGAACTGCTGACAGAGGAACCTGAGCTCTGACTATTCTGACTGTCCAATTTATTTGTAAGATGTGCTGTAATATTAACATTCTTTAGGTTTAACTACTTACATGTGGCTGAAACATTAGAAGTCTAGGTCTGAATCACACAGACCAATTTTTGATGCAATGTATATTCCTACCAGTGTGTGGCTTAAGTTACAGTCTAGGGAGTCTGCCATCACATAACGTGTCACTTTCTATAAAATAAAATCTGGGACTTATTGAAGCCATTGTCATTTCATATGACAAAAATATCAATGTTAAATGTATCTTTAAAACATTTATCAGTCACGTGTGGCAAGAAGCAAGAGATGAGGAATATTTCATGTGAGTAAAATACGAGTAAGTTAACTTGACAAGAATATGTATTCACTTAAGAATGGGATATGTCCCTCTTGGCATGGACATCATACTGTGCAGAGTCTCCAAGAATTTAATTAGAGCTGTAATACAGTAATTAAATACTCTACATTGAAACCTTTTGTAATATTTTTTTTTCAATAGTGGGTAAAGAAAGAGAAATGATAATGCTGGAAGGAAAAAAAAAAACGGCACAGGAAAACAAAAGCTACTGTAAATCCACAGGCATTAAAAGGCGTGTGGTGGGCTTTATAATCTCTTTTTTCTATCACTGACCTCACCTTGGACCTGACTTATTAGGCATCTTCTCTGTCTTACAAAAATGATGCAATAAGGTCTGATTTATTTTTGATAGCTCTCCAGAAATAATTCCACTTCTTTAAAGAAAATATCGTTGCTGCTTCACAAAGGCAATGGTTTAAATTGTCCCAGTCTCCAAATGGATAATATCTTCCACAGCTTCTCAACCATCAATATTGCTGGTTTTATGCAGAAAATAAAAAAAAATCCAAATCTGGGTCCAAACACAAAAAAATCAGGCACTTGAAAGCACTAAAAACACTTCCTTTTATAATGAACATGTCTCTTAGAGTTTTGTTTGGCTTCCACAAACACCCATATAGAGTCTTGTGGAAATCTGCTAAATAATCAGACCAAATCAGGAATTGGGGCTGAGCCTAATTCAAGATTCCTTTTCTCCCTTTCTTCCATCACAAGCAGGGCCAAGTACAAGAGAAAGAGAGAAACTGTTCAACCACGCATTGTATATGCTCCCATAGGCATGCTTACTAGTAGATGCAGGGGAGAGGACAGGGCAGATTTCACAAGGTGATAGGCCTATTAATCACCTCCTCCCCTATGGATCTGCAAGTCAACAATGACACTTGTTGATCTTTAGGTTCAGCCCTCATCCCCCAAACAGCAAATCCTGATCCTAGTCCTTTCCTTGGAACTCTTGATAATTTCACATGTATGAAAACAATATCAGGATTCAATGGATAACATACTGGACCCAGAGTAAAAACATACACATGTATTATTCCAGCTTGATCCTTGTTTGGGTGGGTGATCTTAACCACTTCTGTTGTCACTTCTCCACCCATAAAACAGGAATAATAGTAACTTACCTCTTTGATAAAGTATTTTGAAATCTGTGAGTAAAAAGCACTATGAAACAGCTCAATTTCATAATTAAGTGTTATTATAGTCTAAGTAACATTTGGCAAAAATAAAGAGAATATAAAAGCATCCAGGCTCTGATTTATTGTTACTTAGTTCCTGTGGGTAGTCTTTCAGACTAGCTTTGCTTTCTTCACTCAGCTGCATGAAGCGTAAACTCAACATTACAGAAAAGGAATGTTAGTATGTTCAGGATAAATGCATCTATGAGCATTTGCAGACATGATGGTGAGACACACTTACCACAACGTAATGGGTTACCACAAGTCAGCTGAGCCATAACTTTATGTGTGGATGCTCTTAGGCTGTTGCAACTGCCTCTGAAGATCTTTTAAGCTGTGATAACTCAATCACTTCAAAAAAAGTAGCTTCTGCCCAAGTTTTCAGAGCCAGAATCTGCATTGACAGTGGAGTTTTAATTCATAATTCATCTGCTGGGATGGATGTGTCTCAGCCTTTACTTGTACTTCAAAACGACAGACTTTTTCTTGGTTGATGAAGCAGGGGCAGAGTTAAAAACAAAAATCCTACCCAGTTTTCCCATGCGGCTTCCCAAGACTCTTCTCACGTTTGCTTGAGACTGGATTCCCCATAGTCAGAAAAGAAAGTGGCCACCAGCAGGGGGAAAGGCATTGACTGCCACCACGGGGTGAATCTGAGGCCCGTCTAAGGCCATGGAGCGGTACAAGGGACCCCTTGGTGATCCCCCAACAGCCCTTCCAACCATCAAGAGCCCCAAGTAGGAAGGACGAAAGCCTGCAGGGACAGGGCCTCCAAGGGATGCTGAAGAAGACATTTGACTCGGCTGCACCCTGACTAGCAAATGTGGGCCTGGGCCTGTTCTTCAGCACTGCAGGGCTTGCAGCCCTATCGCTCAGTGCTCCTTCCTCCCCCTACACAGGAGAGATTGACCACATTGCCTCACAGGACATCTTTGCTTGCTGCTGTCCCCTAGATGAGGCTCAGATATTGGCTGGGACGATGGCTGCTGCCATGGGCCACAGCCACACCAGGGGCACACACCAACGACCACCACAAGCCATGGGCTGTTGGTGCCAGCTCGCTGCCCTTGACCTGCCCAGTTTGTTAGCACAGGCCCAACTACTGGGGGCTACATAAGCATTATTCAACAGAACAGGCCTTCAATCAAATGGCACAACACTGCTCACACCCACACTGAACACTCAAACAGCTGACAGGGAATTGAGCCTGGCCCGTAACTTCTAAACCACCTCTGAGCCCTGCTGGTGTAAAGGCCTGGGCCAAAACCATGCTTCCATTCCCTGCTCCAACACGGTGAAAGCGAGGACAGCAGCGTGCAGGGCCTGGGATCTCGTCTCAGACCACGGGCATGGAGTCAGCCCTATGACCCTTCCCGAATCCCCATCGCTCAGTCCCTCGGTGCCTCAGTTCCCCCTCTCCATCCCCCCCTCAAAGGGCAGGGCATTGCATTAACGGAGCCCTGCAGAGGGGCTGGGAAGGGTCAGGGCGCACAGGGTCTCCTAGAGCAACCTCTGCTCCCCGCACCGCCAGCTGGCCACCCCTCAGCAGAGGGCATCGCTGCAGGAGCTGAACCGCACCTAAACCAAGACTTTGAGACTTCCCCACCCTCTCCCTGGTCCTCTGGAGGATCATGAGGACATCTCATCCTTAGAGACTAGCATTCCAGGCAGCTCAAGTCACAACTCCAGCCCTCTCCCAGGTCTCTGTTGTAAACCTTCACCTAACACACCGGCACAATCCAGCCTCTCCACGTGGCCCCCTGCCTTCCTGCCTCTCCCATATTCCAGCTGTTTTCCAACTCAGAAAAAATCCAAACAACCCCCCCTCCTCTAATACACAAAATGGGACGTAAAGGATGGTGATGTATCTCTGATTTCCTTCTCCAGGAGTCAGGACCAGGGCACCATGTGCTCGCCTTTACATCAAAAGCTAATCCTCCCACCTCCTCCTCATAGACATGCAAATTCTCCAGCCTATTCCTCATTACATAAGGCACATGCATAATCCTTCTCCTCCCACAGAGCATCTCAAGAAACACAATCCTCCTCCTCCCCCTCAATCACACCAAGTCTAATCCCAACACTTCTGACATTACCCACTAAATAGCCATCAGTACAGTGCAAACAAATGCAATGAAGCACAAGCTCTGCACATGGCTTAAACCACATCTTCTCGACTTATTATTTCAGTTTTATACTCAGCATTCAGGTTCTGCCTCATACTTGCAATTGAAATTTATTTTTCTATACAAATTCCGTCTTTTTTCTTTTAGTGATGGGCGAGAGGGAGACGAGGTGTTCTTTTATTAGTGAATAGAGGATTTTGTTTTGTTTTGTCGGTGGCATTTTATGGCCATATTTTACAGACAAGTTCATAGTAAGTTCAGAGGAAAGGAATTTTCAAAGAAAATCTAGTGCAAAGAATTGTGGGGAATGATATGGAAAGTTGACAAAATGATGAAAAACAATAAAATAAGAAATAATTAAGTGTGCTGAAACACTGCATTAGTATTTATCACATTGTTAACTTTTCTTAGGGAAAATGCTTCATTGTCTGCAGTTTCAGACAGAGATCTTAACCTAGGCTATGGAAGCAGAATGCTGCATATAGAATAGTTTTGAAACATATTTTTTTATATATCGAGAAAATAAAGAAAATGGCAAATATGTCTGTATGAGATAAGGCTTTCAGAACAAAATATAATACATGGAAATCCTTTCTTGAAGTGCTTTGTGGTCTTAAGGAGGTAGGAAACTTGAAACAGTAGTTACAGTAAACACAAGTCTAAACAAGGTGTGAAAAATTGGGGCACAGGCAGAAACAAAAACTCTTGAAGAAAGCAGCTAAAAGAAATGAGAAGAGATGTCTTACATGGACGTGGCTAATCTATTTACAGTTACTTTAAAATCAATTTAAGAATTCAGTTACAAATAAATAGAGAAGGTCTATGCCCAGCATTTAGCAAAGGTACTAAAAAAATTAAAAGTAGAGAGCTGGGCACACAGAACTCCTAGCTCTAATTCCAGTCCGCCCATGTCAAATTGGCTAAGCTGTACCATCTCTTAGACCAGTTCCTTTCATGGCTAATGGCGTGATAGTATTTTCCTCTCGAGCATGCTATCAAGATGAATTAACTAAATTATATTAACTAAGGCTACCTCACTGTCCTGCAAATCTTCTGTCAAGGCTCATTCTTTGTCTTGATGTCTACAAAGGATATCTTGACTGCTGGGCAGCTGGCGTATTAAGATATCTGCCTATTAGAAGTATGTCTACATTAGCAAGCAATTCTGTGCAACAGAAGCACAGCACTAGATAACAGCAGTTGATACTGGGGCACCTACATCTGTATCATCTGAGGCTCAGGTTTACTATTGACTAGATTCAGCCTTATCCTCTGTACTGAATCCTTGTTTCAAAGGACCAACCATCGGTTTAGATCCTTGTATTTCCATCAGCGCTTAGATAGTCTGTGGTGTGTTTCTGGAAAGGAACTTCCACTTTATTTTCCTCCAGAGGAATCTAGTTCAACACAAACCAAAACCATTCTTCAAACCAAGATGACACGTACTAAGTAAAAAAGACCAGGGAGATTTTCTTCAAAACCACACTAGTGCTCCAAACCAAAATGCTAAGACTGGTGTAACCAATGCTGACCACTATAATTTCTCTTTATGCACTCCCTCTGTCCCCTTATCCATATCCTGTTTGTTTTTTTAATCTTCATGATATGTTCAAGTTTTACACCATGTAAGGTTTTGGTGGTGAAGCCACTCTATGAAGACTGCTCCCAGCTGCAGTTTACGTGGATTCAAAAGCAGCTGCAATGGCACAAGTTAAAGTGCAAATAATTTAGGTGCAAAGGCAGAAAGAAACGTCTGGTGCTAGATACTTTAAACCAGTTTCCCCACTGTAGTGTGGACTTGTCTAAGACAGTAAACTTTTGGGATAGCTGCAGTCAGGTCTTACTCCATGATATGGTTCCTATCACAGTATCTTTACTCATACAGTGATATTATATTGAAGAATTATTTGGTTTAGTGTCTGTACTATAAAACTAATTTTCTCAACAATAATGTATTTAAATATTAGTGTTGATAATTTGTCGTAGTTTTTTGCTGGTATGTTTTATCTTCCAAGTTATTATCCATCTGAAAGGACATTTTACCTACCAATACAAACCCTGTTGCAAGGTTTATCCTATCTGTTGAGGCAACAAATTATATATGTAACTGTTTAGAATACACTTAGCTGTGTTCTATTTCCTATATGATACAATTACTTGGAGAGTATATAAAAGACATTTGATAAGGACAGTGTTGAAAGTGTTTAATTAAGTACAGAAAAAGGATAACATCTTAATACAGGACAAACAGTATTTTATGTAGGAAGACTTCCATTTTGTTGTTACTGTGTTTTTAACTGTAAGAGGTGGGAGACTTCTATTCTTGTAGAGAAATCAGTCAGGAATCAACAACAATGAGTAGTATATTCAAAAAGGTTACTTCAAGCACCAAGAAGCTAACTCTTTGGTTACTCTTAACTAGTAAACAGATAAAAACTTACTCAAAGAATAATTCAGAGCACCTAAGCTAAACAGTCTCTGCACCACCATCTACCCACATCCTTCCACACTGAGAAGAACAGATGAAAGCCTTAAGGTAGCCTTTCTGAATAACCTGTTTGCAAAAGCGTTCCCATATACTTTATCTCCTTCCCCAGAGGGTTTAAAATGCATTGTTTCATTTTGAACTGTGAGTGCTTCAATTTTGCCTGCCAAATCCCACTGAAATATTCCCAAACTTTAACATTTAATTTGGACTTGCCATTAAAAATGCTTCAGTAACTCTTTAAAGTAGAAGTATTCAGCTTTGAGAGGTATTAATTTGGATCCACTCACAGAATATTATGATTTATTTTGTCAATATTCTTGTGGACTCCTGACACCGATATTTATTTAAGGTCCTCATATATATCCTTTCAACTTAAGGTAAATCAGAATTGACCTGAAGTTACCACAACCAGATTTCAGTGCTACTTTGCTGGTATTACTCTGTAGCTAGTCCCTGTGGATAGCATCTACATAACACGTTTATGGATAATAATGTTCTAATACCTTATAAATGTTCTCATCACCTAGAAAAATACTGTTTTAATAGTTCATATCTTAAATATAAACAACAGTAAAACCTTAAGAGATATTCATGGAGTGAGCACTGTGCCAAAATTCAAGATATAGCTGGATACCAGAGAGTGCAAAAAGAACCGGGAGCATCACAGGGAGCATTCAGCCATGATGGTACGGCACCATTTACAAGCTGATGAGGCCATGTACAAAAACACATTCGCCTGTCACCAAAACCTAGCTACTGTGGCCAGTAGGAACACCAAGAATTCAGGCAGACCTTCCCTCTCTCCCAAATTAGACTCAATCTATGTACACCATCCTAACTGATGAAGAGATGCTTCTGGTCCACAGCTGTCTCTGCATGTTCTTATTTCGTGCTACCTAACACAAGTCAAACACAATCCACTGTGGAGTCTGCAGCCATGGTGGTGCTAAAGCCTGAGTCTGCCTTCATTCATACAACCTCAAAAGACGAGTGGCTCTGTCCTAATAGGGATGATTCAGCAAACACAGTGATAAGCAGACAGCAACACAATTCATTTAAGTCTTGGAAGTAATATTTTTTAGTTTGTTTCAGTTGTTGCACTGAGTTCTTTTTGTAAATAAGAATAAATTATCATATTTAAAGTGGATATTAATTTAGCCACTATTAATCTCCTAGGGACTCCAGAAGTCTTAAAAAGCTGAAAAATTTAAAACGGTAAAGTCTTTTACTTTCAAGTTTCTAATTGTTATTTTCTTTCTAAATCAGATTTATCAATTCTAAAATCAAACCAGTTTTGCTCATAATTTCTTGGGTTCTCAGAATGAAATATTTGCAGAGACCAAAATCCTTGTGTGACCCAGAAACATCACTGTTTTCCAAATACATAATTACATGCTAATCTATTAATGTAAACCTGATGCTTTACATCCTTCTCACTAAATCACACCAAAATGTTCCATTGTGGCAACCTCATTGAACATGTTGCCAAACTTCCTTTCTTAGAGACATACACAAGAATGAAATTTTCAAGTAATTAAGTAGATAATAAACTATCTTTTTTTTTTTTAATCAGCTTGTTTGCACTGCTTAGAATAGTTACTAATAGTTCTTAAAGGCATGTTTTCTCGACCTACATTTACCTTAAGTAATACAGGGTCCAGCTGACTTCCATGTCTTCTGTGAGACCCTCAGCACAATCCTAGTTTGCTACGTATGAGTAAGAACTGAAAAATCCAGCCTTAGGTGTCCAGCTATATACTTCTCCCACAATGTATCAAACTTTCCCGCCTTTGTATTAATGTCAGAGCTGAGCTTTTAATGCATGGCCTTGGCTTGATTTATGAGTACATTTAAGGAATGTGAGGTCACTCAAGCTAGCAAACCAGCTGCCCTCCATGCAACAGAGCAAAACAAAAACTTTAGGCAAAAAATCTCACTGTACTTGCTTCAAAGAAAATATAAAATAATTTTTAAAATTTTATTTAAAACCACATAAAGGTATATTGTCATTTTCTAAAATGTAGACCTATTTTAAGTGGCAGCCAGAGATGCACCAGAGGAAATGTTTGAGTTTTTTCCCAGTTCTGTCCTCACACAACAGTACCTACAGTCATGGCTACTTTATTCTTATCAGTCTGAAAATTAACATCTAAGGGAAAGAGACTCCCTTTAAATTAAAAATGAATAAAACTTTCTCAATTATGTGATGTAACATGACATTTGGAATGGAAGACAAAAAGTCTTTCCATAAAGCTAATAAAACATACCAAGTTTTTAATGCTATCATTTGCAAGGCTTTAGTTAGGTGAATGTTGTATGGAGACTGAAGAGACATTCATGTATACAAATTCCAATGCATCATTTTGCTGGCAGTTTGGGAAAAATCAGGGTTAATCTAAAAAGACCATGGGGCAGACTACAGGAAGTCAGTATTTGTGGGCTTCTTTTACACTCAGTGAAGAAAAAGAGACATGGTATGAAGGGAAAAATCAGTTTTCCACCTTCTCCAATTTACAGATACTTGAAGTATTCCAGTGAAGTGCAGAAACCTTACAGTAAATTTGCCTTAGTTTTTGCAATACCCTCCGAAGGCAATAGTCAGAGTCTGCCAGTTTCCTGATAAATCAACCATACTTGGTCAGCCTCTCTGGAGCTATACATTGCAATTCAGGGAGACAGTCCAGACAACCGTGTTTCTCCAGGGACAAAGCACTGCAAAGTTACATACATATGTACATGGACCCAGTGTTGTCAAATAATGCGATTTTATCATGAGATTCATGACAGGCATTTCTCTTAAAGATCTGCTCTGGTTATTAGAGAGTATCAGTTCCAGTTTAACAAAAAAATGGAGCTACTAGCTCTGATGCTTAAAAAACCCCCACCCTTGAAAGTGTGAACCCTGAAAACTCAAAAGCAAGAAAAATACAGAGAGGGTTCAGGGGTTTTTTATCTTACAATTTCTAAATAATTTTTTGGCCTGCTTCAACTGGTAATATTCACACAGATGGGTTAAATGTCATTTTGCACTCTGAATTAACTTCCCTAAAATCTGTTCTCAAAGCCTTGTCACTCACCTGAGTAATCCTACTAGTTTTAAATGGGCCTCCATCAGTGACCAGACTAGTCTACTTCTGCACGCTGCTGAGCGTTACGTAGGAGGTGCTGATACTCCCACATCCCTTTAAAAAGAAGATTAGGCACTAAGATAAGTGAAAACTTCTGTTCAAATTGGCTCAAATCCTTCTCCTATTTAAATTGGTGGCAGAACTCCCACTTACTTCAAAGGACCAGGACAGGCACACTGTATTAATTAGGACAGTACAAAAACTCTCATTACAAAACCAAAGCATGTGACACTCACCTGATTTAAAACAAAACCAAAAACCAGAGTCTTGGATTTGCATCTCTGTGAACACTGCACACAACAGACCAGCACAGAAGTCCTGAGGAACTTGGATTTTGAACCAAAACTACATAATAACGATATACTTCTATCTGTTACACATCTGTTACAAGCTTGAAATAGGATCCTCTTACGGCAAGTCTAAATTTGTTGGAATTCATGTAAATGAGAGTAAAACTTGACCAAACAGTAGGTCAACCTTGCCACAGCTCTACTTACATTGAAGAGGTCTGAGGCTTTTTAATTTTAAAGAAACTTTAGCCTTTGCACCACTCCCTGCAGTTCCGTGTGCTTCAACTGCAACTTCTTCAGTGCTAAAAGGAAAGAACCACTTTAGCACAACGCTAGCTATAAATCTAGTGTTGCCACATCGGTGTCCTCTTGTAGCAAGGCCCCAATGCGGGGCACAATTACTTCACTTAATTTACCCTCCTGGCTCAACCCCACTTCCTCCTAGAAGATGGTTACATCAGCCTGGCCCGTCCGAAAACAGCCTCTCTGCTACATGCACAAAACCCCAGAACTGCACTTTGGAGCGCAGCGGCAATGCCTGCTCAGTCCTGACAGTGCAGGGGGCTGAGGCCAAACTTCTGCTCCCCAGACCAGGCAGCAACATTTGCTCCACATCAAATTCAGCCTTTTTTGGAAGAGAGGGGGGAGCAAGCTGGCTAACGCCTGGCTGAATATTTTTAATATTTATAATTAATAAAATTGTATGCTTGCAATGCAACCTTCCGCATAACAGCATTAAAACCTAAATTTTTATTCGGATTATATTCATGGTAATAACAAGTAATGGGGGGGGGGGGTGGGGGGGGGGGGTGGTGGGGTTGTAACATAGGTTAAAAAGTCCATAACCTCTAATTTGACAGGAACTCTATTATCACTCTCTGGAAAATTAGACAAGATAGAATATTAAGACATCCAAAAACTGACACAAATAGAAAACTAGGTCTCTCACTTGCTCCTCTTCCTTTAAACAAGGAAGATGATTATATGCTGTTTGACATTCCATTTTCAGGGCAACTAAAGAGATGCCGGGAGTCACACTTCATTTATTCTTCCAAATGCCACCACTGAAAAAAAAAAATATGTGTTGGTGTTTGAAGGCACCATACTCCTACAAACAGTGGCCAGAATTAACCTTGTCTTCCTGATGGTTTCATTTGTGAAGTCCCTCCATTTAGTTTCTCAAGATGAAATTAAAAATATCCTCATGGCTGAAGTGTAAGCACTTAAAGCATACACATTACATGGTGGGCCAAAACTCCCCAGGGTGTAGCCTTGTTGAACTCATTGTATTAGACAAGTCAAGGGGAGATATGTTCTTGTAGATATTTTCAGCCTCAAGATATTTGGATTTACTTAAGGTTAGCATCTGAACATTTACGTAACTAATCAGACTGAACCTCCAGAAATTTTGAGGTTCACAACCAACTCTGAAACTAAGAGCAAAAGAAAGTACTTTAACAACTCTTTCATAATTCCCACTAAGATGTTTTGCTTTTCAGTGTGAATAAAACAATGTTGTTTTATATTTTGTCATACCAGCAAACAAAGGCATAATGTTGCACACATTTCTTTAAACAAACAAACAACCCCTCCATGTTTTCTGTTGGAATTTTATCAATCCAAAATAAGAAAAAAAGGAAACTCAATTTTTTAAATCTACTCAAAGCTGACACAAAAAATTAGAGTCATTAGTGAGTTTTTAGTCTGTTCTTACTCAGGCAAAAGTCCCATTGAAATGAAGCCAACATTACTTCAAAATCTGAATACTGTTTCATTCAGCTTTTCAGCACCAAGATGAAGCTTTAGTTACAACCATCTGTCATGGGTATAATCTTATAGCACTGATACCCATTTCTCTTAAATATAACCTTTCTTCATAAACACTTTATCTACCTCTGGGGTATATACAAAGCTCAAAGAATACAAATGAAAAATCAGTATTTTCGCTATTATTGTACATGAACAATAGTAGTAACTTGCACTGTAATAAAAAGTCATGCCAGATAGCTTAGCTAGGCTGAAACACACACTACAATACAGTATATTGAAGACAGAGATTAAGACTTTTTTTGGCACATCTTGAAAGGATATATGAACCAAAGGGATGGTGGAGAAGGAGACAATGTTGTATTTTAGGATTCCAACACATTGTGAGGTTTCTTAAATGGCAGTTCCTTCCACTACCATTAAAAATGCACTATACATCCATTCTTGACTATTAGCAAAAAGAAGTTTACAATGTGCTTTGAACAGGAAAATTATAGAGGACATGGGAAAATATTATTGTAGTTGTAACCAATAAAACAGAATCACCCCTGAGAGCTTGCACTCCTCAATATCCAAATATTTCACAGTGGCCTTGCTAATGTGTGACAAAAGGCTCAAACCTCTGGACAAAATAGAGAAATAGGGGTTGATGATGACTGAAATGAGGAAACAGCACAGTCTACTGGTTAAGGCACTGAACTGGGTATCACGCCACATGGGGCTGCATTTCAACTCTGCTGCTGCAACACTTCTTTTCCTCGGGCCAAGCATGCAGGCAGCCGGGCCAAGCTGCAGACTATACACACGCTCGTAGAGACACTTACTGGCACTCTGACCTGTCTGACTGGAATCTGTCCTGTCCATACGGCCACCCTAGCATGATGCTCTGTCGACCTGCAGTGCTGGGATGCGTTAACTTAGTTCCTTGACTTCCAAACTAGTCTGACCGTACCCTTCCCTGCAGAAATGCCCCTCAGAAAAAACTCATAGATCAAGGTCATACCAGAAATTCCAAGCTGTGTTATATGCGTTATATTAAGTGCTATACTAATTGGTATTTTTTATTTTCACACATAAAACGTTAAATAATGTATACCTCATTCAATGTGCCAAAATCTGAAAGTCATTGACAATTGCCCAAAACATAAAGCAGGAAAGACAGTAGTTCAGAGGAAAGAAGATTCCTGATTTTTGACACAAGACAGATTTTTTACATCAGAGTCATGATTCTTGAAGACCTGGAATGACTATACTGTTAATCAAACATTTTTTCAACTTAAAGGCCTGCTTTTCATCCTCAGTGACAACGCAACACTAAGTAGTAGATCTTTTCTGGTCTGTTTGTTTTTTTTGCAAGGAACCTAACTTAAGACCAGTCCAGATACTTCAACTCCTAAAGACAAGCAGCAGCAAAAAACCTATCACGTACACAGTGCTTCAGTTTAGAAGTCTATGTTAGGCATTACACGCTTCTTGAGGATGCTGGGAACTGTAGTCTCCTAGCTTACTCGTCTCTTAAAACGTAATAAATTTAAGGTAAACCATCCAGATATTTCTATTGGTAAAAATGAGGTAAATATTGCCCCCTGAAATTATCTCCACAACTGAAAACTAAGTGGGCCTATTCCTCTAGTGTAAACAGATTATTCCCTTGCTTGAAGTGATGAAGCTGTCTCTCCCTGTTGCACAAATATATAAAACAATATAGCTTATCTATTTGCCAGGATACTGAGTAATGTCTCCAGGGATGACTATCAGCTGGTTTAATTGTAAGACATTGGTACATTAGGCATAGGAGAGGGGAATTTGGTAAGCACTGTGGAGGGCAGGAGAAGAAAATAGGTCAGATAGCTTACAAACATGCCAGAAACAGAGACTAATAGTTCTACTTTTTATTCTATAATAAAATTAATGTTTCCCCAGCAGCATGCTATTTGGTACATCCATCTAATTTATTAAACAAACAAGAAGACAGAGGATTTGCTGAAGATAGTAGTCCTGTGTATTTGTGAATTAGTTTCTTGCAATTAACAAAATTGATGATAAATATAATTTTGTTTTTACTTTCTCTTTGTTTTCACATACAAACATGCAGTATTATATATCAACTAGAATAAAATCTGCTAAACTGATTATGAAACTACAACTCTATGATTTATTTATATGTTTAGTAACAGCATTTTCCCTCTTGCTGGTTCCTTCACGTAGTATAAAGAAATGGCAAAACAGGAGGAGATATGCACAATTTCACCCACCAGAATCTCACATTAAAACCCAAAATACGCACACAGCCCAGGCTGCACATTCACACACAGCAAAGCAAACAGTGCGAAAAACATGAAAGGGGAGAAAACACTGGACAACTCTGAACAAAAGCAATCTCAAGTACAAAGACTTGAGATCTTTTTAAGATCTTTGCAAGCAGAGAGGAAAATAAGTGCTTCAAAACAGGGGCAAAGTGAAAAGGGTTCTTTATAAACATGGACTCGAAGCCTTCAGACATTAAAGACTCATATGATAGACTAACACCGTGAACTGCCCCAAATCTCATCTCTAAATGCTTGAATTAATTTTTCTGTTCTCACTGGGAATTAAGTTTACTTGGTCAATCAAATCTGTCCAATTCTCCGCAAGAATTCGGAGCATTTAGTACAGTTTGTGGAAGCAGCTCTGCAGAACAGGGCCTTTGGAACACTGTTTATAAGAGAAGACAGAGGTAAACAGCCCTACTGCAGCAGGGAGAGTCCTGCAGAGAGGAAATCCAACAAAAGATGCATTATGCTATTAACAATAAGAAAACAGCTCTATGATTTCCTCTTATTTTTAATATTTATATTGGCTTGGTGCCCAAAAACCCTAGTAAGTCCTCCTGCCTCTCAAAATACGAATGCAGCTTACAGACTGAATTAAGACACTACAGGTAAAATAATTTTTCTCTAAAAATACTATTTCTGTCATTTGAAAAATTTTTCCTCCCCTGCTTTGCCTTGCAGGCACAGTGGACAAGTGTGTTCAGTTTAAGATTCCCAAATTTATCATAAATGCTGCAATGACAGCATACTCACATGATGACGGTGGCCAAGATATCAGTGCTGATTCATATCTGCATGAAACTCACTCTTCAGTTCACAAAATTCTTATCTTTTTGTTAAGTTTGAGGTCTGCCGGAATCTAAAAGCTCAAAGTGAAAAACCAACAGCATGTATCTCTATTCTGGGGCTGAGCTGGAAGAAAAAACTTGAGTTCCACAGCTTTCCCCCAAAACAGTAACACATTCAGTTTTATTTATAACTTTCACCTATTTTGGAAATTTTTGCAAACCTGGCCTGACATTTGAATTGGCAATTCAGCTTAAAACTAGGGGAGACTCCTCTCCTTTTATGCCTTCGTACAAATGCTTTGAGAAGGCCAACACAAAACAAAGACATCAATAGCATATCATGACGTGAACGCGTGAATGTCACGAAGTAATTATTGAATTCTATAAATGAGAGGTAAATAGAAAAAATCTACTATGAACTGTTTCTGTTAAACAGTAAACAGAAAAAAAGAAAAGATAATGATAGTGTTCATATATTGGAGATTATGAAAGGTTCTGAAAACTGCAGTATGACTTTGGCATGGGTGACGCAGGGTTGTGAACATGTTCAAGGAGGTTCCCATCAGACCTCTGGAGCTAATGATCCTCTTTCAAATCTGTCTACTTCTTCCTTTTAATCTTCCTTTTTTGTTGTTTTTGCTTGAGAGAAAACAACAAGGAATCACACTGTAGGAGAAACGCCAATACTCAGCTCCTGCTGAGAAGAGAAAAAAAAATGTGTCGGAGCTGGAACTGCTGAATTCTGCTCACTTCATGCAAAGGAATTAAACTGCATCTCCCGTCACAGACTAAATAGGGCAAATTTTGTTTACCTCGGTGACATAGTGTCTTTCACTGATGGTGTAACGTAAATACTCAAAATAAAACTAAATGGGTTTGAAGTAGAAAAGGATGTGTCAATTCAACTCCACCACTGCCATGACCAGCATCCGAGGTAGATAGGAACTGCTCTGTGCTAGGTGGTGAGGTGGTGAGCCCCTCCGCACGTGGCTTAGCAAGGAGGTGCAGCACCTCCTCCACGGAGGAGCATCTCAACTGCTCAGACTACCTTTTGGTGACAGAAGGGGCAATTGGCTTTACACCCAAAAGAAAAAAAAAAAAAAAAAAAAAGGCTGCCCTAAGGAATTACCAAATAAATCCACTTTGTCTCATTTTTTGAGCAAAGTTTTAGGATACAGTATAAAATAGGATTTACAGAATTTGGCTTTTAACTTTCTGCACCTACTTCAGTTTGTTTGTTCTCCTGTCTCTGTCACAGATCGTGGCTGAGAGTTCAGAAAGCTGGTATTCCTACCACATGGCATAACTGCCAAGAAGAACACACACCAAACTGAATATTTAGTCTTACACACTATTTTCCTAGAAAGAACCACTTGATAAATCACAATAAAAATTAGCAATACCAACATCAATCATTTACAAACCTATAAGGGCCTCAAATTGCTTTTGCATAGGGAACCAAAATCCATGACCCATATTAAAGAACTAAAACCTAAAGGGCACAGAGAAGTCAAGTCTTTTCTGTTAATCTGATGTTTTATCCACGGTCCCACACTGTCTTCATCACCAAATACTGACTCAGAATTTAAGTAATTTTGAATTTTGGAGCTTCTGAAACATTACTGCAGATCTCACCTTCTGTGGAAGTCCACAGCACCTGCATTTACACTCCGAGAATATTAACATTATTCTGTTCAAAAGGAGAATTATCACCTTCCTAGAACTGGTGTCCTTTCCAAACAACAGAAAGCAGAAAAAGTGATAGTAACACACCGTCAGAAACACACATACAGTTGAGAGCTAACATTATGCTTTTTACAAACCCAGGCCACAATGACAGAGTACTTCTAACGCCACGAGCAGGATTTTTGGGGCACATCCACGGGCTGGAGTCTGGGCTCAAGCAATGCCAAATTCCTCCTCCCATTCCAGGGGCACAGTGACAATTTGCATGGCTAAGCAAAAGTGATCGACAGCTGCTGGATTTTACGTCCAACCTCTCCCCTTCACGCCTAGTCCCAAGGCAAAGCCCGAGTAGAAAAGCAAGCAGGTCAGACAGCATCATCCCACAGGCCACCAGCTGGACCGCTCCAAGTTATTCCAGCTTTAAGTTATTTTTTCTTCATCTTACTCTTTGGCATAGGAAGTTGCTTCCTTCTCTCCCTCCTTTCCTTCTTTCTGCTCCCAATTATTCCTTTAACTTTCTGGAGGCAAACAGAACAGGCAGCCTGCATAGCCGGTGCTTGCAGGAAGGGTGAGTGGGTGATGCACCCACTGTGCAGGCTGTGACCCCCCACCAGCGGTCAGCCCACCGGCAGTGCAGCACTCGGGTACCTGAGGCACAGCTCACAGCCAGGTGGCTTGTGCATTTCAACTGAATTGCCAAAGAAGCTCTGAGCTTCAAGGCTGCCAGGTCAGCTCGTATCCCTCCTCCGTGACACACAGGCACACATGAGAAAGTGTTTTCCCTCTGAAGCCCATTCTCCAGTTCAAGCCCTCTCCACCTGCAAACGACGCTGTGGAGGTAAAGGTGTGCAGCCCCACACGCTTCCATGCTGGGCCCTGACCACCAACAATGGGAAGATGTCTGTGAGAGGGTGGCCCTGATATTACATGCTGCGTGTTGTAGAGGAGAGAGCAGAAAAAGAGAAAAAGACACAAAATACATTCCCCCCGCCTTCCTCACATATGTGCAAGTTATTTCTCCACGCCAGCCAATATACAGGCTCCAGAATTGGAGTTTTCTTCACACTAGTTCAGTCTTCCTTTCCAAAAAGAAAGAGGCTTAATTTGAAGCTCAGTTCAGTCAGGGAAGAAAAACAGTCCTTCAGCTGCGAAGTCTTTCAAGCCGTATGTAGTACTTTGGGTTTCCAGTTTTTCCTTGCATCATTTACCCTGTGGCTGGACAAACATTTTCTCTTCCTTGACCTTTCCAGGCCTCTGCCTCAGCAACCCACTTGCTCGTACTCACATGCCTGCTTTAAAGAGCCTTCCGTATACACTTCCTTTCATAGCAAGCTGTTTTAATATTTCTGGCTTATTCATTTTTTAATTTCCAGCCAACTAAACAAACTTAGAAATCCAATGACAGAATTATTTTCAGTACTAGTAAATCAAAACAAAGTTTCTCAATGTTTTCAAAATGAACATCTGATATTTTTTAAAAATAAAAAACAAGTAACTGTAAGACCCTTACCTTAAGTTTTGACCAAACTATGCAAGTGAAATCTTAACTTCAGTTATCATGCAACATGCAAATTTCAAGATGATATTTTAGCTGATGTTGAAGCATGTGGCAGAAAAATCTGGCTTACAGCAAAAAGCCAGCTTGCCGGTAAGGCTTGTGTGCCTGCTATTGCAGAGATGTAGACAAAAGAGGTATCCTAGGTTGTGCAATACGTAAATGAACAGACCTAATTTATCTAAGTCCTTGACAGCCCACACAGTACAAAGCAGAGGTCTTAGGGCACCAAGAGGGGGAAGTCTTTATAAACACAGCACAATTTTTGTACCTTTGCATTCCGCAGATGGGCAGTATCACTTTCAAAGGTACAACACTTCTGACTATTACTGAAGAATTCCAGAGTTGTGCTTTTATTTTGTTTACCATTAATAAAACCTGCTTAAATGGTCCTTACTTTCGTCTGGCTCGTCTTTGGAGCCTCCCACCCCAATGAGCTGCCATTCTCTATTTTACACCTGTTGCATAATTGGCAAATACCAAACGAACTAGAGCGAGCCCCTCCAAAGGGGAACTGTCTGCACCCAGCTCACAGTAATTACTGGCCTCGTGGAAGCCAGCAGGCAGTTATTATAAACCCTGGGGATAACAAGAGATTTTGAAAGAGAGATGGCTGTTCTCCTTCCAGTACGGTTGGTAGTGTTGGAGGGTATGTTCACTTTTATTTATCTGGGGGGAGCATATGTCAGGAAGAAAAAGAGAAACCAATTCCTGGTTTTTAAAGCGCTACAAAATCATAAGGAAGCTGCAGGTTAGCACAGCTTCAAACTGTTGCTGCATTAGTTTTGCTTTTACTGTGGAACATCATGGGGTAAAACCTTATTCTTCCCCTGAAAAAAAACCCATCTGTATTGATATCAGAAAAGGGCGGGAGAAGAAAAATGACAGCCACTGGCCTGCCCTTTAACCTTTCTAACAGAGCTGGTGGCCGCAATGAAGCTTAATCAATGCAATGGAAGTGACATTTTGCAGTCAAATCAAATTAAATGGAAATGAAAGGAAAATCTGAGGTCCAACCTAAAGGCTGTTCCCTCTTGCACCGAGGTCATTGCCATGGCAACTAAATGCTACAAATGTGTAGAGTAAATCCTTAACAAATCTGTAGAAAGCATGTCCAATTGAATGTGATAGTTCCTGTCACTGTATTTTGTACCTTTCACAAGAAAGGGAGAAAATAAAACAAAGCACATCTTACAGTCTGCGTAGCAGAAAAGAAGTTCTGCCAGAAACTACGCGGCGCAGCGGCGTACTTAATCTTTCTCTTCTGCTTGGACATGGAGAAACTGAACAGCTTTACTGTAAGACAGCAAGTGGGTAGCTATGGACAGAGACCATATTAAGTAGATTAGGGCATGGTGTGTTAGATTTTTCAGTCTTCCTTCAGCTGAAGAGCTGGTGACTGCAAAAACTTCCTCCTATCATTGCAAATGCATTTAACCGTGGCTGAGAGCAGTTCCTAGTGCAGATTGCCCATGGCTCACATCTTCCCACCCAGCTTCAGCATGTACCTCCCTCACCCTTCTGCCTTGTCCTGGGGTGAGAAGGTGGCTTTCTTAGAGGGCTTGGGATGGCAAAGGGCTGATCAGACCTGCTAAAAAATTCAGGGCTGCTCCCACCTTTGTGCATGCAGCCCTTCCACTGTACAACCCCAAGGCTCCTCTTGCAATGGGGCTGAAGCAGGGTGGGAGCCCCACTAAAAAGCTCCCAGCCAGCTGCCCCCACGACCTACCCACAGCCCCCTGTGAGCACAGGGGCTGCCGAGAAAGGGGACTACATCAACCCGTTTTGCTCCCTATGCACTCCGATATCACGGGCAACCCTTGCCCCTATTCCCTCTGCATCAGCTCTGAGTGACACACAGGCAAACGCCCCACCTCTGCCTGCTCCTGTAGAGAATTAAAGATAATTATCAGTTCCTACTGCCACTCATGGAGTATATTTCTCTCCTCAGCCTAACAGCTTCTGACAATGAAGGGCAATTTAAGAACCACATCAAAATACAACAGCTGCACACTCATGCTCACTCTGCTGAATGCCTATTTAATTTCAACATTTCCACCTGTACAAGCAAAGAGATAGGCGGGGAGGCACCAAGCAGGTATGGGATTTTTCTTTTTCTTGTAAGATGTGGAAGACTTTACACATTGAGCTGTGACCTTCCCCAAACTTGTCATTTATCTGAGCTGCATAAGGTGGCAACCATTATCCTCTCCTTGAACACGGTGAAGTTTTGATTCAGCTGTAGTGATGCAGTCACTGTGCATTACAGAAGATCTCAAGAGATGTTATGCCCTGGGCCAGCACGGGCTGGAAGTATTGCAAATCTGATATGAGGTGACATTTTCTACTCAAATACATACAGTCGCAGGACATCACACACCTTCCTGCATGAATAGCAATACACACTAATGAACTAATTTCTGGGGGGAAATCGTTACTTCCCAAGCGGGTGGGGGAGGAGAGAACTCTGCCGCCACTTCAGCCAGAAGGGTTCTGGTTTTCTTGTGATCTTTTGCTGTATTTTCACTTTTCTCAAACAATGCTACTTCACACAGCTTTACACAGCATTTTCAGACAAGGCCATCTAGTTGGGAGCTCTGTGTGACTCATCCTACAATATTTACATGAAATCACAGAGCAGCACACTGCACTATATGTTCCTCTGCAAAGGAACAACTCAGAGTATGCATATGCCCCATCACACCCACAGGAGAACCTCTGTCACATGTAAGGAAATAAATTTAGTCTGAATTTATTCAGGTAAGTATGATATTCACTAAATACTGCTGGATATTCTGACTTAGGATAGCCATGCCCTCCTTTTTATCACATACAACAGTGACATTTACAGGTCATTTCACATTTCTTTTACCCTTTAAATGCTGTTGCATGCTTGTGCTTGCTCACTCACACACCCATTAGTTGAAAATGCACTCAAAAAATTTGGCTGGCAGTCCAGGCAAGATGCTTGTGCTGCAAGAGTTGAAGGGACAGCTCATTGCAAAATATATGTAAGCTCTGACTCAGAAACACAAAAAGGCCAAAGAAAATTGCCTTTAAATTACCACTATTGTGGTCTTTCTTGAGCTTCTATGGAAAAAAATGGAAAAAAAAATATTTAGGACCAGGCAGATCAGGGAATCAGTAAATTAGTTTATGGAGAAGGGAGATACCAGCACAAAGCTGCAGGGATGAGCACTGGATGATAAGACCAGTGTTTTACCCATGCAAGTGGTTTCTTAAACTTGTCAATCAAAACCTCATGTGCCTCTCTTAATATCAGCCCTAAATTTCAGAGGATTTATAATCTAGAGATCTACTCACTCTCATAGCAAGGATCTGTGAAATGCAGCTGGGGTGGCAGTCAGGTGAGCATCACTCGCATCCCATCAGAGTACTTCATCACAGTATAATACAGTATTTGACCCTTAGGTCTTTAATCTTTGCTTTGGGTTAAAAGAAATAAAGCGGGTTTGACACAGCACGGAACATTACAGAACAGACCCAGGGACAAAAAGAGAGAGGAAATGTGAAATACGCTGACTACACAATGAGATGAAACGCTGGAAAGAGAAACCAGTATCTCTAACATATGAACACTACTTTTACTCAGTTGCTCTTACTGAAGAGAGAAGCGAAGTTCTGTAGGAACTAACAGACAGTGATTGTCCTTCTAAGCACTTAGAATGATACGTAAGAAAACCATTTTATAAAATCTCACCTTTGTTACAGAATTCAGTGTTAATAACAAATAAAACTTTATCAAAATTTCCTGGATTTTTACATAAATATCTGTGGGATCTTACTTAATATACCTTGGTCCTGATCTCATAAATTAAAGGAGCATTCCAAAAAGCAGACTTTGTAATGTGATGGGCAATAATAAGCAAATATGGATTCTGAAACATTTTTTATGTATTTTTGCAGAACTGTTTGATACATATTTTTTCATGTTATTTCTATTATACTATTTATGAGATCTAACAACTGTTTTTAATAAGCAACTGTTATTGCAAACATATAATTATACTAGGCCACAATCCAACAAAGCACTTATGAGCACAGATTAAAGACACTGAAAACAATGGGATTATTTATGTGCTTAAGGTTAAGCATCTGCTGAAGGACTTGGATGGATCAAAGCCCCATTTCTATTACATCTACAGAAAAAATATTATATATGTTAATTAAACATAAAGTACATGTAAATTAACTAGCACATGGAAAATAGCACTTGCATAAATGTTTATACCCCTATACAATTTGTAATAAGAGGGTATTTCAGTTAGCCAATATGAAGAACAACTACTACTATCAGCCATTTCATCAAAAGTTAAAAAATTCCTGGAACTTAACAGTTACGAAGTAACTTGCCATAAGAGACTTCCTTTCATAAACCATCTTCTAAGCAGTTCATGTTCTGAGGCAAAAAGGAGAAAATAAAGAGACTGAAAGCAGATCTCATTCATCTTCAGATTTAAACAATCCATGTAAAAGCTTGATTTGTTAACTTCCACTTTCATGAAAATCGATTTAGTTTTATTAATAAGATCTACAAGTCATTTGCAGTTAGTGCCTATTAAGCTTATTTTATCAAAATGTCTTCATTGCTTTTTTAATTGACCAATTCCTTGTGCTTGAATTAAGAGCAAAATGGACCACAGTGCATGACTTCCAGCCGCCGCCAGAATTATTTTGTTTAACTGTATACTATTTCTTATTCTTATGTTCACCATTAAAAGAACAGATCTACTCAAAAAACTAGCAAATAGTATTTCCACTGTAAACTGCTGCTTCATCTATACTGAACATTTTCAATAAATAAATCAGTTACTATATTTCATTTTGAAAAACCCAGAAAAGACCTCTTGGTAAGACTGAAAAATTTCCATTTTAATAATTAGTGGGAAAAAGCTTGCTTTATTATCTTGAAAACTTCTTTTACCTGATGCTTCTTTTTTATTCTGTGATGTTAAAACAGAAAACAAACCGTTTATTTTATTTCAATACAATGTCGTGACAAATAAAAAAAAAAAAAAAAACTCTAAAAATGCTTCTCCAGCGGAAATTTCAAATTACTTCCATTTCTTTTTAATCTGGAAATTACAATTTCAACAGTTACAAAATTGTGACTTCATCAGAGCATTGCTAAAACTTGTAGGACTTTCAACTTGTTTTCACATTCACTTTCTCCAGTCTTTTTGGCTTTATTTTCCTTGCCTTGAGTCTACACAGATTGTTTATTCTGTAGAACAAAAATAATATTATTACCTCAATCTCCAATAATGGCAAGTAAATTTTCTCCAATATTTGAATATGAAATTGTGTATGATTTAATACTGAAATATAATACATTTTCTTATATATTTAAATTAAATCTGTACTTGAATAATTATAACAAAGAATTACACTAAATGCAAAGTTTTATATAAAAGCAAAACCTGTAAAATTATGCAATCACACCTTCTTTTAATCAAATTTATGCCAGCTCACTGACTTTGCTTATGACTTGTCTTCAATTTTGATTTTCTCTATGCAAATAAGGATTTCACTAGAATCCTTCAATAATGACCAACAGATAAAAAGGCAAAGAAATAATGACATACCTGAATAATCAGCTACTTTTAGAAATATGCGGTCAATTAGGCCTTGTATCAGCATAGAGAAGAAGGTAATATCAAAATGGCTAGCTAAGGACACAGCAGACACTAAAGTGATGGGGGTACATGCATTTAAAGGAAAGTAAATTCTGGAAACTACACTGCAGTCCCCAGCTCTTCAGTGGTGACTAAAGTAGATGATCTGATCAATGTCCAGCTCTACATCTTCGCTAGTTCCAGTCACTGTTTCAATGGCAATTAGAAGTTACCACACTTAATACAAAACCCAGAATTTTAACATGTCTGAAGTGAGAGCTTTCCCTCCAAAAATAAGTCACAGTAATAAAAAACAAGGCACACGGAATTTCCACTTCTTAGTTAAAATGTCTTCTATTATTTAAAATGCTTTTTCATTTAGAAGGACACACTGTTAATCACATTAATATGGCAGGTCTACATGCATGAGTTGAGACTGATGGGAGTCAAGCTATCACAGCTTTATCACCAATGCTCTTGAACTTTTTCTCTCCAAAACAAAGCAAGACTGCACTGATGGATTGTTGTGGGCAACTTTTTTCCAGACATTATGAATGAATACCAGGCAGTGATGGAGGCAAGGAAAAAATTAAGGAACCACCCTTATTCTGACTTGAATGGATGAGAGAATATCCAGTCCTCTGACAGCATTACAGTTAGTGCCGAAACATCTGAACACAACTAAAGAAACACGTCTCAACTGTTTTGTGTACCACAGATGTACAGTTTAATTAAGCCATCAAAAAAATATGAAGGAAAATGGAAACAAGGGGATACAAAAGAGAGGGAAACTTCTTCAGCAAGTTAAAGCATTCTTAATAAGTAACAACATGACATTAGTCATTAAGAAACAAGAACTCTAAATAATGCATTCAGAACCTATAGATCTAAACCAGCAGATAACAAAGCCTCATAAATCTGTTTGTTCATTAAGTTAAAAAAAGCTAGACTTTGTGTTGCTATCATGTCAGCTGGCACCAAACTGTATGCAATTTGGTGCAACTACAAAGTGAAACCCATAGTCTACAATGGCAGGGTTTTTGATCACACTAATTAACAGCCATTTTGTTTAAAATAAACAGATACGACTCTAATTGCCTTTTTTACATAAGAAAGGGAAGATCTTAAAAGTGAAAGCATGCAAAAGGAAAGATCAGACAGTCGCCTTTCAGACTGATAAGCAAACTCTGTGTGAAATGAGCGCAAATGAAGTTTGAGACACTCTGGATTGACAGCAGGGAGACAGCAAAGCAAAAGGAGGAACGGTTTCCAAAGGTGGAAAGGCATAGCCATAGTTATGTCGTCCTTTAGATCCCTACTTCTTCTACTTGCTTTTTCTAGTCTCCCCATCTTCTGAGCACCTGACTGCAAGGAGTTTCATCTTCTGCAGGGCCAAGTATGCACCAGCGGCATCTGATTTTGTGAAATCTTCATATGACACAACAAGCCTGGTTAGCATCTCTATACAGAATCTGACAAGTAAAATGTTGGGCAAAGAAGTAAACAAGAAAAAGGCACTTTGATCTCTGTGCCTGCACTTAACTCTGGCACCAGAAGAGGGGCTAGAAGGGACTGTACTGCTGTTTGCCGCCTTTGAGGGTTTACAGAAAGACCATTCAGGTCCCTGAAAAGTCCTGGGAAGTAACGCGCAGGGCAAGTGCTTGGTCACAGTCTAGTTTTGTGGCTAACTTCAGTGAGCCTGAAATGCAGCCTGGAGTTGCAGTGAAAACAACAGTTTTCGGTTTTTCATTCTTTGCATCAATGTTGGTTACTTTTGTAAGGACAAATTCCATTTAACGCCTTTCAAACATAGCTTCAAAGTTGGTTTATAAGTATATTAAAACATGTAACATTACAGAGTAAAGCAATGAAGCAAAAACATTATTCTAGTTACATGAAAAATTTCCCCTGCCTTTTCCCACACCAATGAAATTCCTAACTTCCCCCCCCCCCCCCAAAAAAAAAAAGAAGAAAAAAAAAAAAGAAAAAACAAACCCAAAACACCTAGTAAATTTTAGGATACAAACAAAGAATATCACCATTCAAAAATGCTTCCCCACACTTCAAATATGCAACATCCCCACACTCATCTCAGTAAGAAGTCCTCTGGTACAGGAACTCGCTGCATACCTCCTCAGCGTCACAAATTCACATGCGTATCTCATATGTTCTGACTCATCTACGCGGGCTTTCACATTACTTCATACATAAGGTCCTTATTTTCAGGACGCTGCACTGACTGACTGTTTTCAGCATATTCAAAATATCATTTAAAGTTCCAAAAGCACAGTGGTTTGCTCCACTTAGGCACTGCAGGCTTTTATGCCATCATGGACTGGGCAGCGTTGGGTTCATGGTTGGACTCTTAAAGGTCTTTTCCAGCCTGAATGATTCTGTGATTCTACGGTAATCGTACAGCAGGAGGCAGAGTTTTTGCAGGAGCTGGTCAAAGACGCAGCAGCAGCAGCTCTCACTGGAATAAGGGTCTGTGAAAAACCACATCATTTCCCATTGTATCTGGTGGATTAACTTCTACTTGCTTTTCCCAGTGCTAAACACCACGGTTTTTATATGTAAAACAACAAAAGAAGCCCCACTCAAAAAAGGATCTGAAGTCTTGTACTGGACATGCAGTTTTCTCTTGGATGAAACAGGAGAGAGAAGGATGACTGCAACAGGCGTTAGTCACATTAACAAATGCACTGCTGCAAGAAATTTAGGTACTACAGTGAGAAAAGTGGCACAGAGCTGACAGCACAGATTACATCTCCTCAAACATTTGCAGTCCTTCTTGCTGGGACTACAGGAGTAAGTGACGCTGGGTGCGCTGGGATGCACAGGAAAGCCAGGGCACTGAACACACAGATCTGCAGGGTGCAGCTGACCTAAAATTCCCATGAGACACCACAGTAGCATTCACATACAAAGATTTTTGCTTTCAGCTGGAACTGCAAAGTAAAAATGATCCTGCATAAATTTCTCAGAACTCAGCTTTCCAAACCCAGTTCTAAACAGAACATTTTCAGCCAGCTTTAATGATAACAACATCAGAGCAGAACTTCATCATAAGAGCAGTCTCCCTGGCCTTCAAATATTTTGTTAATATAACTCTGAACATCAGACATATTCCCTATCAAAAACAAGCATCAGTATATACTGTAGGGGAATTTCATCACTACTGAAACAGTACAATGTATTGTACTGCTGGCTGGGAATCTCAGACTGAATGATTTCAGCTTTCAGATCAGCAGCCAGAACAGACTGCAGCTGGGATAATTCGATTTAGATGAGGCCATGTTGTTGGTTTTCAAACATTAAAGTCCCATAGAGTCATAAAACAGCAATGGTGGTGTTGCCTGAAAAAGGACAGGCAGAAAGATGCAGCAGCTTTCCAAGAAGCACAAACCAAGGTTGCCAATATATGCCTACAAGAATTACACTGTGCAAAATAAGACACAAAAAAGAAAGTAAGTCAGAAAATAAGCTGAATATTAGCACTATCCTACCACTAGCATCACATCAGCAACCATATTGGAGAGCAATGAGTGATACATATGTGCAGCTGCTTTATCATCTCACTATGGCCAAAGTGATACTTTCAAATTCAGACCATATTGAAGTATCAACAGGTTATATGCCGAATGTTAAAGGCACTAATTACTTCAGTAACACTCTTGGTAAAATCTGTCACCATTTCTGTCCCAAAAGATTGACCACACAAGGAAACAAAAATTTGGCTTGCTTCTGGTCTGTATGAAAATTGTTTCAAACAGCTAACATTACAACCACAACTCTTCCCTTTCAAAGTGGCTATTTGACTTATGAATCTAGAACCGATTTTCAATTTGACTTTAGTTCCTCCTGCCTAAGTCAGGAGAAAAAAAAACCAAAAAACACACACAACAAAAAACTCCACCAAGTTTTAGCTCTGCAAAACAAACAGTATTTCATCTTACCCATTGCCCTTAAAAGGGCAATCTCAGCAAACATAACCGAAGCCCATAAAATAAACACAAAATAAGCACTCAACCTTGCACATTCTCTCTTCTGCATGTGTGTGCGTCCAATCTTCTCTCTTCTAGGAGATGTTTTAAGGGATAGCTCCGCATTAAAATCAGATGTTAAATTCTATCTACTACTATTATCAGATGCATTGGTTATAAGGCTTTCAGCAGCAATTTTATACAGCACAAGAAACGACAAAAAACAATTTGTCTCCAAAGATTCAACTACCCTTGTTAACTATCACATTTCTTCCAAAGGAAACATATAAATAATCCATCCCAACAAGCAAATTCCTCAAAACTAAGCTCTGAAAAAAAGTGTAGCAAGTCAAGGCATTAAAAAAATTACGAAAACCAAAAAATATTTTCATTTGATGAATTTAGAATTGAAGACTCAAGTAATTAGTACACTTTATTGTAATTCTGTGTTAGGAATTCTTGTTAAAATCAAATGCATAATTTATCTTACTAAAAAGTATGGCAATAACTGGAAATATAATCACAAGTAGGACAAGAGTAAAACAAACTAGAGGCAATCAATAAACAATACTGTATACTGCAATGTGGTGTTTTTTCTTTTATATTCAGCAGGCTTTAAAAGAATTCTCATAGCAGCAGAAACACTCCGTGGTTACTTAAAAAAAGTAGAACATATGCCTAGAACTTTGCAGAAATTTTGTATGCTGGAATTTGGAAGTCCTATAGAGTATCACTGAATCTTTCATATTTAATGTTTTCCATTGGGAAAACCTTTGGGTTTAGTTTTCATCCAAATCCAAAAGTAGTAAAACATATTTTCATTCTAATACCTAAATAAAAGGACATTATTGATGCAGAATCACTACGTGTGATCTTATAACATTACTTTACACTACAGTGTTATTTCTGTCAAGTTTTACATTGTGACTGGAGAGACTATGCCTATTTCTGTAATGGCCATTTTCATACTGTGCTTGAGTAAATCCATCTGGGTGACACACCAATCACAGAAAAATTTCAAAAAGTAGAATCAATCTAAATGGCTGCACCGATTTCTGTCATGAGGAAAACCTATCTTCATATCAGAACTATGGCTGGATACTTATTGAACCACAATGATCTATAATATGTAAATTGCTAGTGCAAAGAGACAAGTGAAGGAAGAATACCTCCCATCTATCCAGCTTGCACATCCTGTATTCTGAATTCATTAAGGGAAAATACCTGAGTAACAGTATGGCATAAAGCCAAGCCATGCACTGTCACTAGTTACCGCTTTACAGCGGAGTACAACTCTGCCCAGATTAAAAGGAAAAGCCAAGTCATCACTGTTGGACTGCATAAGCACCACGTGTCAGTATCACACATGGATCCAGTTGAAGGGGACTTTGCCATAGCTCTGATTATCTTCTCACTAACACAAATACTGCAGGACTGCAGTGCCACTTGCGTTAGTGGAAGTTTACGTTAGTGTACTAGTGGTATGTGCTATCATAAACATGATTTCTTCAGTTACACCATTCAGACTGTATTTTCCAGTGAACATGAGCTTTTGGCATAGGACAAAAGGAAAGAAGCAGTGAGCTTCAAGTGTACATACTAAACTCTTTCATGACAACAGTGGCAGGATCAGCAACAGAAGCAGCAGGTTTCATTTGCAAACGAAGACATTCAGATAAGAGAGTTATGGAAGAGGGAATTTCACTGTAAATCAATTTTGAACAATTCAAAAGCAAGTCTGAGTGAACGTCTTTTAAGATGAAGATGTTATCTTACACCGAGGAGCAGTGTCCTATCAAAACTTCATTCATAAGCTCACACACCGTATGTAAAGAAAAGGGAAAACACATGCCATTCCTGACAGCTGGATTCAGAAAGTATATCACTGAATCAAGCCCAAACTCCATACCTCAAAATAAGTTTAATTTTTAGTGCTCAGAATTCCTAGTAAGACACTAACTAGATTCCCCTCCAGCAGTTCCTCTCCATTGAGCTTGCTAAAAAAAGCATCACTATAGCCACTTCCGTTCACAGTGTCCTTTCTACTTTACACTTCTCTCCAGCAGTCTGAATTACTCAAATATATACCCGGATTGGCCTCCTGTTTTTCTGGAGATGCAGTTCCTAGTAAATCCAATCCAGTATGGAATTTCTGTTCTTGCCACTCAGCCAAGTGAAAAAAAAAAAAAATCTGAAAACAGAATTTCCCCTGTAAGACATTCTTTCCTGAAGGAAAACAGACACACACAAAAAATCAAACAGAAAGCATAGTCAAGGAAGTGTTTTTGTCAGGAATACATCTTTGGGGCCTCTTCTAAGTGGCTGGGCAAATGTCACAGGTAGCTTCAGGAGATACTTTGGAAGCAAAACTATTTTTTGTGCAGAGTACCAGATTTAGCTTTGGGGGTTCTTTTGTTCATTGCAACTATGTAATCTTTTCTTAAATGAAGAATACTTATCCCTCTTACTCACATAATTTGGATTAGAATACCTAAATATTTTGGCATTTCAGATATTCTTCACTTAAGAAAATTAAGAAAACTTGAACATGTGAGAGGATTCATATCCTTGGACCACACCATCATGCAACAGATTTGCAGGATCTCTGCCTCACACAAAATAACTTAAATAATTTTACAAATACCAAGATAATACATGTCTCTTGTCAGTGTGTGTATATACATATATATATGTGCACTCACATACATGTATATACTATATACACACAGGTTTCTTGCACCTTCTTCCATGAGATGTTCAAGAACTTCAGAAGCTGATAACATTTTAAAGATTTATTAAAATAGGCTTAATCACAGTGATCTAAAGCTCACCTGAAGAGCACTTAAACAAGCAAATTTAAAATTCATTCTTAAAACACTTCAGCACAATCTCAAAGGTCTCAAGACAGATCCTTCTACAGGTGTCAAACTCCCACTTTCAAACGAACCTGAGCATGTAACATAGGAGGACTCTGCAGCATGGAAAGCGACTCATCAGTGCTGACCTTACTTCAGTTTCCATACTTTCAGCATACATGAAGCAATAAAAAAAGCACATACCTTTTGGTGGCATGCCACATAAGCACAAGCATTGCTTCCTTAATGCACTTCTGGTCACATGGAAACATTTCTAATATAAAACACTAAAATTGTACATACTCCTCTTTCTCCTGCTTTCATCCCCTCTTTCTCCTGCTTTCATCCCATCCTCATGAAAAGATTAAATATTTTAACCTAATGAAAGTATTGGTTACAATTATATATTCATCTTCCAGGTTGCAGAATTTTCATAGTGTCTCATCAACTGAAAACGCGGCCAATTCTATAGAGGAATCCAGCAGCTGATCAACAGCACACAACACTGTTACAGCACAGTTCACAGCAAGAAATTAACACATTAGATATAATTTAAAAAAATAATTAACCAACTGAAGATACTCTATGTCTTTATCCCTAAAAAACACAAAGGGCTTTAAAAGTAAGCATCCTGAGGAAGATAAAATACAGTCTACTTTATCTTACGTGGCTCTATGCCAGCAAGATTTTGTGACCTCGTTTCAGCCTCCAACAGTATTTACATGCACCCAAAAATTATGGTCCACATTCTGCCCTTGAATGTGTACATGCAGCTCCCACTGAAGTCAATGGCAGCTGCATCTGTACAGCTGAGGGCACATTTCAACCTTATGTACCGCTCATTATCAGCAAGATGAAGTCAGCTCTTTTGAAAACTCAGCAAATCTTGAAACCACCCAAGAAAGTGTTCCTCCCCAAAAAGAGAGAGACTCCCCAACAAAAACTGCAAAACTCACTTCTCAGTCACTTTACTGGTGCTTCTGCGAGAGAGAAGGCTCAAACAATCCTGTACTCACACAGTTTATATTCAGAAAGTATCATATGTAGTGTTGTGCCTTATATATGAATACATATATGAATGTCTGCATGGGTGTATTTTTCTAAGTGGGAGAGGCTGTATTGCAGACCCTTTAAGCTTTCAAGCACCATTTATTGTAGGCAATATTAAAATGTGTGGTTTCTAAAAAGAGCAGCTTTTTCCTCTTCTCATTAAAAATACTAATGAAGAGCTAAAGGTCATTCTTCTGGCTTCTGTTTCACACTGTATTTATTTATTTCCTGTATTTATTTATTTATTACTTTTATACTTAAGCCAAAGAGGATGGTAACCTCTTATGACTCACCCAAGGACAAAGAAAAACCGCAGGGCCCATCAGGTACAGAAAACACATGTTGTGATACCCTCGTGTGAGGGTATTTTAGCCCACAGGAGATGAGAATGTTAAGCTTTATGTGGTGAAGACAAGAGGTGCAACTGGTTCCCTCCTTATGCTCCCCCATCGCTACTAGCCTGTACCTCCCACCTCCGAAGCACTGGGCCACAGCCTCTCCCTCGCCGGGAAGCCACACACAGCCCTGCCTGTGGACCTAGAAGAGAGGCAACAGGCAGGAGACCACAGCACTGCACTGCAGCCAGCAAAGGTGTCCCCTAGCAAAGCCCCATCTTCACCGACACAAAACTCTGCAGCTGGGGCTTTTCTCTGTGCACAGCCCATCGGCTCAGCGCTGGGGAATGCAGGAAGATGCATATGGTATGTGCTGGCCCCGTGACCTGATGTAACAACTGCTCTGCTGCAAAGCACCCTTCTCCTGCGTGGAGTGGTGCTGCTGCAGGGGGACGCTTTGGGATTCTTCCCAATACTTTTAAATTGAGATATTTGGAGAGTATGGCCCTAGATGCTCACAGGTATTCCTAAACACCGTTGTGGCTTGTAGATGCTGCGTAAGTCTAGGATCACCACAATGCTTCCAACACAAACCACAGATCACCACTGGGCATATGACATGCAGTTACTGAATGGCACTGGAGTTTCACTGAAGTCTGTGGAATTAATATGATTTATGCTGGCTGTGGGTCTGGCTTTTTTATTTCAATTATTAGAAAATTATGTTCAAGTTGTCAGCATGATGATAACACTAATGCTAATATACTCTACTTCTTAGAATTGACTAAGTGGTGGCCTGTTGTCTGTAAATTAACATGAGGATGTAGAAATAACACCCTTTTGGAGCACACTGCAAGTTTTGAATGAATTTTAAAGCTTTCCACTTACACCAGATAATCAGTATATTTATTTCTCTGTCAGCAGCTGCTTAGGAGGGCCCCACGTTCAATGGAGACCTATTAGAAGGCATGTTCCTGATCTCCAGCCTCAGCACCGTATTTCTCTGACATGTAATCCCCACTGCAAAGTTCTGGTAACTCAAACCCAAAGTTTAGGTAACTGCAAAAATTGACATTGGGCTCAGGGTTTTTGGTGCTTAACATTCATATTTTAAACTGGGTTCTTGGAGGGGCCTGCACAGGTACTTTTAACAAGGCACAGATTTTCAAGTTGCCTAAGAGCTCCCATTGTGCACATCTGCCTACCTACTTGGGACGCTGAAATCTCCACGTATGAAAAACCTGTTTTTCAAATCTAGCCTCATGCAGATGCCAGATTCATTCCAAAGAGACCAAACCTAAGAACTGCAAGTATCAGCCAAGGCGAACAGAACGCCTTCACTTCATAATGCAGTTAGCACATGCTGACAAAGTTCGTATCTTGTCAGCATATAAAAATTGTATCATCTGTATTGATACAGTTAAAGCTACGTAGATCCATGCCAGTATGCCCACGCATGTATTGCTCACCCCTGCACAACTGCAGACATGGCTTTATTCACAAAACCATCTTCAAACCAGTGTATCATTTCTGCAAGCTCTGTATGTATAACCCGCCATAATGCTACAGGAACATGCGCCCCAAGTCCATGATGACAGCACTCACCTTAGGACTTGTGTTGCCTAACCCCATCAGTGAGATGTCACATCCTTATCCAGAACTGCAATACGACAACAAATGCGTGTATGCCTTCAGCATGTAGAGAGTAAGGCTGTGTTACACGTAAGCAGTCAGCGTGAATTTGTAGCTGGGCCATTTCAGTGCCTTCCCCTCAAGTTCTTCTTTGAAAAGAGGCAGTTTCTCTTCTGTTCCTTAACGACACCTTTTTCCGGATTTAAGTCCATTGGTCTACTCCTACCGTGCCCCTTCAGTTATTTCTTGAAACAAGGACAAGCATTTCCAGTAAGGCCAAAGCAGAGAGGAGGCACGTGTGAGCCCAGCGCGTACTCTTCGACTTCCCGTTTCAGTGCAGATTCTGCACAGCTATTCTGGGACTGCCGGAGCCATGCAGCAGAAAAGCATCAAACATTCAGGGGAATCCCCTTCTGTCACTTTTATTATTCTGGCAAAAAATTAGTGATGATGTGTCTTCTTAGACACGGTACTGGGCAGCACAGTGCTCTTTATTTTAAGTAAAGGCAGGAAATGAGTAATAGATTTCCTCTGCAGTCAAACTGGGGCTTGAGGCTGGGTGGTTGAGAGAGCTTTTGCCTCTAAATATTTCAGCTTTGTGCTAAATGGGGAATAGTAACAATCCTTACTATTTTCATCATTTTTGGATATTTCAAGTTCAAAAATATTAACTACCTGTGAACCTAATCCTATAGCTCTGTAAGGAATATCCTGATGTCACCAGCTGGGAAATCGAGGCAAAGACAGGTCTACAGAGACACATGGAGAGGACGGGAAACCACTGCTCCCTCACGCAGCACTAATTCATTTTCTCTATTGTTTCCCACTATTATTAAAACAAAATTGGTTTCCCCCCTGGTAGAAGTGATGGGATTGCTGAGAGAGTGAGAGAGAGAGCACAAGCTTTCTTCAGAACAGGTCCAGGTGCCCTTGCAATAAAATCCCCACACAGCCACCTGTGCTTTGTTTACATTAGGCCTCCTCCTACCATTACTCCCACTGATGAAGCTACACAACTGTTAAAAAGTTTTAGGGATGGAAAATGTTTTTGCAGGCAAAGCAGCTGTTAGCCCATGGCACCAGCTCATATTAAGACTCTTCTTTACCTGGGTGAGAGCAGCCCAGTTTCTGTATGTGTTTGATCTTCCAGCAATATTGACAATGATGGCGTTTTGCCTAGCTGGGCTGAAGAGCCATACTATACAACTCCTCCAAGTAGGAAATCAAGCGAAAGGCAAGAATTAAAGCTAAAGAAGCCATAAACAAAAATAGTCTGTACAACTTAACAATTAATGCACCAAGGAGAATCAGGTGGATGGGAGAACAAATTTGCAAACAAATCTGGAAAAAATTTAAGCTGTTTCTATTTCAGAGGAAATTGAATTTTTTACTGAACTAGTATCTTCATGCTGTTTGGGCAATGACTACTTTAAAACAAAATGTAATGAATTTCTACAGTAGAGCAACAGTTAGCTTTGACAGTATTAATTTTCTGCTGTGACTCTATTTATAGGCACTCCCCAAGATGACACTATCCTACACTGAAAGGTCACTTTGATGGCTTTGCAGCTCCTGTCATACACTTCTGTCTTTTGGAGGTCCTCACTGCTTATCTCCATGCTGTTGTCGACTACCTTTATGATTTGACACCACACTTATAATTCAGGCAATGAAACTAAGTAACCCTACTGTCATGTTATTTATTTCCAATATTGCAACTTAAAAAAAATATTTTCTATTGAAGTTACACAAAATACAGGCCTTGGGAAACATATTAGGCCAATTAACATTATGATTGACTTCCTCTCAGAAAAGCAGTGTCACTTTTGAGCCCTTATAGTCAAGGTGGGAGTCCTACTTTCTATCCTCATCCTGTTTTATTCTTCTCTGCTGACACAACAAAATTAGGTTTGTGGGGACTGGATTTGCCCCATTTTTCTCAGAAGGTCAACTCACACTGGAGAACGGAGCTTCAACTTCTCCTAAGTGTTTCCACTGGATATACTTTCCTGCCGCTGACCTCCCTTTCCTCAGACCCAAAATACTAACACACTTCCAGTATTTCTACTAAACAAGGATCACCAGCTTTCAGTTTCTTCCCATCGCCAAGAAACTACCCATAGCCTCTCAACTAACCTAAAACTTCTGCTGACCCACAAGCTTCCAAACTTAGCCTCTTGCTGCTGCTGTCCCCAAACCCTGGCTTACTCCCAAATGACACGGAGAATCTCTGCAGGTCACAGATTATGAGGTCCAGCCACTCTTGCTGGTATCTATATAGTACTTTTGGTTCCCTCCTTTTGTAGCCATCTTAGGTGGTGAATAAACCAAGAGAAACATCACCCACATTAATATACCCTTTATATTATTATTTTTTTAAGATTAAGCATTCAGACTCTTTAAAGAAAATACAGGCATGCACGCTGCCCCCCATTCACGGCAATGCAGCTGGTGAGCACAGCCACCGTGCAGGGCACAGTGCCACGCCAAGGCAATTACACAGCTTCTGGTGGTGACAGGCACAAGAGGGGGACTGCTACTAGACAACCAAAAGCAAGGGCATATCTACCCTCACACACACGTGCCAACACACGTTGGGACTCCAGCGAATTTAAAAGTTGTTGTTGCGTATACATTTCATGGCACTATGAATGACTGCAATGTGCAGAAGCAATGGAGAATCAGGCCTCCCCAGGAGCCTGTTTATAAATCTTCACTACCTGCTCCTTGGCCACTAGCACAAACAGGTGATCTGTTTTCCCCAGCAGAATTTTCGTTCAGGTCCTGTCTCCCTCCTGCCCTCTCTCAGCTTCGCATCGGCTCGCTGCAGCATTGGAGCTCAGACAACTCCTAAGACTCCACTGTTGAGGCTGTGTCATCAGGTTTTTGTCTGATTCACAGGCACTGCCCATACTCACTTTTTTTCCCTTTAGTCGTCTTGCTATCTCTGCTTGGGTTTGCTCACTCAGCCACTCAGATACTTCTGATGAAATCCTGTTCTTCCACTGGCAGTGCTCTGCCTCATGTCAGCTTTCTTCAGTTTTGACTTCAGCAGATGCTGCTGCTCTAGGTCAGTTCAGAGGTGGAGCTGCCAAACTGCCATTTCCTACGGCACTTTAAAGAGATACCTGGTCCCCAAACCAATGAACAAAAGCAGACATCTTTTTTTCTGAATTTTCATCTATAAATCAAATTTCTAAATGTTCCTATTACACTTGCACCCAAGGTTTCTTAATTTCCTACTCATGAAGGAAAATTAATTTTCATATGCAAGACTTGAGCTCTGCTTAAAACTTCCAAAAACTTTAACGTAAAATTAATACTGTTTTTACTAGAGTTATTGCTACCCAGCATTACCATCTGAAATTGAGGGCTCAAAATAACTCAATAGTGACCTATAAGAAATGTGGGAATTTCAGATTTTGAAGTAAAATTACAGAGATGGAAAGCTGAATTTAACGAAGACATTCAAATGCAAAAGTAACGTGTGCTGTACAGAAACCAATTCCTAAGAACAAAAACTCATGACTCAGAGACCATTAAAACGCTCACGACCATTTACCTGCCTTGTGTTGTCCAAGCAAGAACAGATCCACAGAATAACCTAGTAAGTATCTGACGCCAAACCCAATTTCACTAAGTAACAAAACACCTGTTGACATCAGCAACATGGGATGTGGATCGTGACCCAGTATGTCATTAAAAAACAACAGAGCAATACAGTAGCAGCAGGTATCATGTGAGGCTCCAACAACGTACTAAGGGGGTGCTAGTAAGACCATTGAAATGGTGTTCCCTGCCCAAATCACTGCAGTATACCTTCCCTGTAGCTTGGATGTAGTTGGACAGTGGACATACTAATTAATAACCGTGTCTCTCCCTATATATACTATGGTGGGGAAAGAGAAGGGCAGAGTGGAGGGGAGTGAGAGGAAGGATCATTTTGATTTTCCCTCGTATTTTTTTTCTTGTAAAAAAAAAAAAAATTTGCATAGCCTTGTCTCTACTTCAAAGAGCTCATTTGAAAATCCACATCTAAAACCCATTTAAAAAGAAAGTTAGAAATTACCAGCGAAGCAGAAATCCTTAGTCTCACCACCATGCTGGTGTCATTTCCCCGTTTGTACTGCTGACCCAGGGGTTTTGGTGTGTTTTTTTCTCCTTCCCCCTTCTCACATTGTGAGTGCTTGACTGTGGCTGCTAGTCAAACATATCCTCAAGGCTCCCAGTGTTGTTCTATAAAAGGATGAACAATCAAAAGAGAGAGATCAGCAAAACCCACCTTAGGGGTTCTGGGAAGACCAGTAAGATGAGCGCCCCATTTTAACTGATTAATTTTGAGTAAATTTAAAAAAAAAAAAAAAAAAAAAAAAAAAGGTGGGATTGAGGAATTGCCAGAAGGAATTTTCAGTTTCCAGTAGTCTTGTCTACTAAATACATGCAAGCTGGGCTCCCTAAGCTGGGAACCAGGCCCATATCTGAAGAAAAATCTCTCAAAAAAAACTTTTAAGGGTGAATTCCCTCCTGGGGCTAAAGACCAGCATAAAAACACACACCCCACTTTCATGATTTCTTATAACAAGTCTACCAAAATTGAGTCTTTTTCTCAAGTCCTTCGTTTCTGAGGCCGATTGCACACGAATATCAGTTTCCATTAAAGGGAAAAAAAATCCCAATGAAAAAGTATGTGTTTGCAGCATTACGCTTGTAACATTCACATGAAATTTAATTAATATAGGCCTTGTGCTGTCCTTTTGGAAGTACAGTGACCTGAAAGTTTAGGTATTACTAAGGTCTTGCTTTTTAAAAGTATTTCTTAAGTTCCACTAACTTTTACATTGTTGTATTTTTCTTTTTTCTCTGGTTAACTACAGAATCGCAAGCAGCCAGAAACATTAGTAATTCCTAAAAATAGCCATCCTATCCTCCCTTCCAAATTTAGAAATATAGAGCATTTCCCAGGAAAACGCAGAATTAAAGCATTTGCTAAAATAAAGGTGGAGTGCCATATTTTTGCCTTTTTTTTAGTCAGCTTTTTTCCTTCTCTTGACTCCCTGTGTAATCTTTGTATTCCTAACCCTCATTTCCTCGCTCCTATTTTTACTCTGGGGAGTAACTGCCACCATTACTCACATTGTCCAACTCTTTTCAGTTTTCCCTCATTTTCAGTTCATTCATCCCTTGCTTTCTTCCACTTCAAGCTCCTTCTCCTCAGCTCAGCTTTTCCCTAACAAAACTGCCTCTGAGCAAAACACTTCTGCAGCTCTATTTACGTCCCACTTTAATGATCATAAAAGGGCATAAACATATAGCTAGGGAAAAAAAATTGAGACTATTACAGCTGATTAAAAAAAAGGATTACTAATTTATATATAAAATAATGTCATGCTCAGTTGGCAGTGTGATGCAAAAGAAGAAACAAACATTTCTGAAGATGTAAAAGGGTTATTTCAACTTAAAGTATTTCAACTTTCCATTTCCAGAGGCTTTGCTTAAAAATTCTTTACTTAAACACATCCTCAGTAAGGTTCTGAAGGATTTATGATCCTAAACATAGGAAAAAACTTTCAGTTTTGGTTCAGTAGAATAACTTCTGTTCAGCTGAAACAAAAGATCTTCCCCCACCCAAAGAAAAAACCCTTCTCTAAAATTTTTCTGTTTGATGTGAAATAACTGTAATCCTCAAACCAATCAGCAAATTGAAAAATCTACTTTCGTGTAAAGTGTTCTGGATCCCCTTGGGATAAAGAGCACTGTATCAGCCTAGAAATAATTAACCAACATTTAAGGAATGCCAAATGAGCCTCTGCATTATGCATTAGATCTTCCTACCTCCCAAACACTATTAATGTTAAAGGAACTGTATCTGTGACTCCAATGGATGACAAATCACTCTCCTTTTTCTAAATATTTCCTTGCCATTGTGCAACCCTTGATCTACTATCTTCCCACCACCAACACCCTCTCCCTTCTTCCAAGCATTTATTGCTTGTGAAATGGTGACATCTTCTCTGTCATCCCCTTGACAAAACTTTACCTGGCTCTCTGGAAGCATCTCCTAATGCCCACATCCTTTCTCCATCTTTTCAGGGAAGCCACAGCACCGTGTGGAGGAGAGCTGGTGAATCCCGACTCATAATTTTTCTCCTTTCCTCGCTCAGGTGTCCTCCCCTCCCACACCAGCACACTGTAGACCTCCCTTGCTTCCACCATGCTGCCTCAGCTGGGGCTGAGAGCAGCAGCTGGCCGAGCCACGGCCTCAGCATCCCCAGCAGAAGCCCCACCGTCCCCATGCTCAACCGACCAGTCATGCACCTTCAAATCCTTCAACAGGTTTGGGCTTTGGCAGCTACCTTCGCAACAATGCAGCCTGAAAACCTTACACTGAAATAAAAATAAGCTCAGAGAAGAGTGCCAGCCCTTCATTTCCCTGAACAGAAGTCAATATGCTAATGTCTATACCTCCCACCTTTACTGATGTAAACTGAAATAATTTCACTTTTAATTTCCAGTCTCATTTCTCACTTTAAATGCTACCAAAGCTCAGTCAAACAAAAGGTATACTTACCAGCACCAGCTCTTAACTGTTTGTCCCTTTGACTCCTTTTCCTCTGCTCTTGCAGACCTGTCTGGTGATGTTCATTAACTATCCCCTCCTTCCCCCACAGATACCCTCCATCCAGCCCACTCTGAGCAATGAGCACAAAATGCTGTCCCCGAACAGAAGAAAATTTACTGTATAGCCAGTAATTATCAGTGAATATTACTGACCCCAGAGAGGGCAAAGAAATCTCTGTTACAAAACCAAAAGCATGAAAGTGCAGTCCTTTGTGTAAAAGGGAGAGGGAAAGGTAACATTTCTAATTGAAAATTAAAGCAAGAAGCACGATCCTAGCAAAGTATATTTATTGTGTTAACATACCATTTGTCTTCTGGGCAAGTTACTAAAGGTCATTTGTTCTTCATGGCAAGTGTTGAAAATAGTTTATGTTGTGGGTCTAACTTAAAGGAACAATGTCAAAACCCTCAGGCCCAAAATGACCTTTTTATGCCAACACAGAGATCTAAATCTCTTACTGAGGATAGTGGTGATGTTTGCATTTCACTCTCTCCCCCTCCCTTCTCACTCTAACCCCCCCTCCCTTTCACATGAAATACCTCACCATAGAAGACATCGCGGACTGCCGAGTTAACGTGCCCATGCCACACCTCGTCCTGCTCATCCCTTGCCAGATAAGACAAGAAGCTTGCTGATGTGCCTGGTTCCCAAATTTCCCTCTGACCAAGTGAACAGTAGTGCATTTGTGAGAGAGAGAAAAGGGAGGGGAAGGGATCAGACTAGACCTACCCTTGCCTCCCAGAAGGAAAAAAGCACATGCTGCCATGTGCTCTAGAAGGTAGGGCATGGTAGCATGGTCAGTTCTTGTTTCGAAAACCTATGATACTATTTTCCTGCCTAAATAAAAAATTAAAAAAGCCTCTTGGGGTCAGATCTAGCTGCTTCTCTCAGAAGGGTCTGGCTGTAACAGGGAGGATCAGTGCTAAGGTGCTGCTGCTGAAATAAAAAAAATACATGCACATATGATAGATGCACAGAGAGGCAGACAGATACATAGATGGGTTTGAATACGAAGTTCAAGGCTCTGAATGGTTGCAGACTGGCAAAACACCTGGCGCCTCACACGATAATTTAAAACACAGCTCATCTTTACTAGTGCACAGATGCTCTCTCTTAAGAGCTAGTGCAAGATCTATGTGGTGGCCTGGTCTTCCTGCTCAGTGTTGTCACATTATCATCAAGTCCCTTTAGTCTGAGTATACTGTGAGCTCCTGCAGATGTGGGACACAAAAAGACACTAAACAGCACTTCAGAAGAAAGAACTAGGATATACACAGCATGGAACTCTAAACACCTTTTCACTTCCAAGGAGACAATCCTGCTGCACTGGGTGAGGCTGCACCACTGCTGCCTGCACTGCTGCTGCTCTCTTCTGCTGGTGAAGAGAGACCTTCTGTCTCCACAGCTGTCATTCCCATGCTTCTGAGCCACACCTGTGATTCTGACGTATGATACGTCACATACATGAGACATATGAAGAGTGCAAGCAGCATGTCACATTCTCCTACCCCACACATCCCCCACAGTGCTCCATGTAGAAGATATGCCTTTTCCAGGCTGAATCCCGCAAGGTGAACAACTCCCGTGAACTAACGCTGAGCAGGCTTAGCATAACCTTTCAGAAGGCACTCAGCACTTTGCAGGATTTAAATGCAAAAGCCTCAAAAAGGCAAAGCTCATTTTCCTGAATTCCCAGCTCTGGCTGCCATTTGTGACAGACTTCACACATTTATGTGCTGCCCTGTCACATTTGGGTGGCAAAAAAATGGCAAAGTATAGATGCCGTGACAAGTAGATGAGACATGTTTTTCCTCTTTAGTGTTCTTAGGCTCAGATTTCCCTTCAACACATAGAGGAAGAGAAAAAACCCTTGGGGCAGACAGAAACAGTTTAAGAGTTTAGTTACTTGGTAATTGTGAAAAGGATTTTAAAAAATTAAAAATTAAAGCATTATGAAATATAGAGCAACCTTGGCCTTTCTGAAATTCTAAGTGGAGACTTTCATATGTGGAGACCAATGTAATAAATAAAAATATGCCCAAGCATATATTCTAATACATATTTTTATACACAGATCTTACGAGTGAATTTCTATATTAGATGCATGAACTATGTTAATGAGTTTCCTGGATACCTTTTTTCTTTTTCAGTTGGTTGGAAAGACTTGTAGAGAAAAATACAGTAACAACTTAGGCAAGATTATGGTTCCTGACGATGGTTCCTTCCAAATCAAATATTTATTTTCCTTAATATAAGGATCCAAGAGCAAACCAGTTACCTGGCTATCTAATAGGTTCCCCTTGGAAGACAATGGGAAACCCAACTATAGTTAATGCTAGCCATACACTTTAAATAAATAAATAAAAAAAAAAAAGGTGCTATGGTTGAGGGTGGGAGGTTTAAGCAGGATACCATATCCGCATCAAGTCCTGAATAGTTGTGACCCTTGTTTTGATTTTGTACTTGATAGTGGATATTAATGTTCCAAGAGAAATACTCAGCTCACAGAGGGACAATCTCCCAGGGCTCCCACGAAGCCTCTACAAGAGCAGTCATCATCAGACTTTTCAGTGTTTTTTGGCTGTCTCACGAATGTATGAAATACTGCCCCATAAAATACATATACATAAATAAACCTACAATTAGATTTACACACACACACACACACAGAGTTTCCTTTTTGCAATGAATATATGCACTTTTATTAGTTAAAAGCAAGTATTGACACAACAAAATTTAAAAGTCAGAGTTACCACTTGGGTGGTATCCTCTTGACTCAGACATGTCGCAAGATTTCATTTAATGGGCCAATTACAGACTTTAGTAAATTCTGTCCTACACAGCTGTAGTTAACACCAAGTATCTAATAGTCACTCTGACCTTAATCAAGCTTCAGTAGGGAAACTTTATTTTACCTTAATCTCCTGCATCTGTTTCAAAGCAGAATGTCCAAGTCAAATCCAAGAGATGAAAACAGGTTACTTTAAATTGTGAGATATTACATATTCTAGCTGAAATCCTGGCTCCTTTGAATTCCACAGCAAATATCCCATTCACTTCAATACTGCCAAGATTTTTACCATGGAGAATAGCCTGGAATTCAGTTTGTAAAGGTGAAGCAATAAAGAGTCTGAATCAACTCCCACCAAAGTCCATGGACAGACTCCTATTCATAGCAATGGTGTGGATCAGACTCCAAACCCGTCTTGGCAGAGCTAGGAGCCATACCCTCACAGATAGTGAAAGAATTGTTGTAAATGCCAGACAGAATTAGGAAGTGCAAGAACACTCAGTACTTTATACGGTGTTTTACAAGAAGTTTAAAGCTCTAAACTGGACATAAAGTTAAACAAATTGCAATTAGATTAAAAATCAGTCATTTCAATGTATTAAAACCCCAAGTTTTCCTCTAATGCTTGAAGTAGGCAGAGCAAATTAACAATTTACTTAAATGTAAAAGTAAACCTGTAAGAGAGAGAGACAAAGACAGAAAATAGAATAATCTCGGGGGGTGGAGGGTGGGGACGACACAGATGGGACAACACCAAAACTATAAATTAAAGAAGTAACTCTAGCTTTCACTGGTGGCTCTACAATTATATCTATGTTTTTGGCTTCTGTGTGCATAGCAGTGAATTATGCTGTACTGAAAGACAAAAAATGCTCCTGACGATTCATAACTGACATTGCCATGACAAATGTTTACAACACAGAATTAGGTTTCCAACCTTGGCCTATTAATTTAATCTAAAACATAAAAACAGCAATCAAGAATATTTCACGTAGATCAGCTTTGTTTGCAAGGGTTTCCCTGTAGCAAAGTAGATTCTGCTGTTGCGTTACTTTGTGGAACCTGCCCTTTCACGACACTGGTAGGACCACATTCAAATCTGACCAAGCAAGTGGCCACACGCTTGGTATTTGTTTATCGCTTTTTATCCCACTCTCCGTTACAACTGCTTTGAAACAGTGCATTGCATTATGACAGCAATGGCTACAGTATGCAGTTGACATGTGATAGCAATGAAATGAAAAGAAAAAAGACATATGGAAGGAGGATAGATTGAAGAAAGGCAGAGGGGCAAAACACTATAAGTACCAAGTCTGCCATTTGTATCTTATTAGGAAATACACGATCCCTATGAAGATCTCTAACATATATGTGCAAAGAATACTTCTTCTGGAACATGCTGTAAACAGCAAGTAAACTCCTCCAGCTGGGATCAGTGTGCTGGTTAAAGACCACAGAGGGACCATAAACTCAAAGCAGCCTGCAGGACAGGGAAAACACGGGTCCCACTCACTTCATCTGCACTGAACAGCAGTATGATCCATCCAGAGCCCTCTGCAGAAAGACTGGTAAAGGCAATCTCATTTGACCTGAAGGCAAAGCAAAGATGTACGTACAAGAGAATTTTTTAGAGCTAGTGGTATAGGTGGAGGTTAAGCTGTTAGTCCTCACATCAGCTTGGGAACTATTCAGAGAATCATTAAATATTGCCAGTCGGAAGGGACCCACAAGGATCATCGATTCCAGCTTCCTGCTCCTCACAGGACTACCTAAAACTAAATCATATGAGTAAGAGCATTGTCCAGATGCTCTGTGAACTGACAGGCTTGGTGATGTGACCACTTCCCTGAGAAGCCTGTTCCAGTGACTGACCACTGTCTCACTGAAGAACCTTTTCCTAATGTCCAATCTGAATTTCCTCAGACATTCTGGAACAAAAGAGGAGGCTCTGAGTATAATCTAGAGGTTTCTTTTATGGTTTCACCCTTTTTGCTAGTAGCTTGGTTCCCAGTTTTGTAATCAAGAACATTACACATTGCTCCATTAGATCAAAAGGATTGTTCTTCCTGCAAAGTTCATCAAACATTTTAAAGCAAGTATTGGTCAACTTGATAATTTGGATACTTTCACTTTTCTTAAAGGTAAGAAGTGCATACAGAAACACCACTGCAGACAAAGCTTCTGAGAGCCTGAAGCACATGACAAGTATAAAATCCTAGGAACTGGTACATCACCCACTCAGCTGAGAAATTTGAACAGAAGTCCAACATTATCAAGTACCACAACTTATAAAGCAGTCTCCTCTGACACACTTTCATCAGCCCTGGTTAAGGCAAGTGACAACTTTGTACCTTGATTCTCCATATTTACTCCCCAGGGAAAGAAGAACGCAAGCCCAGCTTCCCATGAAAGAGATGGCAGTACACGCTGGTACCCAGAGTGAGACAGATGTAGGCGGCCAAGAATCCCATCTGAAGAATCCACTGAAGAACAAAAAATGAAAAATGTAGAACTCCATAAAAGGAATGTATGACACTAACAAAGTCAACCAGAAAGGGCATAGGGGAAATTCAGACAGCTAAGAAGGAATCTGAAAAGTACTTGTTTGGAGAGGTTAAAAAAGGAAAGAAAAAGGATAAGCCAGTCTTCAATTAGATTTAAATATTGAAAATGTTTTTTCCCAGTGACAAACAGTTTTCAAGAAACATGTTAGTCTAACGATTTTGAATGAAAAAATGGCAAGAGGAAAAGGGTAAACAATTAAAAAAGGGTAAACAATTAAAAATGTAAGCAGGATTTTCAATTACAATTATTTGGAATTCCAACTTCTGGACCTGAGAGTCTGAACGCATTTTGTGTTCATTTTTTAGAATGCTGATACCCAGCTAAGGCAAGGAAGGGTAGTCTCTCATCTGCTAAGTGCATTTGGCAAAAAGAAACGAAGACACAAAAGAAAGCATAGAACTCCTCTCCATACATAATGGAAGAGGAAATGGTGAAGGAGTAAGTTGTTTATTTGGGGACCTGCATCTTCTGAGCAGCAGTCTGACAGCTGTTGTACTCTCACTGCTTACATTTGAGACTAACCTCTACCGTGGCAGTGGTGGATTGCATATGGGGCTCATCATTATACTTCCAGGCTGGGGATTTCCAGGCATTCAGCCTGCAGCACAGTTCATCTGCCTCTGAGGTAAACGACAGCTTTAGTATTTAATTCCATAGCAGCAGAGAGAAATCACGAGCACTTCTAAATCACCACCCCCTACTACAAAACAAGACCAGAAAAAGCCTCTGATAACTGCTCTAAAAAATCACAGAAAAAAAAGGTGTCTGCATAAAAGCACTCAGAGGGACTGGTCCAGGGTTTGGACTATTTCCTTGCTGAAATGGATGTCTAATGTGTCTCTAACAGTTCTGGGAGGACATTTCTACAGACCTTCCAGACTTCAGCACTATCTACGGTGGGATCTTATTATCCGACATGGCTGGGAGAAATGAAAATAATGAAAAAAATATGTAATGCAATAGAGAGGAAATAAATATGAGCTATGCAGGCTCTCCCCACATGTAGTCACTACACATTATTTAGGTTTGAAATAGACCAAATTACTGGCTATCTGGACATATTGACTGAGCATCTGCTGAACAACCAATGATATATCTGGCAGAAAGATTTATCTGAAGGATGCTGATTTTAAATTGTATTGGCCAACTTTGCTGCTTTTACATAGGGGGAAGGGAAAAGGGAAGAGGAGGACTGTGCTTTACATGAGCCGCCCCATCATACAGAACTGTTTTCTTAGGTCAAAATCAGAAAGAACTGAGGATATATTTCAGCATCGATATCAGTTATATATCTCTTTCAGCTGTACATATTTTCTTTTATCAATCCTATTTTCAGAAAACATACTTTTGCCATAACTAATAGGAGCAGAGTGTCTTTTAATTAATTAGGGGTAAGAAAGTAAATTCTAGGATGATGTTATCAAAAGCAGTCACAGCCAATTTAGTTTTGCTGGCATAGAAGTCAATGGAGATTTCAACACTGACTGCAGACACAGCAGAATTCAATTAACGGCAAGGACTTTTGAACAGTACATGAAATACGTTCAATAGCACCCACCCTCCTTTGTAAGCAGTCCTACAGCAGTTAGCAGAGCTAAGAGCAGAGTATGGTGCTACTCAGTCTGTATTTCAGTAGCACAGCCTGGCTCTGAGTAAACAATACTAAACAATAATTCTTAGTTAAGAATTCATTATATAGAAGGTTCCAAATAAAAAAGGGAACGACAAAGAAGTCTCTAAAATATAGCCATTTACAGTTGTGCACCGTTAAAATCACACCTAGTAAAACTGCATGAGTTAAAGCAAATAAAAATAACCTGATTTAAACGAAATAAAATTTGTCAGAATGGAAAGAAAACAAATCCAAAGCCTTGACATCAACATAAAACCAGAATTCTGCCCATTCCCTTCATAATGGCTTTTCTATTGAGCTTCATTCTGACCTTTTATTACTTTCCCAACACTGAAGAATACTGCTTTTCAAAATTCTTCATGTCTTTGCTACCCCTGCCATTATTCCTGCTCCTATTGTTAAGAGCTGTTAGCCACTGCTGTTCCAAGGTACACAGTAGTGTTGTACCTTAAAAAAGAGGCAAGAACATATGTACTTTTTGAGGGAAAGCAAACAAAAATTGAAAAGTTTCACACTTCCTTCTAGAAACCAAAGCTACAATTTGGTATAAAATTAAATAATAAAAGTAACTAAATGAATAAATAATAGTTTAATAAATATGCTGGGAGATTGAAAAGCATGAAATCAATTTCCTGCTGGAAGGCAGGGGAAAAAAGACACTTTTATATGACTTGACTGAACTTAAATAGACATTGTCCTGATCCTGTAATTGTTCCATGCTCAGAACATCTATTTAATTCAATGGGAGCTCCAAAACCAGATCAATTAGAGGATCAGAGTTGTTTGGGAAAGGCCTGCCCATCACTTTGAGAAAACAAACCAGACAGATATTGAAAAAGAATGTAAGCCCTTAACTAGTCTACAAGATTAAACAAACGAGGCTATGCAAATCCTACAGCCCATAAAGAAGCACACAGGCACACACAGTTCTAATGATGCCTCTTAAAACCAGGTCTTACAGTGAGGATGAGCTTTGTCACTAACTTCAATGTGAGTGTAAACTTTAATATGGGTATGACCAGGCTTCAGGAGGAGAAGTCAAGGCACTGACAGTAAGTTAGGGATACTAACTTAATTTGCACTACATGTTTAAAACCTACTGGATCAGCATACAGCCCAGCAGCTCCCTGCACCAGCAGAAGGCCTGTCGAAGTACAATTTTGCCCTTAAGCAGAGGCGAAACTCTGGCTCCAGTCCAGAGCAACTAAGACCAACACACAAACAAAGTCTGCTTCCAGGCTTGCAGCTGGATCCTAGAGGACAAACCCCTGTGCTGCTGTGCAGCCCTGCTGATTTTAGTCCTGCACAAGCAGAGTCCTAACTCTAAGATTTGGACCCTTAATTCCTAAGAAATGCTGTAAGAGCTATTTTTAAATAGGGATCATAAAGGAGAATTCATACAAATATTTAGTTTAGCTTTTTTTCTCCTGTTGTTTACAAATGGCATCTAACCACACAATCATTAATCCCTTATCAGTATTTCCATGCTGCACAGTCCATTTTTTGCACCAGTTTTACACAGTAGGAGAGTCTCATGAAGTGTCACCTGGTTTTTTGTTAAGGTCTCAGAGGAACAGCACTCATGTCTGAGCACACTTCAGTCCAACAATAAGCAGCCTGATGCAGGATATTCAGCCTTCAGCCCATTTTTATGGGCTCTAACTTAAGCAGTCAAGATTTTCTTTACAATGACAGCTGGTTCTGCAAACATAAGTCTAAGAATAAGAGATAACAACGATATTCAGCATATTGGGGTGTTTTTTTAAATGGCAGTACAAGCCACCAAGTAGTTCAAAGCTATTTCAACTCCCAGTAGCAAATTCTCACCATGAAGAGTATCAGCAGTTGAGCTATACTCCCCTGTTCTCACAACCATACAAAACAGATTTCAAAAGGACTTCAAGGATTGTATGAACAGTCATACACAGTCAGAAAAAAGGTCCATACATTCCCTTCTCTAGCAATAATCAGGAACATATACCCAGGGAGAGACTACAGCAGACCCAGATACAGTGACTCTTCCTCTGGTGTATCTTCACAACAACCTGTAGCTCATAGCACATAGCTATAGCCAGACTTCCCAAGCACCCAAAGATACAGCCCCCAGGCTGTTATCTACATCTTTGTATTCAACAGCCCCGATGGAATTTTCTTCCATTCACTTATCTGATAGCTTTCTAACACCTATGCTTCAGACCACCCATAACGTCCTGTGGCAAAGAGTTGAACAGTTATAAAAAAGTGTATCAGGCCATACTTGGCCCCAAATGGATCCAACTATATCTGTGCCATTCCAGACACAATAAACCTCCCCAATGTCTTTGCCTTGTCTGTCAATGCAAAGCAGGCATTCGCAGCTCCCCCTGAGCAGCTCCCAACACCACCACTAGCTACAGTCTCAGTATATTCCCCATGTACCACCAAGCTGCAGCGAGGGCAGTGATGCAGCATCCACGAAGCCAGTTCACATATACAGGATGGCTGCCTTCTCCAAGAAGGAAACTCTGCAAGCAGAATCCGTGTTTTTATCCAACTGACTGCCAAACAGAAAATACCCTCCTCCAGCTACTCTAGACATTGCATTTGGGGGAAACAAACAAACATACAAAAAAAACCCCAACTGAGGTATCTAAAAGAGCTGCTGCAGTTCCACAATCACTTCCATAGGATTATAGAAAAACTCAGGTTCAGAGGGACCTCTGCCCAACCTCCCGCTCAAAGCAGGGTCAGCTGTGATCAAAGCAGGGTCACACAGGTACCAATGCAAAAGCCAATGTCTGCTAAAAGGGAGTTTTGCCTTCCTCCCCTTGCCCTTCACCCAGTGTTCCTGCTACATCATTAGGACAGTTGCTGCTGCTTATGTGGCAGGGTGCATCATTAACAAACTAATCAAATGTTACTTTGCAGTCAGATCAGTCCCTTGCTCTGGCTTCCCACACAACTGCTGAACACTAGAAAGGATGTGTGACTGCCCCATACTGTGACATCCCATTCTGGTGCCACTTTAAAGCGGTTACACAGGTACAGTTTGAGTCTTTCACTTTTAGTCCATTGATTCTATGACAGATTAGGAGACAGCAAAATATGTTATGACCTTCATTACTTTGTAGAAACCTTACAACTTCCCAGTAAAAACTCAGGCCTCTGGACAACAAATTCAAGCCTATTGAGAACCACTTGCTTTTCCCAGCTGCCATTCACAGGCACTTTGAAGTAGTCCACAATCATTCAGCATTCGTTGAAAGGGCTGGAAAAAGGACTCTGGTAACAAGATTGTACCTTGCTGAAATAAAAAGAATTGGCAGAACTTCCCATCAAATCCTCTGTGCACTGAGCCCCCTATTTAAAAAAAAAAAAAAAAAAAAAGTTTGCCAGTGGTACTAGTTCTGATTGCTGTGTCTTAAAACAGGCAAATGGGAAAGCATCTCTTTCATCTTACTGCCATACTCAGAAGGACGAGATACATTTATATGACAACCTGAAAAAAACCCTCTGTGGTTCACAGAGGGCATTAATGCAAAAATGGTAAATGGTGCAGAGATCATTTGCTCATTATTTACCTCTTTCTTTAACACAAGACCCACAGTAAAATGGCATATAATATATCTAAAATTAAAACACTTTTTCAAGAAATATAAAAAGATCCACTCTAACATATAATTAACTCGAGAAACTGGCTAAAAGAGCTTGGCAGGACTCAAAAGATTAATGCATGTGTGGATGAAAACATTCGTACTTGCATTCAAAATAAAGTCTCCTCCTACAAGTAAGTTAGACCATGTATTTCAGCTGTGGAGTTTCTACTCCACAAAGTCACTACTGAAGAGCCTGGTGCTGCTTGCCATCAGCTGTAGAGCACTTCTGAGACCAGATGCAGGAAGCCTTTGGTCCTTGAGCACTCACAGGGAGCAGACAGAGACTGTGCCAGCATGTCTCTGGCAACGGAGGAGCTCTCCTTCAGGGTGCTCATCTGAGGTGTGAGTGCTGGAGTGCACATGGCCAGGCTGTGTGGAGAAAATCTGTGCAACCGTATTTTTATCTGTTTGGTGCCTAATCCTCAGCGATGCTTGCCATGATTGGTGACCCCAGTAACTTGATTTCACTTTAAAATAGGATCTAACTTCCAAGATGGCCTTGTTTTAAGTGTGGGGTTGAGCCACACACCCTCTGCAGGTCCCTAAAATATTCTGTGGTTCTCTGAGCATCAAGAAGCCAACAAAATAAGGATTATCAAAACCTGGAAACTGAATGCATTGTTCATGTTAAAGCAGGGTAACAGAGGATTCATTACTGAAATATTTGTGACTCACTATTGTATTTCCACCAAAATACTTATTTCCAGAAGTGGTATAATCTTAGGAAACATTCACAGGTATTCACAGATATGTTACAGAGACATAACACAGGAGGGACAGCAAGAGAACACACAAGCCAGCTCTGCAGCTCTTAAGAGCAAGTAACATTCACTAAGAAGTAAAAAAGAATAACCTTTATTGTTGAAATAAGGATATTTGACAACAATTCTTTTCAATACTACCAGACACAGAGCAGTGAAAGAATAAAAAATAATCTAAAAGTATGCACACATTTCAAAGTTTCAAAAGGGAGCAGTTTCTCTTCTCCCCTTCTGCATCGCCACTGCTTAATGGAGTGAATTTGGTTTCCAATACAAAAGAGAAGAGTTAAATCCTTTGAAAAAACACAGTTGGGGTTTCATTTCTCCTAGTTTGTATCCACCCTGATGAGTGGATTACAAACCCAAGCAAACTGAGCCTCAGGCTAATCAAAATGCAGTGGAACTGCAATATAGCTAACCATCACTGCTGTTCCTCTCACCTCTTTTCATTCTGCACTGAAGACAGAATTAAGTACAGGTGAGAAAGGGGAAAAAAACCCAAATCTGTGACTATTTAAAGAATTAACCTCCAGCACAGAAACTTGCAGAATATCTGTGTTCCTGAGGATGATTTGTATTACCACCTACAAGAGGGGAAATGAAAAAGAGGGGGAAGAAAAGAATGGAAGCAGAGTATCAGCAGTAAAAATCTGGCATGCAATTGGGTCATCTGAAGTAGTAATCAAGGACTTTAGAATTTGAAATTATTAATATTTATTGTGCACATTTCTGGGGCAAAAAAGCACAAAAAAATAGTAAAAACAATTTCTCAGAGTATTAGCTTAGATCAATAGTTGCTGGTTATCTGTAGCAGGCCAGACCTCAGCTGAAAGATCAGAATGAGGAAAGCTTGAGGTGTATGTGGCACAAGGGGGGGGGCACCACCGAAAAAGACACAGTGAGGTATGGCTGGTTAGGTGAGGAGGCTGATATTTCAAAACAGGTGCAACAGAAACTCACACATAATGTCAATGGTTGTCCAGGGAAGTTTTTACAGCTCTGACCAGAGTAACACTCAAGTTCCTTCAAAAACCTGATCCTTCATTCCTTTCTTTAGTTAAAATCTTGTAGCATTTTTCTATCTGTCATCATCTCTAAGTAATTAAGGCAGGATATTTAGAAAATAATAATAGGCCTGACCCCACACTGTTTTTGCAGCTACAAGTGTTATCCTTTAATTTGCCTCACAAATTGGACCTTTGGTCCGAAAGCCCATATTGAACTCATTTGAACATAGTGACATGAGTTGTAAAGCAGCACGTACTTTTGGAAGAGCAGAAACAAAAACTGGTCAAAAAAATTGAGCACTCACCTTCCCCAGTGGCTCCATCACTCCCACCTCCAACCTACTCACTCGCCTTACCCCAGCTCCACTGAGCTCTGCATAAGGTGCACAGCTCAAGTCCTCCCATGACTACAAGGATGAGGAGCAAAGAAGCTATGAGGAGAAGGCTACAACTCTTCCAGGCCCCTTGGTTTTACCAGCCGAGACATATCCCTTCACCTGCTGCTCTGACATGAGTCCCACACATGCTGCTTGCTTCCAGCCTCACTGCTCCTGCTACTGCTACAGCCGACACTGGGCATCCCCAGGCACCTCGCAGTGAGACAAGTGTGGGGACCAGGGCTACAGATATTTTTTTCCCTGATTTTAAATTCTGAGAGAGACATCACGTTGCATTCAACCCAAGTAACAATATTTTTACTGCAGGTCAGGTTATTGTTTCCCAGCTAAGAAACAGAAGGACTTGGACACAGGTTTCCTTCCCTCAAACCTTTTTGGAAAGGGCTGTAGGTCCAGCCCAATCCTGTCAACAGTGCCACACACAAAACACAGCATTTTCCTGTATGAACAAAAGGAGTACAAATCTTTGGAAGTAGTCATTAAATTATTAGACTAGAAATAAAAAGGAAGTGCATTGTTTTTCTCCACTCATAATTTACCAAAAAAACAAATTTGACCACCACTTACCCACTGGTGATGCATTCTGGTCCAAACACATTTTTGTGGGAGAGATGACAAAAAGATCAACAGCAACAGAGTTTCCCCAAGACCTTTCTTATCATGCGGTTTAGGAAGAACCAACATGCAACCCTGCAGTTATGCAGGTGGTGAACTGAGACAAGGAAATTGTTGCCAGCATTACTGCGATGCCAGCTGCCACCATGGGGATCTCGGACAAAATGCAAGCAGTGCCTCCCTCACAGCAACCCACTGGGGACCAACACACCAAACACTCGGGATCCACACAGAACAGAGCGTGCACTAAGTGCCTTCCCCTGGACATTTGCCGCTACTCACTTGCTATGCCTCTGCATATCACAACCATCTACAGAATGCAAAATAAAAGGTAAAATAGTAAATTACAGCACTTGTGCACATTCTACCAACGTACAGTTTCATTAAATATTCTGCATGATGGGAAAGAAAGGGTAAACAAGGTTCAGAAAAATCTGCACGTCCATAATGAAGTTCCAGCCCATGAGCTGTCCCATGGATTCAAAGCTGACTGCTTACATACTGAAAGTTGGGTGTCTGTCTCTGCTTGACTACATCAGTACCAACCACCCAGCGAAACCTGGCATATGACAATCTACCATGTGGTGTAGTGAAACCATATGTGGTCAAGACTCATTAGGACCTACTAAGATCCAGTGATATTTAATATGCACACTTAGTATTTCATCCTTTTTCAAAAATAAATTCGTTTTAGCTCTCCCTTGTTTAGTAACAATCAGTGCCTATGCTAAATTTGTCAGGCCAGAAAAACAGACTTTATTAGACAAACGATTTTTAATGGTGAACTTGTTGACTTGAACATTATAAAAGAGCCTTGAACTGCAGCAATGTGCCTCATTTTTGCTTTGGTTTTTGTGGTACCTTTGAAACGATACAACTTTTTTTTTTTTTTAAATAAGGCTCATTAAATCACTATGAAATATAATTACATAGTACCAAAAAGCTCTTTACCCACCATAAGGTATCCACAGTGGTGTTAAATATTTTATCTTATTGTCAGCTTACTATAAAAAGATATCGAACTTTAGCTTATCTATCCGCACATTTGATATCCACTGTCGTACATCACCAGGAGCCAGGGTTTCCCTGTGCACTGCTTTCCCTTCTAAGCAATGTGCCTCAGCCTCCACCTTAATTCCTCGTGTTTTTTCAGTGAAATGAATGTGAAGCTATTCTAATATCCTCTGAAGTCAACAGCCAACACAAAGGAATATGAGCCCCATCACTTTAAGGCTTTAGCTCCAACATTTTTAGTGTGTTTTTTTGTACTAATTGGGCATTTTGGTTTAAATCCTACTTTCTGACTGATGAATTTTTCGATTAATGCAACTCATTTTCAGCTTGGTATTTTGCCTAGTTCCCTTCAAATTGAAGCAATTATAGAAAAAATTAAGTGCTCCAATAATTTTAAACCTCTCTACACTCTGCAACATTATCAGTGTACTTCAGGGTTTTTTTAAAGGTGCAAGCTCTTCAGGAGTGCTTACAGTTCAGGCACGCATCGTCTATGAACTGATTAAATATTATCAGACAATTTTAAATCTTTACAAGAGCTCTGGCTTTCCAACATTGAAAGCAAATGATGTGCTAAACTCAGGTGATGCGCTAAACTCAGACGATGCTATGACATGGTATGCTCCAAACAAAAGAAATACAAAAATCATTTTCAAAGACGATCTAAGACATTATATATACAATAGCAGAAAAAACAGCCTCTTCACAACTGAAGGGTGAATGCTTTCTTCTCAGATCATGAGCCAAAGAACTCAGGCCAAAGTCCTGCCAGACATATGTGTAGAAGGCTGCATGTGAAGCCTCATTGACTTCCATGCTGCTACAAGGGTACCAGTAAAGGTCCTCATCTTGCAAAACAACTTGCATGACTGAGGCTTTAATGAACACATATTTCACTTTGAAGAAAAACCCGCCACAGGTAGACAGAAACACTCATCTGAGGGGCTGCAGACGTTTGACATGACTACCATCTTTGCAGTACAGCAGTCAGACTTCTGCCACTCTTATGTCAGCAGGTCACATGTATGATTAAACGAGCTCTGGAGCAGGAAGTTATCTCATCTTACACACTTAAACACTATCTTAAAGAGTGCACTTTTACAAATCTACTGCACTTCATCATAATTTTAGTGCTCTTTTCATGTAAGGTTTTCAGAGCAGATAAGGTGATAAACCTACACATGGAAACGTTTCTTTCTACTAGAAGAAGAAATTGAGGTAAAGAGAGAGTTTGTTTTGGCTAGTATTTTTAAAAGAATAAAACTCAAAGAAATATACAGAACACAGATCAATGAAATCAATGCTTTTGGTGCAAGGCTTGGCTTCTTCCCATATGTTACACTGCATTTTTAATTTCAAAAAAATACTGTATTACAAATGATGGTACAGGGCTACTGAAAAATCAGCTTACTGCATCCCCTGACTTCTCTGTACTAAGACTATCCCTCACCAAATTTTTTTAAACAACTCATTTAAAAACAGCAACATAATCACAAGATGACAGACTCTTGCCAGTGTCAAGCAACTATTATTCCTTCCTTAAAAGAGAAGGGGAAAAGCAACACAGGTTATCTTTTTTTTTTATTTTTCCCCCCTCTTGTTAAATACCACAAGAGCAGTTTGTAGGCTCAAGGGTAAGTTTTTGATTGCTCAACAAATGCCATTACATTCCACACAGATTTCTCTTGATTGACCTAAAAAGCAATCCCCTGGAGAAGGGGCAAAGGCTGATCAGCCTAATCAGTTTTTTGTCCTGCATACCACAATTTTTTCCCCCCATACCACGAGAACACCACTCTATTGCAGCATGTGAGAATATGTACTGTAAGGCGGATGAAGTTTGCTGGGATAACCCCTGACCCCACTCTCAGGCATCTGTCTGAATATGAATTCTACAAATTTAAATCCGTCACCTATTGCCTAATTAGTTCATTAGTTAGACAAATACTTTTACCACATATTTCAATAAACACTTAATGAATAAACCGGGACAGTGAAAGAAAAAAGTATGGCAAGAGAGGAAGGGAGAGATTACAAATCAGCATTTACAGTGGCATATTTTGTGTGTTCTCCTTGTATCCATTTTCAAACCTGTCTTCCCTTTTCTTTCCTCTTTGGAGTCATCTTTCAACCTTGACCTTAGCAGAGTGAAAGAGATTAGCTTCCGTGCTAGGATAAGCAAGTCTTAGGTCTAAATAGCCCTTCTACACACACATGTATTGGCCATTCATGTTAGTGAATGTCAGACACGGATCAAGGGAGAATAGACATCACAGTGTAAAGGTCTCACCATGGATCAGCCTGTCAAAATGCTGTAGGAAAATATGTATTCTTCCTACATCCTGTGTCAAATGCATGAACTTACGAGCGGTGTCAGGCTTCAGGCAGACAACACAAACTGAAATCTGAAGGGCCAAACTCCTCTTATTTGTAGCAAATCATGAGCTCATCAGTAGAACTGCCCTGGATTTTCTTGTATCAGAGAGGGTGGACTTTACTGTTGATGTCCTCTGGGAAGGAAAGGTGCTCAAACAGTGTCATATGAAAATCTAGTCAAATCTGTAACATCAATTAACAGCAGTCCCAAGCCCCACAGCTGTCCCCCCAGAGCCTCTCTGACAGTTTTGTGGTTTCACAATCACAACTTGTCCATCTTAAGCACTATTTTCTCGTTCTTGATCTATGTAACACCCACAAAAATATCAGGGCAAACAATGAAACTGACTGTACACTAGGGACAGGGTTATAAAAAAAGCACTTAACATCAGTCTCATTCTGCTCCCATTGACGTCAGCTATAAAATTCCCATTGCCTTCCTGGAAGCCAAGAGATGCCACTGTGGATCACTTTTGAAAATAGCAATCCAAGAGCAGTCAAATGCAAAAAGATAGCAGACTGACAGATTTTTCTCTTCCCTCCTGTTGCTTCTAATTATAGTTTTACTTAACTGTACCCCGTCATCTGCATGTTATTTCAGGGTGGGGGTCCCCAGGACCAAATGGAGAGGTCAAGGCCCTTTCCAAGTATGCTTAAATTGATACTGTCTTTCCAACCCTACTTTCTCATTTACGCTTCAACTGGAAGGGTGAGTGTGCACATGTGGTTTATTTAGTTCACTTCTCAGTTTACTCCTGCACTGAGGTGCCCTTCTTGTCCACACTGCAAAAAAAAACCCCTATTTTTCTCCCTGGCTCCCTTCTGAAACAAACTGTGAAGACCCTTCACGGGGATATTCTGACATGGGAGTCCATCCCAGCGTGCAAGCTACACAAAGACTATGTCTACATGTAATGCCAAATTTGGCTCCTTCAACCTTTCTGGCAGACCTCTCATCCTCTTAACACCCACAAACCAACAACCCAGAAGATGAAGCACACAACCCAATAGTATGTTATAGAAAAGTCACCCCTCACCACCACTCTACCGTGCTATCTGCTCAGTAATTCTGGTATTTTGAATTGCCAGAACTCAAAACATGCCACAAAACCATCCCAGGGACACCTCAATGACCAAGAAAAACTCCAAGCCCAGAGCTTTGCAACATGGAGGTGGTTAGTTCAATGCAGAGGGCACCAGCCCTAAGCATGGCAGACATACGCCAACCCACGAAGCTGGTGTCAAGGCCAGAGCCCTCTGGCTGGTACAGCCCACACTGGAATGCAGATGCAGTGAAGTGGGGAAAGAGCTGCAGTCTTGATATGGCAAAGTCTAGTCAATAATTACAGGTGGTGGTAAGAGGAACATTGTGACAGCCAAGTTTAAAACAGGAAAAAAACGTTCTTAATCACATTTATACATACTGGCCCAAGTAAGTACTGAGCATTTTAATTGGTATTTTAGATAGAGGACTTCTTATTTATTCCTCTATCCTTTCCCCACAACCCCAAAGGCAGAGAACTTTAAAAATGAAGCTATTTTGTAGTATTTTTTACAAGCCACCACATCCTCCTCACTAATCCTCAGCTACCTCAAATATATGGTAGCTCTAAGACACTGTGTGAAAACATGATGACATATAGACATAAACTCTAAACCTATGAAATAGCATTTTAAGAATGAAGGAAAAGGTGGGCTTACATTTTAAAAAGCCACACTCTTGCCTTGATTGGATCCAAGTATGAAGAGGACATAAAGACGATGAAGAACTAATGCAAGAACTTCCAACAGGAGCAGAGTAGGGGAAATCAAGCCTGAAGCCTGGATCCCCTGGATCCCAGAGCTCTGTGGCACTTGAGTCTAGCCAGGACCACAGAAGTGGCCCAGTAATAAAAAACGGAAAAAAGATTGCAAGTGCCAGTGTCAATGGATGCTTTCTGAAATAAACAAGTCAAATTCCAAGGGTCAAGTAATCCATAGGTAATATTCACATTAATTTATTTGCATTGTTTAAACCATACACCTGGTCTTAAGAGACCAAGATGCTTCTTTCCCTACAGAAACACAATTCTTTGGGTCAAAGCAGCCAGGGCACAGCTGATTTTGTAAGCTTTTTTTTGGTACAATTAACAGCTGATGTTAAGAACTGACATCTAAGTTAGCTCTTAACGTTGACTTCTTAATTTACTGTCACAAAGCTTACTTAGATGAGGCAAATCTTTCTGCCTTAGTTCATGTGTATCCACCACCAGGAAAAGGCACAGATGTGAGAGTGCCCGATGAAGCTGAGAGCAGTGTGGAATGAGAGAGGCAGGACTGCAACTACTGTTATGTACTAATCTCTGTAATTAGCTAATGGATCAGAACATCTTTCACATTGCCCTGCCGTTTCTCGTGTGTTCTCTCTCATGCTCACAATAAAAATATGGATAAGAAAATATCTGCTCATCTTTGGGAATATAAAAATGACTAACTTTTATCCAGGCCAAATCTTTTCCCACACTGACAGCTCAAACTTGATTTATTAATCACATAGACCACTGAACTCCAAAACAAACCAAGGGCTAAAAAAAATCCTTGTAGTAAGTACTTTTGGAATACACTTCCCCTCTTCACTCTCTCTCCTTCCTTCCCTTAAAAACAGGTAGAAGAATGCTTGGAGAGATCACACATTATTTAAATGCAGTATTATTTCATGGAATTTTTCAAGGTGTTAATTGAAAGTTTTAATGAATGTTAATCATCTGTCATTTTCATTGGCAATCTCCGCTCTGCCATATGCTAAACTTTTACACCTGTACAGATTTTTCCAACCAATTCTTTTACATTGTTTTACTTTTCCAGTGTGGTATTAGTATTAATATTTAGGAAACAAGCCAGCTGCAACACAGACTGCAATTGTCTGCGGTTTATTTACTACGTATCATCCCTAGTCCTGGTGAACTACAGTCATATATTATTACTGCACCAGCACTAGTTTTGAAGTATTTGTATTAATCCAGTGCTTAAAGGAGATGATGGACTGACACTCATGAAGACCAAAGTACTACACAGCAGGGCTAGTACAACACCCATAACATCTGCATAAGTCTCTCAATATATTGTCCCAATTTTTGCCCCTTGCTTTCCTCCTCTGTCTCACTCTAGATTACCAGGCAATCAATGCAAATGCCAGTGGTCATGTCTCAGTTCTGTTCTTTTTAAGTAACGTGGAGATTTGTTTCTGAAGGGATTGGACTGAGGAAGCACAAGCATGCAAGCTATGAGTTCTATTTTTGACTTGACTGCAAATATTCTGTGTGAACCAAGTCACCCTCAGCACACATGGCACACATTTCAATTGGACATACCTACCCATACCTCCTTAGCTTGTACCCTTTTCAACAGGGCTCTCATCCCCTCTACTCAGTAAAATAGCCTGACCTCCAAAACACAACTCTTTCTTGTACATTTTAATCAGCAGTAACATAACAATAATATATATCATTGATATTTAGCATTAAAATAACAGAGATGAATGAATGTAGCTTTAAATGCTTTGCTTTTTCATCCGTCACTACAAAATGGTCTCAGTGCTAAGACAAATCATTAGGATCAGAGCAGTGCCACTATTTCAAAACTGGCAAAAGTGAGAAAATGGTGAAAAGCAAGTTTAGGTTTTTAAATGCAGGAACAAATAACAGGCAGGCTACTGTACATCTTGTTAATTGGGCTGAGGGTGAGATGCAAGAGAGGTAAAGGAACAGCCTGGCAAGGACAGCAAGCCCCAGCATGACTTCAAGATTTACTAGCAACCACCCGAAAAGGGCTGGTGGGAATTTTGTTGTTTTTCCTGGGAGAAACTTGTATACACACAGAAAATGTTACAGAAAAACAGCAGGGACAACTATTTCTGAATAGACTCATATCAGAAACCCAAGTAGCTGGGCAACAAAACCCAGAATATAGATGATGCCTTGTCCACACTGGGAAGTGTAGAGTCCTGCTGGCTGAGCATGGCTCATGATACATGAGCATTTCTGCAGCTCCTGTAAGGAAGGAGAAAGGGAAGCAGGAGAGAAGGGTCTGCTCCCTGCCCACCTGATGATACAAGCAACAAAGTAAAGACCAGTGGAAGGGGTCAGATTTAGAGCACTAGTGAGGAATACTTCTTCCAAAGGCACAGTTCTTCAGTCTGGCAGAGCAGCTGAGCAATGCCCAGTACAGAAATTTGTGAGAATTTGCACTTCTCCTTCAATTAAATTTTTGGGGAAATTATTCTTCTGATAAATTTACCTAAGCAGAAAGAACAGTCTCATGGTGTTACCTTCACTAAACGCAGTTCATCATCCTCAGTATCCCTCCAGTCTCAACTCTACTGTATAGAGAACCAGGGATATGAGAGACACAGTCTCTCTTTTTTTCTTTGGATATTATGCACCCTATGAAGAACCACAAGGTGAAAAAGATCTGTGTGGGAGGCACACACAACCAACTGGAGAGTCTTTGTGGCCCCTTTTAATCATGTATTCCAGCAAGTTCCAGGGTTGCAAATACCCATGAACATTTTCTATTGTCTTGGAATACCTGGTGCTTTCCTTAAAGCATCAGTGTTTGTGATCATATAAATACCTCAGCTTCTTTTTTTAAAGCATTGAATTTTACTGTTGCAAAGTTAAAGACCCTGAACTATAAAGGCTGAGAACCAGGACTAATAGAAAGGAAATCAGAATCTATTACTTTTAAAACTCCACGATGCATGAGGGTTCTGACAGTAGACTTTTTAACACCACAGATGGATAGAAATACTATGCAGATTATTTTGGACAAAGGACAGAGAGAACGCCAAGAGAACAAAGTATACAACAGTATCAGCTAACTGGAAAGTCTGGCCTTCCTCTGATGAACTGAGTCAGAAACAAAAAACCCACAACCTTTTAATTACAATGGAATAACAACACAGTAGGCAACCCACCAAAACCCTTTAAAAACGATCCATTCAAACCATTGCCTCTATAGCATAATTATAAAGCACGGTTACACAGTATCTGAGGAGTCTTGAACTGAAACCTGGCATAGAGTACTCTTTCAGGCCAGATACTACTATGGAGGTACAGAGATTATTACATAAAAAGAAAACTCTCTGTCTCTTACCATCCCTCATGAGTCCAGCTAATGTAAAATGCTCATTTTCTACATACCCTGGTTCCTATTTAAACAGCTGTTCACTGAAGAAAGACTGTTTAAAATCATTTAGAAAGATAAAGCTACCTATTGCAAATATTAAATAAAACTGCTAGGAATTTCCTAGAAATTTTGCTAAACAGTAGGAAGCAAGTTCTTTATTTTCCACATCATAAGCCTAATAACACTTACAAAACCCATGCTTATTGCACTACTGCACATTTTACAGTATGAATTTAGATTGCTGAAAATTCATCAGATGGCGCAAACCTGCCAAATGCTCTGGAGATCCAGGTGTCGTACATGCAGTGCTGGGGCGTGAACTAGGATGGACTAAAAGGAACATTCTACCCACTTTCCAGAAGCAGCTTCCAGAGCTTTCCATCAAAAATGGAAATGAACTTGCACTTGCTGAAATGTAAATGGTATTCATGAGAATAAAAGAAAATCTCAGAAGTTAGGCTTATATATAGCATATTCATGAATCTGGAAGGGGTATTTTGATGCCTTGGTTTTTTAAGCGTTGTTTATGTTCCTGTTCCGTTGATTTGCAATGGGAAAAAAAAAAATGTTTTCACTGGTCCCAGATGCTGACGTCCAACTAGTGAGGTGGAACAATAATGTAACTGCTGTAAGCAGGTGTCAGAGACCAAGCTAGTAATCTTTGATGCATGTATTAGTTGGGTTTTATGCTGGAGCTTTCAGGGTACAGCAAGGAGGAACTGGTGCAGCAAAGAACTGCCAGGGCTGCAGCAAGACCTGGGGAGGAGAGGGAACAGGAGAGGACAAGAAAGGAAAGCTCAAGATTCAAGGCAGATAATAAGAAAAACTTCAACACAGAGCTGAGGGGAAACCTGGATCTCAGTCTCATACTTGCTGTCTTTCTTTCCTGTCCCCGTCCCATGTAAATGTTTTGCTTTTATGCATCAGACTTAAACATCATGAACTGTCAATTGCTGTGTAAGCAAAAGGAACAAGTAACAGCAATGGCATGATGCAAAATACATGTATTTACAAATTAGAAATTCTCAATTCACTTGTGAAAAATTCTCATAAAAAACTAGTAATCTTTTTTGAACAGAAAGGCAATAAAACATTTGTATTTTAGATGTTACTCTACTGGGAGCTCGACAGTTGATTTTGGACCAAAGGACAGCATGTTTCCACTTGGCTTAGGCCACAGCAAAATCCTTCCTAACTATCTATTGTACCTTCTGGGTATGTATAGATGGATGGTGCCTAAAGGTAAACTTGAAGAACTAGTGGAAAAAAGTAAATATAAATAATCCTTAGGATTCTGGACTCATTTTATACCAACTATTTGCGTCCCAACACTACTTTGCCAAAACATTCTTCTGTGAAGCCTATGATGGGAAAAAACATTTCAATCTTACATGATATCAAGACTTGTTTTTTATTTTAAGTATTTTGATAAGCACTGGCTTTTAATCAAGTATTACAACATTTGCAAAAAAGTTGACATCGTAAGTCACTTGATATCCTTCGTGTATATTGTGTATATTTAGGCTCAAGGAACAGTGGTTCCTCACCATAAGCCAGGCTCCTGAGACATGGACATCGCTGTATTAACAGCTTTTTTGTAACCTGTACAATCTTTTAGTGCTTCCCTGAACAAGCTGACGGGTGAAAGGCTGACATTCCCTAGGTCTTTCTGAAGATATATGGGGGCTGCTCCCCAAAGAAAATGGATCTGCAAAAGATGCCACAAGATCCTGAATTTTGCCTGTCTGGTGTTTTCATGCACAGGGACTGACAACTAGAAATATTTTTGTGATCCCCAAATTGGAAGACACTTCATAAAAATGATCCCTTAACAGATTCTGCAGAGGGAAGATAATTCTCCTATCTCCCTGACTTTACTGCAATTTGGCCCCAAAATAAATTCCATTTTCTCACAAGAGCAGTATTACCCACAGGCATGTTCTCTATCGGCAGTGGTGGTGGGGTGCTAAAGGAGTGAATCTAAGTAGACAGCTACTACAGAGGATTTTAAGGAGCAACATTTCCCGTGGGGAAACTAAGGGAGAGGTGTGCTAAAGAATATGTCTCGGCCACTCTGCTGATATGTGGAAAAGGTGAGATCAGACCAATCACCATGACATAATGGCAGCTGAGGAAGAGAGAAAACAGAGGAGCTTCAATGCTTCAGATGACAGGAAGAGAATTAATTTTCTGATGCATTTTGTTGACTCTTTCGTCTTGTCATGTACAGCAGAAATAATGTTCACAGGATTAAACTCACAGCAAATGACTCTTATGATTATTAAGCATCTCAGCTTCAATTTGATATTTCATCAGCTGCCAACCTTCCACATCAAAAATTATTTTTGTGTGTATTTGAAACAAAAACTTTACAAAATATCAGCCCAGAATTTAAAAGACCTCCTGAACATGTTAGAAAAGTAAATTTAAACTGTCACTGAAGCTAGAAAGAGGAAAAAGCCTGTCCATTACTCTTATGCAATAATTATTTTTCATCAGGGTCCTTATTATGCATTAGTTTTTATGGAGCAACAAAACACAACTGCATGCTATTGTTTAAACACATTTGCTGCATATGCCAGAACAGTAAAGCCTAGAAATATGTGTAAAGGATAATACACAAAATCTAGCTAAATGTATTCTATATTATGGATCCATAATACAGAATGCAAATGATTCTGACTAAGCATTCACAGGAGACAGTCTTTAGGGTGCATGCTGTGAATGTATATTATGAATAATGCATAAAACTTGGCTAAATCTTAATGAGTCCATTGACATCCTATGGGGTCCACAGGAGCCTCAGATCCCAAAGCATGTCAGTGGCATATTACTCTCCTCCCCCACTTCATTTAAAAAAATACTTTCTTAAAACAAAGGAAATTAAAACACAAAAGAAAAAACCCTTAGCTCTGATTTAACTCCCTTGTGACGGCAAATGCAGAGACAGTCATAAACTCTGACTTCCTTCACCACATTGTGCCTAGATGTTCCATGTTAACCAGGACACCGTAGGACATTTCGGTAGGGCTGCATCGGGTGTGGGACAAGAATTACTTCTCCCTCCCAAATTGATATACTAAAGGGCCTCTCCACACGCAGAGGAAAGAAGATAAGAAAGAGGTGACAAGCATCCCTATTATATTTTGTCTCCATTCTCCTTCCCTAATCCCCAGATTCTTTAAGTGCAATAATTAATGTATAAGGAGATGGCAGAACATATGGGAAAAAAAAGACATATAGTTTACTAGTTAGTCAGAGCTACTCCAAAGAAGTTGACATGCTAAAGGACATTGGCAATGGGTGCAGTAATGAGGACAAAGAATCTGGCCAAACAGAAGTGCCTGGTATTTACAGCTTATTAAGTACAAAACCACAGTAAGAAAAAAACTTCCACCTCCCGAGTGAAACTGTAAGGTTGTACCACTCTGTGTGTACAAGTATACCATATTCACTAGGGAAAAAAAAAAAGCGTTGGCATCAAGCCCCAGCTCCACTCAGAAGTGTGAAGATAGTTTTTTGTGTGTCATGTGCTGGGAAATAAATTAGTAGATTTTTCCTATAGTATAAATATGAAAAAAAACCCAAACCGATTAAGTTCTTGTTTGTTTAAGGTTGTAAGTCTTCAAAACCATACAAATGGTAATTAATTCTTGCAACGCTCATGTGTGATGGTAAGTCTGTACATCCTTAAATACAAGAAAACTGAGGAACAAAAGGTCAAGAGACCCCATCCACATCTCAGCACCTGAACCTGCCAGGCTAGAGCAACAGGGAACCCCAGGAACCCCTTCTTTCCAGAGACTGAGCAAAGGCAACAGCTTCTCCAAGAGGAACAGCCCGGCCACCTAAAGCAGGGGCTGGGGGGAGGAGAAGGAGGCATGTGCCGGTGGGCTGGGCAGGAGGCAGGCTGTGAGACACCTCCTCCACCCCTGACGGCATCTGCTCAGGCAGAAAAGGGAGGGAAGGTTTGGGACAAATTCAGTAAGACCAAGTTTTGTACAAAAGAACAGAGAAAAATAGCAACTGCCAGGAAGTTCAGAAACACAAGTATTTGTCAAGTTTTATTAAAATCTTCCTTTTCCTCCCTACATGCACTTCCAATGGAAAATCAGTACCAGGGAGGAAGAAGCTATCTGGGTGTTCAGTAAGCATTTCTCATCTCAAAAAAAAACCTTCTTGTTTAAAATCCAGCTTTTGTTTTCCTTGTTTCTACTTCTTACCACAAAAACAACAAAACCAAACATGATTTTTCTATGCGAAAACATTCAACAAACAGATCCTCAAGGAAAGTAACCAATGAAAACAGTTCAACTGGATCTACAGCAGAATTTGGCATGAAATGTACACAGAGAGCAGGAACACACGCGTGTGGACCTCCAAGCGTAGCTGTCTGTATATTTAAGCATGAAAACACAATCTCATTTTACTCCATGACAATTTTCTTTTCTTTTAATAATAGGTGAAATTTTTGTGCAGTTACCAAATAAAACTTTTCTTTTCTTGTTGATATGTAAATTTGCCCCATACATGAAAACACACGTATTTACACACACACATACATATATTGTAACCAAAGGCCAGCTTTCACAGGAACAATACTGTCAAACTACTTTACCTTTGTAACCCATCATGCTACAGATACCAGCAATTGTTTCCTTGCCTCCTCACCCCTCCCGGACACCCTGAGAATAACAGAGAACGAAGTCTCTCAGTAGCACTTTCCTTCTCAGCAGGAATCTCAAGCGTTTGTGATATCCATTTTGATACAAAACCTAAATTAGGCCTCTGGAAATAGGTAATGCATAAAAAGAAGCATTTTTGTGCCACAAGATTATTATTATAGGTTACTGTTAACCCTTGGGAGATGGAGGTGAGTCCTGCAGCTCCCCACTGGGTTCAATATTTGCTGAGAAATCACAGGCACTACCTAAGCAGATATTTCAGGTGTGCTTCATGACAAAGAGAACGATCCTGTTGACCCATCATATTCTGATAGCTAGTTGGAGTGCAAAAGCATTGCCAGTTAAACAAAAAAGATCAGCACAGCATGCACATGCTGCAACCCTTTTGCGCTAAGAGAAGATTTAAAAGGGGCTGGATACAAGGACAACTGTGGAATTACTAACGCAGAGATCACACTAAAAATTCAGCACTGTATTTGGGAACTACCCAAAACACATTGTGCCTCTTATCTCCCTAAAGTTCTTCCTTATTGCAAAGTTTCCACTGGGTCACGTTAGTGAAAATACATGCATATTTCAAAAAGGAAAAAAAATTCAAACCTTTAAACAATTCATAGTTTTTAAGTTTCAAATCACTGCAGATGAAAGTATTGCGGCTGGAATTCTGTTTCATTTATCCCAGCTTTACAATTGTGAATCATAAAGTTATACAACTCATAAATGAACTTTTTTCCTTCAGAACCTCCATCATCCCTGAAGTCAGGAGAACTGGTCCATAATTCAGATTCAGTGAACCACACCACCTTGCACTAAAGCTACACCACCTCCTGTTGTGATAGAAGTTGGCCCAGCATTACTCATTGCTTGACTTATTTCTTTAGCAAAACGAGCCATACCGCAAATTCAATCTGTTATCTGCCTACACGATTTAATTCAAGTTCAGCTTATCCTAAGCACTTCTTTTTCCTTCAGACATGCAGACTTCAAAGGGCTATAAACTGTGATCTTAAATGCACGTCAGTAAGTTTTACCCTAAATTTAAATAAATATTTCAGTAAACTATGGTCGCTACTTGTTAAGCCTGAGGAAAATGGAGCCTTGCCGTAACCTGGAAGACAAATTGGATCTGAGAGCCTCATACATCCTGCCATTCAAATCCCTGTGCATTGTATACCTGCGGGAACACGGAGAAGCATTCCAATAACTTTGTGTACTAGCAAGGCAGACCAAGGTTCTCCTAACAAATTTAAGCTTTACAGCTCCTTCACTCAAAAAGCCACATACCTAACAATTACTACACATCAAAGGGAAGTCTCCTGGAACAGATCTTACGTCATAGACCATTCCAACTACTGCACCGATGACCAGACAGATCTTTGCACATATACGTGGGCAACTATTCCCACCAACATCCTCCCATCAACTATGGTTTGCATGAGCTACAACTCACTACCAAGAACGAGCTTTCCATTTAGCCCAGAGATATGCCTACAGCCGTGCAGAGGCACAGGGAAGAAAAGAAGCCACAAGTCCTAGCTGCTACTTCCCCACTCTAGCCATTAGATTTGGCATTGCTTTTCCTAGACAGTCCTCTCTATTTTAGCAGTTCTGACATCTGCGCATTGCATTTGCCCTGTTGTGCAAGCATGACTATTTCCTAAGAGAGAAACAAAGATCACCAAGCTCACAATGACTGACACAGAGCTCAGATTCAAGCTTCCCTAGGTAGCCTGGACCCCATCCTTTTCACTTGCAAACGTTAAAGGGAACAGCAAGATCCAAAAGGAAAAAGAAGGAAATAATAAAGGAATAGGAACGAAAAATCTTTCACTCTTGCACGCTTTTTTTGTAAAACAGCTATTTGAATCACCCCTGCTTATAAACAGTCCCACTTCTTCAGCAACAGAAAAGCAATACAAGCTTTTTGTCATCTGATCCCCCCAAAACACTTTGTAATTTAATGTGAGCAGGCTCCTCACTGGGCTCTCAGGCAAAAGTTTGCCCACATTTAAATTACGTACCTGGTTTTGTCTTTGTCTGCTAAGTTCCTTTTGCAGCTGCATTCCCACGAAAATGTTTCTATACCCGCTTTCCCTTATCGTTTCTATAGACTGCTCAGAAGTGGATTCATTGCTGGACTTCGGCAGTTACATTTCTTCCTCAATTGATGCTTCTTTTTATTTATTCTGAAGCTTCCAATGTAAAAAAATCAGGAATACCACCTTTCTAAAATTACTATTATCCCACTGTCCTCCAATGTAACATTAACAAGAGGCAATATTCTCCAAAGCTATGAAGCATATACTGCCCTAAATTACATTGCAGTTGCTGCCCTGAGCTCGCACATTTTTGAATAGGAAGGCTCCCAGGGATCTCTCTCCCCGTTCTGACTGCATTTACTGCTTTAAAATATTTTTAACCCAGACACTGAAGTGCCAGCCTAGCAGCCCTTCATGCTAATCCTAGCCTGGGTGGCTGTTCTTAAGGGAAAGCATTCAAAAATTGTAGCAGTGCATCAACTTTGACCCTTTTCACTTAAAACATGAGACTTCTTTTTTTAAGGGAAAAAAAATTAGATTCCTGAGGGAATCACTGAACTCTGACCTGCTTAAAATTAGTTTTGTTTTAGTGCCTGCGTGGTGACTCAACAGGCCAGTTTTCCAGACACTTAAGACTTCTCTGCTCCTGAAGATTCCAGTTCAAGTCCTGGACTCGCTGCCTGAGGTCGGATCAGAACACTTTGTTCCATGGCTACAAGCAGTGAATTCCCAGATCGCCATACCCTTGCCAGATGCTGGCATGCTTGGTAATAAGTAGGGCTGTAACCAAGCTAATTTATTTTTTAAAATCTGTGAAGAGTTTTGCTTGCAATACATATGTTAGACGAAAAGAATTTCCCTTCAAAATTCAGCAGTCGAGAAATGTTTATATGGCTCTGATAAACATTTCATGATAAGCTGGATTCTTTCAGGGGGGGAGGGGGAAGATGTGTACTTTCGTCTTAACAGTACAGCAAATAATTCTCAAATAGGGTCTGGCTGAGTGTATCTGTCTCACTGGGAGTAACTGATTTGATTTTTTTTAATCTGTCACAGGCATTATGAACACTAAATGAGTCACCATAGACTCCTATGCTGCAAAAAATAGCATCACAACACTTCATTTGCTCTTCAACAGGACTTCAATTGTAGTGCCTGGTATCAAAAAGCCTTGTCAGTTAAAAAATAAAAAAATCCCAGGAACCGAAACCCCAACACAGTCTCAGACCAAATTATTTCCTGCAGAAGGTTAACACTACCCAGCAAAGCAAAACTCATCTAGGAGCAATAATTTTTCTCAATCTCAACAGAATTATTCTATTTAATCTTATCATTAATGCTATTGCATACACTTCACATCTTTCATCAAAGGATCTCAAATGATTTAACAGACAGCCTCAGATACCTCCTGTAAAGTGAGGGAGTACTGTTATCTCATTTATAAGTAGTGAGGAATTAAAGCAAAAAAGATGCTAGGAAACTTTGGCCACAAGGCAATAAAGAGCCAGACCCAGAAACAGAACCTAGGTGCTGGTCCATATTAAATGGCATCTGTTACATTTCCATCCCTGTTTCACAGCGATTATGGAAAAGAAAGCTATGCCAACGTCTGTAATCACTCATTTGACAGCTGCTAACCCAGCTAACATGAAGGCAATTTATACACAGTGCCCTAATCTTCCTGAATTTGATCATGTACGAACACAGCGCTAGTACTTGTTCCAATATAATTCTGGGGTTTTTCTTAGAAAAAATGTAGCTTTCCTCGTTTTTCAGAAAACAAACGAGCCACTAAAAGACAGAGTTTTAACACACAGTCATCAATATGCTGTTCTTACAAATACAAAAAAATGTAAAACAGCAATAACACAAACAATGATGCACACTGTTCTCTGTCAACAACATGACTCTGTCTTCTGCCCAGAAAGCCCTCCTTCAGCCTCTACAGGAAACCTCCCAAGGCAGCCAGGCCTGACCTTACACCTAAGAGACGCTGGTCAGGACAACCAAAGGGAAAGGAAATTCTGCGACAACAGAAAATTACACCGCTTTATGAGCATCCTCCATGTGTTTAATTTCAAGATCTGCATGCCTCTGGTGACCACAATTGCCACAGAACCTTGAAAATACCCAGCTAGGTTAAAAGCTGTGCACCTGCTTCACTAGAAGCCAACATGATGAGCCATATAAAACAGTAGTGGCTAATGTAAAGTCACTAGTGCACAGTGGTCCATGGTAGCTGGCTGACAGGGTGGTTTCCCTGGCTGAGAAAACCTACCAAAGAACCAGAGCATCTCCACCACTGAGCCTGAACACGAATATGCTATTACAAATTACCACCATGCCTTCTCAGAGAAGAACTGTCGCTGGATTGAAACAATGTGAGCTAACTAGGTTATTCATCACCTGCAAAAAACGATGCTGCTCAGAGCTATTTGGATACAATGGTGAAGGTGAAGAAGACTTTCTTCACCGCCTACGTAGCTAGGGCTCAACTCTGCAAAACAAATCTCAGCTGCAGTGAGACTCAATGTCAGACTTTTGCCAGCTGAGCTCCCTCTCACTTCCTCAGTTTCAGGTCATCTGAATATCTTGACAACCTGTGAGGATAAATCAAGCACAGAAGGTGTTTAGGAACTAAACACACACGTCAGGTGTTTCTATAAAACCTACATGAAGTTATATCAGAGTATCCCAAATTTCAAATCCTTAACAAATGTATCACACATTTTGGAAATGGTGGGCAGTGACTAAAAATACAGCTGCACTGGTTATAAAAAATAAAAGAGGATGGAGTAAATCTGGGAGGAAGGCGGGAGAGAATGCACATGCTGACATTTTTTCCTCTGCAGGACAGATAAGTCACTTGAAGCTTCCCCTCACTGGGAGCTACTCTTTGAGCAGCTCCATCCTTAGAGCACATTAAGCAACACATTAATATCGGCACAACCATGGATCTCTTGGTCCCCAGGTCAGAAAGGGCTGTTGGGACCTGCTGGTCAGGCCTCCTGCCCGATGCAAGAACCTCACCCAGCAATTCCCACACGGCGCCTGCTGCTTCTGGTACAGCACAAATCAATGGCCAGAGCCCAAGCACAGCCCCTGCTGAAATAAAGGCACTGATCCTCATCTTGCATTCAGAGCATTTGTAACCAAACATGTTTTTGCTTCCAGCCAGCCCGTCTTCTCTCAGCCACACCAGCTCAGGACCGACGTGCCAGCAGCCCGGTGAAGAGACCCATGGCCATAACCCATTCGCACTGATGACACCTGATTCCGTCGCCAGATACATCACACTGCATGTTACATGAAAACTGTTCATGTTACTGATTGTTTTTTAAGGAATTATTTACACTGGCTCTTTGATCTTTCTCAGCACTAGCAAAAATAAGGCTCCAATTCAGCGAAAGGCTGAAAGCATTTGCCAAATCGTAAACGTTGAAGGAGGCCTGCTGGCTACAGTGGGACGAAAGTGCTTAAAATCAGGCACATTCATAACCACGTCCGGGCCAAAATCCCTGCACAGTCATTCAAAATGCATCCAAGGCTTGCGCTTTGCTTCTGGAAACTTTATTCTCACTTTACATATAGTCAAAACCTGACAAGAGCTCACTGTCGGATTATGCAGGAAATCTGCAAGTTTCACCAAGGTGTGATCTTATGCTTTTTCACACATTATTGTATCATGCCGCGCCAGAACACTAACGTATGCACAGTTCGAAAATAGCTTGCATTATTACAGCCCAGCACGGAGAACGGCATTGAAAAGCCAACACGCAGACCTCCAGAGACTTGCTCCTTAGACACTTGCAAACTGATAAGGGGTCACAATTCCTTTCTTACCAAGGGGAAATACATTGTTTTAAGGAGAAGAAACAAAACAAACCAGACTCAGCATTCCAAACCTTCTTCCCTGTTTCTCTTTTAAATGAAACTGTCAATTGTCAGATTTGTCTTTGGTAATGTTGGGGTGGGAGAATGGGATTTAATAACATTTAACTGACTTGCTATCAAGAAGGAAATATATTTTTCTTCTCTCAAATTTGAAACCAACACTTTTTTTTTTTTTTTATGTTGGCCTACTTTCTTTTAAGTTGCTTTTCAATTATTTATGAAAATGCAATAATGCATTACTTTGCTGTGCAAATGTTTAGAAGAAGGAGATAGTGTCTTTCAAGTGAAAAAACCCATACATGGTTATATAGAGGTTTATTTAAAAGTGTGTTGCAGGTGACACTTTATTAAAAAAATATACTTTCATTTGCCCCCCAATCCCCATTTTCTTTAAACTGTGTGTTTGAGTCAATAAAAATAAGTCCACAGCTCCACATGAAACACCCTACTCGTTGCTCTCCAAAGTCGGAGCTGTAACAAACAAAAGCCCTACACGGGAAACTGTACAAGGGGCTGAACCAAAACCTATATAAAACCCAAAAGGCTCCACAGTTTCTGAACAGCAAAAAAAGGGAAAAATCTTGTCTCACTAACTAGAGGAAATGGATAGCAAACCTCTCAAAGTTTCAGTTTATTTGAAAGGGTTTGTTGGTGGGGTTTTTTAACAGCTGGATTTGGAAACAGCTGTGTTCCCAAGCCTATCAAACACTAGCAAATACTGACTGCTGAACTTCTTTCTGTAATTTTGGAAATCCCATGTGGATGCATGCTCAAGTGACTATAGCTTCCAAAGGCTCACCACCTCAGGATTTTAGCATCAACAGGCTAAAACAAATAGCAAAGTCTGCCCTGATGGCAGCAGGTACAAAATCAGGCCCATAATGCTGACCTCCCATGTCTTAAGCTCTACTCTCACACGGCAACTTTGGCCTCTTGACATGAGTTGTCCCCATTACAGTCAATGGTGAGATGGAAATTCTGCCTCTGCAATACTTCCCGCAGGAGCCTCCCCCTCTCTGTTGACAGAGGGAGCCGTGAAGGATCAGCTTCAGTAGGTTAAAGTTACCCTTCATATGTAAACTATAAACAAAGATACTATATATATTCACATTATTGATCTAGCATATCAAACTAGGGAAACAGACCAGAAAGTATCAAAAAATTAACACAGATGTACTCAGCAGCAATGTAACACAAACTAAAATATAATCAGAGGTTAACACACTAAAACCAAAAGCTTCACAGATAGGTTTTGGCACCTCCAATCACGAAGGTTTTCAAGCCTCAACTAGGAAAAACCATGGTTGACCCGATCTGCTGCTAGCACACCCGTCTGCCCGTGCAGATGGCCTCCTCAGGTCCAACCTGACCAACACCCCTGGTGCTATGAAAGAAAACAAAACTGCACAAGGACTTTGAGAAGTCCACCTCTGCTACTATTAACCCTTTAAAATGCCCTTGATATCACTCCTTAAAACTGGAATCCATGTAAATCCTGCAGTCTCTGGAGCTCCTGGAAGACACTTCTCACACTCGCTTGTCGCAGTCCCTGCACGGTTTAAGAACAGCCAATGTTTAACAGTGCAGGTAACTTAGGAAACCAACCTTTTTTTATTCTTTTCTTCATTGGAGTGACTTAGGCACGTAAATCACCCTGAAGGTCACCAGGGCACTGTCTGTGCTACCTTCAAAAATGGGACTTTGGCTGCATTGAAATCTCACTTTTCTAAATGAACACTGCACTTGTGCCAACACCCACATTTTGCTGAATTTAAATGAACAAAGCCACATTCCTAAAGATAAGCCTATACTCAAATATTGTTCATAATCAGAGCTATAAACCACACCTCTACAACTCACATGCCATATCCTGAGTTAATTACAACTGGACAGTGAAGACACAGAAACATTTCTAAGCACTTTAGCCTTAGAAGGAGAAAAACTTACAGTCCTGAGGTAAAAATAATTATATGAAGCTGTATAGTTATAAAAGTATATATTTTCATTTTTCTTATGCATAAAACCACAGAACTTAAAACTAAACAAAGCAACAAGAAAAACCTTGTATTCTGAAAACTTTACGCCATTGTGCAACAGCATTTTTCTTCCACGTTGCTTCTTCCTGCTACTTCTTTGTGGACATGGCAGAGGTGCATGTGTATGCAACTGCTGCTGCTATTCCTGCCGCCGCACCCACATCTTTACCTCCCATACACCTTTAAGGGTTAGAATCTCTTGGTTTCTCCATTTTCTACCCCATTTCAGCTTGTTACTTCTCACTAGGAGCCACTTTCTGTACCAACACAATGCAAGAGTTATTAAAAAAACAGCAGGACATGTAGCAGAAGGTGCAAGACACTGTCTTACTTCCCTCCCCCCCACTCCTTCTCATAGAAACACACACATTTCTATCGTTCAAAGATAGCATCTTATATAAAGCAAGATACTGATCTAATGGCATTTTGCGACTGGGGGAGGAGGTAACATCCACAAAAAGTTCTCAAGAACACATTTGAAATGTGTTATAATCTACCACACGCTTGCTTAGAATCGCATCCACAGGTGTTTTACCGAGTGAGCCCCAACGTGTGCAGGCCTGACCCCCCTCCTCACCCCGGGAGGGGCTGCCCGCAGAGCACAGCCAGGGTGGCACCGAGGATGCACCATGCACATCTTTACAGTGCTGCTTTCCTCTACAGCACTTTCCTGGCAGAGGGAGGTCTCCAGTTTCCAGAACTGTCAATTGCCTTTCAGAAGCACTAAATTCACACATACATATTTGTACATATTCATCAGCATTTACTCATTTGTAACCTCTCATGAGAATTAATATTATTCCTCTACAGTCACAGAACTTCCATAATCCCATGCAAACTGCTACTTACCTATGGCAACCCTGTTTATAGGAATGGCTCATTAAATATAATTTCAGGTTTCAGTTGGAAACTGTTTTACAGAAATGACAAGTACTTCACTATTTGTACTCCAGCTCTGTCTTTTCTGACTGTCGGCAGGAGGCACAAAACCAATCTCAGCAACAAGTTTCAGCAAGAACTAAAAAGCTCACCCTACGTGTACGCATACTGACCGAGTAATCTATTCATGACTTGTAAACCTGAACTAATTAATTGTCCTACATTTGTTAATCTCAACCACAACACACTTAATGCACCATGGTGCCTCTAAACAAACTCTCATTCGCAGGAATCAGAACATATCATTTAGTTTTCTCAGAATCAGACCATCCTGCTTCTGGCGGCCACCTGCATACAATTACAAATATAAAATCAATCTGAAGCAAAGCAAAGAGCAGAGTATCTCCTACTAAACACACTCTTCTTCCAGATTTGAATTTATAAAGCAGAATATTGCATTAACACATTCATTTTTCTGTGACTGAATACTCTTCTTAAATATTTTGCATACCATTCATAGCAGATGCATTCAATTTATTATTAAACAGAAGTGTAATTACACACATATTGCATTTCTTGTTATTATTTATGCATTTGCCTGTATTCTAGCATGACAAGCATGATCTTTAATAGCATGGCATAAAAAGCAATCTCATTTCAGTGAAACATAGTTGCATGTTACTGGATGCACACATATGGACAGCACACAAAGAGCCAGAACAGCTGCCCTTCCCTGGGAACCTCAATGTCCCTAGGCTCCTTCCAGAATCAGTGGAGAAGGAGACTCCAGCAAAGTGTGATCTGGTGGATGAATCACTGTTACAGAATAGATATTTTCCTCTGTGTTTGTAAAGAACTCTTTAATACAGAAGTCAGTATCTGCCTTTAATTCAGTCCGCTCTGAAATCACTTGAAAACCATTCGTTTTCTATTTTCTTTTTTAATGGTTTCTGAATTTTTCTCAGTATAAACCTGGTCTAGTAGGACTAATCTCCCACTAGAAGGTCAGTTTTGACATCAAAATGGTGTCCCCAACTAGGAAAAGCAACTCTTCCATTCACTGACTAAAGGCACCGACTTAGCCATGTAACAGGTATTTCGCTTTCTTTTTCTAAAAAGGATTGTAAAATTAACTTCTGGATTCTTTTCAAGTAAATATTGAATTGGTTAGCTGAGGATTACAACTGTGTCCCCCAGCCCTTTTCACTACATCAAAAAGCTTACTCGTACACAAGGATTTTATAGCAGTATAAAAGGTAGAGTCCATAATCCTAGTTTAGAAATTGAACCAGTTTAATTAAGTGTATCTTTAGACTGACTGCTACAAAACACAGTATGGCAGTCAAACTTAAACCTGTTGTATTCACTTACCCCATACAGACACTGAAGACACTGCAAACCATATTAACATCTGTTTCAGAGCTGGTGCCCAATGCTTCTGAGCAGAGTGAGCTTAAGTTTTTTCCCCCTCTCCTCAAAAACGTGGGCAAAGCGACTTCTTAGAGCAGGAGGAGCCCTTACTGGCAATGAGGCAGTAAGTAAGCAGCTTCACCCTACCCCACCAGTTCTTTGCCATGCTAGCCAGCCTTCTAACCTGCCTAAGCCAAAAGCCAGTACTGAAAATCTGGTTTTAAATAAAGTACGTGAACATCACCATCACTAAGAGCAGAACCTTACATATAATTTTACTAATACTCCGATACACCTTAAGCATCTTCCTAGGCTCTGACTAGCAAAGGCAAGTACCCTATGTAGCAAATCCAAGCCCACTGAACACAGATGTCAGCTTTTGCCAGACCTTTTAGACTCATTTCAAATAAAGCCTGGACCACCCTGCTAGGGACAAGGAGACTACAATGGAAATCACTCCTCTACAGGATGTGGTTTTATTTGGATTGTGTTCTGTAAAACTATGCTCCTTGCAAAAGGTTCAAAATGTCATCAAATCGCACTGGCCAGTTGAGCCTGCTCAGTTTCTCTCAGGACATGCTCATAAACAAAAAAGATGGGTTTAAGTGTTCAGTGTCCTTTATCAGACTAGTACAATAGTAACATAGTACAGATTCTCCCATGTATTTGAGCTATAACCATTCAAAGGATCAAATACTTGTACATAAATATATAATTTAAATAGTGTGAGATTTTTTTTCTTGACGTTTTGCAGTAGTGAAGAATACTATCCTTATAAAATAACTTTGACCTGCAATTTTCAGGCAATCCATTTCCTTGAAATATAGGTAAATACTCTTTCTTTAAACAATAATCACAGAATACACTTTGGCTTTATCTCCAGGATTTCTTTTTATTTGAAAGAACAACAGGAAATGGAGGAGGGAACAAAAAAATACTTCTGTTAAAGGACAATTCACTGAAGGGTCTTTTAGCTGGCAATTGTCAGCACTGCTCAGGGCCAATGGATCAAATTTAACTCTAAAAAGTGCTGATGGTTGTATGAGTCATCACAGTAGGATCTGGCGCTCTGGGCCACTCAAGCTCAATTTTTGGTATTACCACAGGGTGTAGGAACTGGGATCTTGGTGAGCAAAGATTTACTCTGTATTTGATGCACTGGGTAAAGTGGCATTCTTAAAATCACCAGCCTGCCAAGCAGCTAGTAAGCCAGCAGGAGGTTAGTAGGAAGAGAAAGTAATTGTCCTTTGTGCCTCTGAAAATAGCCAATATTAAAGGATCCTCTTATGTATTACCTGAGTTTCAATCTACACTTGCAGCTCAAAGGAAAAGAGAGAGGCTGGAGAAGACAGAAAATAAAGCTTTCAGAAATATTAGAGGAGACCCTCCTCAAGCTGCCATAAAGTGTATGGTCTCCTCACCTAGAAATGTGTGCAACTAGAAAGGATGTGCGCTCTGTAAGCAACAAAAACTTGTTCAGATGACGCACTTTACGCATACAGAATGTACCATGTATGTGCCTGTGTGTCACCATGTCCTTGAAGAGGATGGAGACATGGGGAAACGTACTGCAAGAGTGATCATCTTACACTTATCTAGGATGTCCATCAGTGGATCAAGAAGTACATGGACTCAAGTTGCTTTAACAGATTAGACACAAGTCATTGGAAATCCACTTTACCTGTAGCCTCTGCTCTCCACACAATGCCCAAAGAAGGTGTAACTTCTGTAGCACGACTAGCAGTGGGATGCAAATCTGATGTTTTGGTCTTGACCTGAATATTCGTATCTGTTACTAAATTTCACAAAGGGAAACAGATCTGGCTTCAAATTCCCCTAGCCCTACACTTTGGTCACAGATCTGAAAGGAAATTCTCCTAATTGGGTCTGAGCACACCATGAAAAAGGAAGAAAAATCCCCAAAGCCCCCAACACGTCCATGCCACCAAAGAGGAGTGCATTCTTGCTTCAGGCTTCAATTCGTACACTGTCTGAACAAAATTTGGATCTGAACTTGACTACATAATCTATCAGAAATTATTAACTGTACCCACCTCTAATGTCTTGAAATGGAGAATATAAGCAAAGCAGATTATTAAAAAATGAGTTTACAGTACAGGAGATTTCAAGGCTTTACAAGGACCATTCCCAAAGTGCAGGGCCCAGCTGCCCACTTCCTCACCAGCAACACTCGTGCCGCCTTCAGTGCGATCACAGCTCTGCCATTCAGGGGACATGCAAGAATCCTTATGTAAAAAACAGGGGGGAAAAACTTATTTCTAATAGGAAAAAAATCCTTATAATACTAATTATTCATAATGGTCAAAAAATATGACAGCTTACAACAGCGTTACAGCAGTGCTTTGGCAATATTTTAGCATACTGTTGTATTTTTAGAAGGACTGTTCATTTACTTTCTCCTAAATGCCGGAATTCTTATTTTTCAACAAATGCTCTGTTTTTTGGTATATCCATATGCCAACATCAGAGTGTTTTATATCAGGGTACGTACGAACTGCAGGCAGAAATAAAGCTCCTGTACACACGTTGCATTACAGCAGCACTGTCGGAGATGCCAAGTTTCAATCTCCTCCCATGCTTTATGCAGTGATAGTTAGCTACACCACTTACAAACCTTCTTGGAATGCAGCGGTACATTTTTATGATGAGTAACAGAAAACTGCTGTTTCTTCATCCTGAACATTGAGGAACTATCCCATTGTAAACAATACATCTGACAGTTTAATGATATTGCTCAACCTAACCAGTTTTGGCAAGCAGCATGTATGATAAAAGTGCAGCAAGATGTACATTTAAGCACTTTCACATTTTCTCAGCACAGAGACCTCAGAAGGGTACCTTACCATTTCAAAATTGATTAGCAAGCTACCTGCATACTTAAGTGAAAACCAGTATGCTCTCTGTTAAAGTCTTGCCTGGTACTACAAGATCACAACAGGACGATCACAGTCCCCAAGAACCTCTACAGCTGGAGCTCCAACACGTACAGATAAAATTCACAGGCTTTTATTTTCTTTCTAAAGAGCATGTATTAGCTTCCATCGCTTACAAAAACTTATACTAGGCTAAATTAAATACATGTGCACCCACATGTTAACTGAATTAACTCAGAACAGTCAATACAGCTCAAATGTCCATCTGTTTACAAAAGACACTTGTAGCTTTCAAGTCTTGTGCTCCTTATAGCGTAACTCTTAACCAAAACAGTTTTAAGTTCAACCAGAAAGCTCTGTTGCGAGATTTCCAGGCATAACAGCCATGTGTTTATTGGGTTTTCATGTTCAAATCATGTCAGAATACACATGCTATCCATTCGCAAAATGCAACACATCGATGCCAGCCTCTCCCTCTTCAGCTGGAGAAACCTCATAAAACAAAGCTGGCTATAACATGACCAGATATTATAGCTAAATTTAAAAAGAAATATAAATCTCCCCTTGCAATCCCAGTTTAAAAGTTGCAAATGGCGCATTTTGCAAGATGAATTTGTTTCTGAGGCAATAATGTATTTTCCAGCACTGGGATGGATTAAGAGGATATAAAAACAGCAGCAGATACAAGTAGCTGCTCTCAGGTAAGTTTCAGGTGATAAAATGTTTTGATGAAGAACTTCGTACTAGCTCCTCATTTACAATAAGTTGCTTTTTAATCTGAGGCAAGGCAGCTGACAGCTAGCTGCATTTAAATTGGGAGGAGGAAAGCCAGCGCACATTATCTTACAGTTCTACAGCTGGAATCAAACTTCATCTTTTAATATGAACTAAAGTTAATATTCCATTCTTTGACAAGAGATGGAGCAAAACGCAGCTCTGTTAAAAAAAAAAAAAAAAGTCCTCTCCCATTTTAGGGTATTGCAGGCTTTCCTTTTACAAGGGTTAAGCAGTAGCAACAGTAACAAAAACTACCTGTACCAGGGTGCAATACTCCAAGAAAACAGTTCTCATCAGACACTGTCCTCCTGGACGCCCCTACTGTACTGTTGTTGTTGATGATGATCGCGATGTTGAACGCCTACAAATCTCCCACGTGCCTATTTCGTTGGCCTGCTGGTTTTTTTTTTTTTGGTTTTTTTTTTTAAAAAAAAAAAAAGCTAGAGGCCATTATTCATGAGCAGTAAGAAAACAAATCACTCTTAGACCTACTCCTCTTGCAGATTCCCACACTTATTACCCAAAATCCCACAGCTTGCTATTGGTTCTACCCTTGACCGAAGTACAGGGCTGAGGCAGCATGCCATCCCCAGGGAAAAGCCGAGCACGTTCCTCCCGGCAAGCGGCTCCGGTTATTCTAGGATCGCAGTCGGGCTGGAATAAAGTCCCTTAACTTTTCTGCGAAGGCAGAGCTCGCTCCCACCGCCGGCGACCGGCCAGCCCCACCGCGAGCCGGCGGGGACGAGCGCGTCCGCGCTCCGCACCCTGACCGGCAGCCCGGTTTTCCCCGTGACCCGTTTTCTTTTTGAGGGGAAAACAGCCGAAAGGAGCGAACCGAAAGCCGTCAGCCCCTTCCACAGAGTCACCCTGCGGCTCCAGCAGGAACGAGGAACGTGTCTCGCAGAAAGATGTAAACAGCCCCGTCCCGCTGCCCCCTCCCCCGGTGCCGGTGTCCCCCGCGCCCCGCGGCCGCAGCGCCCCGGCTCGCCCCTGCGCGCCTCCCCGGCAGCGGCGCGGCGGCCGCCGCTTTGCACTCACACACGCACGCACGGAGAGGCAATTACAATAATTTAAAGCTTCCTGTCCGCCGGCTCCGCCGGGATCCCGAGGGCTGAGCCATGCCTGGGCAGGGCGCGGAGCAGCGGCTCCCCCGCCACACAGGCGCGGGCACCGCAGCCGGCCCGCCCCCGCCCGCCCCCAGCCCCGGCGGCAGGAGGAGGAGGAGGAGGGGGAGGAGGAGGAGGAGGAGGAGGAGGGAAGGGGGGGCGTGACAAGTTGTGCCAAACTTCGGGAGGTGTGCGAGCGGCCGGGAGGGAGCCGGCCGCGCTGACAGCCGGACCCGCCGCCTCCCCCGCCCCGCCAGCAGCGCCCACCCCCAGCGCTGCCCCGGGCCGGGGCCCGCCCGCCCCCGCCGCCCCGGGAGCCCCGTGGGGCGCTGAGCCGGGCAGCAGCCGCCGGCGGCCGCAGCGAGGAGGAAAGTTAAAACGGCGGCGGTCGCGCACCTACCCGCTGTCTGCAATGTCTCCTCCGGGCGCGGGGTGCTAAGTGAGACACTGGCGGGGTGGGGAGAGGCAGAGGTGCGGGGAGGGACCAGGAGATGGGTGTTTGGTGATCTCTTCCTTTCTCTCCCCCCTCCTTCCCCCCCTTCCCCTTTCTCTCCCTCTCTCTCTCTCTCTCTCAAGGACGAGGTGAAATCCCTTTGCTGGTCATGAGGCGGCTTCAGAGACAAACAACACAATGCGAGTGCAAATAACAAAAGGGAAAAAAAAAATAGGAGAGGGAGAGGGAGACCGGGAACAATGGGGGAGGAGAGCCTCGCCGCGCCGCGCCTGGCCGCCGCCGGCACCCCGGCAGGCAAGAGGAGGAGGAGGCGGAGGAGGAAGGCGAGGTGGCGGCAGCGGGGAGGGGGCTGCGCGGGGAGTGCCCCGGGCGCGCCGGGGCTGCCTCAGACCAGCCCCGACCTCCTCCCCGCCGGCTGCCGCCGCCCGCCCCGCCGCACCCCGGGGCGGCCCTGCGCGGCGCCGGGGCGGCCAACGGTAAGTGACGCGCGCGCCGCCGCCGCGGAGCCCGCTAACGGCCATCGCCGCCGCCACCATCCTCCTCCTCATCGTCCCCCGGGGGGGCGGCTGTCCGCCGGTGAAGGAGCGTTCAGAGCGCAAAGCGGCGGGGGGCACCCGGCCCTTCCCGCCTCTCCCTCCCCGCCCGGGAACTTCTTCACCGAGCGGGGCTGTCACGAGTCCCGGGGACGTCGCTACCGGTCCGGTCCCGAGGAGCAGCCCCCCTCCCGTTCTTTGCTAAGAGTAAACACCCGGGAGTTGCGTGTCCGTGGGCGTGTGCGTGTCCGCTGGCACCTCCCGCGCCGGCAGCCCCTGTCGCACCGGTCCGATCGCGCACACGCGCAACCGCCCGCCGCAGCCCCTCTCCTCAGCTCCCCCTCTTAATTTCCCGCACCCCCGCCGGGCGCAGCCCCCACGCGTGCGCAGTAACCCGAGGGGGATGCCGAAGTTTGGGGTCCCCCCGCGCCCTTCCCCTCCGCGCCCTCCCCGGGGGCCGGCGACGAGACGCCGCCCCGCGCCCCTCGGAAGGCGGCGGGTTGAGGATCGCCGCTGTCACCCCGCGCAGCCCGTGGGGTCCCGCGAGTGGGGCGCGCCGCGGCCGGGTTACCTCAGCGGCGGGCGGCCGCCGCGGGGCCGGAGGGCTGCGGCTCTCTGCCCGGCGGCCTGAAACCCGTCCCCGGGGCGGACGGGCCGGGGGAGCCCCCCGCCGTGTCACCTCTCCTGCAGGCAGGCGGGGAGCGAGCGTCGCGCCCGGCTCCGCAGCCCGCCTCTGCCCCGGACCCCCCGGTTACCTCCTCCTCCTCCTCTCCAGCAGCCCCCGCCGCTCCTCGGGTGAGCGCAGCCGTGTCCCACGCCGGCCCCGCGGCCCGCCCGCCCGCGGGGACACGGCCGGCCGCCGTGGGGCTTCACGCGTGGGTGGGGGTACGTGCGGGGGCGGGGGGGGGGCGTTTTCCGCTCGCAGCCGTTCGTTCTGCCCGCGCTGAAGGCGGCTGCTGGGGGCGAACCCGTGTGCGGGGTGCGGCGCCCCGGGGCGCGCTCGCGGTGCCCGGGGCCGGGGGGAGAAGCGGCGCGGCCGAGGGCCGGGGCCGGGCAGGGGGGACCCCCCCGTCGCTGATAACGTCACGCTCCGCAAGTGAGAGGTCTCCCCCACTTGTTTACTTACGGGGTCTTTTGTTTTTAATTGAGCGGTTTGTACACGTGCTTTTATGGAGCGGTGAAGCCGGCTGGACGGGGTTTGAGCCGGAGAGTGGGAAACGCAGAACTACGCACGCCCAGCCAAATTGTTCAAAGAAGAGCAAGTTCGGTTATTATTCATCTCCACGAGGGAAGTCTTATCTTCTACAAATATTTGATACTGGGACGAGTCCAATAATTAACAAGAACAATCAAACAATTTCACTGCCTTCTCGGGGATTTAAAAAGTCATCATCTGGAATTCATGAGCATTACAACCTTTTTTTTTTTTTTTTTTCCTGCTTGGATGCGTTATTGTATATGATCTTTTCAGTGTGTGTGTGTCCCTAAGTGATTTTACGCTTTGATGCAAAAAGATGCAAACCATTAACAGCATAGATAATATTCACAACTGCTGATTCAGTGAGACTTCAGACCTCTCCATAGGAGTGGGGCAGAGGGTGGTAACCCTGATGGGAAAAGGGGAACAAAAAAAAACCCAAAGAAAAGAGATGAAGGAATGTTTCTTGGCTTCCTCGCTACCTCTGTGGCAGGAACTCCCACAAGAGTCCTGTGGGTGGGATGGGAGCAGCACAGCTCTAACGCACGGCTGCCTGGTACGAGGCTAGCCAGCGCTGTATAGGTGCAAGCATCTGCTCTCCCTGCCAGCCCCATAACTCCTCTTTTCTGGAGAAAAAGCCAGTCTGGGAGAGGACTGGGACTCCTGAGCTCTGCAGCAGCATTTCTGACACGGCGCAGGCTTGAGTCGCCAGGGAGGCAGTGTGGCTTTCAAGACCTGCGGTGAGCCAAGCAGGCCAGACACGTAGTGGCCTATGGCCCAGCTGTATCCAAAAAAACCCCACCCAAACTTGCCTCATCTGGATCAAATTCAGACATTTGAGAAGGTGCCTGCATGCTGAATGGCAAAGTGTCAACCTACACTGCCCCAGTCGTGAAATTCTGCACAAGTTCTCACACTGGTCATCCAAGTCACAAGTCCTCAGTCCCCACCTGCTCATCCAACCTCCTTCCGATGGCTGGCAGCCCCCAGTGCTGGTGTGGATAATGAAACCCATTGGGCATGTAGCTCCACTTTGTCTCGGGTAATCTCAAGCCTAAGGCCCTACAGCCAGGACTTTCTTGGGTTAGGCTGTCAGGGGGGTGTGTGTCCTCCCCACATCTTTCAGCGCTTTTTTCTGTTGATGCAGTTCCCACCCATTTTTTTCCATAAGCACTGCCCCTCCCCTCCCCTCCCCTTCTTGCTTTATGCCAACTGCTCCGTAGAATCGTGATGAAGTACCTTGCAGTTCAACACAAGAAAGGAATTAGGGTGGTTGGGTCCAAAACTAATCTGGAGCAAAGAGAAAAAGCCAAATGCGGGTGCATTTTATTTAAGATCAAAAGCACAATGGTGTGAGATTGTATTATGCTCTCCACAGGAGCTGTATTTTTCTACTTCTACGGTAGGATTAAGGTGTTCAGTGGAAAAAAATAAAAAAATAAAAAAGCCTCATTGGACTGGTACTAGCTGCATTTGAGTTTCTCTTAAATAATGAGAACATTTCATCCTTCAAGGACTCTATCATTCTATTTCCAAGAACTTTTTAAAACAATAATTGTGAATCCAAATAATTTATTTTTTGCTATTTATTGCTGAGGATTCATTCTGGGTTTTATTTTTTATTTAAAGGAAGGATGTTACCATTTCTGCATTGACTCATTTTAGAATTTTCAGTCAACCAAATGCAATTCAGTAGAACCTAAAGACATCTCCTTATTTAGCTCTGCATCTTTGAGAACACAGGATGTTGAATGTTAGTACACACAGGCTGGACACAGCTGGGGGCACAGCTTCAAGCCGCTTCTCCACCCTGAAAAACTAAAGCAAGCACAGAAGAAAATTCTTGGTGTGACTTACCCAGTGAAAGGTAGGCTACTGTGCAAAAATTGCTACCTATTTTAAATCTGAAATTTGCAGAGCTCTGGCTAACTTTCAGTTTCCCAACACCAGGGAAGCATGGCTTAAGCCTGGTTCTGTTCTAGCATTCATGGAACATGACTGTGTTTAAATGAAAGGTATCACCCACCTTTACACTGAGCAGCATGCACCTAGAAATCAATCTGTGCGTACTTATGAAGGTGGCTTATATACAGGTCTGCTTTCACTAAATTGACCCCACCACTGTACGTGTAATTTCAACAATTACAGTTTTAGGCATGGCTCCATAAGGAAAAAAATGTATGGGTAGATCTCTCTGCTTGCACAGAGCTGATCTGTTTTTTCAGTTCTCCCTGACTTCGTCCCTCCACTACCACTCTCAACAAGCCACTGCATGTGCCTTCTTGCCTCGTCCTCATAGAAAATTCAGAGCTCCAGTCTTCTACTACATTGAGTCTTGGTACACTCCTTTTCACAAGAGCTGGTGTAAGATGCTACCTTTCCCATATGGAAATGGTTTATTACTACCTTTCAGAGGTATAAATGACAGCATTGAAGAACGAAGCCCGAGTCCTATAAAACAACATTACCTTTGTGCCAAAGTAATCCAATTACTCAGGTACTGTGATAACCCTAAAGCCATAGCAAAATGAAGAAACCACTTAGGAACTTACAAACATCTGTTTTCGTATCAGAGTGCATCAGCACAAGAACACCCTTATGTGGTCCTAATCAGTCAAAGTATCGCTCTTGTCTTTTACATTCAGCACGGCTTATCTGCTTCTCCATAATAAAATCAGGGCGATACTTGCACTGATTTCTGTAGCAGGAAAAGCCTCTGTTACTTAAATTGAAGCAATCTGCTTCTATGCAGGTCCTGTCTCCTTTCCCCCAAAGGCAATAGAGAATCCCAGCTATGATATTTCAAGAAGACATCCAAATAACTTCCTAGGGAACATAGAACATGCTGCTGCCATGTCCCCGAGTAGGGCGCTCTACCCAGTTTCTTGTTAGCTGGTTCCTCAACCTAAAGATAGTCCTGCTTCAACAGCCTAACTGATGGTCTTAAGTGCAGTTTGGATCCCGCATTTAGGTCCTGTTAACTAAAGAAGGAATATATTTATTTTTAGTAGAAGGTGGGTACAAGATCTGAAAGGAACAGGAAATGCTGATTAAATTAAATGTTGATGAGGTGTTCTGTAATTTGAACTATTGCAGACATACAGAACGGTTAAAAGGAAAGGAAGCCAGCTGGAAAAGTTGAGATACCTGCTTTTAGTTGTCCATGCTGAGCAAAGATTACATATTAGAAGAATGTGTAAACAGCTTTCATTTTCAATAATGGATTAAAGGCCCAAGCCACCCTCATCTATCATGCTACCATTAGTAACTCCTGGATTTCAATGAGATTACTCACATATATAAAAATAAGCATAATCTATCAGGACACACAGATGAATAAAGGCGGTCACAAGGATGGATTTAAGAAGCAGGCTGGAACTTCATTAATGCAATATTTTCACATGTCAAGCAGTTAAGTGAGCCCGGTGCAGGGATTTCAAAGCTACAGTTTAGGGCAGATCCTCCCTAATCTCTCTTTTACGACGAGATCACATTTGAAGCCCACCCCTCAACCCTTCCCCAACAAGAAGGAGGAGGACCTAAACTCCACACCACTTCATTTAGGTTTTCTTTCCTAGGCACAAATCCAATTGCAAAGTTCCAGGTTTCTTTTTAATTTCTGCCTTAGTCCACACTGAACATTATCTAAATTTTTCCATAAATTCCAACAGATGAATAAATATGTATATTCTCATATAATCCATTTCCATATTCAGTTTTTCAGCCTACCCATGAACCCATGCTCCAAAGACCATGAAAACATTTTGAGTTTCCCCCAGCTACAGCCTAATAGAAGAACATACTTTTCTCAATACCAGAATACCTGATAAAATGAGTGTCCCAAGACCATAGTTTATGTGCCACGACACAGAAGGAGAGGATTAACGTAACCTAAGGCTGAGAGACACCCAAACTCTAGCTTCACTTGGGTTCGCAGAGAACCAGTAAGGGATCACAGCTAGCAGTCTCATGCATATATTCTGGCTGTCCCCTTTCTTTCTTGGCTGTTTACCCCACCACCAGGTTAATTAATAGTGTTTTCTGTGGAGCCTCCACTGGAGGTGGAGGAAGCACTTGCAGGATGAGAAACCATGTGGTGATGCTTACTTATGTATGGAGACCACTAGGAATGTGTCTTGCATGGCTCAGTGGGGGTCACTTAAGACTAATTAGTCAGGGCAGACCATTAGGACAGTGCAAGTGCGGTACTTCCAGACCCCCAAGTAATCCACGTATGTCAGCATGGTGCAGCATTGTGCACAGTGTGTGCATTAAATTGAAGCAAGGACTGCAGCAAAGTTTCCAAAGTGATTAGGAGTTTTGGGTGCTCTATGAGTTGAAGAAATTGTGGTGCCTCAGGTGGCACAAAGTCTTCCAAAAGCAGGTGTCTTTCATTTTTTAAATCTAGCCCCATTTTCTAAAACTGGAGATTGACTGAAAAAGGGAGGTAATCGAAATCATCTGTGACTTCTGAAAATAGAGGCCAGTTCCTGTGAGTAAGTTTTAGCATGACTGAGCACTTAGTGTCTTATCAGTAGCACAGGAACAGGGATTTGTATATACTGTTTTATTAAGATTAGTATCTCTACAGTGCTCCTTAAATGAAAACAAAAGAAAAACATGCTGTAAAAGGACACAAAAAATGACTCAATTTCCCGTCATTGCCAAAAGCCTCTAATTTTGAATTTAATCAACCTTTGTGCCATAAGATAGAGTATTTTGTTATGTATGTTTAGGTGCAGTAATTAATATTAAAATAAATCCGTGGGAAAAAATTGTGTGACCCTGTTTAAAATTTAGCACAGCTGCTGCAGGTTTGTTATCCAGCATGTCTGCAGTAACTAGTACCCTCAATAAAAGCAAACAAACATAACAAAACCAAGCAAAAAATAAGTAAAG